>NW_027361697.1:23190000-23790000 GCF_039654945.1 Dendrobates tinctorius | reverse complement strand
TTTTTGCTGCAGTGCATTTCACACTTCCAGGCTGATCTACAGTCCAAATGTCACAATGCCAAGTTAATTCCGAATGTGTAAACCTGCTAAATCTGCAGGGGGTTGAATACTACTTGTAGGCACTGTACATGCGGCATAGAATATGTGGGTAAAACCATTAGAGAATTCAAACGAAGGATTGGGGAACATATTGGAGACATTATCCATAAGAGAGATACCCCTATTTCACGTCATATTAATCAGTGCCAAGGAGGGAATGTTAATTCCATTCAATTTCTGGGGATTGAAAGGGTAAAAAAACCACCAAGAGGTGGTAATTGGGATCGCATCATTCTACAAAAAGAGACCAAGTGGATTTTTTGTTTGAATACCATGACCCCAAGAGGGCTTAATGATCAACTCAATTTTGGCTGCTACATCTAGGGTTTGATATATGTGTTTAATATTTCCTTTGTATATACTGTAAAATACCTCTTTTTTATATGTTTACGCTACCTTTTATTCTGAGTTTGAATTTTTGTCATTTTCCATCTTGCTTTACTTTGATTCTGGTAATGCTCTCTTCAGGCCTCTGATTGGATTAATATTTTTGGTAATCATTTTATGATTGAGGCCTTTTGGAGATGTATGATCTGTCTATTCGCTTGTAATATTGGCTTATGGACTGTTTTAAGTGCGCATGCAGATATTGCCTTCTAGCAGCATTGCGACCTTTGTCGCATGCTTTACTTCCGTTATGTTGGCGCTGCTTTAACATGAGTGCGCATGACCGGAAGTGTGGCGGCCATTTTTTCTGCTGGCACCGATGAGTGCGCATGACCGGAAGTGCGGTGGCCATTTTGCTTTTGGGCGGTATGACGCAACCGGAAACAGGGCGGCCTTTGCCGCGGGATACGCCGGCGTTTACACACTATTGCATGGTTTGGAGGGTGGGCGTTTTCCATTGATACACTCATCATGTGCCTGCGTCCCACAGGGACCAATGGTGGACGGCGTGCGTTCCAAGTCATCTCAGGTGGATGTGTTCTATTTGATTGGCAGTTTATTTAAGTGCCCTCCTCATTAGTCTGCCTCACTCCATTTTCATCTTAGGAGGCAGCCTGTATACTCTGTCATGATGCCCAGTTTGTGCTAATATGTCCCCTGAAGAGTCATTTAGTGACGAAACGCGTCGGGATGCACAGGGATTTTGTAGGGCTATGGTTTATAGGGATTAGATGTGGACTGCCCTTGTTAGGGCGGGAGTCATGGGTGTCAGTTATAGTTCAAACAGGGCTTGTATAGGGTGAACCCCCCTTTTTTCCTGACCTGATATGACTCTGATGGGACATCTGATCCTGGACATCCTCCATCTTCATGTGGTGAGATCTTTCCTTTTCACATTTCTTTGTTGATGGGTTTATTGTTATGTCCTTATTATATACATGAATAGGCATATTCCTTGATAACCTTTACAGGGTAGAGGCCTCTTTAGTTCCTCTGATAAGGAAACTGTTCATTTTTTACTTGGCCTTTTTTGCACTGGTTTAGTCCAAGTATTTTTCTGGTCCAATCTCTCAAAAATTTTGGACTTGGAATAGCCACATGTATATATTGGTAGTAATCTGTCATAGAGACTCATACAGTTACCTCCTTTATTTTTTGTGGTTTTTGATTTAGGTGATTTACTTGCACTACTATCTTTGGTAGCTTTTACATTTATTATTAAAAGTTATGTTTTATGTTATTTCTCGATTGCTGATTCAGCATAATCTAGCAATATCCCATCAGTTTCTATTGCTTCCCTTTCCCCTGTTCACAGTAGTGGAGATGTAGCATGACATTGGGACATTGAAGTGAATGAGCGAACATGTTATACGTGGAAAAACCAAGCCCACAACTGTAAGTTCAGCTCAGTGCTCCGGTTCCTGCCACTAAAGGAAGAGTTTCCAGCATAGAATTGCCCGAAATAATGTCCATATGAACCACTCGGGTGTATTGATGAAGGGGGGCTCCTGGTGAAACAAACAAACATTCTCAGATCTTTCCTCAGTGTGTACGAGTTTGGTCAGTGTCAGTTTCTACCATCAGTGAAGGGGGAAAAAAAAAAAAAAAGTAAACCGCAAAGCTTCCAGGGCTGTGGAGTCAGTAAGCGAAACCTACGACTCCTCAATTTCCCCGACTCCGACCCCACAGCCCTGGTCACTACTGAGGAGGTACATAAAGTGCAGCACATATTCATCTCATCTCCGACCCCACAGACCTGCCTCACTACTGAGCGTCAGGGCTGTGGAGTCGGTAAGCCACAGTTGCGACTCCGACTCCTGGATTTTATCAGGCTCCGACTCCGACTCCTTCATAAATGGCCAATTCATAACAACAAATTTACTGTTGTAAAATATTAAACATCGTGCTTATTCAGTTTCTCACCATCATATAAGTAATCAGACCACTTAGAGCAAAAACTACATTTATTAGAATACAATTAGAATATAGCAAATAACTTTTATAAACTTTTCTAAACTGTAAGAAAATATGCAATAAACACTTTTATGCAGTTAATAAGAAGAAATCTATAAATTTGTCCTCAGAAAAAGTATTGCCTCTGTCAGATCCTCCTTCATGGATGCCCTCAAATCTGATCTAATTATTTTGAGAGCAGAGAACAACCTCTCTACACTAACTTGTGTTGGTGGCAAAGCAGTAACCACTCGGGCAACATCTCTGACAATGTCAGGATACAGAGGAATCGCTTGTTGCACTGTTATTTTTGATAAACGGTCAAATTTCTCAATTTCTTTTAGTGCACATGAAAAATTCTGCTGAAATGTACTGGCTATGTTCCTTGATGGGGATGACTCTTCTATGCGGGAACGCTTTGCAAGGTCCTTGTGATCCAAATATTTTTCGAAATTAAATTCTTCATCAGTTGATGAGGGTGAAGATGTGGCAGGACGACCAAATTCTTCTTGTTCCTCCTGACTGTTCTGCAACCCTTTCTTCCTTACTGCTATTTCAAACAGAGCTTCTTTTCCTTTACTTAGCTGTTGATCATCTAGAAGAATCCGATGCATTGGGTCTAAATAAACAGCTGCCAAAAGAATGTTATTTTGTAATAGTAGCTCCTCTCTCCGTTTCATTGATGTAGCAATGCCACTTGCAATTAACCCTCCTCTTTGGGACAGGCGAAACACCAGGTTCTTCCACTCCTTTAAGAAAATACCTGGAGTTAAGTCCTCTGCTTGTAATTTTTTAGTCACTGTAAATGGGTGCTCTAGCAATTTTTCCAGCTCAGTCACCTGATTCCACTGACTTTCATTTAGCGTCAGTTGAGGGTTAGCCATGTCTACAAGAAAGGTTTTCAGTTCAACCAAGCGCTGAATCATTAAGTACTGCCCCATCGTGTGGCTTGATCAATAATTGCCCCTTTTCCAGCAAGTCTCTTCAAAATTGAGTCAACTTTAGGGGTTCTGGCAACAGTAGCCAATTTTCTCACCTTGCCAATCAGTGCAGCAGCATGTCCTTCTTGCAGACTGTCTCTTATAGCCAGCTGTAGCGTATGCACAACACAGCGCATGTGATGAATGAAAGAACATATTGACACAGTTTCAACAAGATCTTCTAAACTATCATGTTGCTGTTCATCTGAAGCAACGTCAGTTTGCTCCTCAGTTACAATACTGTGTTCCTCTATTTCAAACATTTCTGTGTCTGTGGACCCAGAATGTTCTTCTAGCTGCTGGTCGCCATCATTACTCTCATTCATTAGCTTAATAGTACTTATCATATTTGAAGCATTGTCAGTTACGACAGAAAGAACTTGCTCTTTTTTAAGTTCATAGTCTTACAGAACCTTTTCCACCAAGACCTGGAGAAACTCACTGGTGTGATGAGCTTTGGTGTCTTTTACTGCCAATGTCTTGGTAACTATTTCATTTTTGTCACAAACAAATCGGACATTGATGGCAAAATAGTTCACTCTGTGACATGTGCAGGCATCCATTTTAAGAAACAGAAAGCGTCCCTTGAGAGTTTTTTTAAGTTCTTCCTTTTGTTTAAAAGTTTCTTCGATTACTAATTTTCTAATACTCTCTCTCTCTCCAGAGAAACACCAAGCTTGTGGGCCATTTCCCCATTCAGACACATAAAAGCTGGTCGAGAAAATAATGAAATAGGCACACTATCCTTTACAACAAGCTCTATGATCTGTTTTTTAAATGTATCTACTGTCATTGTCACAGTAACTTTGTCACTGACAAAATATCTTGCAACTGATGGCTGCAAAGTTCTCTGCTCCTTTGTTTGGCTGGAAGAGCTGGGCACTGGTTCATTAGTTTGGATGCAGTCTTTCTCATCCACTGCTTTCAGTACTTCTGGATGAAAGCGCTGTAAATGTCTCTTTAGATTAGAAGCTCTGGTAGGAGCATTTTTATCTTTGCCTGAATATGCACTCATCTTGGCTTCACAGCATTTGTTTTCGTCTGGATCATTTGTCATACACTGACAGACATAATGTTTTCTATCTTGAGTGATGGTGAAATGTTCAAATACAGCTGATTTAATGTGATGCTTCTTTGACATTCTCAGGTTTTTAATTCTGCATTCACAATCCAAATGACAATTGTTTTTCCTAAAAACAATTGTACAAAATTATTGCCAAGTCGTACAACTGATATAGTGGTCAGTAATACTGTTATTATTCCTCATGTATTCACAGTTAACTGATGCAAAGTTTGTTGAAAGGATAATACTTCTTACAGTCTTCCTCTTCTGAGTAGCAGGCAGCTGTGAGATGCTTGAAAGACGCACACCTAGTATGATCTAGTCTAGAGGAGGAGCTTTACTACTAAGAATTTGCAACACATTTTCACTTTCAGTTTCATACATTGTAAGTAGGGGGGTTGGGGCAGCATGAGGTTAACCAGGTATAAGATTAGATAAGGGCAGTGGAGAACAGTGACACACAAGAAGTAAGAAATGTCTCTATCTCCAGCAGAACTGCTTATCACTGTTGTTCATAGTTTGATAGAACATATATATTTGAGTAACATTTATAAAATTCATATGAAAGTTCAATTATGAAATATTAATACATTTTTTTTTAAAGCTGGAGTCGGTACATTTCTACCGACTCCAACCAAAACTAACTCCGACTCCACGACTCCGACTCCACAGCCCTGCTGAGCGTGTACATAAAGTGCAGCAGATTCATCTCATTTCCGACCCCACAGCCCTGCCTCACTACTGAGCATGTACATAAAGTGCAGCACAGATTCATCTCACCTACGACCCCACAGCCCTGCCTCACTACTGAGCGTGTACATAAAGTGCAGCACAGATTCATCTCATTTCCGACCTCACAGCCCTGCCTCACTACTGAGCATGTACATAAAGTGCAGCACAGATTCATCTCACCTACGACCCCACAGCCCTGCCTCACTACTGAGGAAGTACATAAAGTGCAGCACAGATTCATCAAAACTACGACCCCACAGCCCTGCCTCACTACTGAGCATGTGCATAAAGTGCAGCACAGATTCATCTCACCTACAACCTCACAGCCCTGCCTCACTACTGAGCATGTACATAAAGTGCAGCACAGATTCATCTCAACTCCGACCCCACAGCCCTGCCTCATTAGGCCTGTTTCACATTTCCGTTTCTTAACGGAAGGCCAAATCCGCCAGAGCTGTTAAAAACGGATCCGCTGCCGTTGTGGGTCAAACGGTCGTCACTGGATCCCTGTTGTGTGCGGATCCGCTGGAGACGGCATGTGGGCGAAATTTAAGGGAACCGCGGTCCGGGAAAGAGAGAGAGAGAGATTTTTTCGGTGCTTCCAGAACAGTATTTAGGGTTAATATGCTCGGCAGGGGAAATCTGCCGGGCATGCGCACTATAAAATAGCAGACCGTCGCTGCAAAAAAAAGTTGCATCGTCCGTCTCTTCTGCCCAGGAGACACTAAAATTTTCACGGATCCCTCAAAAAACGGATCTGACTGGCGAACATCAGTCAAAATCCGCCGCTAATGCAAGTCTATGGGGGGAAAAACCGATCGGCCAAAAAATGGGTGGATCCGTTTTTTTCTAAAAGTGGCGGATTTTGACTGACGTAAAAAAACTGAAGTGTGAAACAGGCCTTACTGAGCATGTATATAAAGTGCAGCACAGACTCATCTCATCTACGACCCCACAGCCCTGCCTCACTACTGAGCATGTACATAAAGTGCAGCACAGATTCATCTCAACTCTGACCCCACAGCCCTGCCTCACTACTGAGTATGTGCATAAAGTGCAGCACAGATTCATCTCATTATGACCCCACAGCCCTGCCTCGCTACTGAGCATGTACATAAAGTGTAGCCAGATTCATCTCAACTCTGACCCCATAGCCCTGCCTCACTACTGAGCATGTACATAAAGTGCAGCACAGATTCATCTCAACTCCGACCCCACAGCCCTGCATCACTACTGAGCATGTACATAAAGTGCAGCACAGATTCATCTCAACTAAAAGTCCAGATCCTGAGATCAAGAACAGAACAGACATTTATAGGAAATTTCACAACTTTCCCAAATTATGAAACAATTTACATCACATCCTGCATTGTACTACTGTACCCATTTTATTGTTTTATGCCGATTCCATTAAAATTGACACAGACTCTAACTCCGATTTCTCCAAGGACACACGGTCCGCCACAAGACACAGACATGAGAATAGCACCATGGGCTATAAGAGGCACATGTTCTATCTGTGAAAAACATTGATTTATCACATACGTGATTCACAGGCGTCTGAATGAGGTCTAAAAGGTACAAGATCGCTGAACCCTGTGATCAAACTTCAAGTACAAACTAATAAGTCCAGAGAATGAGGGAGAACCGTCCACCTGTGATCTCTACATCTCCACAAAAAAAAAAAGAGAAAGTGCCAGGATGGAAATAAACAATATATTAAAACATCATAATCTTTATTATGGTAAATGCAATTCACTAGAATATTGGGTGCAAATAATCCCATCAATACAGACAAAAATGCAATTAAAATTGTTGGATGACCAATTGTGGGAAACCCCAAAAGGTATGGAGTAATGCATGGTGTACCAAAAACCGATAAGACATGTTCCAGTGTTGAGGTGGGCATACCCAAAAGTAAATTGTCAAGCCAGGTAAGCAAAAGGGTATAGTGAAGGAAATAATTATTTGATCCCTTGCTGATTTTGTAAGTTTGCCCACTGACAAAGACATGAACAATCTATAATTTTATGGGTAGGTTCATTTTAACATTGAGAGATAAAATATCAAAAATAAAATACAGAAAATCACATTGTATAAATTATATAAATTTATTTGCATTTTGCAGTGAGAAATAAGTATTTGATCCCTCTGGCAAACAAGCCTTAATACTTGGTGGTAAAACCCTTGTTGGCAAGCACAGCAGTCAGACGTTTTTTGTAGTTGATGATGAGGTTTGCGCACATGTCAGGAGGAATTTTGGTCCACTCCTCTTTGCAGATCATCTCAAAATCATTAAGATTTTGAGACTGTCGCTTGGCAACTCGGAGCTTCAACTTCTTCCTTAAGTTTTCTATAGGATTACGGTCTGGAGACTGGCTAGGCCACTCCATGACCTTAATGTGCTTCTTTTTGAGCCACTCCTTTGTTGCCTTGGCTGTATCTTTTGGGTCATTGTCTTTGCTGGAAAACCCAGCCACGACCCATTTTTAATGTCATGGAGGAGAGAAGGAGGTTGTCACTCAGGATTTTACACATAGTAAATTCTATGTGTCCAAAGGTTCAATGATTGTTAGACACTTAAATTACTTATTTACATAATTTTTTTTTGTTAAACCAGTGCAGGGACCCCTCTATTCTTGATAACCAGCCATGATAAAGCTGACAGCTGAGGGTTGCAGGCCGCAGCTGTCAGTTTTGCCATGCTAGTTATCAAAAATAGAAAACACTCCACATCATTTTTTATTATTTATTTATATCGCAGGCTGATAAATGCTCCCATCAGTGGCGCCTGCTCTCGCTGTCATTAGTGACAGCGGGCGTAGTGGGAGTTGTACTCTCATCAGTGGACGCCTTTGTGACTGGTGATAAACTTTTTACCACACTTCTTTGACCGGCGGTAATAATCTTACCGCTGATCAGAGCCGTCGGTGTTTCTCGCAGGGCTGTGGAGTCGGTAAGCCAAACCTGCGACTCCGACTCCTCAATTTCCTTTACACCAACTCCGACTCCAACTCCGACTCCACGACTCCCACACATATTGCTTATATTTAAGTGAAAAATTTATTGTAGTACAATGTGAACCTCAGACATTTAATCATTTTTATGATCCAATAATCAAGATATTTAGATAGAACAGAATATATATTGGTATACTACCCGGTTTTCATTCTTTTTGGTACAGATACGATATGGATAGACAGATATGGATAAATGGATAGATAGAGCAGATTTCTAATCTGCTTTTGCTATTGAAAACATTATCTATGAGCTCAAAAACCTTTCAGGTGATGCAGTTTTTTAAAAAGATGATCAGCTTTTGCAGCTGAAAAACGTATCCTCAAAAAACACAGGAAAAACGCTGTGTGTGAATGTAGCCTTAGATCAGGAATAGAACAGCCATTTATAGGACATTTCATAACTTTCCCAAACTCCTATGAAAAAATATTCAGCACATCCTGCATTGAATTACTGTACCCAATTTATTATATATTTTAGGAGTCGGAGTCGGTCCATTTTATACCGACTCCAACTCCGACTCCACCAAAATGAGCACCGACTCCACGACTCCGACTCCACAGCCCTGGTTTCTCGGAAACACCGTATGTTCGGGGTGCCGAACCCGAACAGTAACACGGACTTCCAGGAGAAGTCAGTCTACGTGCCCGAACAGTAGTTGTTTGGTACGGACCCCAAACTTTACTGTTCAGGTTCGCCCATCACTAATTATGATGTTATAATTTATTGGAATGTTTATTTCCGTCCTGGCACTTTCTCTTTTTCAGCTTTGCTACTTTATAGAGAGCCGCCTTTTGGGACATTTATATTTGCTGGGGTTATACATTTCGGTAGCCTATATCACCATAAGTAGACTTGTGCCCCCTTAAAACACCTGTCAGAGGCCTCTCACTCATTTAGCCAAGTCAGACCTCCTGCTTTGAACTGATGAGAGGTAAATACCCCCAAAACACTTGTCAGCAAATGGAGTTTGCGCTTTGGCTTTTCATCACAAGTCATGTGGCAAGGTTCGTTAAAGGGTCAAAATTAACTTTTAAGTTAACGACATCAAAAAGGTAATATTAGGCTGTGTACCCACGATACGATTTTTAAGCGGTTTTGCCGCGATTTTCGGCGCAAAAACGCTGCAAAAACGTTTAAAAATCGTGTACAGAACGCCCCCCATGCATTCCTATGGCATTCCGCACAGGCTGTGCTAATGCTGTGCTTTTTTCCGCGACGGAATCGCATTGTGGAAAAAAAAAATCGCAGCATGGTCATTCTTTTGTGCGGAATCGCAAAGAACTGCCGCGATTCCGCACCCATAGGAATGCATGAGAATCGCTTACTTCCCGCATGTGGCTATGCCCCTGCCCACCATGCGGGAAGTTAAGCGTCTCATGTGCGGTTGGTACCCACGGTGTGGAGGAAAGGAGACTGTCCTCCAGGCCCTGGGTACCATACCCCTGTAAAAAAAAAAAGAATAAAAAATAAAAAAAAATCGGGGTATATTTACTTTCCGACGTCCCGCGCTGCATTCCCGGGCCACAGCGTTCCCAGTAATGCCTTGCGGCAAGGACCTGTGATGACGTGGTCTCGCGAGATCGCTATAGTAACGCGAGACCAACGTCATCACAGGTCTCGCAAGCCATCGCTGGGAACGCTGAGGCCCGGGAATGCAGCGCGGGACGTCAGAAGGTAAATATACCCCAATTTTTTATTTTTTTATCATTTTTAACATGCTATCTTTTACTATTGATGCCGCATGCGGCCTCAATAGTAAAAAGCTGCTCACACTTGTCAAACACTATGTTTGACGAGTGTGACCAACCTGTCAATCACTTTCCAAGCGATGCTTCAAATCGCTTGGAAAGTGCTTGAGAAAATCGCGGCAAAATCGCGAACAGAATCGCGGTACAATCGCGGTGAAATCACGCGGAAAAAAACTCGCGATTTCTAGAAAGGAGTCCGGTTTTCACTGTGCGTTTTAAAACGCTACGTGGGCACATAGCCTTAGAGTTCTAGTCATCTTCCTCTCTAAAAAGGATATTTACGTATGCCCTTATGTAGTGCATGGAAGATAGCTGTCTGGGTGGTACCACCAGGTTGGCACTTTCGGATTTTCCAATGAACAAACATTAACGTACGTAATTAATGGCCAGTCTTGGATATAAAAACAAGTGCTCAATATTCCCCAAGCATGAATATTTCACAGGTGGTCCAAAAGGAAAGCATTTATATCAATAGATCAATATATAAATCAGTATGTGAAATCTTGACCATACAAAGCATAAGTACAAACGAGGTCTGAACATCCATCGTAGGTTACTTACAACAGGTCTGACACAATGTAACCGTGCTGTGCAATCCCATCATGTGAGGTGACGGTTGCTTAGAAACAAATCATGATTGCGATTTAAGAGAAGCTTGAAGATATTCTGATTAGTCAATTTTCCTGTTTAGGCCTTTTTCACATTTCAGTTTTTTTGCCATCAGTTGCATTCAGTCAAATTTTGAAAAAAAACTGATCCGGCGACTGATGCCGCCGGATTCGTTTTTCACATAGACTTGTATTAGCAACGAATTCCGAATGATGGCCGCACGTTTCATCCGTCGTTCGCCGGATCCTTTGGAAATTGTTTGTCCGGTGGACGGAGACGACGGACAAAGTAACGTTTTTTGTCTCCGTCAAAAAGTCGGACAGCAATGGATCCGGCGTTGTCCGTCGTTTGCTAGAATGGAAGCCTATGGGTGCAGGATCCGTCGCTGTCCGTCAAATGACGGAATCCATTGACGGATTCTGTTTTTTTAAACTGAGCATGCTCCAATATCCACAGCCCCAAATGTATATAAACCTGCCAGGTAGGGCAGTTGGATCCGGCGAAAAAACGGATCTGTCGCATCAGTTTTTCCACAATCTGTCGGATTGTGACTGACGTAAAAAAACTGAAGTGTGAAAGTAGCCTAAGTTGACATACTATTTAGACAATAGATGCTCAGTAAACACTATATACATATATCTCCATAACTTCTAAACTAAAGGCTAACGTTAAGCCAACCTGGTGCTGCAAAAAGTTGCATCGTATGAGGATAGGACTGTAATGTAAGACAAAGGTGTGTGCATAGTACATAGCACCGACCACCCTACATTTACACATATGCATATACAAGCAGGGTCGCACAATCAGATGAACCAATCAGTCCACACACTGAGCCAATGTGAGTTTTCTAGTCCTCTGGCAACAGCAATGGTCATAGGCATGAATGGCGAGAACTTCGGATTTATAAGTATGAGCAAAAGGTAAAAGTTTGACAAGTACATGAACCCTAAAAGCACAGTATGGCAGTGGCCTCTGTCAGCCTCTGCTTTTACATGGGCTGCCACCACTCTATTCCGCTTTTGCATTTCAGAGCACCATTATCAGGATAGTGTCTCAGTGGTTAGACCCCATCAAACTGCAAACTGCAAGGTATGACCTATCTTGGATAGCTGATGACTTCATGCTGGGGTCTCCTTCCTGACATAGGACGAAACAGTACATCCTAGGTCGGGTGCAGGTGTACGGAGCAGGCAGTGTAATATAGCCGACACCCATCGATAACACTGGTATACAGTGAATTTGGTGCCAATGATGTCTGTATGGCTTTATATTAAGTTTATCATGCGGATTAAGAACATGAGTTTGTTTTTGCCAAATTGGATCTAGTTTCTGAGATATTTAATAGTTACTGTAACTACAGTAGAATTCTAGCTTCAAAAAGTCGCTTTTATAGCTTTAAACACAAACAGAGAGCACAGAATGACAATTGTGCAGAAATATCCTGCAGTAAAACATAAAACAGTAGTCAGCAAGTGCTGATGAAAAGATGACAACAAAAACAGGGTATTTAGTCGATACGTTTTTTTTGCAAAAAAAAATGTATACCAAGCTGCTCCATCGCATCAAGGTAACCCCTATTGAAGCTGTCCCTATCTAATGTATTTAAAACCTGAACATGTGAACAGTGTCTAAATGAACAGGATGAAAACAGGCGCTTCCCAGTATGGGCACGTCGTGCAAGCCAGCTCTTTTATAGCTTTGTAGCCTACAGATTGAAATACAAAATAATTTCATTGCCCAAGACACTGTTACAGAGACAAAAGACAGACCAAAAGCTATTCCATTAGCTATTACACACAAGTCACAGTGAGATAATGCATTATCTTCATGGATGAATTATCTCAAAAACTAGAAACAATTCAGAAAAAATAATGAGATTTTTTTTTTTAATTCAGCACCCTCAAAATACAAAAAATTCATTCAAAAAACCTTGGCAGCTGAAAAAACAATTTTTCTTCCTGTAGACCTGTGCAATAGGAGCAGCAACTAGAGCTTGCGCCGATTGCTGTTTAACCCCTTAAATGTTGATGTCAATAATTGACAAGGGTATTGAAGACACGGTTTATCCGTTCAAATTCGATGGCAGTGTGCCGATGGGTTACCACCGCAGCAGGGTGCATGCTGTAGGCCCCTACAGGTGCCATTCTCGATACGCCTATGAAGCCCAGCGTTTGTCGTATGCATGCAGTAAGGCTGAGTGCAGACGTAGTTTTTAGCTCTGCAGATTTTTCCGCACAGAATTGACGAAATCCGCAGGTCAAATGACCTGCATTTTTCCTGTGGATTTCTTCCATTTTTCTTGTGGTTTTCCCCTGTAGATTTCCCCCTGCGGATTTGGAGAATGGAGCAGGTGGAAGCCGCACAAAAGTGACATGCTGCATATTTTGAACCACAAGAAAAACGCGCGGAAAAATCTGCAGCGTCTGCGCAGCGGTCTTTTTTTCTATTGACTAACATGATACTGTACATCACAATGCGGATATGCAACATTTCTACGCGGTAAAATCCGCTGCGGATCCGCTGAATATCTGCATCGTGTGCACATGGCCTAAATGTTTTTTTTTACTGACAGCAAACTGATACTTTGGGGATTTATCACCTACTACAAACAACTGGCATAAAAAAAATTATGGCTGACACGTTATTTACTGCATAATTTGCTTTTTTTTCTGATTTATATGCTGCCCGCAGCTCTTTTTAAAGGGGTTGTCTAAAAATCTGAAATTGGTAAAATTGATACAGGCAACAAACACAGCTCAACTCGGCTTGTGTGAGCCCCGCTGAGCCTAGTTATAACAAGCTTTGCGGTGGAGGAGTGCAGGGCAATTGAGCTCAGCTGAAAACCAGCTAAGTGTACACTCACACGACCTGCTTTTAAAGACAAGCAAACACGACAAAGCTTCCTTTTCAACTTCATGCGGTCTTGTAAAATAATTTCTTAAGTGTTTTAACATTTTTGGAGCTTTTTTTTTTTTTTTTTTAAGCTATTTCTTAGTCCGGTTTTGGGACTTATTTCTTTTTTAGAGTGGAAACGCTTACGAAACACCTGGTCGTCTTTCTAGCCTTCCCACTGACTTCTGTGGTAAAGAGAATAGAACTTCATCCTAATGAAAAACACCAGAAGAAGAATGGTCAGGTCACCTCTTTTAACAGTTTGGCATTTTTGGAAAGCTAAAGTGTTTTAAGTCTCTGAAAAGCCTGAATATACGTACTCCAAGTAGTTTTCACCTGTTTTCTGGCATTTTTTATATTTTTTGGGAGCGAAACCCCTCAACAAAATTCCTAAAATAAAAGTGGTGTGAACACAGCCTTACCGAACAATGACGTAAAACCACATAATCAGCGATGCTGATGTAAATGGCAGAAAATAACATTGGGTTGGCAGAGATGTGTACAGGAAAAAAAAAAGTACACAGAAGCATGTAGTGAATTGTACACATAATAAGCTAAATATCTGTGATGGATGCAGCTGAGTTATCAAACGAGAGGGAGCGAGGGATCTGCAGCACTGAGGAGAAGCAAGGTGCTGCTGAGAAATGTAGTTTTAGCAGTGTAAGGCTATGTTCACAGGTTGCGTTTTTGTTTTGTTTTTTTTTTTTTTTAAGTCAAATCTCATGCACATGCGTTTTTTCCCATACTGATTTGGAAAACTGCTGCATTTTTAAAAACTGGAGTATGTCACTTTCTTCAGCATTTTTTCACCCTTAGAAAGTAATAAGTAAACGCATAAATGCAGCAAAAAAAAAAAAACACAGGTATCAGGTTTTGCTGCATTTTTGGTGAAAAACCTCAAAGAAGGCGCATCATGATTTTTTTATTTATTTTTTTTGGGGGGGGGGACACTAAACAAAAAAAACGCAGCAAAACCTGCTTTTATAAGCAGCGTCTTTACTGCCAAGTGAGCAGGGGTTTGCCTGCGGAAAAAGCACAGCAAAAATGCTATGTGTGAACATAGCAGGGCAGTCCTAAACGTACGCTATGTGAAGCTGGATGCACCGAGAGGCATGCAAAAATGAAAAAGACAGAGGTCCAATTAAGAAACTTTGTCAGTTTGTATATTAAAAACAAGTACGCATTTACTGTGCTTGGTGGGAAATAATGTAATTATGTAAATAAGTAAAAAATGCAAAATAAGTCAGCTCAACCACAGAAGGATCAAAAGCCCGGAGAACTCGCAGTGCAGCAGAAATTTTTATGATTTTTTTTTATTTTTTTCATATTTTTAAAAACATTTTTTTTACTTTTGGCATGCTTCAATAGCCTTCATGGGGGGTTAGAAGCTGCCACAACTCGATCACCTCCGCTACATAGAGGCGATGCTCAGATCGCCTCTATGTAGCAGATCTACTACATTGCACAGGGTGGCGTTCACAGCAATCCAGGGCTGTGGAGTCGGAGTCGTGGAGTCGGAGTCGGTGCTCATTTTGGTGGAGTCGGAGTCGGAGTCGGTATAAAATGGACCGACTCCGACTCCTAAAATATATAATAAATTGGGTACAGTAATTCAATGCAGGATGTGCTGAATATTTTTTCATAGTTTGGGAAAGTTATGAAATGTCCTATAAATGGCTGTTATATTCCTGATCTAAGGCTACATTCACACACAGCATTTTTCCTGTGTTTTTTGAGGATACGTTTTTCAGCTGCAAAAGCTGATCATCTTTTTAAAAAAACTGCATCACCTGAAAGGTTTTTGAGCTCATAGATAATGTTTTCAATAGCAAAAGCAGATTAGAAATCTGCTCTATCTATATATCCATTTATCCATATCTGTCTATCCATATCGTATCTGTACCAAAAAGAATGAAAACCGGGTAGTACACCAATATATATTCTGTTCTATCTAAATATCTTGATTATTGGATCATAAAAATGATTAAATGTCTGAGGTTCACATTGTACTACAATAAATTTTTCACTTAAATATAAGCAATATGTGTGGGAGTCGGAGTCGTGGAGTCGGAGTTGGAGTCGGTGTAAGGGAAATTGAGGAGTCGGAGTCGCAGGTTTGGCTTACCGACTCCACAGCCCTGCAGCAATCCGGCATCAACAACCATAGAAGTCTCAAGGAGACCTCTGGTTGTCACGCCAACACACCGGTGACCCGCGATCACGTGATGTGGGTCACCGGTGAGTGCATTTCTGACCGGATGTCAGGAAGCGCTCGCTAAATGCCGCTGTCAGTGGCATTTAACTAGTTAATAGCCACGGACGGATCACGATCCCGCCACACCTATCGCGGGCACGTGTCAGCTGTTCAAAACAGCTGACATGTTCCGGCTTTGAGGTGGGCTCACCGCCGGAGCGCACAATAAAGCGGGGGTACTGCCATCGGACATGCTATTCAGTCCGATGGCAGTAAGGGGTTAAAATATTAAAAATAAGGAACAATACCATAAATGTCGTATCTGCATGGAAGGATGGAAATTGTCTAGAAGACTCTTTTCAGACCACAGGGTCCTTAGTCACTGCATCTGGTCTGGAACAATCCCCCCCCCCTCTCCACTGGATTGTGATATTTATGCTACTGTTCCTTATTTTTAAAATTTTGACAAATTCCAGTTTTTATAGGATCCCTGAAACTGGATTTTTTTTCTCTGCATTTGAATTGTGGAAATAACACTAAGTTAATGGGTAAATAAAAAAATAAAAAAAAACACACAGATGCCATCAATGTAGCATTATTCAGTTTGTTACAAGAAAATTGGGAAATTTTCATCATTGTTTTTTTGGTGTGTTTTTTTTATCCCAGAAATGGATAAATGAACCAGTCACTAACTTGTTGGGGTGGTTTTAATGTGAAGAAAAGATGTGGTTCTAAATCAACCCCTTTAATAACAGTAATGGTAAGAAAGGCACAGTTTTGGAAAAGCAAGTGACAAGTTTCCGGGACCTCATCAACATCAGCGAGCGCTTTATACCCTAACAAAGATGGCTTGGCACAGTATCACGTAATTCCAGGAACAGCTGGCCAACAAAAACGACTACAAGAATTTAGTGGCTGCTTATCCTGAAAGACCAGAAAAATAAAAAGCCTCACAGTATCATCTAAAAAATCATTGACCTTAGTTTAGGCAATTGTGCAGAATTGGAAAACTGCTTCTGGAAAGATTTTTCTTTTTTCTAATCCAAGACAACCCCAGTGGGTCAGTATTCATGGCTTGACAGTGAGATGGAGACAGGTCAATCAATCTGTGGGAAAAGAGTAAGGAAAAAAAAACAGCTTCCCAGAATAACAACCCTCTCCTTTTTGTAGAATAAAACCTTCAGGACAATCACTAGCTGCTTAAGACAAAGTTCTACATAGAGATTTCTATGTCAAATGAAACCAATATCTGGTATAAAGCAACTACGGCGAGGACCTGGGGTGTTATTGGAAGGGTTTGGTGCCTTTGGTCCTGTAAGGAGACGACTATGGCGATACTGAGATTTCAGTGTCGCATTGCAACATCTCAGTCTAATTATTTACTATGGTGCTGCATTGCGATCTTCAACATACTGCAACAGCCGAAGATCTCTCCAAATCTGTTGAACTTTATGTGGCTCCTCCAAGTTTTAGCGGAACCGATTCAAACTGGTTTGGAAACGCAAGAAGACGCCACATTTTTGGCGCAACTTTTCAAAGCTTTTACACTAGTTTTGTGGTGTAAAAGGTTTGATGAATTGGCCTGATGTGTCTTGTGCACAGGGCTGTGGAGACGGTAAGCCAAACCCCCGATTCCTCAATTTCCCAGACTGACCCCACAGCGCTGGTCACTACTGAGCATGTACATAATGTGCAGCAGATTCATCTCATCTACGACACCACAGCCCTGCCTCACTACTGAGCATGTACATAAAGTGCAGCACAGATTCATCTCAACTCCGACCCCACAGCCCTGCCTCACTCCTGAGCATGTACATAAAGTGCAGCACAGATTCATCTCAACTCTGACCCCACAGCCCTGCCTCACTACTGAGCATGTACATAAAGTGCAGCACAGATTCATCTCACCTACGACCCCACAGCCCTGCCTCACTCCTGAGCATGTACATAAAGTGCAGCACAGATTCATCTCAACTCTGACCCCACAGCCCTGCCTCACTACTGAGCATGTACATAAAGTGCAGCACAGATTCATCTCAACTCCGACCCCACAGCCCTGCCTCACTACTGAGCATGTACATAAAGTGCAGCACAGATTCATCTCAACTCCGACCCCACAGCCCTGCCTCACTACTGAGCATGTACATAATGTGCAGCAGATTCATCTCAACTCCAACCCTACAGCCCTGCCTCACTAATGAGCGTGTACATAAAGTGCAGCACAGATTCATCTCAGCTACGACCCCAGAGCCCTGCCTCACTACTGAGCGTGTACATAAAGAGCAGCACAGATTCATCTCATCTACGACCCCAGAGCCCTGCCTCACTACTGAGCGTGTACATAAAGAGCAGCACAGATTCATCTCATCTACGACCCCAGAGCCCTGCCTCACTACTGAGCATGTACATAAAGTGCAGCACAGATTCATCTCATCTATGACCCCACAGCACTGCCTCACTACTGAGCATGTACATAAAGTGCAGCACAGATTCATCTCATTATGACCCCACAGCCCTGCCTCACTACTGAGCATGTACATAAAGTGCAGCACAGATTCATCTAATCTACGACCCCACAGCACTGCCTCACTACTGAGCATGTATATAAAGTGCAGCGCAAATTCATCTCATTATGACCCCACAGCCCTGCCTCACTACTGAGCATGTACATAAAGTGCAGCACAGATTCATCTCATTATGACCCCACAGCCCTGCCTCACTACTGAGCATGTACATAAAGTGCAGCACAGATTCATCTAATCTACGACCCCACAGCCCTGCCTCACTACTGAGAATGTGCATAAAGTGCAGCACATATTCATCTCATTATGACCCCACAGCCCTGCCTCACTACTGAGAATGTACATAAAGAGCAGCACAGATTCATCTCATCTACGACCCCACAGCCCTGCCTCACTACTGAGAATGTGCATAAAGTGCAGCACAGATTCATCTCATCTATGACCCCACAGCCCTGCCTCACTACTGAGCATGTACATAAAGTGCAGCAGATTCATCTCACTATGACCCCACAGCCCTGCCTCACTACTGAGCATGTACATAAAGTGCAGCACAGATTCATCTCAACTAAATCTCCAGATCCTGAGATCAGAACAGGACATTTATAGGACATTTCACAACTTTCCAAAATTTACAGCCCATCCTGCATTATACTACTGTACCCAATTCATTATATATTTTAGTAGTCGGTCCATTTTATACAGACACCCAGTACAACAAAATGGATGACTTCTGACTCCACAGCCCTGCTTGTGCAGCATCTGTAGCTTCACAATCTCACAGGGAAGTCACCTAAAACAGACCAAAAAATAAAATACTTCTGACTTGTCACTATGAAGGCAATCCAATCTGTTACATTTCTTAAACTATGAATGTGTCTTCATGTATGGCAATGCATCATTTTACACAGTCACTTAGGCCTCATGCCATTATCAAGCCTGCATCTTTCCCAGCAGAGGATGGCTGAATTATTCAGCCATCATCTTCCTCGAAGGGTATGTGCCCATGATCAGGACATAGTAGCGGTTTGGAAATTTAATCAGGCAGTTAAATCTGCAGGTGTTCAGTGAACAATGCAGATCTATCGCATCAAATTCATTCTATTGTGGAAATTTCGGTCTCAGCAATAGAAACGGCCATGCTGCAACCCGTAAACCCGTGCCGCATGTAAGTTTACACAGCGTCAAATAGAAGCACAGAGGGCATGGGATTTTTATAAATCCCATCCACTGTGTTTGTATTGTAGAACATAGCATTTTGGACAGGTGTTCTGCGTCCAAAATGCTGCTATTCCTGATTGCGTCCACTTTCAGCTGCAGGTGGCTGTAAACATGTTAGGCTAGTTTGACACTAGCGTTTTGAGGCGCACGCTCGCCATGAAGCTCCGCCATCTGCCGCGCCTCCTCCGGTCAGCTCCGCCTATGGGCGCATGATGCTGCATGCGACCTGCGTACTAGGGCTGTGGAGTTGGAGCTCATTTTGGTGGAGTCGGTATAAAATGGACCGACTCAAGACTCCTAAAATATATAATAAATTGGGTACAGTAGCTCAATGCAGAATGTGCTGAATATTTTTTCATAGGAATTTGGGAAAGTTATGAAATGTCCTATAAATGGCTGTTCTATTCCTGATCTAAGGCTACATTCACACACAGCATTTTTGCTGCGATTTTTGAGGATACGTTTTTCAGCTGCAAAAACAGATCAGCTTTTTAAAAAAAAAAAATCGCATCACCTGAAAGGTTTTTGAGCTCATAGATAATGTTTTCAATAGCAAAAGCAGATTAGAAAAACGCCACACAAACTGACATGCTCATTCAGCCCAAAAACGGATCCTCACAAAACGATGTGTCTGAATGTCATATCTTGAAACCCACTGACTTTTCTGGGATGCCCAGAGTCACTGCAAAAAACGGATCCGCAAAAACGCTGTGTGTGAATCATGGCCGTAGCCAGCGAGGGGCAGGGGGGCAGCTGCCCCCCCCTAGAATCAGGGGCACGCACCTATCAAAACTCACTTGTAAGCTGCAGTGAAATATAAGCAATATATGTGGGAGTCGGTGTAAGGGAAATTGAGGAGTCGGAGTCGCAGGTTTGGCTTACCGACTCCACAGCCCTGCTGCGTACCCCATCTTTAGCATTGAGTACGCAGTTATGCTTTTGCCAGCGCATGCGTCCTTTTGACGGTGCGCCGACCTGTGCCAAACGCATCCTGTTGCATTTTGATGCGGCCGGCACACCGTAAAGAGGACGCATGTGCCGGCAAAAGCATACCTGCGCACCCAATGCTAAAGATAGGGTACGCAGGTCGCATGCAGCGTCATGCGCCCAAAGGCGGAGCTGACCGGAGGAGGCGCGGCAGGGGAAGAGCTTCACGGCGAGCATGCGCTGTGCCTCAAAACGCTAATATGAAACTAGCCTTAAGTATCTGACAGCGGCATTTAACATGCGCCGAAGGGGGGGCACGTAATTCCATGAGTTCATCGGCCCTTGAGATACAGTGACGACCAGAGGTCTGCTGAAGACCTCTTTGCTTGTCATTATAAATTTCCAGTGAAAGCCAGCATTCAGCTGGTGATCATAGATCATGATTTTCACTATGCAGTGCATCTGCCCTGCTACATATAGTACAAGCAATTAAGTGATTACAGCTTCAAGTCCCCTAAGGGGACTAACAAATATAATAAGTGGAAAAAAAGTTTTAAAAATATGAATTAAAAAAATAAAAACACAAAAGTTCAAATCACTCCCCTTTTGCCCAATTAAAAAAAAAATTCCATTAAAATAAAGAAATAAAAAATACACATACGGTATTTGGTATGGATGTGTTCGGAAATGCCCGATCTATCAAAATATAAAATGACAGTATATACGCAGAGATTATCAGCCCATTTTTGGGGGCTGAAAGTCTCCCTCTCGGCCTATACACGAGTCATATACCAGAGGGGGTGTCAGGTCATACTTATCCCCCCCCCCCCCCCGACACGTCTCTGCAGCCCCCTCGCTTCTCCCTTCAGCGGTCACGTGGTACTGCTCATTAAACTCATGAATATGCGCATATCCATGAGTTTAATGGGCGGTACCACGTGACCACTGAAGGGAGACCGGGAGAAGCGGGCGGGGGGCTGCAAAGACCGCGCCAGGAAGGGGTAAGTATATCCAATATTCACTTGTCCCCGGTCCATCGCTGCTTGCTGCTGTGTCCTGTCAGTGACGTTTAGGCAGCAGACAGCACGATGACATAGTCAGTGCATGCCGCGCCCGCTAAACAGTCACTGACAGGACGCGGCAGACAGCAGCGATGGAACGGGGACAGGTGAATATCTCAGGTGCTGGATCCTGCTAGGTGCTGCTAGCGACACCGGAACCTGTCCCCCATAGCGCGCCGGTGTCGCGCCGCCTGCTCAGTAACAGGCACCTGGCCCCCGGCGACGAGAGGTGAGTATGTCATTTTTTTTCAGCAGCAGTGGCAGCATATGGGGCATAATGTATGGAGCATCTTATGGGGGGCATAATCTATGGGGCATTTTATGAGGGCATAATCCATAGAGCATTTTATGGGGGCATAACCTACAAGGCATTTTATGGGGGCATAAGCTATGAGGCATTTTATGGGGGCATAATCTATGGAGCATCTTATGGTGCCATAACCTTTATGAAGCAGCATATGGGGCATATTATTCTATGGAGCATCTTATGAGGCCATTATTAACCTTTGTGCAGCATTACATGGGGTGTATTTTGCATGGAGCATCTTAAGGGGCCATCATGAACAGTATGGAGCATTATATGAGGCTCCTGATTCAATATGGATATTCAAAAACATTTAACCTACTGATGTCTCAATTTATTTTACTTTTATTGGTATCTAATTTTATTTTTGAAATTTACCAGTAGCTGCTGCATTTTCCACCCTAGTCTTAGGCTGGTTTCACATTTGCCCTTTTGTGCGCAGCGCATCGTGCACATAAAAAACGCAAAGAAAAACGCAAAACAAACGCGCTTTTTTTAACGTCATGCGCACGCTGATGCGCCAAAAAAACGCAGCGTTGCTTGCGTTTTACATGCGTTTTTGCATGCGTTTGCGTTTTTTTATGCACATGCGTTTTTAGGTGTGACATTTTTTCCATTGTCTAGAGGACATTCTAGACTTGTTTCACTCAAAAACGCATGCGCAAAAAAACGCAACCGAGCGCAAGACCATGCGCACGCATGCGTTCCCATAGACTTCAATTTGTTGTTTTTGCGCATTCCGTGCGCAAGCGTGCGCATGCGTTTTTTTGCCGAGACAGGGCGCACCAAAAAATGCAACATGTTGCGTCTGGCGCGCCTGGCGCAAAAGACAAAAACGCATGCGCACGAAAACGCAAGTGTGCGCAAGACCATGCGCACGTCATGTTTAACATAGGTGCGCAGTGCGCACGATGCGCTGCGCACAAAAGCGCAAATGTGAAACCAGCCTTATACACGAGTCAATAAGTTTTCCCAGTTTTTTTTGTGGCAAAATTGGGGGGGGGGGGGGGGGGGCGGCTTATACACAAGTAAGCTAATCTGATTCGTAAACAGCGTAACGAGAAAAAAGTATAAATGCCAGAATTCAAGTTTTTTGGCTGCCGCAACATTGCAGTAAAATAAGAGGCAATCAAAATATTGGATCTACGTTAAAAAGGCAACTGTTACGGGTCTCGGAAAATAGTGACACCTGCAGTTTTTTTTTTTTTTAAATTCCGAATCTCTTTTCAAATTCCGAATTTCTTTTCAATAAAAAAAACGTATATACATGTTTGGTATCTGCGTAATCCTATTAACCTAGAGAATCATATCATCAAGTCAGTTTTACCATAAAGGGTACATAAAAAAAAAAATAAGTGGCATTTTTCATTTTTTTTCTGCAATTTCAACACACTAGAAAAAATGTTCCCACTTTCCAGTGCATCACATGATAAAATGAATGATGTCATTTAAAAGTAGAACTTGTCCCGCAAAAAACAAGCCCTCAAATGGCTATGTAGACAGAAAAATATAAAACTTATGGCTCTTGAAAGAAGGGGAGGGGAAAAAAAGCGTAAAAAAATAGCGAATAGCCTGGTCATGAAGGGGTTAAGCAGCTGCCAGGGGCTGCTAATCAAATATCCTTAATAAATTGTTCATCAGGAAGTGTTACCGCCTCTATAAAAGCGGAGGTTGAGGGAGTTTGCTAGTCTGTAGCATTCAGCTATGTGTGTATTCACACAAGACAAAGGAGGAAGAACTGCAGTAATGAACTTAAGAGAAGCAGTTGTTGATGTCCATCAATCAGGGAAAGTTTATAAGGTCGTTTCCAAATACTGTAATTTGGAGGAAATTATTCTACAGTGAGAAATATTATTCACAAGTGGAAAACATTCAAAACAGTTCCCAATCTTCCCAAGAGTGGACATCCCAGCGAATTCTCTCCAAGGTCAGACCGGGACATGCTCAGAGATTGCCAAGAACCTGAGCGCTACAGCTTGGCTCTAAGGCTATGTGCACACATGCTGCGGTTTTTGCTGCGGATTCGCTGCCGTTTTGGCCACTGCGGATCTGCAGCAGTTCTGCAGACAGTGTACAGTAGCATGTAAATCTATGTGATTTACAATCTGCTGTGCACATGCTGCAGATTTTTAACTGCGGAAAAGCTGCGGTTTTGAATCCGCAGAAAGAAATGACATGTCACTTCTTTTCTGCGGATTCTGCTGCGGTTTACCATCTCCTCCATTGTAGAGGTGATAAACCGCAGGGGAAAACCGCAGGCCAATCCGCAGGTCATTTTACCTGCGGTTCCGCAGATACAAATCCGCAGACCAATCCGCAGCGTGAGCACATAGCCTAAGGTTGTGTCTATACATAGTGTACATGTTATGGGGTCCTTTTCTGCTTTTTGTCCACTTTGTCTGCAGGTGTCAAAACCAAAATGTGCAACAACAATCTTCTTTGATTATTGTATTTTTTTTAGCGATTTTTTTTTACCGTGTTTTCCCCTTTGTTTTTATTTTTCATTCTCCATTTACCGTAATACATAACTTTTTTTTTTTTATGCTCCCCATAGAAGCCTCCATAGAAAAAACAAACAAACATTTAAATACAAATATTTAAAGTGGTTGTCCATGCATGGGATGAAAGTCTATCTAACACAATCCAACATATTTAGGAACATCAATTCAATTCCTAATTAGGAAAAAGATGTCCAAGTATACCACGGAAACAGGACAACTCCCATAATTAATTGAATCCAAGTATAGACCAAAAAGTAGATTATAGTGAAAAAATATATACAATCTTTATTGATACATACAGAATAAAGTACATTAAGAAAATTCAGTGATATGATCAACACATGGTCAACGCATCATAAAATATTACGCATTAATGCAAAAGTAGCAGACAGTTCCCAAAAAGATGCAAGACATCCATCTAAATGTATTTACCCCTATTGCAGTCTAACTCTATACTAGATATATAAAGGGTGGATGCAAAAAAGCAGCACACCTAATAGGTAATGCAGAGGGCAAAAGGAAGTCATGCCTGCAATAAGTAAAGTGCTGTAGTATCAATGCTTACCCATGTGGGGCATGAATCTGCTGACACAAGCCCCCTGACGAAGCCCAGCGCGAAACGTGCGTTGGGGCTAGGGACCTGACATGCAGCAGATTCATGCCCCGCATGGGTAAGCATTGATACTACTGCACTTTCCCACTCTTTTTGCACTTAGCACTTTACTTTTGATTGCCTCTTCATAGAGTTTATCATAGTGCTCAAAATGTAGGTTCAATGAATGAATGGAATCTGCCTCCCGGCAGATTCGACGGGTGCACTGCGCCTGCCATTTTCTTCCAGGAACTAGATGTTCCCTTTTTTTTCCTTATCCTCAGGGTTGTTTGGATTCATGTTTTCTTATCACTTGTTATTTGCGGATCTGTTTTGTACTGTTCTGATGAAGGTCTTAAGGCCCCTTTACATTTAGCGATGCACCAGCGATCCGACCAGCAATCCGACCTGGTCAGGATCGCTGGTGCATCGCTAAATGATCGCTAGTGAGCTGTCACACAGGCAGACCTCACAGCGATGCAGCAGTGACGCAGCGCACGATACTCACCTTTCACACAGCGATCCTGACGTCCTCCCGCCTGCCTCCACGCGTCGCTCGTCGGCGCCAGCAGGAAGCGCCCGACGAGAAATGGAGCCGGACATTCTCACGCGATCAGCGATGGACAGCGGGGGAGCCGGTCGGAGGGAAGTATCACACATAGCAATATCGCTATAACGTCACAAAATCGGTGACGTTATAGCGATATCGCTATGTGTAAAACCCCCTTTAATGTAGTACCAAAACGTTAATCATGATAAACATTGCCTATTAAACGAGTTATCATTCAATGCAACATGCATGTAAACCGCACAACTATCAATAAAATGTCATCAACTCCGCCAACAGAAATAAATGCATTATTGCATTTCTGCTGTGGGAACCACTAATAACGCATATGTGGTTTTCACCTGTGGATTTTCAGCATCTCAATTAAGTCTATGGGGAAAATCAATAGCTAAAACCCAGGCTAAAAGAAATTGACATGATGCGGATTTCAAAAGCACAATACGGGTCAATTACCACAGCACTGAACAGCTCAGTGGGTATGAGATCTAGAAATCCCATACACTTTGCTGAAAATGTAACATGCTGCATTTTTTGCGCAAAAAAATATGTAGAAGAAAAAAAAACAAAAAAAAAAAAAAAAACCACAAAACAATCATTGTGGGAACTTGGCCAAAAGAAGCCTGCAGACGCACGTATGAAAAACTGTCCTGAGTTTCATCTAGAAAATTGTTCCCCCCCCTTATTTTATCATACATACTTGTGTATAAACCAAGATTTTCCACACTTTTTTTGTGCTGAGAATGCCCCTCTCAGCTTATACACGAATCATTGCCGGCAGGGGAGGGAGGATGGGAGTGCAAAATACATCACACTCGCCCTCTTGGCGTCACCGCTGCATATCAGTCCCTCCCTGCATCTCTCTTCACGTCTTCTTCCTTCCAGTGCTGAGCGGTCATGTTGCACCGCTCATTAAAGTAATGAATATGCATGAGTCTCCACTACCATTGGCGTGGAGCGCATACTCATTACTTAATGAGCGGTACCATGTGACCACTCAGCACTGGAAGGAATACGGGAAGAGAGATGCCGCCACCCGCCCCGGACGGAGATGCAGGGACTGAGATGTAGCAGTGCCAGGAGAGCAAGTAGCACCAGGGGAAGGTGAGCCATGCGATATTCACCTGTCCCCGTTCCACCACCGCACTGTGCTGTCTTCCGGGTCCTCTGGCTGTGACGTTCATGTAAAAGGGCGCGATGACATGTTTAGTACACGCCCTCTGCCTGAACAGTCACTGCAGAGAGACTCAAGACACAGCGGCATGCGGCGGTGAACGGAGACAGGTGAATATCGCAAGTGACGGAGGCCTGAGCCAGTGGCGACACTGGCACCTGGCCCCCAGCGACGACACGAGGTGAGTTTTTTTTTTTTTTTTTAAATCGCAGCAGAGACTATATATGGGGCATATAATAATATGGATTATCTTATGGGGCCATCAACCTTTATGGAGCAATTATATGGGGCATATTTTAATATGGAGCATCTTATGGGGCCATTATTAACCTTTTTGCAGCATTATATAGGGCATATTTCTGTATGGCGCATCTTATGGGGCTCATCATGAACTTTATGGAGCATTATATGGGGCTCCTGATTAAATATGGATATTCAAAAACAATTAACCTACTGATGTCTCAATTAATTTTACTTTTATTAGTATCTATTTTTATTTTTGAAATTTACCAGTAGCTGCTGCATTTCCCACCCTAGGCTTATACTCAAGTCAATAAGTTTTCCCAGTTTTTTGTGGCAAAATTAGGGGTCTCGGCTTATACTCGAGTATATACGGCAATCATTTTTCATCCAGGGGGTCATCAGTGTGATTTTTTTTATATCTGAGTATGATCCGTTTTCTTACGACCACATTAAAACATGTACATAATCATGTACAGTTTCCTAGGTTTATAATAGAAATCCATCCATAAAAATCAGATGCCACTCAGATGGTCCGTGTAGAATCAGATTTCTTTTTCTCGCACCCATAGACTTGAATGTGTGAGTCTCAGTTGAGACTAAGCAGAAAGTAGCGCATGCTGTGATTTTTTTCCTCACTGACATCGATTGGCAGCGAGACTCAGCTAACTCGCACCCATACAAGTCTATGGGTGCAAGTGAAACATCGCACTGCACTCAGATATCACCCGAAATAAGTGCAATTCCCGGTAACTTCGGCAGCAGAGGAGATGGAGAAATTACTTCCTCAGTCTCCTCCGCAGCTGTACTCTGATCCTGTCATACAGAGCACTGACACTCGGCTCCCACTTGCAGCCAAGCAGGAGCCGAGACTCATAGCATATCGCAACAGACGCTCTCGCATCAGATGTTAAACACTAGTGTGACTACGGCCTTATAAATACTCGAAGCCAGGGGCATGGCCTCGCTCTCCAAACGCTTGACAGTGTGCAGCCTCTGCGCAATGCAAGTGCATGGAGTGAGGCCATGCCCACAGGCATGTGTAAGTCATACATACTCTCCGGTCCCGTGTCGAAAACCCGTTAATCCCCCACTGCACATAGTAAGTGCACTGGGGTGCGGGAATTAATAAATCTGCAGTCAGAGTGACTGCAAACTTATCGGTTTTGACCGGACAACCCCTTTTAAATTTTCGAGGGGAGCATTGCATTGCCTACAAGTCTCCTTACACTGGCATGTCACTCTTCTCAAGGAGAGAAACAGTCCAATTTGATTACTTGGCGTCATCCTAGTTGCATTTTTTTTTCTCCACTGAAGCAAGTAGACTATCTGAACTTTTATTATCTATTAACTTTGTAATTGATTAGTTAAAAACAGATGACACTTTGATGGATTACTGAAGAACAGTCTATCGGTTTTACAGCAGAGTCTAATCTGCAAAACTGATGGGAATAGTACATGCTCCAAGTCTCACGGACTGGAGACACGGACCCGTTTTTAAAACAGATGTGTTTATGGCTCAATGAAACTCTATGGGTCTGTGTGCTGTCTAAGGAAAAAAACAGCCAGCACTAGGATGTGTGACACGGATGTGTGAATGCAGCCAAAAGGCTTAGTCAGCATGTTAAAAGTTCAAGTTCATGACAGTGCAATTACAAAGACTGAACAAGTATGGCTTGCTAAAAATAACATGGCACCATTAGTGATGAATCACCGTGCTGGGATAAGGTGTTATCTGAGCATGCTCATGGGCTAACCGAGAGTATTCGGCGTTCTCTAATATGTTGGAGTCCCGCGTCTGCAAGTCTACCATAAAGAGAAGACTGCATGAAAGTAAATACAGAGGGTTCACTGTACGGTGCAAGCCACTCATAAGCATCAAGAATCAAAAGGCTAGAGTGGACTTTGCTAAAAAACATCTAAAAAAAGCCAGCACAGTTCTGGAAGAACATTGTTTGGACAGATGAAACCAAGATCAACCTCTACCAGAATGATGGAAAGAGAAAAGTATGGCGAAGGCGTGGTACAGCTCATGATCCAAAGCATACCACATCATCGGTAAAACACGGTGGAGGCAGTGTGATGGTTTGGGCATCCATGGCTGCCAGTGGCACTGGGTCACTAGTGTTTATTGATTATGTGACACAGGACACAGAAGCATGTTCTCTAATAATATGCAACTCCTACACCCTTCATCCAACCTTCCAAATGCAAGCACCACACCTCAAATCAACTCCAAGCCTTTCATCTGCTTAATTGAGAATGACATAACGAAGGGATTGCCCACACCTGTCCATGAAATAGCCTTGGAGTCAATTGTCCAATTACTTTTGGTCCCTTTAAAAACAGGGTGGCACATGTTAAGGAGCTTAAACTCCTAAACCCTTCATCCAATTTTAATGTGGATACCCTCAAATGAAAGCTGAAAGTCTGAACTTGAACTGCATCTGAATTGTTTTGTTTAAAATTCATTGTGGTAATGTCTAGAACCAAAATTAGAAAAATGCTGTCTCTGTCCAAATATATATGGACCTAACTGTATATTCTCACAAGACTACTGTATACATCTTTTATAAGATTATCTTTGAGTAAAAATAAATATGATCAGAGCAGTAACTTCACAATAGCCAGTTTCTACTTCTTTAAAGTTATAATGCAGGCTGCCACAAACAGCCCTTGCTACTGGTACAGTGCCTAAGAAAATAACTCAATTTGTATGCAAATAAGGAGGCCTAACGGTGTGCCAAACTCTTAGCCTCTCCAAGGGTGCACAAAAATCTACTCACTTGCATATGAATTAAGTTATTTTCTCAGGCATTGATACCAGTAACTGGTTCAGTGTTATTATGGTTGCTATAGGGGCTAAGTCTCCTACAACACTGTACAGGACATTTAAAATGTATTTTGGGGGGGATGGACGCCCTTTAAAGGGAATCTGTCACCTATTATTTCACATATAAGATGCGGCCACCGCCATCAGGGGCTTATCTACAGCATTCTGTAATGCTGTAGATAAACCCCCGATGTAACCTGAAAGAGAAGAAAAACGAGTTATATTACACTCACCCAGGGACGGTCCGTGTCCGATTGTTGTTGCGATCTGGTGCCTCCCATCTTCTAGCGATGAAGTCCTCTTTTTTGCTTCCCGTCGTGGCTGCGGCGCAGGCGTACTGCTCTGCCCTGTTGAGGGCAAAACAGAGTACTGGAGTGCGCAGGTGCCGGACCAGGTCAGAGAGGTCCCGCACTGCAGTACTCTGCACCGAAGCAGCGACGGGAAGCAAAGAAGAGGATGTCATCGCTAAAAGATGGGAGGCACCGGACCATGACACCCATCGGACCCGGACCACCCCTGGGTGAGTATAATACAATAATATATTACAGAATGCTGTAGATAAGCCCCTGATAGCGATGGCTGCATCTTATATGCGAAAAAATAGGTGAGATTCCCTTTAAAGGGTTATTCCCATAATCACAATTTTCACATAGCACACTAAACACATACTTTTGGTTAATATGCAAACTATGCCCATCAGAACATTTTTATTTTAGTGTACCTTTGTGTCTTGTGTCATCTCTAACTGTCCTGTACATCCAGCTTCACATAGCATTATGGGCGGTCCTATTCTTATACAGCTAAAACTACATTTCCCAGAAGCACTTGCTACTTCTCAGTGCTGAAGACTCCTCCCTCCCTTGTGAGATTCTTACAAGCCTCAACCTCAGTCTTCTTCCGTATGCATCAACAAAGCAGCATTTGGAGTTTCACATCACTAATCTGTCAGCACCAAGCAACAAACATAACTCCTCTCTCAGTCACATCCTGCAGTTCGTCACGTTGCTCAACCACCTATGTAAAGTCCCAACCTATGGTATGTTTCCTCTCAGCTACCTATAAAAAATGCAATCCTGAAGTACATCACTCCTCTCAGCCCCATCCTGCAATACATTACTCCTCTCAGCCCCCTATATACAGCCTCATCCTAAAGTACATTACTCCTCTCAGCCCCCTATATACAGCCCCATCTTGCAGTACATCACTTCTCTCAGCCCCATATTGCAGTACATCACTTCTCTCAGCCCCCTATATACAGCCCCATCCTGCAGTACATCACTCCTCTCAGCCCCCTATATACAGCCCCATCCTGCAGTACATCACTCCTCTCAGCCCCCTATATACAGCTTCACACTGCAGTACATAACATCTTATATCCCTATATACAGCCCTATCCTGTAGCATATCACATCTCCCAGGCTCCTATATACAGACTCATCATGCAATGTATCATTTCTATCAGCCCCATCTTGCAATATATCTTTCCTCTCAGCCTTTCTATATACACCCTATCCTGCAGTACATCACTCCTCTCAGCCCCACTATATACCGCCCCATCCTGCAGTATATCACTCCTTTCAGCCCTTCAATATACAGCCACATCCTGCAGTACGTTGCTCCTCTCAGTTAGCAGCACACACCACTAGTTCCTGTTATGAGGTCAAGCATTGTAAGTCTCCACCCCTTCCCAAGACATCAGTCCTCACAGCAGCAGATGAGTTGTAGACACAACCCAGAGCTTTGCAGGGAAGAAGCCAGTTAAGGGTATGTACACACATCAAATGTTTGCAGGAGAAATTTCAGCACCAGGGCAAATTTACTAAGCCTGTGTAGGGTATGTATCCACGCTGCCTACTAGCAGCGCTTTGGACGGAGAGGAAACTTTGCTCCGCCCAAAGAGCCGACCCCTGTTGTACATGCGGTGATTCCGAATGTGATCATTGAACACATCCGGAATCACCGCATCGTATCCATAGACGAGGTTATCTTGCGGAGAAGGAGCGTCTCCGCAAGATAGACATGCTGTGGTCTGGAAAGATGCGCCGCATGTCCGGATACGCAAGTGGCCCTGCATGCATAGTGGAGATGGGATTTCATAAAATCCACTCCACTATGCTGTAACATCTGGACGCTACAGATTGGATGCTGTGGCTGTACACAGCGTCCAATCCGCAGCAAATCCTGATGTAATCCGGACAGTGGAAGCATACCCTAACAGTTAAGCTTGCCATCCTGTTAGAATTAGTGGATGCAGATGACTTATCTAATGTTAAGGGGCTTTTAAACATTGTAAGCTTATTGTGTAAGGGGGTAAAAAATAAAATCACAGCATGCACTAGACTTGTTTTGCAGACATGACAGTGCTACTTTCAATGACACTCAGCCTATTACCTCCTCCATGATGCAGAAGAAAGCACAGAGCTATACATGGAAGTAGTCATGTGTGGCCATGAGAGGCTTGACAACTCCCATCTGTGCCCTACGCTGAATGGTAAGTTTGCCACATTTCTACAAACTCCTGTATAGCTTTACACTACCCTACATTTATAACACTTAATGTATTTAAAAAAAAAAAGCCTTTAGTTTGGTACATTTTACAAACGCGCTTAGGCAATAGCAGAAACTGCGTCTTACCGCATGTCTGAAACTCCACACACCGGGATGACCAGTGGCCAGTCAATTTTGAAACAAAATCATGAAGCCATTGAGCATCACTGAAGACTTGAGACCTGACGCAATGTGTGAACATCACCTTAGCCACACACTTTATAAATGTGTCTAAAAAGGTGCAAAAAGTGCCTGATGCATGAGGAACACATGATGTACACCAGAATTATGGCTCAATTTGAGATCAAACTGCTGTTGCTTTTTTTAGTGTATCTGCCCCCGACTCCTCAGCATGCCAGCCTGTGGACATATAAACATTGCTTAGGGAAAAAAAAAACAAAAAAAAAACCTTGGAATCTTTATGTAATTAAGACTAAGGCTGTGTGCCCACACTGCGTTTTTTTAAGAGTTTCCGCCACGTTTTTGCCACTGCGGAAACGCTTAAAAAAACACGCATTCCCATGCAATCCTATGGGATTCTGCAGTTACTGTGCCCATGCTGGGAATTTCACTGGAATCGCATAGCAGTAAAATCCGCAGCATGTCCATTATTTCTGCAGAATCGCAGCAATTCTGCCGCCATGGGACTGCATTGAAATGTTCACTTTACACATGTGGCTATGCCCACCATGCGTAAAGTGAGCGCTTCATGTGCGGATGGTACCCAGGGTCTGGAGGAGAGGAGACTCTCCTCCATGCCCTGGATACCATAACCCTGTAAAAAAATAGAATTAAAAAAAATAAATAAATAAAAAAAACCAAAACGGGATATACTCACGTCATCAGAGGTCATTCGTGCAATGCATCCCTGGGAGCGGAAGTTGCTGCCAGCGCCAACGAGGGCAGAAGGACTCTGGGGGCCGACAGAGGGCAAGTATATCCCGATTTATTTTTTTTAATTTTTAACATTCTATCTTTTACTATTGAAGGCGCATAGGCAGCATCAATATTAAAAAGTTGGTCACGCTTGTCAAGCACTGTGCTTGACAAGTGTGACCAACCTGTCAATCACTTGCAAAACGCTTGTGTTTTGCGGGAAACTGCATGCAAATTCCGCATGCGTTTTACCCACGGCGGGGAGTTACGGAAATGCTGCGGACAATTCCGCAGCATTTCTGCAACGTGGACACATAGCCTAAAAGTGCACTGGGGCGGGCCAATTCCAGGCAGTATCGTGCTGCGCCTTATTATGTGCTTTATTGCTGCTTGCTCAGGACCGCTAAATCCTCAACACAGGTAAGAGGTCAATCAAGTACATGGGTATGGCAACAAAGATCTGTGCACTTACCAGGAATCACCCTGCCCTCTGTGCTCTTGTAGCCTGATTTACACAAAAACTTAAAGGGAACCTGTCAGCAGGATTGTGCTCAGTAACTTAGACACTGTCAGGTCGGTGCCATTATTCTAATTAAAAGGTTACCTTGGTTGATGAAATCCGTCTTGTGGTTGTTTCTTAATCTTTATTTTCAGTTAATGAGATTCTTGTGCTCCAGGGCAGCCTGTGGGGGGCGCTTTGCTTAGGTATTCATCAGTATGGCTTCCAACAGGTCACTGATCCCTCAGTGACCTGATCCTATTTTACATAATGAATAATATATATAAAAATCACCTGGGCTGCAGGATGATTGCATGTGTGATGTGCTATAAATAAATTCATCCGAAAAAGTCTCTGAAAACGGCGCCGGACATGCCTGCCCAGTAGCAGTGATCTGAAAGCCGCTACTGCTCAGGCACCAAATTGCTAAAGAAAAAAAAAACGTACTCCAAGACGGCAGCGCCGATAGTAGCAGCTATCGGTGATTGCCAGTAGCTGCTACAAAGCTGCCATCTTGAAGGAGAATTTTTTTCTCTATAGCAAGAAGGCGCCGCCTGCTCAGTTGCATCAATCAGCGATAGCTGCCACTGCGCAGGCGCCACCACCTTGGAGTACATTTTTTTTTTCCTAGCAAGATGCCTGCGCAGTAGCAGCTATGGGATTGCAGATAGCTGCTACTGTGCAGGCATGGCCGGCACCATTTTCAGACACTTTTATATGATGAATTTATAGCATGATATAAAAAATGAACTGCACATTACACATGCAATCATGCTGCAGAACACGTGCCGCCTACCTGAACCTGTTTTTTTCCTATATATCATTATGTAAAATAGGGGGCAGGTCACTGAGGGATCGCTGGCCTGTCAGAAGCCATACAGATGAATACTTAATCAGCAACGGAATGCACCAAATAATAAAAGATGGTAATGAGGTGCGTTCGCAGCCCGGGGTCCACCGTGCAGAGAAGGTAGACTGCTGCTCGGTAAAGGCGGACAGAAGCTGGTGGTATAGCTAACACACGCGGGTTAACTTCACCCGGTGAATAGGAGGCGGACCCTGTTGCTTCACAGGGCCGCGATACCGCAGAGTCAACGCTAGTGTTTTGGACACAGGACCCTGCCCCAAAGACATGGGGATAGAGTCCCTCTAGACCCACCAGCGTTCAGCGCCACAACTGCGACACCAGGGAGAGACCCTTACTGAACGCTGTGCCCTGTTAACACTCACAGGGTGCAGCTGATAGATGAATACCGCACGAAGTACGTACAGCGCAGCTATGGCAGATGCCACTAACCAGCCTAAGCTTTGGTCTGGAGAGCGCATTAATGGCGCAAAGCGTCGCTCTGACTGATGTCGCTGAATGTGCAGTACCGTAGTGCCTAATGTAGTGTGGCGCACACTGGCGTTAACATGTGATAGGAACTGGGAGTACTGCAGCGCTAGGCAGTGCCACTACTCGGCGCTGACTCGAAACTCGAAACCCTACTAACATGCGTATCAGAGGGAAGGGGTTTCATAAAGAGTCAGTCAGCGGTTCATAGAATCATAGAATCGTAGAGTTGGAAGGGACCTCCTGGGCCATCTGGTCCAACCCCCTGCTCAAAGCAGGATTCGCTAAATCATCCCAGTCAGATGTCTGTCCAGCTTCTGTTTGAAGACTTCCATTGAAGGAGAACTCACCACTTCTCGTGGCAGCCTGTTCCACTCATTGATCACTCTGTCAAAAAGTTTTTTCTAATATCTAATCTGTGTCTCCTCCCATTCAGTTTCATCCCATTGCTTCTAGTCTTTCCTTGTGCAAATGAGAATAAAGTTGATCCTTCTACAATGTGACAGCCCTTTAGATATTTGTAGACAGCTATTAAGTCTCCTCTCAGTCTTCTCTTTTGCAAACTAAACATTCCCAAATCCTGCAACCTTTCCTCATAAGCATCATCACCACAAGTTACAGACTATACTAGCGCAAGGCCGTGCGATCCTTTTATAGTCACAGCCTTCCGGAACTTTCCTGATGGCCCAATCAGAGCTGCTTGAGGACCTGAGCGTGTGACCCCCGACCTACAATGAGAGGTCATCTCACGGGCATGCTCAGATGGCTGCAAAAAGGACAGCCTCTGGAGCTGCTCGCTAGTGCAGATTGCCAGAGCTGACCGAGAGGTAATGGCAGCAGCAACCAACCAGACAGCACTAGCCCGAGCAAGACGCTGTGACCGAATGGGAGACCGCAGATGGCAAGGCTCAAGATTCCTCCTGTGCAGAGGCAGGAATCCGCTGCCTAACACACATGAAGACCGCCCCGGAGCACGAGCATATCATTAACTAAAAACTGAAAATAAGGATTTAATAGCAACCACAAGACGGATTTCATCAACCAAGGTATCATTGTAATCAGTATAACGGCGCCGAGCTGACACTGCTTGTAGGTTCCTGTGTACAATCCTGCTGACAGGTTCCCTTTAAAAGGAACATGTCACCAGATTTTTGCTAGCTAATCAGCAGCAAGATGTACGGGCAAAGGCTCAGGGTTGTCACTTACTGAGCAGTTTGCTGTAGTTTTGATAAGACCTCAACAGATTATCACTAGAAGACTTGTAAACCTGCTATCACGTAGTCATTATTCATGAGCTCTGTGTAACCCCACCACTGATGGGCAGCTTTTAGTGTGCACTGTGCATAAGCAGAAAGCTGTCAATCAGTGGTGTGGGCGGGGTTACACAGAGCTCAAGCATTCAGAGAACTGCTAGATCTGCAGCAGATAAGAGATTTTAACCAAACAGCCCAGTAAGTGATACATGACTGGAATATGGGTCTCTGCCTGTATTATGAGCTGAGATGAAGCAGCAAAAACCTGGTGGCAGGCCCTCAACAATGTGATATCCTTTTGCAGTCGGGATGCCATATGTGAACTTGTCGTCTACTACTGTACTCATGTGATGACTCATTAAGAGTAGCGCTCTCAAGTTAGTCTTCCAGGGGATCATGTCACCAGATACAATGAAACCAGCACCGGAGTTTTTAAGTAAGAGGAAGGTGCTCTATTGTTCTCTGGGAGCAGCCATTCGTGGTGATCTGTCATGGAGTGTGGACAGGAGGTGCTGCCATACCTGTGCCCACAGCCATCCTGACAGCCATGTGTGCACAGGTCACTGGTGTGAGCAGGAGACAATGGGAGGAGCAGGGTGAGCCATGGTGCCCAGTGCCTGCCGCCAGCACCCACAGTGGGGGCCAGGACAGTGGGCCGGCCAATGCTCGGGCTCAGCCATGGCTGCTGCAGGCCAGCACAATGTCACCAGCCCTAATCCTCCCCTCTGCTGGCTTGTCCACACGCACTAGGCCGCACTTACAGCTACGGGGAAGAACGGTGCCGGGGCCCGGGATGGCGCTCCTGGCCCGCGACACGTCACACCGCGCCGCACTCGCACTCGGCACTTACTTCTCGTCCCCAGACGTCCCCCCCAAATATATGCAGCAATGGCGGCAGCCTGGCTCCCCGTCCGCCTGGGATTTCTGCCCTTCTTTCCCAGCGTGCATGCGGATTGGCTGCGCGGCGTCACGTGACTAAACAAAACCGTCACAGCTAAACCTAAAATGAACCCTTTGTCCACAGATAATTGCGGCCGCCGCTTTGTGGCGTGAGGCCCCGGATGGAAGGCCGGGCTCCCCGGAGACTCCGTCCGGTCGGAAAGCCGGGGCCGCTACTCCCCGCCCGCACCCCTCCGCCGCCAGCTGCTCGGCTCCGGCGGACGCCATGTTGTCCCGTCAGGCAAAAATGCGTCAACTGCTGACCAACTCATCCCACAGGAATGAGAGTGCGCGACCCAGTGACCGCGGGAGGCCGCCGGTGTGTGTGTAACCCCTCAGTGTCCGAGACTTGCGCAACCGTAGCGCACAAAGGGTCAAGCGGCAGCCATAGGGGGGAGGGGCAGGCACCTGCGGGCACTCACCTGCTCGGGGCCGCTCCGTACACACAGGCCCGGGCGACACCGCCGCCGCCGCACTTTTTTTTTTTTTTTTTTTTTTCAGTTCAAACCTGACGACTAGACGTGGAGACAGACGTCCACCCACGTGACCCGCTCTGACTCCTCCCACTGCAAGCGACGGGGGCGCGCCTGCCGGGGAGTGGAGGCGGCTGCGGGGGCGCGCATGGCAGAAATGTAGACAGTCTGGTCTCGGAGTCCGGTGCTCGGCGCTGTCTGTCCGAGACCGAAGTCACCGAACTGCTCACTAAGCCGAATATATACAATGATAGCATTTGCCTGAGCGCCCCCTCCCGGTGTCCCCAGTAATGGCCTGAGCGCCCCCCCCCACGGTGTCCCCAGTAATGGCCTGAGCGCCCCCCCCCACGGTGTCCCCAGTAATGGCCTGAGCGCCCCCCCCACGGTGTCCCCAGTAATGGCCTGAGCGCCCCCCCCACGGTGTCCCCAGTAATGGCCTGAGCGCCCCCCCCACGGTGTCCCCAGTAATGGCCTGAGCGCCCCCCCCACGGTGTCCCCAGTAATGGCCTGAGCGCCCCCCCCCCCACGGTGTCCCCAGTAATGGCCTGAGCGCCCCCCCCCACGGTGTCCCCAGTAATGGCCTGAGCGCCCCCCCCCCCACGGTGTCCCCAGTAATGGCCTGAGCGCCCCCCCCCCCACGGTGTCCCCAGTAATGGCCTGAGCGCCCCCCCCCACGGTGTCCCCAGTAATGGCCTGAGCGCCCCCCCCCCCACGGTGTCCCCAGTAATGGCCTGAGCGCCCCCCCCCCCCACGGTGTCCCCAGTAATGGCCTGAGCGCCCCCCCCCCCCCACGGTGTCCCCAGTAATGGCCTGAGCGCCCCCCCCCCCCACGGTGTCCCCAGTAATGGCCTGAGCGCCCCCCCCCCCCACGGTGTCCCCAGTAATGGCCTGAGCGCCCCCCCCCCCCACGGTGTCCCCAGTAATGGCCTGAGCGCCCCCCCCACGGTGTCCCCAGTAATGGCCTGAGCGCCCCCCCCCCCCACGGTGTCCCCAGTAATGGCCTGAGCGCCCCCCCCCCCCACGGTGTCCCCAGTAATGGCCTGAGCGCCCCCCCCCCCCACGGTGTCCCCAGTAATGGCCTGAGCGCCCCCCCCCCCCCCACGGTGTCCCCAGTAATGGCCTGAGCGCCCCCCCCCACGGTGTCCCCAGTAATGGCCTGAGCGCCCCCCCCACGGTGTCCCCAGTAATGGCCTGAGCGCCCCCCCCACGGTGTCCCCAGTAATGGCCTGAGCGCCCCCCACGGTGCCTCCAGTAATGGCCTGAACGACCCCCACGGTGCCTCCAGCATACCTCCCAACTTTTGAAGAAGGGAAAGAGGGACAAAGGCTGCAGCGCAAATTTTAGGCCATGCCCCGACCACACCCATGTCCACGCCCAACCGCACCCATTTAGCACTGCTGATCACACTGACTGGTACTGGGGGCATAGTGGCTGGTACTAAGGAAAAGAAAGAAAGAAAACAGAAAAAAGAAAATATAAAGAGGAAGAAAGAACGGCGAGAGAAAGAAAGGGGAAAGAAAGAACGGCGAGAGAAAGAAAGGGGAAAGAAAGAACGGCGAGAGAAAGAAAGGGGAAAGAAAGAACGGCGAGAGAAAGAAAGGGGAAAGAAAGAACGGCGAGAGAAAGAAAGGGGAAAGAAAGAACGGCGAGAGAAAGAACGGCGAGAGAAAGAAAGGGGAAAGAAAGAACGGCGAGAGAAAGAAAGGGGAAAGAGAGAACGGCGAGAGAAAGAAAGGGGAAAGAAAGAACGGCGAGAGAAAGAAAGGGGAAAGAAAGAACGGCGAGAGAAAGAAAGGGGAAAGAAAGAACGGCGAGAGAAAGAAAGGGGAAAGAAAGAACGGCGAGAGAAAGAAAGGGGAAAGAAAGAACGGCGAGAGAAAGAAAGGGGAAAGAAAGAACGGCGAGAGAAAGAAAGGGGAAAGAAAGAACGGCGAGAGAAAGAAAGGGGAAAGAAAGAACGGCGAGAGAAAGAAAGGGGAAAGAAAGAACGGCGAGAGAAAGAAAGGGGAAAGAAAGAACGGCGAGAGAAAGAAAGGGGAAAGAAAGAACGGCGAGAGAAAGAAAGGGGAAAGAAAGAACGGCGAGAGAAAGAAAGGGGAAAGAAAGAACGGCGAGAGAAAGAAAGGGGAAAGAAAGAACGGCGAGAGAAAGAAAGGGGAAAGAAAGAACGGCGAGAGAAAGAAAGGGGAAAGAAAGAACGGCGAGAGAAAGAAAGGGGAAAGAAAGAACGGCGAGAGAAAGAAAGGGGAAAGAAAGAACGGCGAGAGAAAGAAAGGGGAAAGAAAGAACGGCGAGAGAAAGAAAGGGGAAAGAAAGAACGGCGAGAGAAAGAAAGGGGAAAGAAAGAACGGCGAGAGAAAGAAAGGGGAAAGAAAGAACGGCGAGAGAAAGAAAGGGGAAAGAAAGAACGGCGAGAGAAAGAAAGGGGAAAGAAAGAACGGCGAGAGAAAGAACAGAGAATGAGAAATAAACAGAGAGAAAGAAATAAAGAAAGATTCTATAAAGATACTATAGCAGCCCGGCTCCCATTGTAATGCCCACCTGAGCCTCCCGATGCAGGACATATCATGATCCGCTCACATGGCCGGCATCCCTGATTCCAAGGCGATCCTGCTGTCTGCGCTGTCGGAGGAGGACATGGTGATGGATCTGAAGCATTCCTGGTTCCATCACAATCTCCTCATGAAATTACCTCATTTCCAGTCCGCTTCCAGCATATCACTTCCGGTGGAATGTCTTGTGCGAGTTTTAAAGTGCTCCTTGGGGCTCCGCCCTGTACTCCTGTGTACGTGGGAAGAGCCCACTTTGTATGCCTCGCACACACTTGGCGCCGCTCCGTAAATCCAGTACACATATGGCTCCACTCCGTACACACACGGCTCCGCATACCCCATACACACGGCTCCGCATACCCCATACACGCGGCTCCGCTCTGTACACCTCGTACACGCGCGATTCCGCTCCAAACACACACAGCTCCGCTCCGTACACCTCGTACACACACAGCTCCGCTCCGTACACCTCGTACACACGCGGCTCCGCTCCCCACACCTCGTACACGCGCGGCTCCGCTCCCCACACCTCGTACACACGCGGCTCCGCTCCCCACACCTCGTACACACGCGGCTCCGCTCCCCACACCTCGTACACACGCGGCTCCGCTCCGTACACATCGTACATACGTGGCTCCGTACACACGAAGCTCCAGACACCTCGTACGCACACGGCTCCGCTCCGGACACCTCGTACGCACACGGCTCCGCTCCGGACACCTCGTACGCACACGGCTCTGCTACATCCACACTGTAAACCCCTCCTGACCCCACACAGAAACTTTACCTCATCCAGCACCATAGCAACCAGCACAGCAGAGTCCTGCAGAGTGCAGACAGACACGGAGGCCCTTGATCAAGTGACCCCTCCCCTCTCACAGGTCCTGTGCGCACAGAACACACAGCCCAGCCACATCATTGCACGCTGCGGTGGGTCTATCTGGGACGGCGAGGATGGCGTCGGTGGATGGGGGGGTGCTTGGCGGCTCAGTGCAATGCAGGAAAAATAGTGTCCCGGGCGGGACACGGTAGAGGGGTGTCAAAAATGGGACTGTCCCGCGGGAATCGGGTCGGTTGGGACCTATGCTCCAGTAATGGCCTGAACACCGCCCCCCACAGTGTCCCCAGTAATGGTCTGAGCGCCCCCCATGGTGCCTCCAGTAATGGTGTGAGCGCCCCCACGGTGCCTCCAGTAATGGTCTGAGCGCCCCCCACAGTGCCTCCAGTAATGGCCTAAGCGCCCCCCACGGTGCCTCCAGTAATGGCCTAAGCGCCCCCAACAGTGTCTCCAGTAATGGCCTGAGCGCCCCCCACGGTGTCTCCAGTAATGGTCTGAGCGCCCCCCACGGTGCCTCCAGTAATGGCCTGAGCGCCCCCAACAGTGTCTCCAGTAATGGCCTGAGCGCCCCCCACGGTGTCTCCAGTAATGGTCTGAGCGCCCCCCACGGTGCCTCCAGTAATGGCCTGAGCGCCCCCCCCCCCACGGTGTCCCCAGTAATGGCCTGAGCGCCCCCCCCCACGGTGTCCCCAGTAATGGCCTGAGCGCCCCCCCCCCCACGGTGTCCCCAGTAATGGCCTGAGCGCCCCCCCCACAGTGTCCCCAGTAATGGCCTGAGCGCGCCCCCCCCACGGTGTCCCCAGTAATGGCCTGAGCGCCCCCCCCCCACGGTGTCCCCAGTAATGGCCTGAGCGCCCCCCCCCCCACGGTGTCCCCAGTAATGGCCTGAGCGCCCCCCCCCCCACGGTGTCCCCAGTAATGGCCTGAGCGCCCCCCCCACGGTGTCCCCAGTAATGGCCTGAGCGCCCCCCCCCACGGTGTCCCCAGTAATGGCCTGAGCGCCCCCCCCCACGGTGTCCCCAGTAATGGCCTGAGCGCCCCCCCCCACGGTGTCCCCAGTAATGGCCTGAGCGCCCCCCCCCACGGTGTCCCCAGTAATGGCCTGAGCGCCCCCCCCCACGGTGTCCCCAGTAATGGCCTGAACGACCCCCACGGTGCCTCCTGCATACCTCCCAACTTTTGAAGAAGGGAAAGAGGGACAAAGGCTGCAGCGCAAATTTTAGGCCATGCCCCGACCACACCCATGTCCACGCCCAACCGCACCCATTTAGCACTGCTGATCACACTGACTGGTACTGGGGGCATAGTGGCTGGTACTAAGGAAAAGAAAGAAAGAAAACAGAAAAAAGAAAATTATAAAGAGGAAGAAAGAACGGCGAGAGAAAGAAAGGGGAAAGAAAGAACGGCGAGAGAAAGAAAGGGGAAAGAAAGAACGGCGAGAGAAAGAAAGGGGAAAGAAAGAACGGCGAGAGAAAGAAAGGGGAAAGAAAGAACGGCGAGAGAAAGAAAGGGGAAAGAAAGAACGGCGAGAGAAAGAAAGGGGAAAGAAAGAACGGCGAGAGAAAGAAAGGGGAAAGAAAGAACGGCGAGAGAAAGAAAGGGGAAAGAGAGGGGAAAGATAGAATAGAGAAAAATAAAGAGGGGGAAAAATTAAAGAAACGAGAAAGAAGACAGAAAAAAAAGAACAGAGAGAGAGAGGGGAAATAAAGAGGGGAAAGAAAGAACAGAGAATGAGAAATAAACAGAGAGAAAGAAATAAAGAAAGATTCTATAAAGATACTATAGCAGCCCGGCTCCCATTGTAATGCCCACCTGAGCCTCCCGATGCAGGACATATCATGATCCGCTCACATGGCCGGCATCCCTGATTCCAAGGCGATCCTGCTGTCTGCGCTGTCGGAGGAGGACATGGTGATGGATCTGAAGCATTCCTGGTTCCATCACAATCTCATGAAATTACCTCATTTCCAGTCCGCTTCCAGCATATCACTTCCGGTGGAATGTCTTGTGCGAGTTTTAAAGTGCTCCTTGGGGCTCCGCCCTGTACTCCTGTGTACGTGGGAAGAGCCCACTTTGTATGCCTCGCACACACTTGGCGCCGCTCCGTAAATCCAGTACACATATGGCTCCACTCCGTACACACACGGCTCCGCATACCCCATACACGCGGCTCCGCTCTGTACACCTCGTACACGCGCGATTCCGCTCCAAACACACACAGCTCCGCTCCGTACACCTCGTACACACACAGCTCCGCTCCGTACACCTCGTACACACGCGGCTCCGCTCCCCACACCTCGTACACACGCGGCTCCGCTCCCCACACCTCGTACACACGCGGCTCCGCTCCCCACACCTCGTACACACGCGGCTCCGCTCCCCACACCTCGTACACACGCGGCTCCGCTCCCCACACCTCGTACACACGCGGCTCCGCTCCGTACACATCGTACATACGTGGCTCCGTACACACGAAGCTCCAGACACCTCGTACGCACACGGCTCCGCTCCGGACACCTCGTACGCACACGGCTCCGCTCCGGACACCTCGTACGCACACGGCTCTGCTACATCCACACTGTAAACCCCTCCTGACCCCACACAGAAACTTTACCTCATCCAGCACCATAGCAACCAGCACAGCAGAGTCCTGCAGAGTGCAGACAGACACGGAGGCCCTTGATCAAGTGACCCCTCCCCTCTCACAGGTCCTGTGCGCACAGAACACACAGCCCAGCCACATCATTGCACGCTGCGGTGGGTCTATCTGGGACGGTGCTTGGCGGCTCAGTGCAATGCAGGAAAAATAGTGTCCCGGGCGGGACACGGTAGAGGGGTGTCAAAAATGGGACTGTCCCGCGGGAATCGGGTCGGTTGGGACCTATGCTCCAGTAATGGCCTGAACACCGCCCCCCACAGTGTCCCCAGTAATGGTCTGAGCGCCCCCCATGGTGCCTCCAGTAATGGTGTGAGCGCCCCCACGGTGCCTCCAGTAATGGTCTGAGCGCCCCCCACAGTGCCTCCAGTAATGGCCTAAGCGCCCCCCACGGTGCCTCCAGTAATGGCCTAAGCGCCCCCAACGGTGTCTCCAGTAATGGCCTGAGCGCCCCCCACGGTGTCTCCAGTAATGGTCTGAGCGCCCCCCACTGTGCCTCCAGTAATGGCCTGAGCGCCCCCAACAGTGTCTCCAGTAATGGCCTGAGCGCCCCCCACGGTGCCTCCAGTAATGGTCTGAGCGCCCCCCACGGTGCCTCCAGTAATGGCCTGAGCGCCCCCAACGGTGTCTCCAGTAATGGCCTGAGCGCCCCCCACGGTGTCTCCAGTAATGGTCTGAGCGCCCCCCACGGTGCCTCCAGTAATGGCCTGAGTGCCCCCAACAGTGTCTCCAGTAATGGCCTGAGCGCCCCCCACGGTGTCTCCAGTAATGGTCTGAGCGCCCCCCACGGCGTCTCCAGTAATGGTCTGAGCGCCCCCCACGGCGTCTCCAGTAATGGTCTGAGCGCCCCCCCCACGGCGCCTCCAGTAATGGCCTGAGCGCCCCCCACGGCGCCTCCAGTAATGGCCTGAGCGCCCCCCACGGTGTCTCCAGTAATGGCCTGAGCTCCCCCCACGGTGTCTCCAGTAATGGCCTGAGCTCCCCCCACGGTGTCTCCAGTAATGGCCTGAGCTCCCCCCACGGTGTCTCCAGTAATGGCCTGAGCGCCCCCCACGGTGTCTCCAGTAATGGCCTGAGCGCCCCCCACGGTGTCTCCAGTAATGGCCTGAGCGCCCCCCACGGTGTCTCCAGTAATGGCCTGAGCGCCCCCCACGGTGTCTCCAGTAATGGCCTGAGCGCCCCCCACGGTGTCTCCAGTAATGGCCTGAGCGCCCCCCACGGTGTCTCCAGTAATGGCCTGAGCGCCCCCCACGGTGTCTCCAGTAATGGCCTGAGCGCCCCCCACGGTGTCTCCAGTAATGGCCTGAGCGCCCCCCACGGTGTCTCCAGTAATGGCCTGAGCGCCCCCCACGGTGTCTCCAGTAATGGCCTGAGCGCCCCCCACGGTGTCTCCAGTAATGGCCTGAGCGCCCCCCACGGTGTCTCCAGTAATGGCCTGAGCGCCCCCCACGGTGTCTCCAGTAATGGCCTGAGCGCCCCCCACGGTGTCTCCAGTAATGGCCTGAGCGCCCCCCACGGTGTCTCCAGTAATAGCCTGAGCGCCCCCCACGGTGTCTCCAGTAATGGCCTGAGCGCCCCCCACGGTGTCTCCAGTAATGGCCTGAGCGCCCCCCACGGTGTCTCCAGTAATGGCCTGAGCGCCCCCCACGGTGTCTCCAGTAATGGCCTGAGCGCCCCCCACGGTGTCTCCAGTAATGGCCTGAGCGCCCCCCACGGTGTCTCCAGTAATGGCCTGAGCGCCCCCCACGGTGTCTCCAGTAATGGCCAGAGCGCCCCCCACGGTGTCTCCAGTAATGGCCTGAGCGCCCCCCACGGTGTCTCCAGTAATGGCCTGAGCGCCCCCCACGGTGTCTCCAGTAATGGCCTGAGCGCCCCCCACGGTGTCCCCAGTAATGGCCTGAGCGCCCCTCACGGTGCCCCCAGTAATGGCCTGATTCCTCACTTGGACCTGGAGGAAGACACATGTAGTGTCAAAACATGTCGTCCAAAAGGGATTGACTATATGCAAAATTGTTAGTGAAGAAACATGGAACCTTTTTAATGGAAAAATAAAAGTTATATTTTACTCTACCATTGGACTGATCGCTGGAGAAACAATACTATTTCTGTTACTTGCAAGGATTTATCCCAATCCATTTTCCGTGCGAACTGCTACCACAGGCTGGACTTATTCCTGGTTTCCTTCAAAGCGGTGAGCTGGCTGTGCCAAAAAATTATTTTGTTCATTATATATATATATATATATATATATATATATATAATATATATATAATATATATATATATTAGATGGTGGCCCGATTCTAACGCATCGGGTATTTTAGAATATGTATGTAGTTTATTTATGAAGTTTTAATAATAATGCAATAATGCACCCCCCAATCCTAATATGCATGGTCCTCCCACCCCCCTATCCTGATATGCATGGTACCCCTCCCCCCCTATCCTGGTAAGCATGGTCCTCTCACCCTCCAATCCTGGTATGCAAGGTCCTCTCACCACTCTTTCCTGGTAAGCATGGTCCCCTCACCCCCTTTTCCTGGTATGCATGTCCACCTCACCCCCTTTCCTGGTATGCATGGTCCCGTCACCCCCCTTTCGTGGTATGCATGGTACCCCTTACCCCCCCTAATCCTGGTAAGCATGGTCCCCTCACCCTCCAATCCTGGAATGCATGGTCCTCTCACCCCCCCCCCCCATTGCTGATATGCATGGTCCCCCTCACCCCCCTTTGCTGGTATGTATGGTCCCCCTCCCCCCACCCATTGCTGGTATGCATGGTCCCCCTCCCCCCCATTGCTGGTATGCATGGTCCCCCTCACCCCCCTCTGCTTTTATATATGGTCACCCTCACCCCCCTTTTCTGGTATGCATGGTCCCCCTCACCCCCCTTTGCTGGTATGCATGGTCCCCCTCCCCCCCCTCTGCTGGTATATATGGTCCCCCTCCCCCCCCCATTGCTGGTATGCGTGGTCCCCCTCCCCCCCCATTGCTGGTATGCATGGTCCCCCTCACCCCCCTCTGCTTTTATATATGGTCACCCTCACCCCCCTTTTCTGGTATGCATGGTCCCCCTCACCCCCCTTTGCTGGTATGCATGGTCCCCCTCACCCCCCTCTGCTGGTATATATGGTCCCCCTCCCCCCCCCATTGCTGGTATGCGTGGTTCCCCCCCCCCATTGCTGGTATGCATGGTCCCCCTCACCCCCCTTTCCTGGTATGCGTGGTCTCTGTTGAAAAAAAGTTATATACTCACCTTCCGACGGCCCGCGATCTCCACTCCACGCGCCCGGCCTCGCGGTTCCAGTAATGCATTGCGCGAAACACCTCTGATAACGTCGTGCTCTCGCGAGAGTGACATCATCTCCGGTCTAAGGCTCAAGGCATTACTTGGACCGCGAGGCCGGGCGCGTGGAAAGAAGATCGGAGGCTGTCAGAAGGTGAGAATAACATTTTTTTTTTTTATTTTAATTCTCTTTTTTACAGTTCAAGGCCGGCGGCCGATTGAGCACTGCGCCTGCCGCTGATTGGTGGCGGCCGTGACCAATCAGCGAACCGCGATTTCGGTTACAGACAGACGATAAGACGATTATATATATCTATCTGTATATATAACATATATAGGAATCGCTCTTATTTTTTTTGCCCCCATTAAAAACATATTTAAAAAAAATAAACATTCGTAAGTCTGATCTACCAAAATCTAAAATTCATTAACACACTCAGTAAACAATGCAACTAGAAAAAGTGATCAAGATTCAAGAATTGCATTTTTCGGTCACCACACCTCAACAAAAAAAAAAAATGTGATCAAAACATCTTCTGCACCCCAAAATGGTATACCGTATTTTCCGGCGTATAAGATGACCCCAAACTTTTCTAGTTAAAGAGAATCTGTCACCTATTTTTTTGGTATATAAGCTGCAGCCACCGCCATCAGGGGCTTATCTACAGCCTTCTGTAATGCTGTAGATAAGCCCCCGATGTAACTTGAAAGAGAATGAGGCATAGTGTAGGCTAAGTTGGCAGAGTAAGGGCAGAGTGTTGGCAGAGTGTGGGCTAAGTAGGCAAAGTAAGGGCAGTTTTGGCAAAGTGTGGGCAGAGTAAGGGCAGGGTGTGGGCTAAGTGGGCAGAGTAAGGGCAAAGTAGGCAGAGTAAGGGCAGTGTGAGCAAAGTAAGGGCAAAGTAGGCAACGTAAGGGCAGTGTTGGCAAAGTGTGGGCAGAGTAAGGGCAGTAATGGCAAAGTGTGGGCAGATTAAGGGAAGTGTGGGCAAACTAACGGCAAAGTGTGGGCAAAGTAATGGCAGTGTGGGCACAGTAATGGCAAAGTGTGTGCAGAGTAAGGGCAGTGTGGGCAAAGTAGGCAGAGTAAGGGGAGTGTACGCAGAGTAATGGTAAAGTGTGAGCAGAGTAAGGGTAGTCTGGGCAGAGTGTGGGCAATTTGGACAGAGTAAGAGCAGTGTGGGCAGGGTAAGAATGACGGACAGGTATGGTATATTGTTTTTTGGGGGGGATTTATTACAGGAGATCAAGGACTTTAGTGGAATTAGGCGAGGTTGTAATTATGGTTTAATTGAGATTATTAAAGGAATCTGTGTCATTCTTTCAATTAAAGGACTTTTTCTGGGTGTCTGTGTTTTCTTATAATGTGACTATACGATTAGTAATGGATAGGTGTCTTATTGATGCCTCTTCATTACTAAGCCATGGGCTTGATGTAACCGGACAGTACAAAGGTGACATCAACCCCCACAACTCTCACCCCATATGCTACCACTACAGAGCAAGTGGGAAGAACCGGGCAAAGCGTCAGAATTGGCGCATCTAATAGATGTGCCTTTTCTGGGCAGCTGCTGGCTGCTATTTTTAGGCTGGGAGGGGCAGCCTGAGAATAGCAAACCCCAGCTGTCTGCGTTAGCAAGGCTGCTTGTCAAAAATGGAGGGGACCCCACACCATTTTTTTAAAATTATTTAAATAATTTAAAAAAAAAAAATATGGCATGGGGAGTGGGGACCCCTCTATTCTTGATAACCGTGCTGAAGCTGACCGCTGTGAGTTTTGCCCGGCTGGTTATCAAAAATACAGGGGGACCCACGCTGTTTTTTTTATTTAATTATTTACAGCGCAGGAGCGGTTGATTAATACTCCCATCCGCCGCTCCTGCTCTCACTTTAATTAGCTGTAGCAGGTGTCGGATGATGGGAGCAGTAGTCCCATCAGTTGACACCAGTGACCAGAGGTAAACTTTATGCCTCCGATCACTGCTGGGAACCACGGCTCTTTGACTAGCGGAGATGATTTCACCACCGTTCAGAAGCAATGTTTGCCGCGCTGTCATGCACATGACAGCGCAACAAACACCCAGCGTTCGGGCAGCCAAACCCGAACAGTACGGAACTTTACTGTTCAGGTTCACCCATCTCTACTCCTGAGGACTACAGTAAAGCGGCGCAGGATGCTCTCTTTTTTTCCATACCCTGGTCGTCCCGGATGCCTGCAGCTTGCTTCACTAAAGACGACACTTTACATATAAGACGACCCCGGACTTTTGAGAAGATTTTCAGGAGTTAAAAAGTCCTCTTATACGCGGGAAAATATGGTACTTTAACCCCTTCCCGACATTTGACGTACTATCCCGTCCATGTGCCCTGGGCCTTAATGTCCATGGACGGGATAGTACGCCATCACGATCAGCTGCGCACACAGGAGGAGCGCAGCTGACCGCGGCCGGGTGTCAGCTGATTATCACAGCTGACACCCTGCACTATGTTCCAGGAGCGGTCACGGACCGCTCCCGGCACATTAACCCCCCCGGCACACTGTGATCAAACATGATCGCAGTGTTCCGGGGGCATAGGGAAGCATCGCACAGGGAGGGGGCTCCCTGTGTGCTTCCCTGAGACCCTCAGAACAACGAGATGTGCTCGCTTTGTTCCGAGGGCCTCCTCCCTGCAGGCCCCCGAATCCAAGGTGGCCGCGGGGGCCTGCCTGGTCCTGCAGGGAGGTGGCTTCTCAGTGCCTGCTGACAAATGGGTACTTATTTATTACAATGGCATGTAAAAATTAGGGCACCCTGGTCAAAATAGCTTGTGAACAGTTAAGCAAGTTGAAGATGAAATGATCACTAAAAGGCCTGTATTTTAGGGGAACAAAAATTGTCATATTTTACATTTTAAAAATTGCTAAAAGGAAAATGGGCTGATGCAAATGTTTGGGCACCCTTGGAGATTTGTGTGCTCAGATAAGGTTTACCAAGGTTTCAGACCACAATTGGCCTGTTTGGATTATGGCTTGTTCACTATCATCATTAGGAAAGGCCAGGTGGTGCAAATTTCCCAGCTTTAGGCTGTGTGCACACGTTGCGGATTTTTAGCATTTTTGCCGCGTTTTTTCGCCGCGTAAACGCAAAATATCTGCAGCCCATTCTAGTCAATGGCATTCCGCACATGCTGTGCTAATGCTGTGTATTTTTCCGTGGCAGAATCGCATCGTGGAAAAATATGCGGCATGCTCATTCTTTTTGCGGAATTTTTGGATTCCACACATATAGGAATGCATTGTTCCTCTTACTTTCCGCATGTGGCTGTGGCCACCATGCGCCAAGTAAGCAGAAAATGTGCGGATGGTACCCAGGGTCTGGAGGAGAGGAGACTCTCCTCCAGGCCCTGGGTACCATATTCCTGTTAAAAAAAGAATTAAAATAAAAAATCGTGATATTCTCACCTTCCGGCGTACCCCACAGCGTTCCCTCCTGTCAGCCACGCTCCCGGCAACTTCCATTCCCAGTGATGCCTTGCGACAATGACCTGTGATGACGTAGTGGTCTCGCGAGATGCTACATCATCTGGGGTCATTGTCGCAATGCATCGCTGGGAACAGGACTTGCCGGGAGCATCGTGGAGTCCTGGGGATGCCGGATTGTGAGAATATCATGATTTTCTATTTTTTTTTTATTATTTTTAACATCATATCTATTATTACTGATGCTGCATAGGCAGCCTCAATAGTAAAAAGTTGCTCACACTTGTCAAACACTGTTTGACGAGTGTGACCAACCTGTCAATCAGTTTTCCAAGCGATGCTACAGATCACTTGAAAAACGCTAGCATTCTGCAAACTAATTACGCTTGCAAAATGCTAGTTTTTCACGGGAATTCTGCATGCGGATTTCCCATGAATTTCCCGCGGCAGGGAGTTGAGGAATTGCTGTGGAAATTTCCGTGGCAATTCCGCACGTGTGCACATAGCCTTATAAAAAACCCAGTCTTCTTTAACCTTATGCCAAAAACAGCAGCCATAGGTTCCTCTAAGCCAGGGTTTCCCAACTCCAGTCCTCAAGGCCCAACAACAGATCATGTTTTCAGGATTTCCTTAGTATTGCTCAGGTGATAATTGCTTCACCTGTGCAATACAAGGGAAATCCTGGTAAACATGGTCTGTTGGTGGGCCTTGAGGACTGGAGTTGGGGAACCCTGCTCTAAGCAGCTGCCTAGCACTCTGAAAATGACAATGGTGGAGGCCCACAAAGCAGGAGAAGGATATAAGAAGATAGCAAAGAATGGATTCAATTACATTTCAACAAATTCTTGATGCAAACATAACACCATCTGAAAAAAAAGGAAAAAGCTGAAAAATTGAAAAGAGGATGCCGTCTACAAATGGATAACGATCCTAAACACATGTCAAAATCCACAATAGACTACCGCAAAAGGCGCAAGCAGAATGTTTTACAATGGCCCTCACAGTCCCCTGATCTGGACAATATTGTGGCTAGACGTCAAAATAGCAGTGTATGGAAGACGAACCAGAAATCACACAGAACTGGAAGAATTTTCCAAGGAAAAATGGATGAAAATCCCTCAAACAAGAATTGAAAGCCTCTTGGCTGACTACATAAACTTGCAAAGGGGTGTGCTACTAGGTACTAACCATGCAGGGTGGCCAAACTTTTGCATTGGACCAGTTTCCCTTTTGTAATATTTAAAATGTAAAAGATAACAATTTTTTTTTGCCTAAAATACAAAGAAAATGTGTCATCTTTAACTGTAGGCCTTTTACAGATCAATTTAATCGTCCAATTGCTTAACTGTTCACAATAACAGTGATTTTGACCAGGGGCGCCCAAACTTTACCATGCCACTGTATGCCAATTTACATCACAGCATACACCCTGCAGCAGGAATGACATGTTAACATTCTTAGTACATTTTAGTTTGATACTAAATGTCTATAGTTGGTTTATTTTATGCTATTTTTGCACGGTAAAAAATGCTTTAAAAATGGTATCATGTAATGTCAGTTACAGACTCAAATTATTTTTATTTTTCTAGTAATGCAAAATTACATAGAACTTTTTACTCCATTTTTTTTTTTTTTAGAAAGTGGGATAACCAATCACAATTCATGCATTTTTATGGTATTCGCGGTATAGGGTAAATAACATTATTATCTAGGCCATAAAAACCATGGTGATACGTGTCTGCTTAATTCTGCACTAAAATTACGCCGAAGATATTATTTATTTCTTTTTATCTCCACTGGAGGACTAGAAGTGCAAATTCTTTCATCACTTTTATATTACACGGCAATACTTTTCTTATCGGGCACTGTTAGATGCCTAATCGGTGTACTAATTTAACAGACTTTGGTACCATTAAAGGAACTTTGCCCCGAAGCCTGTTCTGTTTTCACCTTTCTGACCGGGCCAATTTTTACAATTCTGACCACTGTAACTTTATGAGGTAATAACTCTGGAACGCTTCCATGGATCCTTCTGATTCAAAAACTTTTTTGTGACATTTTGCACTTCATGTTAGGCTGGTTTCACATTAGCGCTTTTTAAGCGCACGGCCGGGAGTAGCTTCGCCCCCGAGCCAGCTCTCTGCCCGGCGTGCCCGCCCCTTGCTTGTAGCGCCGCCTCCTAGCGGACAGCGGCGCCTGCGATCGGCGCACCCTATCTTTAGCATAGGGTGCGCAGATCGTGCGCAGGCCGTGCGCTAGTTGCGCTTTGACCTGCGCTGCGCACTTTTGACGGTGCGCCGTGCGCGCCAAAATCTTTTCGGATTTTGGCGCGCACGGCGCACCGTCAAAAGTGCGCAGCGCAGGTCAAAGCGCAACTAGCGCACGGCCTGCGCACGATCTGCGCACCCTATGCTAAAGACAGGGTGCGCCGATCGCAGGCGCCGCTGTCCGCTAGGAGGCGGCGCTACAAGCAAGGGGCGGGCACGCCGGGCAGAGAGCCGGCTCGGGGGCGGAGCTACCCCCGGCCGTGCGTGCGCTTAAAAAGCGCTAATGTGAAACCAGCCTTAGTGGTAAAATTTCTTTGATATGACTTGCGTTTATTTGTGGAAAAAAATGGAAGTTTGGCAACAATTTTTAAAATTTTGCAATTTTCAAACTTTTAATCTTTATGCGCTTAAATCAGAGCCCTATCACACAAAATACTTAATAAACTTCCCACATGTCTACTTTACATCAGCACAATTTTTTAACATTTTTTTTTGTTAGGACGTTATAAGGGTTAAAAGTTGACCAGCGATTTTCTAATTTCGCCAACAAAATTTTTTTGAAACATCATTTTTTTTAGGGACCACCTCCCATTTGAAGTGATTTTGAGGGGTCTATATGATAGAAAATACCCAATAGTGACACCATTCTAAAAACTGCACCCTTCAAAGTGCTCAAAACCACATTCAAAAACTTTATTAACCCTTCAGGAGCTTCACAGGAATAAATGGAATGTGGAAGGAAAAATATTTAACCTTCTTTCACAAGAAAATTCCTTTAGACCTATTTTTTGTTGCTTTCGCAAGGATAACAGAACTATACAGTTTGTTGTGCTATTTCTCCTGAGAATGCTAATACCCCATATGTGGGGGGAAAACCACTATTTGGGAACACAGCAGGGCTCGGAAGGGAAGGTGCGTCATTTCACTTTTTAAATGTAAAATTTGCTGAATTAGAGGACTCTGTCGTATTTGGAGAGCCCCTGATGTGTCTAAACAGTGGAATCCACCTCCAAAAGTGACACCATTTTGAAATCTAGACCCCACAGAGAACTTGTCTAGATGTGTGTTGAGGAACTTGGACCCCCAGGTGCTTCACAGATGTTTAAAACGTTGAATCGTGAAAACAAAAAAAAAAAAAAAATCACATTTCCCACAAAAATCTTTTTTGGCTCTATATTTTGTATTTTCACAGAGGTAACAGGAGAAAATGGAACCCAAAATGTGATGCCCCATATGTGGTTGAAAACTACTTTTGAGGCACAGTGCCAAGCTCAGAAGGGAAGTAGCGCCATATTACAGTGCAGATTTTGCTGCACTAATTTGAGGGTGCCATGTCACAATGGCATAAGTGATCCCATTTTACAAACTAAACCTCTCAATGGATTAATCTAGGGGTACAGTGATTATATTGACACCACAGGTGTCACAGAATTTTATACCACTGGGCAGTGAAGAAAAAATAATTTAAATTTTTACCACCAAGATTGTGTGTTGGCCCCAAGTTTTACATTTTCACACCAGGAAATGGGTAGAAAATGGCACCAAAATTTGATCCACAATTTCTGCTGAATGTAGAAATACCCCATATGTGGCTATATGGTACTGCTTAGCTACGGAGCGCTATTTGCCTCCTGAAGCGCATGCAGACTCCATATACAGAGCCCCTAAGTGCTAGCCAAGCAGACTTCCCCCTCAAGTGACCCCATTTTGTAAATTATACCCCTTTGGGAATTTATCTACAGGTGTAGTGACTATTTTGACTCCATGGGTGTTTTCCAGAATTAAGGAGCAGTGGATGTTGCTGAGTGAAATGTGCACACTGCTATTGTAGCGATCATAACGTTGCAGTCACCAGTACATTATACCTCGCCCGTGTTCCTGGAGACACACACCTGTAAACTAGATGGGCTGTTATCACTACCGAAATGCCAAACGTGGATGCTAAAGGTGGTTTAGACACACTGGGGCTCAGAAGGGAGGGGGCATTTGGATTTGGGATTTCTGCACTTGAGTGCATCAGATCAGCATCTGACAGGCAGGGAAGGAGGCGCCTCAGCTCCTGCTCCGAGCAGGCACTGAGAAGCCACCTTCCCTGAAGGACCTCGCGGCCATCTTGCAGCCTGGAGTTTCCATGAAGACCATCAGGACAACGCGATTGCATCGCTTTGTCCTGATGGAAGCACACAGGGAGCTCCCTCCCTGTGCAATATCCTCTATGTCACTATTGACAGCGGCATTAGATGGGTTAAATACCAGCGATCCAGTGCTAGTGTGGCGCCCCTGAGGCTTCAGTCGCCACAGAGGTACTGCACCTTCTAAGGTGTAGTGCCCCACCATCCAGGTAAGATGGGAACTCCTGACCACGCTCCACACCTGAATTCCACACACAGGATAGTTCAGTGGGGCCACCTAACAGCTTCAGGCTGGGGGTTAGGAGAGCACCCCTCGTGGAACCCTGCTTCGTAACACGAGATGTGCTGGGAGGCGGGTGGAGTGAGATGATACAAAAGAGTGGGAAGAGTGAGAGTTAGTTGGTTAGAGGAGAGAGAAGAGAGAAGATGGATGTCTGAGGGACGTGCAGCAGCAGGTCCCAGTGATCTGGGCTGCTGGCTCGAGAAAGAGACTGTTAAGATTGATAACCTAACCTTCCATAAGAGAGAACAGATCAGAGCAAAGGAGAATAGAAGGACGGTGGGAAGCTGGTTGAAGGAAGATAGAGAACCCTTCCAGTCCAGAGAGCGCAAAGGCCGGGGCCCGGTCCCCGAGGTTGATTGGATCTTTATGTCCGGCAACAGACACTGGAGGAGTAGTGAGCCACTAACGCCTTGCTCCCATCATAGACTTGGGACACAACAGCAACTGAATAGAGAGCCGGGACGCAGAGTGGAGTCCCCGAAGCAGGCTACAGCTGTCTGTCATACAAGTAAAGACTAGGAACACCTAGAGAGAGGCATTCCAGGGTAAGTACTGGAGTGCTTCGCACCTAAAGGCGCATTGGAGGAGTCATTCAGTAAGGTACATGTTGGCGGAGTGTGGAAGGGAGAATCCTATCCTGCCTGGAGGTCGGCTGGAGCCCTGACCTGTAGAACATGGTACGGAGGCAGGCAGTTGTGTGAACTGCAAACAGTGAGTAAAGCTTTGGAACCGCATACTCTGGTGTCCTCCAGTTATTCCCGCACCACTACATCTGGGTACCAGCATCCATACCTGTAATAATTATAGGGGATAACTCAGGAGACTCTGTGCATGGAACAAGATGACTACAGGACACAGCTTTATAAGTGGTAAAGTCTATATTAACACACAGTGATACAACAGATGTAGAAAGAAACTCAAGTCCACAACACTTGGAGAAAATATAAGAAGCAGCTTAGCAGTCTATAGGAACTTCAGAGGAAAATGCAATCAAGCAAAAAGTCTATGAAGCACAGTTATTCTTGAGGATACTTGGCATGAATAAATCTTTGTCTTAGTCCAGACACAGATAGGTAAGCTTAAAAGGCAGTTCAAATCTTATCTTAGCTTGACCAGGGAGGCCTGGAAAATAGTCTCAGGCTCTTGCAGAGCAGGAACAGCTTACATGTCCAGCAAATGCAGATGGAAGTGAAACTCGAGCAGCAGAGGAAGAAGAGTTCTGGAAACTGGAGTATGCAGCAGGAACTCGGAGCAGAGCAGCAGGATCACCACACAGGTTCACAGGAGACGGTATATAGCCAGGGAGCAATCAGAGGTCAGGAGCTGGATGCAAGGCAGAATACTCAAGCACAGACTGAAGGTTGGGGTGGAGTTTTATAGCAGGAGGACACAATGCACATGAGACCAAGGACACCATCTTGGAAAAGGGCAGTAATGCAAAAAGGTAAAAATGTTCAGAGTCCTGACATTACTCCCTCCTTAGAAGCGGCCTCCGGACGATCCTGGACCTGGTTTCTCAGGGAATCTCCGATGAAAACGAAAAATCTTCTGTTGGGCATTGATGTTTTCCACAGGTTCCCAAGAGTCTTCCTCAGGGGAATATCCCTGCCATCTTATCAGATATTGGAGCCGATTCCTGCGAATCCTGGAATCAATAATTTCCTCCACCACAAATTGTTCTTGCTCATCAATCACCACAGGCTGCGGAGGTGGCACAACACGTCCCTGGAAGGTATTAGGAGATACAGGCTTTAGTAAAGATACATGAAAAACTGGGTGTACATTCATAGTCCTAGGCAGCTTCAGCCGGCAGGCCACAGAGCTCACAATACCGTTGATCTTGAAAGGGCCAATGAATTTCTGTCCAAGTTTCTGTGAAGGAACGTTTAACTTCAGATTCTTAGTTGCTAACCACACGGAATCTCCTACCTTGAACATGGGTGCAGGTTTATGGAATCTATCAGCCGATTTCTTATAACGTTCTTGAGCTGTGGTCAGGGATTCCTTCAGAACTTCCAGATTTTGCCTCATCTCAGTCAGTCTTTCCTCCACTGCCGGGACCGGAGAATTAATTGGCGACCTAGGTAAGATACATGGATGATAACCCAGATTGGCAAAGAAAGGTGTAAATTTAGTGGAGGCGCTCTGAGAATTGTTATATGAAAATTCGGCTAATGGCAGCAACTCCAACCAATCATCCTGGAGATGGCTGACATAGCATCTTAGATATTGTTCCAGCGTCTGGTTGGTCCGTTCAGTCTGACCATTAGTCTGGGGATGGTAAGCGGAAGAGAGACAGACCTTAATATTGAGTGCAGAGCAAAACTCCTTCCAGAATCTTGAAGTGAACTGTACTCCCCGGTCAGAGATGATCTCATCCGGGACCCCATGTAACCGAAAGACATTCTGTATAACCAAGTTCACTGTATCTTTAGCTGAGGGGAGGCCGGTGCACGGAACAAAGTGGGCAGCTTTGGTCATGCAATCAACTACCACCATGATTGTATTCATGCCCCCCGATGTGGGCAGCTCCACGATAAAGTCCATTGATATAGACCCCCAAGGGCGAGACGGAACAGGTAATGTGTTATAACTTTATATACTCTGTAATGGAGGTCAGTGACATGGATCAGAAAAGAGGCCTGAGCTCATAGGTTTTCAGTTCTGTAGTATTTATCAGAATCAAGCAGGTTTACAGATAAGACACAGCAGGGTAAAAGCAGATGAAGATAATAACGCAGTGAGCAAACGTACAGACCGTGGAGACGTATGAAGTCCATGTTGCCAGATCCAGAGACCTGGAGAGCAGGCCAGGCCTGCTAGCAGGAAACAGTCCTTGAAGTGGAGGTGGGTGCAGAGCTGATCCTGAAGAAACAAGTCTTTACAATGAGACCAAGATTCACAGGCAGGCGGGGTATCCCAAGGTAACGAAGAGACGAGCTAGGTAGCAGTCCTTCCAGCTTGATAACAAGTCCAAGAACAAGTATACTCAAGCAATGAGTAATCATACAGAGCATCCTTATATACAGAGCAGACAGGAACAAGAGAGATCAACACAGAAAATAAGATGGCCCCCGTTGAGGCTCGTGACTCCATCTTGGATGAGGGCAAAAATGAACTAAACTAAGGGCAATGTAGAAACTGAGCGACAGACATAAGGCAAGGATTTCAGAGAAACGGATATGCAGGCCAAGTCCTTACATTACTCTCCCCTCTGGACGATCTTAAGTCCGGCTTATTGGGATATCTGCTGTGGAACAGTCTGATTAAGTGAGGAGCATGGACGTTCTCCACTGGTTCCCAGGAATTCTCTTCAGCCGAATATCCTTGCCATTTTACCAAGTATTGGAGACGTCTCCAGTGAACCCGAGAATCCAAGATCCTTTGCACGATGAATTCCTCTTGCCCGTCAATGAGAACTGGGTCAGGAGGAGCAGAGGTGCGTCCGGGAAAAGGGTTAGGCACTGCCGGCTTTAACAAAGAAACATGAAAGACAGGATGAATTTTCAATGAGTTAGGCAACTTGAGTCGACAGGCTACAGAATTCACTATACTGCTGATCTTATATGGGCCGACATTTTTGCCCCAGTTTAGACGTTGGGATCCTGAGCTTCAAGTTCTTAGTTGAGAGCCAAACCATGTCTCCTACCTTGTACATTGGAGCTGGCTTACGGAATTTGTCTGCTGCCTTCTTGTATCTTTCCTGTGCTGAACCTAAAGTGTCTTTAAGAACTTCCAAATTGCGTTGCAAGGATGAAATGCGGTCAGCTACCGCAGGCACAGACATGTCTATTGGAAGTCGAGGAAGAATACTGGGGTGGTATCCCTTGTTGGCAAAGAATGGAGACAACTTGGTGGAAGCATTCTGAGAATTATTATATGTGAATTCAGCCAACGGAAGCAAACTCCCCCAATCGTCCTGTAGGTGGCACACATAGCAACGCAGATATTGTTCCAAGGTCTGATTGGTCCGTTCAGTTTGGCCGTTAGACTGTGGATGAAAAGCAGATGACAATTTTACTTTGATGTCCAGAGCAGCACAGAAGCTTTGCCAAAACCGTGAGGTAAATTGAACCCCACGATCCGATATTACTTCATCCGGAGCTCCGTGCAAACGAAAAACATTTTGTACAACAAGATCTGCTGTTTGTTTAGCCGTTGGTACACCAGCACAGAGAATGAAATGAGCAGCTTTAGTCAGCCGGTCAACTACTACTAGAATTGTGTTTTTCCCTTGTGACAGAGGCAACTCAACAATAAAGTCCATTGAAATAGACCCCCAAGGACGAGATGGAACAGGCAGAGGTTGCAAGAGTCCTGTCGGTGAGGAGCGAGGAACTTTTGACCTGGCACATACCTCACATGACGACACATACTGAAGCACATCTTTCCGAAAGGTTGGCCACCAAAAAAAACGAGACAGAAATTCCTGAGTCTTCTGAACTCCCCTATGGCCGGCAAACTTTGAGTCATGCATTAGTTTTAAGACACTCAGTTTTACTGTATCTGGAACATACAAACGCTGTCCTTGAAACCAAAGTCCATTCTTGAAAGTTAGATTTACCTGGGTGGGGGGTAGCCACAAAAGCGAATCTGCAGCATAAGCCTCCTTAATCTCCGTTAAAAGATCATGATTATGTAGGACACTTACAAAGTTCTTCTCAGATAGAATGGTCCTTGGAGGCAAAGCCGGAGTTGCTTCATCTGAATGAATCCTGGACAGTGCATCAGCCTTTCCATTGCGAGAGCCCGGCCTATAGGAGATGACAAAATCAAACTGGTTAAGGAAAAGATTCCACAGAGCCTGTCTGGGTTTTAGACATCTTGCCGACCTCATAAATTCGAGATTCCGGTGATCTGTGAGTATAACAATCTGTTGGGATGCTCCCTGTAACAGATGTCTCCATTCTTTAAATGCGGTTATAATGGCTAACAGTTCTTTGTTGCCAACGTCTTAATTCCTTTCGGCAGGTGATAACTTTTGAGAGAGAAAGGCACATGGATGCAAGAGATCTTTCTCACCTGTCCTTTGCGAGAGTATGGCCCCTACCGCACAGTCCGAGGCGTCCATTTCCACTATGAAGGTCTTTTCTGGGTCAGGATGTACGAGAACGGGAGCTGTCGTAAATTTAGACTTTAATGTGGAAAATGCTGTTTGAGCTTGAGGTGACCAGACAAATGATGTCTTCTTCCGGGTTAAATGAGTGATGGGTGCAACGATTGCTGAAAAATTTTTAATGAATCGTCTGTAGAAATTAGCGAATCCGATGAATCGCTGTACCTCCTTCACTGATTTTGGGAGTTGGCCACTCCTGAATGGGTTGCGTCTTGCTTACATCCATGCTGAGACCCTGGGGAGAAATAACATGTCCCAAAAATTGAATTTCTGTTTTGTGAAACTCACATTTCTCCAGTTTAATGTATAAATGATTTTGCCGTAGACGATCCAAAACCATTTTCACGTGTCGCTGATGATCCTCGGTATTGCTGGAAAAAATTAAAATGTCATCTAAGTAAATCACAACAAAAATATCAAGTATGTCTCTGAAAACATCATTTGCCAAGTGCTGGAACGTAGCTGGTGCATTATGGAGGCCAAAAGACATAACTAGGTACTCAAAATGTCCATAACGTGATCGAAATGCCGTTTTCCACTCGTCGCCAGGACGAATCCGTACTAAATTGTATGCTCCACGAAGATCTAATTTAGTGAAGATTTTGGCGTGTCGAACTTTCTCAAGTAACTTGGGAATTAGTGGAAGTGGGTAAGAGTTCCTGATTGTGATTTTGTTGAGCTCCCGGTAGTCAATGCATGGACGAAGTGAACCATCTTTCTTTTTGACAAAGAAGATTGGGGCACCCGCTGGGAAGGAAGATGGTCGTATAAACCCTTTAGCTAAATTTTCGTCAATATACTCTTTAAGATCTTTTAATTCCGGACCAGACAGTGGATAAATACTCCCGAATGGAATTGCGGCACCAGGCAATAATTCCACAGGGCAATCATATGGCCGATGTGGCGGTAATTTATCCGCATTTTTCTTGTCACACACATCACTAAAATCCCGATACTCTACCGGTAGTGTTGAGTCGACCGCGGCTGCTGTTTTCACTGGAGCCAGCTCTCTGGACGCTGCTGATTCATTTGGAAATTTTAACTCCTTTGTTGTCCAATTGATCGTAGGATTACGCAGCCGTAACCAAGGCAGACCTAAAATAGGAAAATTAGGAGAGGAAATCAGTAAAAAAGATATTTTTTCTGAATGATCTGCCCCCATATGGATCTTTAGTGGGACTGTTTCAAGTTTCACAGGACCAGATATCAATGGAGACCCGTCCACGGTCTCCATAAACACCGGAGAGTCCCTCTTTCGTGAAAGAATGCCATGTTTCTCAGCAAAGGAAGTGTCCATGAGATTGCTGCAAGCTCCAGAGTCTATCATGGCGGAGCACGTGATCCAGCGGGAATGTACCCAGATCTTGATAGAAATGCAACAGAGCGAATCTCTCCTGGCTGTGGTAGAACTTGCAGAAAGTAAGGCGATATCCACAGGGAAATCAAAATTTGCAGCCGTTATTTCCTGACTGTGTGAATGAGAACCTACCAAAGAAATATCTGAAAAGTCAAGTTCGGTCACTGCAGCTGCGGACTTGCGATTTTTCCCAGGGCACTCCGATATATAATGACCCGACTTTCCACAATAGAAACACAAGTTCTCCTTGAAACGATGTTCCTTACGTGTATCATTGACTTTTCTCCGTACTGCGTCGACCTGCATAGGTTCAGGCTCTGTCTGGGATAAAGTCTTGCTCGACGCCTCCCTGTGGAGGAAGGGAAAGACATGAGGTTATTACGATTAGCCTCAGCCCATTTTTCCTGTCGACGTTCAGTGAGACGAATGTCAATCCGAATACAATGATGTATAAAGTCAACTAGATTAGTAGGTGATTCTCCTCGAGCCAGTTCGTCCTTAATTGAAGCAGACAAACCTCTCCTGAACACTGCATACTTTGAAGAATCGCACCATGTCGTATCCAGCACCCACCTCCGGAACTCCATTGCATATTCCACCACCGGACGCTTCCCTTGACGAAGTGTCAGTAATGTGGTTTCTGCTGTTAAACTTCGGTTGGGGTCATCAAACATTTGAGACATTGCGGCAGTAAAGTCATTCAAAGAATTCAGGCATACATCATTAGTCTCAATTAATGGATTAGCCCAGGCTAACGCTTTGTTTGTTCGCAACATAATCATAGTCAATACTTTATCTCGATCAGTTAAAAACTGGGCCGCACGTGCAGAGAAATACAGCTGACATTGATTCAAAAATCCCCGAAATTTCTCTTTCACCACCAAACCTGAATGGTGGGAGTTTAGGAAAACCCGGACCTGGAATTGGAGCCGGGGCAGCAACCACAGCTGCAGTCTCTACATTTGAAAGTCGAGACGCTAAGGCCTTAATAGACGTATCAGCCACATTCGCGTTATGATTGGTTTGCGATTCTAAGGTCCCCAGCTTTGTTTTAATAGCCTGCAGCTCCCCATGGAGTCCAGAAACAAATGAGCAAAGTTTCTTCATTCGTACCTCCATAGAATCTGACCCAGAGATCTCCATATTTGATGGCTTGAGTATTCTGTTATAACTTTATATACTCTGTAATGGAGGTCAGTGACGTGGATCAGAAAAGAGGCCTGAGCTCATAGGTTTTCAGTTCTGTAGTATTTATCAGAATCAAGCAGGTTTACAGATAAGACACAGCAGGGTAAAAGCAGATGAAGATAATAACGCAGTGAGCAAACGTACAGACCGTGGAGACGTATGAAGTCCAAGTTGCCAGATCCAGAGACCTGGAGAGCAGGCCTGCTAGCAGGAAACAGTCCTTGAAGTGGAGGTGGGTGCAGAGCTGATCCTGAAGAAACAAGTCTTTACAATGAGACCAAGATTCACAGGCAGGCGGGGTATCCCAAGGTAACGAAGAGACGAGCTAGGTAGCAGTCCTTCCAGCTTGATAACAAGTCCAAGAACAAGTATACTCAAGCAATGAGTAATCATACAGAGCATCCTTATATACAGAGCAGACAGGAACAAGAGAGATCAACACAGGAAATAAGATGGCCCCCGTTGAGGCTCGTGACTCCATCTTGGATGAGGGCAAAAATGAACTAAACTAAGGGCAAAGTAGAAACTGAGCGACAGACATAAGGCAAGGATTTCAGAGAAACGGATATGCAGGCCAAGTCCTTACATAATGGTTGTAGAAGACCCGTAGGTGCCACATGAGGAGTCTTGTAACGAGCACATACCTCGCAAGAGAGCACATAGTCCTTGGTATCCTTCAGGCAAGTTGGCCACCAGAAGAATCGGCTCAGGAACTCTTGTGTCTTCTGTACCCCCCTGTGACCAGCCAAGTTGGAGTCATGTACCAACTTGAGGATCTGCAGACGGACGACCTCAGGGACGTAGATACGTCGATCTCTGAACCACATGCCACCCTTAAAGACAAGATTAATATCCACTGGTGGGTTGGCCAGAAATACGTCACCGTCATAAGCCTCCCTGCACTCCTTCCACAAGTCCTGGTCGTGGATAACTCCGATGAAATTGGCATCTGATAGAATGGTCTTGGGCAAGGCTCCAGGTACGGAATCCGCAGCATGGATTCGGGATAAAGCATCAGCCTTCCCATTACGAGAACGTGGACGGTACGAGATAACAAAGTTAAATTGGTTTAAAAATAAGTTCCAACGAGCCTGACGAGGAGAAAGACATCTAGCGGATCTCAGGAACTCTAAATTGCGATGGTCAGTTAGCACTATGATCTGTTGTGCAGCTCCTTGCAGATGATGTCTCCATTCTTTGAAAGCCGCAATAATGGCCAACAATTCCTTGTCTCCCACGTCGTAATTCTCTGCTGAGGTTAGTCTACGGGAAAAGAAAGCACAAGGATGTAGTAGACCCTTCTCTCCAGTTCTTTGGGAGAGAATCGCCCCCAAAGCATTATCGGAAGCGTCCACCTCCACAATGAAAGAAAGTGTTGGATCTGGGTGTATCAACAGTGGTGTTGAGGTGAAACAGATCTTAAGCCGATCGAAAGCCTCTTGAGCCTGTGATGACCACTTAAAGGGCTTTTCCTTCTTTGTCAAGGAAGTAATGGGACGGACAATATCAGAAAAATTTCGAATGAAGCGTCTGTAGAAATTTGCAAAACCAATAAAACGTTGGACCTCCTTAACGTTCTTGGGTACCGGCCAGTCAAGGATAGCCTGAATCTTACCGGATTCCATGTTCAGCCCCTGGGGAGAGATGATATACCCTAAGAACTGTATCTCAGAACGATGGAACTCGCATTTCTCCGGCTTAATATACAGATGGTTCTCTTTCAGACGTCTTAAAACAGTCTTGACATGTATTTCATGTTCCTGTAGAGAGTCAGAAAAGATTAGTATATCGTCCAAATAAATCACCACAAACTGGTCCAACAAATCTCTGAAAATGTCGCTAGCAAGGTGTTGAAATGTTGCAGGGGCATTACAAACGCCGAAGGGCATCACAAGATATTCAAAGTGTCCATACCGGCATCTGAATGCTGTCTTCCACTCATCCCCTGGACGAATACGCACCAAATTATAAGCCCCACGAAGATCCAGTTTAGAGAACACTTTAGCATGACGGACTCTTTCCAGTAATTCGGGAATCAGAGGCAAAGGGTAACGATTTCGTATGGTTACCTTATTAAGTTCACGATAGTCAACACAGGGTCTCAGGGTCCCATCCTTCTTCTTTACAAAAAATATAGGTGCCCCTGCTGGTGAGGAAGGATGTATGAAGCCTTTGGCCAGATTTTCATCAATATACTCCTTTAAGGCTTGAAGCTCAGGTGCCGCCAAAGGGTATACGTTACCAAAAGGAATAGCTGCCCCAGGAAGCAGCTCAATGGGACAGTCATAATGCCTGTGTGGAGGAAGCTGATCTGCATTCTTCTTGTCACAGATGTCAGAGAACTCTTTATTTGCTGAAGGTAAAGTAAATACCTGTACATGTGGTTCTATGGCCGTGGACTCAGGGACAGCTTCTGTTAATGCTGCGTTGCTCCTTGTTGGAAAGATGATCTCCTTGGTTTCCCAGTTGATACTTGGGTTCTGAGAACGCAACCAAGGAATGCCTAAAATCACAGGAAAATGAGGAGAAGAAATTAGCAAGAAAGAAAGTTGCTCCTGATGACTAGGCTCCAACAAAATTTCAAGGGGTACGGTCTCCTGATCCACAAGCCCAGAGATTAAAGGTGACCCATCCACTGTTTCCATGGTAAGTGGAGAGGCTCTTTGCTGAATTTTAATACCATGTTCCTTGGCAAATGCGATATCCATGAAATTGCCACCTGCACCAGAGTCAATCATAGCTGCACTGGAAATCCACTGTCCTGAACACAGGATCTTAATAGGGAGAGAACAGTGAGAGTTCTTCTCCTTCAGCTCCTTGGGGGGTGAAGTCATAGAAAGTGAATGAAATACAGCGTTTAGAGGCAGGCTACATTCAGAGATGTCAGATTCACCCTCACAGTTGTCATATTCTCCTACTGCTGCTAGCACCTTATTAGGCCACTTGGGACAGTTGATTAAAAAGTGGTCAGACTGACCGCAGTAGAAACATAGACTCTCACGAAGGCGATGCTCCCGGCGCTCATTACTCTCGCGCCTCTGAATGGAATCAATTTGCATGGGCACCTCCTCCCCCTCCCGAGAGGTTTTACCTGCAGGCTCTTTGGAAGGAAGGGAAAAGTTAGAAATACGGTTATATGCAGCAAATTTCTCCTGCCTACGCTCAGTAAGGCGAATGTCTATGCGCACACAATGCTGTATAAATGTCTCTAGCTCTTGTGGTGACTCAGAGCGAGCTAGTTCATCCTTTACAACACTAGACAGACCCCTCTTAAAAATAGGCAATTGTGCATAACTGTCCCAATTGGTATCTACCGCTAATCTCCTGAATTCAGTGGCATACTCAATAACAGAACGTTTAGCCTGGCGTAAAGACAGCAAAGCAGATTCGGCGGTTGCACGGCGATTAGGGTCATCAAACATTAATGCCATAGCGGCCAAGAAATCATCCAAGTTATTTAACCGTGGGTCACGAGACTCAATCATTGGATTCGCCCAGGCGAGCGCTCGTGAGGTCAGTAGCATTATTACACACAATACCTTGGATCGATCAGTAGGAAAACGGTCGGCATGCACATCAAAATATAGCATACGTTGATTCACAAAGCCACGAAATTTGTCGCGATCACCATTAAATCTCAATGGGGCAACTTGGGTGGGCTAGCTGGTGGTGGTTGCCCAGCGGGTAAAATTACTTGTGCAGCTATTTGCGTGCTTATGTCCTGAAAAGCCCATCCATACTGTGACTCTATGCCAGCAAGTTTGTTTTCCTGGGCTGCCATGCGGTTGCTTAAGTCCTGCAAAGTCTGTCCAAACACTTGTTGTTCAAAGCTTCCAAACTTCTTTTGTAGACCTTCCACATCTTTCTGCAGTGATCTAATTATGGAAAACACCTGCTCTAGTCTGCTTTCTGCAGTCATTGTTCCAGCAGTCTCCTTTTTATAGGGCTTGAGTATCCTGTAATAAATATAGGGGATAACTCAGGAGACTCTGTGCATGGAACAAGATGACTACAGGACACAGCTTTATAAGTGGTAAAGTCTATATTAACACACGGTGATACAACAGATGTAGAAAGAAACTCAAGTCCACAACACTTGGAGAAAATATAAGAAGCAGCTTAGCAGTCTATACAGGAAAGATGTATATCTTTGTACCATGTTAGCCAGTAGATAGAAAAATATTCAGGATTAAGAGTCCTCAGTAGTTGATACCTTTTAATAGCTAACTGACAAGACATACAAGCACTCTCAGTGCTGGAATCAATGTGTCGCATGGATTTATGTCTTTTTACATCAATTAAGGAATTTCCTTTTAAAACTAGACCCCAATCAGAGGACCATAAAACATCCGGACTCCTTATCTATGAACTAGTCCAATGTTTATATTTATGTTTCTCCCTCTCCCATATAGATAGTTCTGCTTCACATCACTTGTCTTATCTATTGCATTTTTTCTAGGCTGTATTGTGCTTAAATATGTGACTTCAGATTTTGTATTAGTCTAGCCTGATGAAGAGACCTGAGTAGTCTCGAAAGCTTGCAATGTGTTACCATCTTTTCAGTTAGCTATTAAAAGGTATCAACTACTGAGGACTCTCAATCCTGAATATTTTTCTAGCAGTCTATAGGAACTTCAGAGGAAAATGCAGTCAAGCAAAAAGTCTATGAAGCACAGTTATTCTTGAGGATACTTGGCATGAATAAATCTTTGTCTTAGTCCAGACACAGATAGGTAAGCTTAAAAGGCAGTTCAAATCTTATCTTAGCTTGACCAGGGAGGCCTGGAAAATAGTCTCAGGCTCTTGCAGAGCAGGAACAGCTTACATGTCCAGCAAATGCAGATGGAAGTGAAACACGAGCAGCAGAGGAAGAAGAGTTCTGGAAACTGGAGTATGCAGCAGGAACTCAGAGCAGAGCAGCAGGATCACCACACAGGTTCACAGGAGACGGTATATAGCCAGGGAGCAATCAGAGGTCAGGAGCTGGATGCAAGGCAGAATACTCAAGCACAGACTGAAGGCTGGGGTGGAGTTTTATAGCAGGAGGACACAATGCACATGAGACCAAGGACACCATCTTGGAAAAGGGCAGTAATGCAAAAAGGTAAAAATGTTCAGAGTCCTGACTATACCATTCTGCGCCTCTCCTCATCCATTGCACCTACACTGCCCTGGGACTACAGCTCCACCTGTGGGGAGCTATACCATCTCTGCTGCACCACACCATCAGTCCTAGCGGATCTGTATTCAGCGTTGGCTTACCATCTCCCTTTCCAAACACCACGGGCGGCGTCACGAGCTATTCATATAAACTTTAACACCATTAACATCACCGCCATTGATATTGGGCACCTTGACACTGGCCCGGTACCGAGTACCCCACGGCCCTGGGAGGGTGACCCACTAGCAGCTAGCTCTCATACAGACATAACACCTGCATCCAGTCACCACGGGGCTCAACATGGGCCCCCACAATCGCGGTGCCATACATGTACTGTGCTTTGCGGGAACGCAGCTCCCGCAGTGCCATACATTTATGGCACCTGTCGGGAAGGGGTTAAGATAAGAATAGAAAAAGAAAATTCATGCAAGAAACCAATCCCCCATGATGGATGTGGAGCGCCCGCCAGGGCAGTGGGGATACTCAGCAACGGGCTAGTTCTTAAAAGGATGTGTCACAGCGGCAGTGACCCAGTCCTTGGCCCTGGGTATCCAATAAAAGGGGATATTTACAAGGAATTAAGTTTAGAAAGTTTTTGTGATAAAGTGTTCATGACGCCACCTGTGGTTTCTGGTCAGAGGTGACCAGCGCTGCAGTGCAGATCCTCTGGGACTGGTGGTGATGCAGCAGAGTTGGAATAGCTCTCCACAGGCAGAGATTAGTCCCAGGGCAGATGTAGAATGTAGAAGATGGTAATGTTGGTAGATGTAGCAGTGCCGAGTGGGTGTTAGTGATGATAGATGTAGCAGAGTTAGAAGGGTGACGCAGGAATAGCTAGAGGACACAGCTGGTTCAGGACCCAACAAGAGGGGGGCCACTGCTAGACCTAATATTAACCAACAGGCCAGACCACATATCAAATATAAGGGTTGAGGGTCACTTGGGTAATAGTGATCACAAAATAATAAGTTTTCATGTATCCTTTAATAAGATGTGTAGAAGAGGGGTTACAAGGACACTAAACTTCAGGAAGGCAAATTTCCAATGAAGGAGAGATGATCTTGGTGCAATTAACTGGGACTGATATCCTGAGACATAAAAATACACAAAGAAAATGGGAGACGTTTATTAGCATCCTGAATAGGACCTGTGCACAAAATATACCGTATGGGAATAAACATGCTAGAAATAGGAGGAAACCACTATGGTTAAATAGAGCTGTAAGGGGTGCAATAAGGCCTGTTTCACACTTCAGTTTTTTTGTGTCAGTTAAAATCCGCCAAAATGGCGGAAAGCGGATCCGTTGCTAACTGATGTGAACGGATGCCACCGGACCTTTTTTTTGGCGGATCCGATGAATGAAGAATTTTAAAGGAACCGCAGCCCGGGAAGGAGAGAGAGAGAGAGAGAGAGAGAGAGAGAGAGAATTTTTTCTGTCCGCCAGAAATTATTTCAGGGTTAAATTTCCGGCTAACTTCATTCCTCCGGGCATGCGCACTATAAAATGCGGATCCTGCAGCAAAAAAAACGTTGCATGGTCTGTCCAGGCATGTCGGCGGACGCAAAAAAATTGACGGATCTGCAAAAAAACGGATCCAACGGATGGCCATCTGTCAAGATCCGCCGGTAATGCAAATCAATGGGGAAAAAAACGGATCCGCCAAAAAACATGGCGGATCTGTTTTTTTTGCAAAACAGCGGATTTTGACTGATGGTCAAAAACGGAAGTGTGAAACAGGCCTAAGGGACAAAAAGAAAGCATGTAGAGAATTACAGCAAGTAGGTAGTGATAAGGCATTAAATAAATACAGAAAATTAAATAAATTCTGTAAAAAGCAAATTAAGGCAGCAAAGATTGAGACAGAGAGACTCATTGCCAGAGAAAGTAAAAATAATCCCAAAATATTTTTTAACTACATTATATAAATAGTAAGAAACTAAAAAATGATGGTGTTGACCCCCTTAAAAATAGTCTGGGTGAAATGGTGGATGAGGATGAGGAAAAAGCCAATATGCTAAATGACTTTTTTCAACAGTATTTACACAAGAAAATCCCATGACGGATAACATGAACAGTGATAAAAATTCTCCATTAAATGTCACCTGCTTAACCCAGCAGGAAGTACGGCGGCATCTAAAAAATCACTAAAATTGACAGATCCCCTGGCCCGGATGGGATACACCCCCGAGTACTGCAGGAATTAAGTACAGTCATTGATAGACCATTATTTTTAATCTTTAAAGATTCCATAATAACAGGGTCTGTACCACAGGACTGGTGTATGGCAAATGTGGTGCCAATATTCAAAAAGGGGACAAAAACTGAACTTGGAAATTATAGGCCAGTAAGTTTAACCTCAACTGTGGGTAACATCCTGGAGGGTTTTCTAAGAGATACTATACTGGAGTATCTGAAGAAGAATAACCTCATGACACAATATCAACATGGGTTTACGAGGGACTGTTCCTGTCAGACTAATCTGATAAGTTTTTATGAAGAAGGCTTAGGCCTCTTTCACACATCAGGTTTTCGCCGTCAGGCGCGATCCGGCGCTTTTGACAGAAACCGGATCCGGCGAAATGCAATGCCGGATCCGGTTTCCCCCCCATTGACTTGCATTTGCGCCGGATCGCGCCGGATGGCCATGCGTTTCATCCGGTTTTCGCCGGATCCGGCAATGTGTCGCGATCCGGCGTCTGGAAAAAACGGCTACTGTAACGTTTTTTGTCTCCGGCGAAAAAGCCGGACACGCCGGATCCGGCGCGTCCGGCTTTTTCACACAATGAAAGCCTATGAGCGCCGCAATGCGCCGTATCCGGCGAAGGCCAGATCCGGCGGCCGGATCCGGTTTTTTGGTCTGAGCATGCTCAGTAGCTCTGCCCACAAGACATATATAAAAGCAAGACAGTGGGACCCACAGCCACACCCAACATGCCACCCAAGAAAGCAACCAAGCGAAGCAGGAGAAGGCAGGAGACCACTGCAGCACCATCAGCACCACAACCACCCCAAATGGAGCAGCAAATGCAACATGCTGAGGAGGGGAGGCCAGCAGCAGATGAGAGACGGTAATTATCAAATCCCCCATTCCTCCAAACTAGGGCTATTGAATATCAAGATATTCATTGGCCCTTTGTTTCTCTTTATTCAACAGCCGCCCAATAGATGCAGCAGCAATGGCAGCAGCTGGAACACCACCCACAGGCATGGAGTGTGGCCACCAGGAAGACAGCACATCATCTTCTGGGAGCCCTCCCTCGCATCGTCAGCGTTTGACGGTAAGTTTTTATTTCCAAAATCCATCTTCTCTGTAATATATGTCTATTCATTGCCTTTTATTTCAAAACAGGATTCACAAGATAAAGAGGAGCTCCCAGAAGAAGGAAGGGGTGGACAGACACCTGGAGTGGGCTCACAATTGGTAAGTTTTTTGCATCAAACGCAGAAACACAACATCACACTACACACAACACATAGAAAACAATGTTCTGCAGACCACACACAGCAAACAAATGCCTGCATCCAAAGACATAACATTTTTTGTTTTCTTCTCTAGTCTTCCCAATCTGGTGCTCGGCCAAGAGGTCCTCGCAGTGCCTCCCAGGGTCGTCGGCGACAGCAACGCGGCGGTCACCAGCGTGTAAGTATAAATATTTTTGCTTTGTTTTTTTGCACTTTTTATTTCATTTCTTATGTGGAGGCGTTATTTTTGTCTTTTTCTTTAACAGCCTTCACAGCGTGCTCCCGACTCTGACGGTGAGGATGGAGGACTCGATGTGGACCACCTCATCGATCTCGTCCGAGAAAGGGAGCCGCTCTGGAATATGGCTGACCGCCGCCACGCTGACCTTATCGTTACCCGACGACTCTGGGAGGAAATCTGTTCGCTCCTTGTGGGCCGCTGGGAGGACCTCGATGTTTGGGCCCAGATTACAGAGCGTAAGTATATACAGTACCGGTTGCTTGATGTAAACCAGTGTTTCCCGAACTCCAGTCCTCGTGGTCCCCACGGATCATGTGTTCAGGATTTCTATTTACTATGGAAATCCTGAAAACATGACCCCTGGGGACCATGAGGACTGGAGTTTGGGAAACACTGATGTTGTATACTAACCACTCCTTTCTCGTTTCAGGGAACAGAATTGTGAATCGGTGGCGGTCTGTGAGGGATCGTTTCAAGAAGGAGTTCAATAAAGAGATGCGGGCCCCGAGTGGATCTGGAGGACGCAGGAGCAAGTACAAGTACGCAGAAGCCCTGTCGTTCCTCCGGGAAACAATGGTCACCAGAAGGTAAATATTACACACCACATGTGAAAACAAATGTTAGATGTAAATTTTTTTTTTCAGCCAGGGCCATACCATGTCAGTATTTTAATTGTTTTTTTTTCTCTTTATTCCACAGCACGGTGAGCAGCACTCGTGAGCCTGCACGATTGGACCCTTCTGAGGCGATCCCTGAGGAGACCGGCACCGAGGGACACTTCGACCGCCCCGGTACATCTGCACCTTCCCAGCCTTCCCACACATTCGACCCATCTGTCCCATCCACCAGCACAGGAGCATCGTGGCCGCCTACATTACATGAAGCTGCTGGTGAGGAGATCGCTTTCCCTTTACCCCACCCTTCTGCCCCTGCCACCTCTAGTACACCTGCGGGTACTGGGCGGCAGCGGCAGAGGGGTCAGGAAAAGACTTATGCGCCAGAGTTCTTGCATCTGAATGCATCTTTCCAGAACTGTCTAAAAGTCTTGTCAGAGCAAATCTCTGCAGGCTATCAGCAGATCAACTCCAGCATTCTGGAGGTGAAGACACTTCTGCAAACCATGCATTCAGAAGCAAGATCTTCGCCAAACCACACCTTTTTCAGGTCTGTTGTGGAGCGCATGGAAACGCTCTCTCCTGCCCAGCAGATGCATGTAATGCATTCATGCCATGCTGCTCTCCAGCAAGTTACCTCCCAACCTCCTCCTCCCACCACAGTAGTTCCTCCACCTGCACCCCCTCCAGCCACTTTCCATCCTCCCCCTCCTACTACATCTACACCCCCTCCAGCCACTTTCCATCCTCCCCCTCCTATTACATCTACACCCCCTCCAGCCACTTTCCATCCTCCCCCTCCTATTACATACCATCCACCTCCCCAGCACCATCCACCTCCCCAGCACCATCCACCTCCCCAGCACCATCCACCTCCCCAGCACCATCCACCTCCCCAGCACCATCCACCTCCCCAGCACCAGCAACCTCCCCAGTACCTGCAACCTCCCCAGTACCTGCAAACTCCCCAGTACCAGACATCTCCCCACTTCCAGCAACCTGCCCCGTACCAGACATCTCCCCACTTCCAGCAACCTGCCCCGTACCAGACATCTCCCCACTTCCAGCAACCTGCCCCGTACCAAACTCCTTCCCCATACAACTTGCCATCAACATCATCTGCTCCTACAGTCTCTGCCCAACCCTCCACTCCACCACCCACCACCTCTTCTGCTTCCCACATGTCCACCCATTCTGTAGTTTTTTCCACACCTTCACCTCTAACTGTTCCTTCCCCACCACGATCCCAGTCCTCTCTCCACACTCCCAGTGTCGAAGTGTCCCGCAGCCCCTACAGCAGTATTTCCACCACACACTACACAGATTTATAATGTGTGTATTTAAATAAAAATGACCAGTTTTATGGTTTCAGTTTTATAGTTTCAAAGTTTTATTAAACAAGTTTATTAAAATTTTAAAAAAGTTTACTAAAAAAAACATTTTTCAATAAAAGTTAAATTATTTTACACTGGTTGTCTGTCATTTCTTTCTGCGGCGAAAAAGGTTAAATACAGGGTATTTAAAAGGTGAAATGGTATTCAAAACTAGGTATATAACTGTGGGTAAATTTTAGCTTTTTGCCACAGTTGTGTTCCTGGTTGTGTTTGAAGCAAAGTATTTCACCTAAAAAGTTGTGTTTATTGTTGGTGATTTCCTAACAATGTACACAACTTTTGTTAAAAGGTGAAATACTTTGCATAAAACACAACCAGGTATACACCTTTGGCCTAAAGCTAAAAATAGAGACCATGACAAGATAGCCAACTTTGGTTGGCAAAGGTATATACTGTTGGTACAGAAGGTACACAAGTTTGGTTGGGCACAAATCTTTCACACTCTGTCATCCTGCCAGTGTACTCTGCCTTGAGGTGACATAAAGTATAGTGCAAAATTGTCCCTCATTACTGAAACCGTCACAGAACTTCTAGTGGTAATGTCATGGTAATCTTGCAAGGTGGTTTCTTCAGAGGTGTCCTCAATGGAAATGGGTTCCTTGCAGATAACAAAATTGTGGAGTACCACGCACGCTTTGATCACCTCGTCCACAGTTTCTGTCTTGAGGTTGATCGCAGTCAATAGGACCCGCCATTTGGCTGTCAGAATACCAAAGGTACATTCAACCATTCTTCTTGCTCTTGTGAGGCGGTAATTAAAAATGCGTTTTGGTCTTGTCAATCCTCTGCTAGAGTACGGTTTCAAAAGGTGTTCTGACAGCTGGAAGGCTTCATCCCCTACACAGACAAATGGCATAGGTGGACCAGATGTTTGCGGCAGCGGTCTAGGTGGTGGGAACTGGAAGGTGTTTCCATACAGTTTACGCCCCATGGCAGACAGTTTGAAAACTTGAGAGTCATTGGAGCGGCCATAGGCCCCAATATCAACCGCAATAAACTTGTATTCCGCGTCAGCGATGGCCATGAGGACAATTGAAAAATATTTCTTGTAATTGAAATATTCCGATCCCGATCCAGCTGGCTTTACAATGCGGATATGTTTCCCGTCCACAGCGCCCAAGCAGTTTGGAAACTGACATATCTGTTGAAACTTGTCAGCAATTTCAATCCACCTCTCTGTTGTGGGCTCTGGTAAAAACTCTTCAGCTAAGGAGTCCCACAGTGCACGGCATGTGTACTTCACAATTCCAGATATGGTGGAAATCCCGAGTCTGTACTGGAAATGCAGTGACGAAAGGGATTCTCCAGTTGCAAGAAATCTGTGGGGAGTTAAAAAACAATAAATTAGTTTTAAATCACAGCATTACATACCAAAACTGAGCTATAACACTTGGAGATACAAACTACCACCAACAAGATTGCAGTGAAAGTGTGCTCTGATGCGAGCATATCCAATAAATGTGGCTTACCTTAAAGTCACCATCAGACGCTCTGCGGGTGAAACAGAGAAGCGGCAATAGGTGTCCGCTTTTCTTATGAGGTGTGCAATGCGCTCCACCAAGTAATCAAAATTCTCCATTTTCATCCTAACATATCCAAAAAATTTAACCGGGTTTCGTCGAAGGTCCATGCATAGTGTAGAATAGACCCCACGCGTCATTCTCTTGGCTGTGATGGGGTGGATCCACAAACGTCGTCTACGATGCCTGATGCGCTGCTGTCTCGCTCTCTCCTTCTCCAGAACAATCACCCTCAAACGATTTGCCTCCGCTGTAAAATCCGCCAAATTCTTCAAAATATTTCCAATGACAACATCCATCTTCACCAGTAACTTGCTCTTCTCTCCAACCTGCACTTTCTCCTCTACAACCTGTCAAAGAAGGGCTGTAGGAACATGCTATATATAGTTTTCCAGTAGCCAATCCCGTTCGGAAGGCCACAAGGGTCAATTTTAAAAACCGGATCCGGCGTAATCCGTCGAAAAACGGATAGAAAAACGGATGAACCGGATGAGACGGATCCGGTTTTGTCTGTCAAGAAAAAGACGGATCCGGCAGAAAACCGGATCCGTCACATCCGGTTTTACGAAACAGTTGCCGGATCCGGCGTTCCGGCACGACGCCGGATCGCGCCTGACGCCGAAAACCTGATGTGTGAAAGTAGCCTTAGGGGTGATCTTATTACGATGTATAAATATATGCGGGGACAGTGCAAAGATCTTTCTAATGATATTTTTACTCTAAGGCCAGCGTCACACTAGAGAGGAATACGGACGAGTGAGAGGCGTTAAAAAAACGCATTGCACACGGACCAATGATTATCTATGGGGTAGCTCCCATCCGGCATATTTTGTCGCGTATTTTATACGGTCCGTGACAATCGCAGCATGCTGCGATTGTCAGCGTATTACGACTGTAGTACGCCAATGCAAGTCTATGGGTGCGCAAAAAAAATGCATTACACACGGACCACCCGTGTGACTTGCAAGAAATACACAAGACTTCTGGTGACAGGAAATGGGCCAATCCATCATCAGGAAGCTTAGACATGCAAATTAGCTCAAAAAGCGCTCCAGACATCCAGGAAGTACGCCTCCACGGAGTCCTGCATCATCATGTTTACCCACATTAATGTGGAGCTCTTAATTGTGTTGGTCCAGAAAAGGCCCGAACTTTGGGACCAACGGGATGCCCATTATTCTGACCGGGGCCGCAAAGAGGCGGCATGGAGGCGCATCTGTGTGCACATGTTCCCAGACTTTGCCCAACAGCCACGTGAGGAGCAACAACAAATTTGTAAGTAATTGCCATTTTAACCAATCAGCTTAAAGGTCAGAAGTGAGCTTTTTGAAAAGTAGCCCTTACAATCCTATACTGTGTATGTAGGTATCCCTGTTTGCTAAAGAAGAATTTAGCTTAAAACCACTCCCTACTAGGCCACGTGACTATGTGAAATGTTAGGAATATTGCTTGGCACAATTCACAAAGGTTAAAGTCCATTTTCACTTTACATTGCAGTTGAGGATGTGATGAGACGCTGGCGCAGCATCCGTGACCAGTACAGGCGGGAAAGACAGCAGTGTGGGGCAACAGCACCGACCAAGGGGAAATACATCTATTTTGACCGCTTGTCATTTTTGGCACCCAGTATGGCTATCAGACCGTAAGTTCAGACATCACACCACATGACACATATGCTTTTTAGGGTCAGAGCTACATTATGTTTTTTTGTACGTTTCCTAACAGAACTCAGTCCAACCTCCCAGAGAGGGAGACAGGGTCGGATACTGAGCCCATTATAGACCCAGACAGGGGATGTGAAGAGGTGACTGGCCCATCTTCTGAACAGAGCTTTTGCAACCCCCAAACTCCACCAGCATCAGGACCAGCATCAGGACCAGCATCAGATTCTGGACCTTGTCCAGAACCAGCAGAGCCACCAGCAACCAGCAACTTAGAAGACCCTGGCAACAGCAACAGCCCTACTGGCCGTGTTGAGGGGTCCCCCCAGCCTGCAGCCGTAGGCCACCGTGGGAGACGGAGAAGGGACAACACTGCCTCTGATACCCGGAGGCATGTAGACACAGGTGTCCTAAATTACCTTTCCAGGGCTGCCCAGGATGAGGGTGAAAAGGCATATTCCCGAAGCCTGGCCCAGTACCTCCGTCCCCTACCCCATGAGGTGAGGCTACGTGTGCGAGGATCCATTCAGATCCTAATTGATGCATGCACACACCCCAATGACCCATATGAGTTGTTTGAGTATCTTAAGAGGTGGCAGCTCTCAACCCGTAACCGACTCCACCTTGCCCGACAACCAGATGTGCATGCTCATTTAGGATCTGAGGGTCCGCCTGCACGTGTGCCTACACCTCCACCCATTCCCCCCCAAACCAACCTTGGCAACAACATGGCCAAATGGCAGCCTATAACCAACCTGCCCAATATGGCCACTTGTACAGACCTGGTGTTGGAGGCTGGCCCCAACCTGGGTTTGGACGACATGTTCATATTGGGGGGTATGATGGACGTGGCTACAATCAGCCACAGGATTATTATCGACAGTATCCTTATGGTCTCTTTGGTGCGCAGCTGCATGAACATGGCCACATATTCCCACAGGGTCAAGAACATCCACCCCAACAGGGTGATGGTCAAGCTGGGCACCCCAACAAAGAGATGAAGGCCTCCCGCCATCACCTCTGCCAAGCTACCAGCAGTTATAAAACCCACTTTTTTTTGGTCATTAATATTTCTTGCTACCTATTTGGGTGTCCTAATATTCTAATGTTATATACAGAAAAGGCTAAATGGCCTGGGCAATATCTGCCATATGACAAAAATATGGTAAACAGTATTCTAAGCTATTTTTTGCATTTATAAAAAAATTGAAAATGCAACTTTGGACCTCTTCTTGAATTATTTTAGGCATTCGAATAAGTAAGTCAACTTTAGCACATATAAACCGACCACACAAATCATAGAACACAAAAAAAAGATTTATATACACACCACATAAGAACATCACAACATAGTTACAGCCTGATCTTGCCAGGTAGTAGCACCATGAGGTGAAACAAAATACTGGGTGAACACATCACGTACTTTGAGTCCTGAGAGAGGACGCTGGAAAGGGAGCACATGTGGCCTAGGCCTATCCCCATTGTCCACCACACCTTCAGTCACATCAGATGAGGAGCAATCACGCAGTCTAGTGAAGTTATGGAGGACCACACAAGCTTTGATGACCTCATTGACATTGGCTTCACTCAGCTGAATGGCAGACTGGAGGACACGCCATTTGGCTCAAAGAAGGCCGAAGGCGCACTCCACCAGTCTTCGGGCACGTGAAAGGCGCAAATTAAAAATCCTGTGCCAGTGGTCAAGGTTTCTGCGCGGGTATGGCCTCATTACATGCCTGGTCAATTGGAATGCTTCATCCCCCACTAGGACATAAGGCACCGCTTCTTGATTTGAGCCTGGCAGCTGACGTGATGGTGATAGGTCCAACAGGTTATTGCGCAGCCACCGACCCATAATGGAAGAATTGAAGACTTGAGAGTCTCCAGTTCTTCCATAAGTCCCAATGTCTACAATTATAAACCTGTAGTTACTGTCAACCAGAGGCAACAAATCTACAGAAAAATATTGTTTATAATTATAGAATTGGGACCCTGAGTTTGGCGGCTTACGCACACGGATGTGCTTCCCATCCAGGGCTCCAATACAATTGGGGAATTGGCAGTCCAACTCAAATCCCCTCGCATTCCTCAACCAGTCTCCCATCTTGGGCTCTGGCATGACCAGATGATGAAGTCTGGACCAGATTTCAGAACATGTAGCACAAACGATGCCGGATATTGTCGATCGCCCAATCAAAAACTCCAGATGGAGTGCTGCATAAGAAAGGCCAGTCGTGAGGAACCTACAATTAAACAAATTTTGAATATATATACAATAAAATACATGCTCAAGGATGCACACATTGCATATAGATCAGCAGAACAGTGTGTAAGTAAGAAGCTAGGCGAACAATACATATACACATGTACCACGGCTATGTAATGTGGAATAACACATCAAAATGTTCTAACTTTTAGAGCATATATTTGGTACCAATTCATAATGTTACTTGGCCAAAAAGGGGTTACCGAGTAAGAGAATTATTTGAGAAACTAATCATCTACATACATTCTGTAGCTGAGAAATACATATCGTAACGTAAGGAGAAGGCGCTCTTCCGCAGAGATACATTTGCGCATCCAGGTGTCCTGGAAGGTGATCCCTGGGCGCACTGTCTCCAACAAAACATCAAAGGTCAAAACGGTCATCCGACAATAGAGGATAAACTTGTAGGGATGTGTCCTCAGAGCTGCATAAAGACTGTCAAAATGGCCTTTATTGAGGCGTTGTCTCAAATGCGGATGCACCCACATTCGTCTCCTCCTCCTTGGATCCACAATCACTGGGTATGGCTGGCCAAAGCAGCGGGACAAAACCCAGTTGAACAGAACACGGTCAGTTGGGGTGAACTGAAGTATGTCTGACTTGTTTGCCAACAACCACCAACACAAGCACAGCACCAAAATGGGCAGATTGGAGCCTGCCACCTGATGTTGAGGCAATAGATATGGTTGGTGCTGATGATTTAAATTATGTGCAGGCCTCAAAACCGTTAAATGTCCATTTTGCAAGGTTGAGAGAAAAAAATGTTACACAGATTACATACAGATTACATACGGATGATTAGATGAGAAAAATACGCTGCCACACCCTGACAACAGATGACATACGGAGAACTATTTAGGGACCATTTATGCGTATTACGGCCATAAAATACGGTCCATATTTCTCTATGCTGTGTGTGACTCCAGCCTTAGACCTGTGACGGGGACAAGGGGGCATCCTCTACATCTGGAGGAAAGAAGGTTTAGGCATAATCACAGACGCGGATTCTTTACTGTAAGAACAGTGAGACTATGGAACTCTCTGCCATATGATGTTGTAATGAGTGATTCCCTACTAAAATTTAAGAAGGGACTGGATGCCTTTCTTGAAAAGTATAATATTACAGGGTATATACACTAGTTTCCTTAATATTGCGTTGATCCAGGGAGCTAGTCTGATTGCCGTATGTGGAGTCGGGAAGGAATTTTTTTCCCCAATGTGAAGGTTACTGTTTGCCACATGGTTTTTTTTGCCTTCCTCTGGATCAACATGTTAGGATAGGATATGGGTTGAACTAGATGGACTTAAAGTCTTCTTTCAACCTTAATAACTATGTTACTATGTTACAGCTGGGTGTAGTTCTGAAGTTTTACTCACAGTTCTGGCTGCAGCACAGATGCCCGCTTGGTTCCGTGTCCTCCAGGTGAGGGGTCCAGCAAACTCCCAGGTAGATCGAGATACACCTTATCAGGACTCCTTTAAGTGTGTGCCTTTCCTGGCCATCTTACTGTGTTGGTTTCTCGCCTCTCCTACCCAACACCTCACAGTCAGTGTACCAGGCCAGCAGCTGTGGACCTTGTCGGGTAACATTCTCTCTGCGTTCCCTTGCTCCTCTATGGCTGCCTTTCCGGCAAAGATAACTGTGGCTTGTGGCTGCAACACCTAAAGGTGCCTCTGCCTCCGGCTTGCCAGCTGAGTCTGATGATTATTCCACTGGACTAGGGGGCCGGTACCCCAATGCGACCTGGTCTCTCCACTACTGGATCTGGCCCCACAGGTGGCATCCGCATTTCCCGTGCCCCTAAGACCCCTTCTGCTCTCTCTGGGAGCTTCTTTCTGTCTCTTTCCTTCTGCAGCTCCTCCTGACAGGGAGCAGCTTAACCACATGTCTGTTACTTTCATTTTCTCCTCACATTCTGCCTAACTCTGCACTGTTCTTCCCTCTCTCCTTATGTTACACTCCACCCACCCCCAACACCCTTTCCTACCCAGCAGGGATGATAGGAGTCCCTGCTACTGTAGTATGTGTGGGGTGCGAATGTCAGAGTCCTGTGGGGTGCTCCCTTCTTACCTAAGAGTGGGGTACCACACCTCTGGGTGAGGTGCAATACCTCTGTGGCGACTGAACCCTCAGGGGCGCCACATATGTGAATCAATAGATCATTGAATATACTAAGGTCCATTGAGTTTCCATCAAGGTTTGATGGCTTACATCATTGCTTGCAAAGAAGAAGAGACTTAATAGCTGTTGTGAGGCAATGACCGGTGTCACAGGTAGGGGTCACTGTGTGTTCTGCCCAGGATGCGCACGGAGGCGTATTGAGGCCATGGGGGTACATTGCAATCACAGGCGTAGCTGTGATTGCAATTGTGAGGCAGTGACCGGTGTCACATGTAGGGGTCGCTGTGTGTTCCCCCAGGATGCACACGGAGGTGTATTGAGGCCATGAGATTGCATTGCAGTCACAGGCACTAGTGTCCAAGGCAGATTTAGGGAAAACCTCTGTTTTTTTGCATTTTGAAACAGACTGCAGGATGATAGTCATGCAGTCCATTTCATTCCAGGCCTGGATTTTCTATGTGGCTGAAGGCCACAGATCCCAGTTAAAATCCCTGAAGTAAAGGGTTTGGGTGTGTCAGGTTGAGTGTCCGTTTGATATTGTCAGGAGTACAGAGCAGGAGGTTCTGCAGTGCTCCTCCTGTGTGCGGCCATACAGCCAAGGCAGCTGAGAAGCATAGCACCCACAGCGTACACAGCAGTGCAGTCGCCCACGGAAACTGGTCTCGGAGTTGGACTGTTTTGTTCCCGACGGTGAACCGGAGGTAGACTGTTCTGTGCCCAAAGGAGGACTGGTGTGTTTAGTGACTATAAACTGGAGGATATGGTTCCCGGCTGCAATCCGGAGGATATTGTGTACTGTGTTTAAACTATGAGTAGAACATTAACACGGCGGTGCAGTTGCCTACGGCAACCGGTCAGAGGTTGATTGGCGTGTTTAGTGACTGTAATCCAGAGGATATTTGCCCGGCTGCAATCTGGAGGAAATTGTGTGCTCTGTTTTTCTGAGTTAAACATTAAAGAGACGTTTTGTTTTGAACTTTGCTGGGTCACTGCCTCCTCACTGCATAAGTATGCTACCGCGGCACTATACTGTCTACAAATATCTTAAGGGATGTCACAGTGTAGCGGGATCATCCGTATTCTCATTTGCACATGGAAACACGATAAGCCATGGAATAAAACTGAAAGGGAGGTGGTGAATTCTCCTTCAATGGAAGTGTTCAAACAGAAGCTGGACAGACCTCTGAGATGGTTTAATGAATCCTGCATTTAGCAGGTGGATGGAAACTATGACCCCGGAGGTCGCTTCCAACTCTTAACATTCCATGATTCTATGGTGTCCATTTTGTCAGAAGAAAATAGTCCAGCATATGTGACTGAGCCTAAATTTCCATTGTTGTCTTCTCAAACTGGAAAATAAGAAAAGTATTGTTATGCCTGTATAATTAGAAGACAAATCAGAAAGGTATACTGTCCTTTACAATCTCATTTACTTGGACTCTATGAACTTATTTTAATAAAGTATACAAAGTACTTATTAGAAACAAGTCTAGTAACAGAGAATAAATATTTCCAGTAGTTTGCACACTTGGGACATAAGGGAGTTGTATATAAGAGGCTCAGGCATAGACCAGAAAGGTTTAATCCTCTTTGCTGCTTCCAGGTTTCGATTTAATTATTTTTCCTATAACATTTCCATTTTATCTGGGTTACACTAACAGCGACTTACTGCTTCTTACTGTTTAATCAGAAATTATTATGAAATACAGAGTACAGCAGATTGTTAGAATAACAATATCTGTATTAGATCTCATAATAGAGCTGGAAAGCCAGGCGTATCCAAGTTACCAGTGTTATAATATCCTGCGCTTCTGTGCAATACCTGTAATAACACACCTCAGCGTTCTACAGGACCGAACTGGAATTATGAAGCGATGGAAGGGGGTGACATAGGATTACCGCCTTGCTCTACTTCCCTAATAGTTCTTAATGTGCAACTGCTTATATATGTTAGTTACTGTAATGTCGTTGTTAATACTCCGTGGTACTGCTACATGTAAAATATGTATTACAAAATATGTATTACCCCGCATAGTCAACGGTACTGCCACACTCGTTTCAATGTTACCATTTTATGTACAATGTTGTATTTGCGCTATGTTCATGTAATGTAATACTGTGTAAGATAGGGAGAGTAAAGTGCACCCTTCGGACATTAGAGGGGGGCACCTGAGTGTTATAGTTCTCATAGCTAAGGGTAAGTGTAGTTCCTTTGGGGCCACTAGATGGGGGCATACTAGTGTGCACGGTTAGAAAAGGTTACAGCTGGTTTGTAGGGGGTTAAAATAGGAGGGGCTGTCAGGTGGTAAGAAAGGAGTTTTTAGGAAGTTAATTCAGATGGGGCCAGGGTGCCCGAAGTGTCCACATGGGCTATAGGTCCCGGACGGATTGGCAGCCACGTTACATTAGCTAGCTGCAGCCCACATTATCCACGGCCACTGGGCATCATCGCAGTGGGCCAGTACAGGAAAAGGAATATGTGGCGACTCATAGCCTGGGCGGACGCCTTTAGGGCGGGAGTCGGTTGGAGTGATGAACTTAAGAAAGTTGGAACTTCGAAAGGAACAGTACAGACGGGCCGGATGCTTTTCCAGAGGCAACCAAACAGGGTGGCTGATGATTTCTAGTCTGGGGCGAAACAGGCAGATGGAATTGTTATCATGGCAAGGTTAGGCAAGGAAGGATCTGGGGAGCAGTCTAAGATGTCCGTGTGCCGCACAGAAGTGTCAACAAAGAAGGGAAAGATGAGGAAACAAGTGAATTCCATGATTTGCCAATTGTGGATGTAACGTGTGAATTTCTAAGTAAAGCGAATGTTCAAGTTATCCTGGACTGTGTCTCCATTACTGGGGGTCACCTGGAAGAGGGGCCATCGCTGCCTGGGAAGTACCCAGGGGTACCTAAAACTGGAGACGCAGGTACGCTGAGAAGTGAAATACAGTTTTCTGTGAGGGAAGGTCAGGACACAGATGCTTCAGTGTCTCTGGCCATGACTACAGTCCTGGCCTCCCCTTACAGCGACACTGGCACACAAGCCTCACCATATCAAAACAGTATGCCTGTGTGCGATATCATGCTATGTCCTCCAGTCCCATACATATCTTATAAGGCTCAATTCCAACGGAGGAAAAAGCATATATCTTGAGAAAAGAGGTCCCTCAAACATACCCCCATTCAATGCCCTGCCACGTGCATGCACACTCTCTCCATTGAATTTAATAGGAGCTATGATTACAGCCAAGCACAAAATACATAGCTGTGCCAAATGGCATAGCACAAAATACTAGAGTGCAGCAAAAAAATCCTCCCCATCTGCAAATACCATAGTGCAGGACTAAAAACTTCCCCACCCACAGGCAATGCAGCAACATTTCTTCTCTTAAAAACCCAGCATTCAGTACCTTTTTCCACCTCCGAAATGGTCCACAGCATTGTGCCCCCTTACCACTCCTCCTCCACTGTCTGAGGCATTGTGCCCCCCACCTGCTTACATTCACCAACGGGTCCTCTTCTGGTAGCAGCATGGCGCCCCATTCCTAACTCTCTCCCGCTGGCAGAAATATTATGCTCAGTCCCCTGACACCAGCACTGTGCCCCTTCTTACCACTCTCCTACTATTCTGCACCAAATTACTGTTGGCACTATAACTTTGCAAACACTCATCTCTGCTGGAGCTGATGCTGAATGGAGTTTGTAGAGACAGCGTTCTGTTCTTCCACTGGGTGAAGGTCCTTTGGTCATATGACTATGATGTCACACCTCTACTTTTCCCTTGCTAACATTAGGAACTGATAATGCAGGCCTGGCATTTTCAGTGATGTTCCTGTCGGACTTCCGAGTCCCGGTAGACCAGTCCATCTGGAATTAATTGCCTGTCCAGCCCTGTTGTTATGCTTCTATATGCCATTTTGCTGTCTTCTAATGTAGCTGAAGAAACGTTGATCTGGCTTGGTTGAGGCACTATGGCTCAGTTGTAGCACCAACCTCTAGACCCCCTATAGCTACACTGTCCAATGGCTCACTTGCCTGTCAGTCAGCTGAAAGCGACCACAATTTATAGCCTAAGTGTAATGTTGCCAGTAGACCACTTTAGGATTAAAAGAATGATAAATAAATTGAGCTTGCTCCATATACCGCGGGTTCTGGCTATATTACATAGCTGTCAGACAACCGTAACTGATGCCATCAGAGTAAATGTGTGACAGTGCCATATAAAGGGCTTTCAATATGGTAGCTTGCACTTCTGATGACCATGTGATTGCTGGGTGCCATGACAGCTGGGACACAATTGAAGGCCCCTGTGTCTGTCCTGTCAGGACTACTATATGAAGCCCACACAGGCTGGACTCCATAGCAGATTGTCAGTATCACAGTGCACTGAAAAGCAAGAGTGCAAGGGGACTACGGTAATTTAAAGTTTTAAAAAATGTTTTGTTTTCTAATGCTATACCATGCTCTGTAGTAGAATGGAAAAGGAAACTGCATGGTATTTTTACAGAAACTTACTTGAATTCTAAGGGGTAAAGTTGTGGAGAGCACCAAGTCAGCGTAGAGAGACTTATAGACCATGCAATGTTCTCTTGAGAATTTACAGGGTCAATATTTACTCTTTGAATTTCTACTTCCAATAGATGGCACTATAGTTCCTCTCCTCTTTGTCTCTCAATAGGCTAATTTGCAAATTTAAATTCCCAGAGGAGAATTACATGGCCTATAAGTCTTTGTACGCCCACTTTTCTCTTTTCACAAGGGGAAATTTCACCCCTTAGGGTATGTGCACACGTTGCAGATTCATGTGTGGATTTTTCCGCATGGAATCTGCAGGTCAAAATGCCTGCGTTTTGCCTGCGGATTTACTGCGGATTTCTATCATTTTGTGCGGATTTCGCCTGCGTTTTTACACCTGCAGATTCCTATAATGGAATAGGTGTTAAAACGCTGTAGAATTGACATGCTGCGGAAAATCAACTGCGGCGTTTCCGCGTGGAATTTTCCACAGCATGTGCACAGAGGTTTTTGTTTTCCATTGGATAACATGGTAAGGAGGTACTGTACATCCCAAGAAAACCTACTGCGGATTCGCAGACGAATCCGCAACGTGTGCACATACCCTTAGAGTCTTAAACGCTCTGTCAGAGGCCTCAGACCCAGCAGAACCAGTGCTCCTGCTTTGAACTGATGAGGGGCAAACACCCTGAAACACGTCTTTTTGGTTGCCTTCTTATTCCAAGTGATATGGCAAAGGTCAATATTGACTTTTTGGATTCCTACTGGCACTAGAGTACCTGAATTCTTCTCTAAAGAGTTGACTTGCATACAGAAACCGATAGATTTTATATCTCGTTTAACTCGCATGGTTTCTCACAAAGTTTGAGAATCCAAGAAAATTAATTTATCTCACTGGTATAGGACTCCATTCTTTCTAACCTTATTACCTCGGACTTAAATGGAAAAACACAACACCCATCTGTATAGATATTTCAAGAAAAGATCCACAAACTATTTGCTGCTTTCTTGGGAATCCAATTCTAGACTGATATTCTTAGGTGTTTGGAGTAATTGGATCTCCTAAGCAATAGAGCACTCTCCCAATTATTGACATTACCCACTGCCACCCAGTTCTCTTAATGCTACCTTAACAACCTCCGAGGTGAACGTGAGTGAAATTTTTTCGTTATAAAGTCTTCAAATGCCAACTTTTGGCCCTGTTTTGGACATGCAATTTAAGGAAATTACAATGATTTTTGTTGGTTTTCCTCTACCGTGGTTCCCCTGCTCATTTTTTTTTCTCCTTTTGCTTTCTCGTTGCTCTGGTAATGTAAGCTAGCAGGTAGTTTAATGTGTTCTCTTTGTGAAATGTATAACTGAAATATGAACGGGTTTAAAAAAAGTTGTATATACCCAAAAATAACATCAACTACTATAGCTTGAAAAAAATCCAGTCTGTCTACGGAATGATAAAAATGTATGGGTTTCAGAAAAAATTTGTTTTAAAAGTTCTGACTTAAAAAGAAAAAACAAAGAAAAACACACATGCATATAATATATATATATAATATTTACAATTGTGATCAAAAGTTTACATACCCTGGTAGAATTTTTGCTTTCTTTGCCTTTTTTCAGAGAATATGAATGATAACAAAACTTTTTCTCCTCTCATAGTTAGTGGTTAGGTGAAGCCATTTATTGTCAAACTACTGTGTTTTCTCTTTTTAAATCATAATGACAACGCAAAACATTCACTCTGTGAGCACAAAGAGGTTGAAAGCCCCTCCCACCTCTTATTCGCCAGTGTCTTTCCTGTCCCCCATGAGGCATGGAGAGGTTTCTTGGGTATGCTGCGTGGCCGGCGCTCTAGTATACTTTTATTGTGTAGCCGGGCAGTGGTGGTCATGGGCTCTGCCTTCCTCTTTCTTTCTACTCCCGTCTCCCTGCTAGCAGTGGATTCTGGGACCTTCGTGGCCCACCTGCACCCCCGCTGAGGGTAGAGCGGGCCAGTGATCCCAATGGTCAGAGGCCTCCCTGAGCTCTCAAGCTTTCCTCCTCCTGTGAGCGCTGTTCTGCGACCCTGAAGTGACATCATCAATGGGCGCTTGTCACTTCCGGGCCTTGCGTTCCATGGTGGAATGCATGTACTTCCGGTTTTGGCCCTCTGCGGCCTCCAGATCTCCGAACGGCGTGCAGAGCATGTTGAAGCTAGCGGAAGCCTGCTCAGGACCAGGGGGGAGGAGGGGAAAAATCATTAGCGCTGAAGGCAGGGTTTATTTCTATATAAACCTGCCAGAAGACACCTCCAGGTAAGGCTTATCCCTGCAAATATGGATGGTGTGTCTGCTTCCTGCCCTGCATCTGCAGAGCCCAGCGCTGCCCTAGTAAGTCTGTGGAGGGGGAATTCTAGTCTGGGTCTTATGTCAATGATAGTGGCTCCATTTTTAAGTTACAATTCTCTCCCTTCTCTTCCTAGGGAGACAAGTCTGCACACAATAACCAGGCTAAGAAGGTCCTTAAATGTGCCCTCTGTCTTAAGAAGCTTCCATCCCGGTGGGAAAAGAAGTTATGTCAGCTGAACATCCCTCACTCCTGGATGAAATCCATACCCTGGTAAAGCAGGAGGTACAATCCTCCTTGGTTGCCTTTACTCCTCCCCCCTCCTCCTCCTTCTTCGGGACCATGTCCCCCTAAGAAGAGGAAGCTGCGTATTGAAGACTCAGATTCTGAGGACTCTTACAGATCGGCCTCAGGAAATGGGAAGAATCATCATCCCATAAAATATCTGAAGCTAGGAAATATTTTTTTCCCCACAGCATATATGGAGAAATTAATTGGTGCAGTCTGTAACACCATGGGTTTGGAGGAGGAACGGGTCCCCCAAACAGTCCAGGATGAAATGTTTGGAGGGTTGAAGGCAGACAGACAGATTGGGTTCCCGGTCCATAAGAACATCATGAATATGATCTCTCAAGAATGGAAGTTTCTGGAAAAGCGGCTGAGCACCCCCTCGGAGCTTTAAGCATAGGTTCCCTCTAGAGGGTGAATCAGTTAGGTGGGACATCCCTAAGGTAGACGTACAGGTGGCGACAGTAGCCAAGAATACTGCATTCCCCTTTGAGGACTCTGCTCAACTTAAGAACCCTATGGATAGGAAGGTGGAGAGCATCCTAAAAAATCCTGGGAGACCTCGACTTCCTCGCTTAGGACAAATATAGCTTCCAACTGTGTTGCTAGATCCCTCTTTCGGTGGATGGATCTACTGGAGAGTCACATATCCCGGGGACCTCAAGAAGGGGCGTTATTAGACTCCCTTCAGCTGCTTAAAAATGCAACTGTTTTTTTTGGCAGATGCCTCGGCTGAGTCGGTTCGCATTGCTGCTATATCCATGGTCCAGTCCAATTCTGCCAGGAGGGTCCTGTGGCTTAAAATGTGGAGTGGAGATGTTACATGAAAGATTAAACTTTGCTCCATCCCTTTTAAGGGTGAATATGTCTTCGGACCAGCCCTCATACTGGAAATGGCCACAGACAAAAAGAAGACTCTTCCTGAGTAAAAACCTACCAAGAAGTGTTTTTTTCGTCGCTCTCTGCTTCAATCCCCTCAAGCCAGAGGTAAAGAGAAGATCGGGAGGTGGAGCTACGCTAAAGGGAAAGGCAAGAACATTCTTGTCCCCCAACAGCAGCACCAGGACAAACCAATTTTTCCAATTGCCAGTGGGTCCTCAATATTATCAAGGAAGACCTCCTTATAGAGCTCGAATCCTCCCCTCCGAGGGGTCTAAGAATCACCTCCCTACCATACTGGGGAGCACAAGACCTTCTGATATCGGTTCTTCAGGATCTGCTGAAAGCAAACGCAATCTCCCCAGTGCCAGCGGAAGAGTGGGGAAGAGGTCACTACTCTCGCCTCTTTATTGTGAAAAAACCTTCAGGGGATGCGCACATCATTATAAATCTGAAGGGTCTCAATCGGCATGTGGTATACTGAAGATTCAAGATAGAGTCGGTGAAATCGGCAATTCCACTAATGGGACCCGATTTTGTTATGGCAACCATCGACCTGAAGGATTCTTATTTTCACGTCCCCATTCACCCTCACCACAGGAAGTACCTAAGGTTTGCGGTCTTACAAAACCAGCAGGTGAAGCACTACCAGTACAATGTGCTCCCCTTCGGCATCTCCTCAGCACCGAGGGTTTTTTCCAGGATAATGTCAGACGCAGTGACCTACATCCAGGGGCAGGGCAACTGTATTGTACCTTATCTGGATGATCTCCTAATCATAGCTCCATCTGCTCAGACACTCAGGGGTCATATACTGAGGTGACTGGACATCCTACAATCCCTGGGGTGGCTCCTAAATCTAAAGAAATCAGAGCTCCAATCCTCCACAACAAGAAGTTTCCTAGGGCCGGGATCACACATGTGAGAAACACGGCAAAGTCTCGCATGTTAATACCTGGCACTGCTGCTGGCACTCAGGAGCGGAGCAGTCAGCTGCATGTATTGCTATGCGGCCGCATGCTCTGCTCCCAAGTGCCGGCGGCAGTCCTGGGTACTAACATGCGAGACACGGCCATGTTTCTCGCATGTGTGTTCCCGGCCTACTAGTGATTCTAGACTCAGGGAAACAGATGTCCTTTCTACCAGAGGATTGTCGTCTGACTCTGATGACCAAAATATCTGAGTTCAGGAAACAAAGGTCTCCTACCCTCCGGGCAGCAATGTTGGTCCTAGGCTCCATGACTGCCTGCATCCAATCAGTACCGTGGGCTCAAGCCCACTCCAGGACCTTACAGGCTCACATTCTCAAAAGCTGTAATGGAAATCCCAACTCTCTAAACAGGAGAGTTCAGACCCCAGGCAGGGTAAAGGCCTCCATGGCTTGGTGGTTGAACCCCAGAAATCTTCAAAAGGGTGTAGCCTGGACCCAGTCACCTCTAATTATGGCAACGACCAATGCCAGCAAGTGGTGGGATGACATAGTACTCCACACCCCTTTCCAGGGACACTGGAGTCCGGAGACAAGTGCCAGATCATCCAGCTTCAGGAAGTTGAAGGCAGTGGAGGAGACCCTTCTTGCAGCAGGTAACTTGGTTACCGGTCATCATGTCAAGTTGTATTCGGACAACGTCACTACGATAGCTCACCTCAAACATCAGGGGAGCACAAGATTCAACAGTTTAAAGCGCATATCAAGCCAAATATTTTGTTGGACCGAAAGCCATCTCTCACTGACAGTCATCCATCTAAAGGGGTCCTCCAACCTTCAAGGAGACTTCCTGAGTCGGCAGGACATACAACCAGGAGAATGGATCCTGAATTGGGGAATCTTCCGGATGCTGGTAGCAAGATGTGGTTTACCAGAAATCAATCTGTTCGCCTCAGGACAAAACACAGATCGAGAATTATTTCTCCCTGAACCCCAGGGACAAATCCAAAGGGGTAGACTCCTTCGCTCAACAGTGGAACTTCCAGGTGGCTTATGCATTTCCTCCTATTCTGATGCTGGCAAGGGCAAAGATCATGTTCCAACCATCCTGGTGGTGCCAGTGTGGCCCAAAACAAGCTGGTTCATCCTCGTAATCGATCTCCAGCTGGATGGTCCAATCCAGTTATTGCCAAATACAGATCTTCTCTCACAGGGACCTCTGCTTCATCCAAATCCTCAGAAGCTGAAGTTAGCTGCTTGGCTACTGAAACCCAGATATTGCGTGCACCCAGGGTCTGTCGGACAAAGTATTTGCCACCTTACTGATGTACAGGAAACCAGTCACCAATGCCATTTACACCAAAGTATGGAAAAAAAAATTCATCCTGGTGCATGCCAATGCACCAGACCTGTTCCACCTCAAAATATCACAAATTTTGGACTTTTACACAAGGTATAAAAGCTAGGCCTCAAGCCTTGTACCTTAAAGGTTCAGGTCTCTGCCCTAAGTTCTGTATTTTACCAAGAACTGGAATAAAAGTTTCATGGTGTCAGTCCATAGACTATGTCCCAGGAAACAGCCTGTTATCCCCTAATGGGATCTAAATATAGTCCTCAAGGGCCTCACACAACCTATCCCTCATTTGAACCTTTATCCTCCTCTACCCCTCAGTTTCTTTCTTTCAAAGCAGCCTTCCTTGTAGCCATTGCTATGGCAAGACGTGTAGGGGAACTGCAGGCATTGTCTATAAGAGAACCTTATCTAATAATCAGAGACGATTGTTTAGTTCTCCATCTTGATCAGTCCTTTTGCCCAAGGTTGTGTCCAATTTCCACCATTCACAAGATATTGTGCTCCCCTCCTTTTGCCAAAATCCAACAAATACAAAGGAGGAGGAATTTCATACACTCGATGTACGGCGTACGATTTTGTACTACCTGGAACAAACCAAATTGTGGAGAATTGACCAGAATCTGTTTGTTCATCCATCAGGTCGAAATAGGGGTAAGAAGGTGGCGAAGTGTACCATCGCAAACTGGATCAAGAGGGCTATCTCTGAATCATATATAGCTCAGAACATGACACCCTCCGCTGGGGTCAAGGCTCACTCTACAAGATCTACCTCGGCCTCCTGGGCTAAGAGAGCTGGCGCAACCACCAAGCAGATTTGCAGGGCTGCTACATGGGCATCACTTCATACCTTTACCAGACACTATAGATTGGACTTGTTGTCCAATAGGGATTTAGCCTTCGGCCGTAAGGTTCATCAGGCCATTGTCATCCCTAGTGCAGAACTGGTTGGTATTCCTCCTACGCTGTCATGGAAAGTGAATAGAGAAAATAGAATTAGACTTACCGGTAATTCAGTTTCTAGAAATCTTCCATGACCGCACTAATTCCCTCCCTATGTTCCTTGGTAAATTCCTGGGAGCCTAAAAGGTAACCGGTGCTATGGTGTTCGTTATAAGTCAATGGCGAATAGGAGGTGGGAGGGGCTTTTATCCTCTTTGTGCTTCCTGTCCCCCATTAGGGCATGGAGACTACCTCCTATGCTGTTGTGGAAGGTTCCTAAAAACTGAATTACCGGTAAGTCTAATTATATTTTTTCTCATTAATGTACACTCTGCACCCCATCTTGACTGAAAAAAAATGTAGACATTTTTGCGAATTTATTAAAAAAAACCCTGAAATATAACGCGGTCATAACTATGCAAATCCTTTGCTCAGACACTCATATTTAAGTCACATGCTGTCCATTTCATTGTGATCCGCCTTGAGATGGTTCTACTCCTTCATTGGAGTCCAGCTGTGTTTAATTAAACTGATAGGACTTGATTTGTAAAGGCACACGCCTGTCTGTATGAGACCTCACAGCTCACAGTGCATGTCAGACCAAATGAGAATCATGAGGTCAAAGGAACTGGCCAAGGAGCTCAGAGACACCATTGTGCTAAGGCTCAGATCTGGCCAAGGTTACAAAAGAATTTCTGCAGTGCTCAAGGTTCCCAAGAGCACAGTGGCCTCCATAATCCTTAAATGAAAGAAGTTTGGGACCAACAGAACTCTTCCTAGACCTGGCCGTCCAGCCAAACTGAGCAATCGTGGGAGAAGAGCCTTGGTGAGAGAGGTAATGAAGTACCCCAAGATCACTGTGACTGAGCTTCTTACATGCAGTAGGGAGATGGGAGAAAGTTCCACAAAGTCAACTATCACTGCAGCCCTCCACCAGTCTGGCCTTTATGGCGGAGTGGCCCGACGGAAGCTTCTCCTCAGTGCAAAGCATGAAAGCCCGCACAGTTTGCTAAAAAGCACATGAAGGACTTCTAGACTAAGAGAAATAAGATTCTCTGGTCTGATTAGACGAAGATAGAACTTTTTAGTGTTAATTTTAAGTGGTATGTGTGGAGAAAACCAGGCACTGCTCATTACCTGCCCTATACAATCCCAACAGTGAAACATGGTGGTGGCAGCATCATGCTATGGGGGTGTTTTTCAGCTGCAGGGACCAGATGACTGGTAGCAATTGAAGGAAACATGAATGTGGCCAAGTACAGAGAGATCCTGGATGAAAACCTCGTCCACAGTGCTCTGGACCTCAGACTTGGCCGAAGGTTCACCTTCCAACAAGACAATGACTCTAAGCACACAGCTAAAATAACAAAGGAGTGGCTTCAGAACAACTCTATGACCATTTTTGACTGGCCTAGCCAGAGCCCTGAGCTAAACCCACAAGCGTTCACCATCCAACCTGACGGAACTGGAGAGGATCTGCATGGAAGAATGCCAGAGGATCCCCAAATCCAAGTGTGAAAAACTTGTTGCATCATTCCAAAGAAGACTCATGGCTGTACTAGCTCAAACAAGTCCTTCTACTCAATACTGAGCAAAGGGTATGAATACTTATGACCATGTGATATGTTTTTCCTTTTTTTAAAAATTTGCAAAAATTTTAACATTTCTGTTTTTTTTTTTCAGTCAAGATTTTGAATTGATCAAATGGCTGCAATGTAACAAAGAGTGAAAAATGTAAAGGGGTCTGAATACTTTCTGTACCCACTGTACAGCTTGGGATTTAAGTTTCAATGAAGATCTATCTGGTGGATAAGGGAGGAGTGTAAGCCTTCTTAGCTGGGAGACCTTATGCCTAATGCAACACCTTCAATTTTTTTTTTATTCCAGCCACACTCAGATGGCGCAAACATAGGTTTTATACAGTAGTATTGGTAGAAAAATGTAAGGAAATTAACACAGGTAGTTGACTGAAAATAAGTGCAAGCCTGTCTGTCTGGGTGCCCTACTTACACAGGCAACCCACCAGATGGAGACCCTTCTTGTCACACACCACTAAAGTGGCATCAATTTCCACAGAGTATAATAGGCCTCTGACACACCTTATACTACAAGCAACCCACCAGATGGAGAACTAACTTGAGAGTCCACATTTAAAAAGTTGGTAACATCAGCAGCAATAGCAACAGCTGGCACAGAATACGCCACAAAGATGGCACAGACTGCAATAACGCAAGATCAATGCATGACACTAAAAATGACACCATCGCCTAGTCTGCCCAATCTGCTAATGGGGTGCAGAAGTCATTGGAGATCAATGAATTGTTCATCTTTATGAAAATTAGGCGGTCTACACTTTCAGGGGGCAGCCGGATGCCCTTATCCATCAGAACACCACCAGCAGCGCTGAAAACACATTCTGAGAGAACGCTAGCTGCCGGGCCTGACAACTGCCAAGGCATGACAGGCGAGCTCAGGCCACTCTTCGATTTTTGAAGACCAAAATGCAAAAGGGTCCAAACCCCCTCCTGATGGCATTTATATTGAGCTCCAGATACTCCTGCACCATCCTCTCCAGTCGTTCACAATGTGTCAGACTTGTACTCTCTTCTGCTGGTGTACGGACTGGTATAAAAAATGTGTCAAACAACTCACAGAAATTGCTTATGCCGCTTACACTGCTGCTGCTAATGTTTTGGCGATGACTCCTTGATGTTGCCAGCGTTGGACATCTAGAACTGGGATACACACTGTGAGCCTCACTGCTGTCTTGGGGAAAGCCACTCTTAAGGTTATCTACAAGCATGTTTCAATACTCCAGCGTGCGTGCATCCTTTTCTAGAGGGGAAGCATCTGGCTAAATTTATTCTTGTACTGTGGATCTAACAGAGTGACAACCCAGTAGTCAGCACTATTTCTAACCCAAAGAATATGGGCATTGTGTTGAAGATAGTGCAGCATGAAGGCGCTCACATGTCAGGCGCTTCCATGAGGTCTAAGTCCATGGTGAATTGGTAGCGGGGTAGCATAGAAGGTTGCTTCCTCCATCCCCTCCCATCAACCACAGACAACAGAGAGCGGGCCATTATCCTCTTAATCTCCTGACTGTTGCGCGTCCATCACTTCATCCTCCTCCATTTGTTCCTCAGCTTCTGCATCTTCACTAACAGTTTGGTACCATGAGCCCCCTTGATTGCTCTAAACCAGCCTCCCATGGCTCCCGCCTTTGCAATGACAGTCCGGAAATTTAAGGTATTGTTATCCCTTCCGCATCCTCCTTTGCTACCACCTCTTCCTCTGGGACCATCACCTCCTCACACAGACTATTTAAAGTGTTTTTTAGCATGTAAATGGCTGGAATAGTTATGCTGATGTCGGCATTGTCTGCGCTAACCATCTTAGTAGCCATTTCAAAACTACAGAAGGGTGCAGAGGTCCTTCATCTGTGCCCACTCCGCAAGTGTGATTTTCACCTCATCCGGACTGCGTTGGCCCAGGTTATGCAAAAAGACATGCTGCGCCAGCACTTAGTGCTGCTGCCACAACCCCTGCAACATGTGCAGAGTGGAATTCCACCATGTTGAAACATCGTTAATCAAATGGTTAACTGGTGGCCAAAAGACTTCTGGAGCGATACAAGTCGACCTGCGAGGTGTGATCACAAGTGAGCACACAGCGACCATGCCTTCTACAGCAGCACATCCAGGCCAGGATAGTGGCAGAGAAATGGCAAAGGGCCGCCACCAGGTTTGCACAGTTATCACACACGGCCTTTCTGGCTCCAGGTTTAGTGGAGACAGCTATTACTCTAACGCAGCCTGGATAACAGTCAGCAACTGTTGATCTGTGTGACTGCGATCCCCAAGGCATAGTAATTTAAACACTGCCTGTCTGTGGTGAGCCATGGCTGCACAGCATGGAGGTGGGGGAGATTTTAACTGCATTGTTGGAACGCGTGTCTAGTTAAGGGAGCAGTTGAGGGCACTGGTGGAAGCCCTAGACGAGGTGGAGGAGGCAGAAGCAGTGGAGGAAGCGTTAGATACTGAGGTTTGTCCCGCAAGCCTTGAAGATTCAAAGACTTGTGGAGAGGCCTCTTTACCGCCTGTCCCCATAGCCACCAGAGTCATCCAGTGCCCAGTTGGTCAGATGTAATGCCCTGCCCATGTTTGCTCAACCAGGTGTCACTGGTGAAATGCACCTGGCAGACAGATTTTTTTCAAGGAATGGGTGATGATGTCAGTGACATGCTGGTGTAGCGCAGGCATAGCTTTCTTAGAGAAGTAACGGCGACTGGGCAACTGGTACTGGGGGACTGCGACGGCCATCAACTTTCTGAAACCATCTGTATCTACCAGGCAGAAAGGCAGCATTTCCGTGGCCAACAGAATGGAGATGGTGGAGTTCAAACTCTTAGCTTTGCCATGTGAAGGAGGAAACATTCTTTTACGTGACCACACTTGCAGGACCGAAGGCTGGTTGTTGTGCTAAGAAATAGAGCGTGAATGTTCTGAAACAATCGGCAAATCCAAATTTGCCATATTCATGCTATATTGCTACCCTATTCATGCCAAATTTGTTTGACTATTGTTTCCGAACATATTTGCTCATTTCTACTCCCATTGACTCCAATGGCGTTTGCTGGGTTCGGCGAATATTGCAAATACAATATTTGCCGGCGTTCGTAATCCAAACTGAATATTGAAAAATTAGCTCAACTCTACTTAAGAAAGGGGTGGAGTATGGGGAAAAGGACAAACTGCTGGACTGTGAGTGAGGTGTAGGTTGCAATGTGGTGGATTGAGAAAGATGTGTTGTGCTAGGTGACGCAAAAGCAGCTCTCACTTACCCGGACTGTGGTGGGTAAACAATTGTAGTTTCTGCGGCCAGAGACCTGTGTGAGAAGACTTGGAATGGTGATGGAGGAGGAAAAAGCAGGAGATGGAGTTGATGGGATGACCAGTGGTTGGCGAGGCTCACTAGTCCGCATTTTAGCGTAGTGAGATTCCAACACTAAGGCATGTTGATAGCGCATGTGCCATGTATGTAGTTGTCAAATTATTGCAATTTTTGGCTCTACTGAGTTTTATTTTGCAAATTTGACAGATAACATGTGTTGGGTCATCCTTTGCTATATAACAAAAATGGGGCGCACCAACTGTACCAATCACAAATATATAAATAAAGGTTTAGGTGCAGCAACAGTGGAATAATAAACATGAGAAGAGAAGAAAAAGAACCACTGCAAATAGCGCACACTGAACCAGTACAAAAACAATATTTTATTGATGCAGCAATACAATTAAAAACATAATAAAAACATATGAAGCATCCCACAATATATAACAGTGAAGTATGGCATATCACAATTATAGATTATGCTGTAATAACCTGTATATCAACCATGTGGTCCAACCTCACTGCAATTAATCACAACAACCACCCCATAAACCTGCTCATGGAGACCAAGGGCCCTAATATTGCACAATCACTGCATGAAATAATTCCATGCATGTGTCCCTAAATATTCACTGGTTAGGGCACACAGGCCATAATAAGCGAACAGCAATATGGCCAATGCCCACAATCCAATATTCAATTGTACCACACAAAAATTACTCCAGAGCATCCAATAATATGGTCGCAGTGAAAATACAGCTATAACCAAGTGGGTGCTACACCCAGGATCATACCCCACGCGTATCGCCGCAACCCATGCGGCTTCATCCTTTGCTATCTTAAAAAAGGCCCAGGCTAGGCAACCCTTGCCGCCCCTGTAACTGCACCTTCTCGACCGGTGCTGGCCACAGCCAGAGTTGGAGCTGAAGATGCAGTGCTTGTCATGGTTACATCAATTTGTGTCTGTATGGGAAGCTGCAAGGTAACCTCGTCTTCCTCCTCTGCTGATCTACTCAGCTGCGTACCTCTGAGTTCACACTAAAGTGGTAGCTACAACCTGATTGTCATCCTCTCTGTTCTTACACTCGTCACCCTGAGAGTTGCCCTCCTCCTCTTCCTGCCCTGACACCACAATACACTCCTCGTGCACCTCTGGTATCTGAGTCTCATCAGGATCACCTCCACCCTTGGTGGCTTACGTCTAGTGACGAGGGTCTGAATTCTGGTCGGACCATACTTCGTCCGGCCTCGGATCCAACAAGAAAAAATTTTGGGCAGAATCTGCCTTTCTCCTCTGGATTCTGTAATTCTTCGGAGCAGACCTCGGATGCCCATGGAATGGAATATGTGAACAGCTCTGCAGAATTGCCCAATTCAGGTTCCCCACAGTCAGTTGGGCGTTTGGAAATTTTTGACACTGGGGAAAACATGGGTGATTGGGGTGTCACCTCTGAGGATTGTATTCTGTGATATTAAGGTGGAGGAAGAGGAGGAGAGACCACTTGATGCAGGGCTTGCCATTCACTGTAGCACTTTCTCTTTCTGAGCCTCATCTTCAAGAGGAATCGATGTGTGGCTGGCAAAGAAAGGGAGTCGAGTAGCCCAGCCAGTAACAGGGGTTGGCAGTAGTCTTTAGATAGGCCGAGACAGTGTTTGTTCAGTTGAGCTTTCATTCAAATGAACACCTAACCCATGTACATGTTGAACACCAAGCTTATTCCCCCTTCCACAAAGACCTCACTTTTTCCCACTCATGTTGTAAGTAGCCTCCCCCTCTTGTACCCTACTGTTTCACAACCTTAGGCCCACAGCTGTCAGTCACCTATCACTGAGGCTGTGTGCATACGATGCAGATTTGCAGCGGATCCGCAGCGGATTTTACCGCGCAGAAACGTTGCATTTCTGCATTGCGATGTACAGTAGCCTTAAAATCAATGTGAAAAAAAAAATGCTGTGCAGACGCTGCGGATTTTTCCGCGTAGTTTTCCCGCGGTACAAAATCCGCAGCATGTTACTTCTTTTGTGCGGTTTTCCATCTCCCCTGTCACCAAATCTGCAGGGGGTAAACCGCGATCAAAAACCGCATGAAAACCGCATGAAAAATGGAAGAAATCCGCAGGAAAAATGCAGGTCATTTGACCTGCGGATTTTGTCCATTCTGCGCGGAAAAATCCGCAGGGCCAAAAAGTACGTCTGCACTCAGCCTTAATGAATAATCACTATTTATTTTCTTAGGTATAACAGTGTTGTTCAGGCACACTAACAATTTTTAAATGGAAAACTGGCCTTCTGATTTGCCACTAAAACAGTTTTCTCACAAAAGAGTTGGATTAGCTAATTGACCCTCTAGGCTGTACCCCAATTTCAAGACTGATTTTTAAGTGGAAATCTGGCCTTCTTATTTGCCACTGAAACAGTTTTAGCACAAACGTAGCAAATGGGGCTTCCAGAGACTGCCACACAGTTTTTGCACAATTTACTTTGATGCTGGAAGATCCATTTCACACAGGACAGGATCCTATCGATTTAACTGACAAGTTCACTTTCAGCAGCAACACTAGCACAGGAGTGACCTCTCTGCACTGTGACACTGAGCAAATGGCTCCAGCAAAACAAGATGTCTGCTTTTTATATGACCAGGGACATGTGACTTTGGCAGTCAATCACAATCACAGAAGACCTTGTGTTGTTGTGGACGGTTTCTGCGCCCTGATTGACTGCCGGAATCAGCACACAAAGTTATAGTAACATAGTAACATAGTTATTAAGGTTGAAGGAAGACTTTAAGTCCATCTGTCAGGATCCTGACAGCGCCGGCGTACAGCCTCCGCTGAGCAGGGACTCACCCGCACTGTAGGGACCCCTGGGGACAAGAACAGCCAGAAAGTACAGATGCACAGGACCTGAACGCTGAAGTTTAGCAAGCCGGCACAGGACCTACGGTCATGTGACTGCAAGGGGGCGGGGCTTAGCATCCTGCTTTCAGAGAAGGTAGAAAACTCAGAGTCGGGCAAAACGGAGGTCATACACAATACGGGCAAACGAGGTACAGGAGGGATAATCAGACGGGAGGTCAGACAAAGCCAAAGGTCATACACAAGAGGGCGGTGCGGTACCAAAGGGACGAGCAGAGAGCAGTCGAGTCACAAGCAGAGAGTCATACACGAGAGAGCGGTGCGGTACAAGAGTACGCCGATATCGGTCTCCCTCCCTTTGATATGTTCTCCAGCGGTGAGCCCACATCTTTCCCGGCACATCCACCCGCGGCTATTAACCCACTAAATGCCCATGTCAGACTCTGAAAGCGGCATTTAACATGCGCTTCTGGCAATCGTGACTCAAATCCGCACATCGGTGACCCCCGTCGTGTGATCGCAGGTAACAGATGGTTTAGAATGACAACCAGAGGTCTCCTGGAGACCTCTATGGTTGTCACTGCCAGATTGCAATGAGCGCTGCTCGATGGTGGGCGCTCATAGCAATTCTACTACATACAGACGACCTGATCATCGCCTGTATGTAGCAGAGCCGATCAGGTTATGGCAGCTTCTAGTCTCCCATGGACACTATTGAAGCATACCAAAAGTGAAAAAAAGTTTTTAAAAATATTAAAAGAAATAAAATAAAAGCTCAAATCACCCACCTTTTGCCCCATTCACAATAAAACAATCAAACATACACATATTTGGTATCGCCACATTCAGAATTCCCCGATCAATAAAAAAAAAGGCTTAACCTCATCGTTAAATGGCGTAGTGAGAAATAAGTCAAAACGACAGAATTACGTTTTATGGTCGTTTTTGAGTACACGACATGGTAAAACCAATGGTGCTGTTCAAAAGTACAACTCGTCCAGCAAAAATCAAGCTCTAAGGCCGGTTTCACACTAGCGCATTTTCAACGCGCGCACGGCCGGGGGTAGCTCCGCCCCCGAGCCGGCTCTCTGCCCGGCGTGCCCGCCCCTTCCTTGTAGCGCCGCCTCCTAGCGGACAGCGGGGCCTGCGATCGGCGCACCCTATCTTTAGCATAGGGTGCGCCGATCGTGCGCAGGCCGTGCGCTAGTTGCGCTTTGACCTGCGCTGCGCACTTTTGACGGTGCGCCGTGCGCGCCAAAATCAAACTTTTCGGATTTTGGCGCGCACGGCGCACCGTCAAAAGTGCGCAGCGCAGGTCAAAGCGCAACTAGCGCACGGCCTGCGCACGATCGGCGCACCCTATGCTAAAGATAGGGTGCGCCGATCGCAGGCGCCGCTGTCCGCTAGGAGGCGGCGCTACAAGGAAGGGGCGGGCACGCCGGGCAGAGAGCCGGATCGGGGGCGGAGCTACCCCCGGCCGTGCGCGCGTTGAAAATGCGCTAGTGTGAAACCGGCCTTACATGGCCATTTTGACAAAAGAATAAAAAAGTTATGGCTCTGGGAAGAAGGGAAGCAAAAATTGAAAATGCAGAAACCAAAATACCTCTGGTCGTTAAGGGGTTAATTTAAGATCCCTTAAGAATAAATTAATCTCTGGCGGATTTGCTGAGTATTTCAGTCCTGAATTAACAGGATGCGCTGTGAATTTGTAATTACATTTTTGGCAGAAACGTTCTATTAGACCGGAGTCACAAGAGTGAGGAATACGGAGTGCTATGCGATAAAACATTTCATAGCACTCGGACTGCTGTTAATCTACGGGGGCAGCTTTTTTTCTCGGCCGTATTATACGTGCGAGTGAAATTGCATGCTGCGATTTTCTGCGTTTATCGGCCGAGACTTGCCAATGTAAGTCTATGGGTGTGAGAAAACAATCGCACACCACACAGACCATCCGTGTGACTTGGGAGAAATACGCACCAGTGTCCTTTGAAAATCCGGCAATTCATGTGCGGTGTACAGTAAAATCAAACTGACAGGTTAGAAATGAACAGATATATACACATAGAATACATAACGTATAAGCCAAGATTTTCAGCCAATTTTTTTGGGCTGAAAGTTCCCCTCTCGGCTTATATGTCATATACGCCAGGGGGTCGACGGGGGAGCCGGAGTGTCAGATCATACTGACCCCCCTGGCGCATCTCTACAGCCCCCCTGCTTTTCCCACGGTCACCCTTCCTTCAGCAATCACATGGTACCGCTCATTAAAGTCATGAATATGCGCATATTTATGACTTTAATGATCGGTACCACGTGACCGCTGAAGGAAGGAAGAGAGACCGTGGGAGAATGGGGCGGCAGAGACCAGGTGAGGAGGGGGTAAGTATATGCGATATTCACCTGTCCTCAGTCCATCGCTTCTCGCCGCTGTCTGCCACGTCCTCTGTTAGTGACATTCAGGCAGCAGAGGGCACGATGAGGTAGTTAGTGCGTGCTGCGCCCTCTGCTGCCTGAACAGTCACTGACAGAGGATGCGTCAGACAGCGGCGAGCAGCGATGGAATGGGGACAGGTGAATATCTCAGGTGCCGGGTCCTGAGCCAGCAGTGACACCAGCACCTGGCCCCCAGCGACGGGCATAAACTATGGAGCATCTTATGGGGGCATAATATATGGAGCATCTTATGGGGGCAGCATATGGGGGCATAATATATGGAGCATCTTATGGGGGCAGCATATGGGGGAATAATATATGGAGTATCTTATGGGGCAGCATATGGGGACATAATATATGGAGCATCTTATGGGGCAGCATATGGGGGCATAATATATGGAGCAGCATATGGGGGCATAATATATGGAGCATCTTATGGGGGCAGTATATGGGGGCATAATCTATGGAGCATCTTATGGGGCCATCAACCTTTATGGAGCAGCATATGAGGCATATTCTATGGAGCATCTTATGGGGCCATAACCTTCATGTAGCAGCATATGGGTCATATTATTCTATGGAGCATCTTATGGGGCCATAACCTTTATGAAGCAGCATATGGGGCATATTATTCTATGGAGCATCTTATGGGGCCATCATTAACCTTTGTGCAGCATTATATGGGGCGTATTTTGTATGGAGCATCTTATAGGGCCATCATGAACTGTATTGAGTATTATATGGGGCTCCTGATTCATTATGGATATTCAAATACATTTAACCTACTGATGTCTCAATTAATTTGAGTTTTATTTGGTATTTATTTTTAGTTTTGAAATTTACCAGTAGCTGCTGCATTTTCCACCCTAGGCTTATACGCGAGTCAATAAGTTTTCCCAGTTTTTTATGGCAAAATTAGGGGGGGTTGTGTTATGATTGGGTCACTGAGGAGGAAAACAAGCCCAGGCTAAGCCACAGAAAACCAGAGAGGTTGGTAACTAAGCAGATTGCAGACCCCTGAGCCTATCCACACAACTAGCAGTAGCCGTGGAGCGTACCTACGATGATTCTAGACCAGAGGCGTAGCTAGAGCTTTTGCCACCCGGGGCTGTTCCCGAATTTGGCGCCCCCCCGGGCAGTGAATGGCCTGCTCGGATGCGGGGTCTGGAAAGGAATAAAATGGCCGCGCTTGGGAGGGGGTACCGGCCTGGGCGGTTACTGGTTAGGGATGTTAATGGTTAATCACACAGACATTCTGACACGCTGCCTGCTCCCAGGCAGCACAGACAGTAATGTGCAGGCTCAGCTCCGCCTCCTCTGCCCCTGGCCGCAGTATAGGTTACACTTACACAGGCTGCCTGCGGCTGCCTGCTGTGTGTGACACTGACGAAGGAAGCCACCCGCAGGGAGAGCTCAGCAGCTGACTGAGCATGGAGGGAGGCTGGGGAGATGCAGAGCGTCCTCCTCCCAAATGGTGAGTGACCCACCTGCGCCTCGGCCGCCTCCACGCTTCTCTCCCACAGCACAGAGAGGAGGAATTTCTGCTCCTGCCATGCTGCGCCGCCCCCACACACGTGCCGCCTGGGGCGGCCCGCCTGCCCCGCACCCCCCTTCCTACGCCACTGTTCTAGACGCCTCGACACAGCTGGAGGACTAAATAGGCCTAAAGCAAGAAAAGCGGAAATCTAAACTGCCCCAGAGCAGACCCCAAAGGAATAGATAGCCCCCAAACATATATTGTCAGTGAGACAAGATGAAAATACAAACACAGGTAGGAAAATAGGCTGAGCAAACGATGGGGCCCACACTAACTAGAAAGGACAGGAAAGGAAAGATACTGTCTGCAATCACGCCAAAAAACCCTGCAAAAATGTCCAACACTTCTGATAGCAAAAAAAACCCTGAAGTCACTAGACTTCACCCACTAGATCAGCACTCTGGCATATTCTGAAAACAGAGAAAAAAGAGGCCAATCTAATAAGGGACAAAAAGCAAACTGGCACAAACAGTAACATAAGAATGGAAATCCAGCACAGCCCCAGCCGGGGCTGGCTGACCACACAAAACTGAATAGACAAAACCAAATCAAATGTGAACAATAACAAAGAACACTTAGCTTGAGAATGCAGGGACTGAACTGGAAACTAAGACCTCAGGGGACAGGAAAAATCACCAGCATGGAAAGAGGGAGTTGGCTGACTTAAATCCAGTAAGAGACTCCAGCTGTCCAGTCGTCGTCCTCATTATCAGGTGGCAGGTCTCTGTTAATTAGATCAGCTTCATTACCTCCTGCAACCACCAGAGGGAGCCCAGAAAGAGAACTCACTACTCCTCTGTCAATACAACCAGCTCCACCACCTTCACCAGCAACCAGAAGCAGACCAGAAAGTGAATTCCCAACAAGGTTGGCTTATACACGAGTATATACGGTATATATATATATATATATATATATATCCATCTATATTCATACAAAAAAAGTGAAAAAGCAGCACAAAAAACAAACATCGGGTGCAAGCCATCTAGGTATATACCAAACCTCAAAATAGTCCTTCAAAGATGAAAGCAGCACACCATGGTAGCTTCAATTAAAGTGCAGTTTTATTTGCCCTATAGTGATGTCAGTGCTAGTCACTTAGGCTGCGCTGACAACATCTCATTCACCAGTGGTTTTTCAGCCGGGACGGTCACATCTTAGTACTGTCCAGATATGGATTGCGGCATGGGACACAACGACGGACAGGTATGGTATATTGTTGCTTTTTTTATTTTATATTTATTACAGGAGAAAGAGGGTTTTTCATATATTAGGTGTGTTTGTAAGTATGGTATAATAATGGAGTCTGTGTCTTTATTTCAAATAAAGGATTTTTTAATGGGTGTCTGTGTTTTCTTTACAATTTGACTATGGGGTTAGTAGAAGGGGCATCTTATTGACACCTCTCCATTACTAACTTCGGAGCTTGATGTCACCTGAAAGATGACATCAACCCCCCAACTATTACCCCACATGCCATCACAGGGCAGGGCGGTGGGAAGAGCAAAGCTGTGCCAGAATTGGAGCATCTTAGAGATGCACCTTTTCTGGGGCAGCTGAGAGCTGATGTTTTTAGCCGGGGGGCCAGGATCCATGGCCCCTTTCTAGGCTATTAACATAAGCCCTTAGCTGTCTGCATATCCATTGCTTGATATTAATTATAGGGGGACCCCACAACATTTTTTTCGTAAAATAATCTGTTATTCATTAAATACATGTCCAAAATTTTGCACACACACTAAACTAATTGTATTTGTCACTGACATGTAATTATCTATTTCATATGGATTTGCTGTATGTAATCCATCTATCCTGTCGGCTCCTGCAGTGCTTTTACAGCAGCCGACAAATGAATTACCGGCTATTCTTCTATCTATCTTTCTATGAAATATAAAGACATATACTGTATGCAGAGGCGTATCTAGGCTTTCTGGCACCTGGGGCAAGAATTTGGTTCGGCGCCCCCCCCAAGTACATATGTGACTTGCACACTTAGCCATGTACCCACGAGCCGCTCTACCTAATGCTTTCAATGTTCACTAAAAAACTGAAAGCAGGATGAGAAGCTCGTTGTCACAAGACAATAACTATGAAAATCACATATGAGTGAAGTGTCCATGTGATGTCTACTGGAACCTGCAGAGCTGAATCCTGACATTGCAGGCTTCTGAATTCTCACAACGAATGCACTGCATACTTTTAGGATTCTCCCTTGCTGATGTACATTCAAGTCAGCACAAGTATGTGATTTGTATACTTCTGGCCACATTCCGACTAGACATGCCTGGCCTCGCTCAGTTCATTTTCATTGAGTGAGGCCACACATGTCTAGTCAGCATGTAACCGTATGAATGTAAATTACCGGCACGAGAGAATCCTAACAGCGTTCAGTGAGCACTGTGAGAATTCAGAAGTCTGCAGTCACATAGAATGTCTGCAGACTCAGCACAAACCTGGACAACCCCTTTAATGTTCCTAACAAATAAAAACATGAGAATTAGTCAGTGTCACAAATAATAATTACATCCAGGTACCTTTTAGATGACGTCGTCTCTGAAGTCGGTCTCCTTTTCTTCTTCTTGCCGTCTCTGCAGACGTCCATCTTCTCTGGTCTTCTGCAGCAAATCTCCACACGATGCCCTTAAAAATAGAAGTGTCATTATAATGCCCCTAAATACAAATATCTGCAATAAACTGTCGCCTCACACTATTCCACTATTCCCCTCCCTCCTCATACTGTCTCCTCTAACATCCCACCTGTTCATCATACTGTCTCCTCATATATTTACACCCTCACTCTCTATACTGTCTGCTCACACATACCCCCGACTCCCCATACTGTGTATGCACACATCCCATCCCCCTCACTCTCCATACTGTGTCCACATACATTTTTCCCATCGATACTCATACTGTGTCCACATACATTAACCCGTTCGCTCCCCATACTTTCTGACCCATCCCCCATACTGTTTCCTCATACATGCCCTCATACATACTCTTCATTTTGTGTCCTCAAATCTCCCCACACACATTAAATACCATCCCCACTCCAAATCCCCCCATCCCCAATCCCTCACACACATTAAGTACCCCCCATCCCCACTCCAAATCCCCCCACACATTAAGTATCCCCATCCCCACTCAATAACCCCTCGTCCCTACTCCCAAATCCCCCCACACATTATGTACCCCCACTCATTATGTACACCCACTCCAAATCCCCCCACACATTAACCCCCATCCCCACTCATTAACCCCCATCTTCACTTATTAACCCCCATACATTAACCCCCATCTCCACTCATTAACCCCCCACTCATTAACCCCCATCTCCACTCATTAACCCCCCATACATTAACCCCCCCTACACATTAACCCCCATTTCCACTCATTAACCCCCATCTCCAATCATTAACCCCCCACACTCATTAACCCCATCTCCACTCATTAACCCCCACACTCATTAACCCCCATCTCCTCTCATTAACCCCCCACTCATTAACCCCCATCCCCACATTAACCCCCACACATTAACCCCCATCTCCACACATTACCCCCCACTCATTAACCCCCATCACCACATTAACCCCCATCTCCACTCATTAACCCCCCACTCATTAACACCCATCCCCACATTAAACCCCATCTCCACTCATTAACCCCCCCACTCATTAACACCCCACATCTCCCACCTTCGGTGGTTCTTCAGCTCCACAGAGGAGCACACTTACCACCAGCATTCGCTCTGGGCGCCGGGGAGTGACGTCAGCAGCGTGATCACATGACATGATCACGCTGCTCACGTCGCTGTGACCCAGCGGTCAGAGCTTCAATTGTACTGGCTAGAGTTGAGCGACTTTTGGTTTTTTAGGGTCGCGTTTCGTTTCGTGAAACCCGACTTTTCCAAAAGTCGGGTCGAGCAAGATCGTCCGATTATAGGGAAAAGTCGGGGTCGTCCCGAAACACGAAACCCAATGTAAGTCAATGGGGAATAAAAGTCGGCAGTGAGAGGAGGACAGTTAACACACCAACAGTGCCCATTTGAATGCCAAAAGCATCAATTCTTCTTACTTAAGCTTGTCAACCTTAATTAACTTCACAATACAAGTTACGCACTGAAAAATGGGGGTTATTTGGCTACAGACTGTGGGGGGGGGAGGGCTGGCTCCAGGTTTTCATGTGCCCTGGGCGAAAGAGCGCCCCTTTAACACATACCACAACTCATCATGCTCCGATACGGCAGAGAAATAGCGGTATAGTACAATGAAAAATACCTCACTTTTTACATCTCATGACGAGGCCCATCTATTTCTCCATACAGAATCATTGGTCCCATATAATGTTTGAAACAGTATATGATGAGCTCCACATAATGCTGCAGTATATGTTGGTCCCCATGGATGAAGCTCTACTGTCTTATGGGCCCAAATAATGCTCCAAACATAATGGGCCCCATTTCTAATGCTCTAGTGTATAATGGGCCCTGTAAATGCTGCTCCAGTGTCTGATGTCCACCTTTGGAATGTTCCAGTGTATGGTGGGCCCCATCTATCATTCTCAGACGGTGTTAGGCCCAGTATGGATTGCACGTGATTGCACAAAGGTTAGAAAGGGTACCGTATCCCCAGATAACATGTATGGATAGCGTACACATTCAAAATATATGTCTCAGGAGGCAGGCTCAGACGGTGTTAGGCCCAGTATGGATTGCACGTGATTGCACAAAGGTTAGAAAGGGTACCGTATCCCCAGATAACATGTATGGATAGCGTACACATTCAAAATATATGTCTCAGGAGGCAGGCTCAGACGGTGTTAGGCCCAGTATGGATTGCACGTGATTGCACAAAGGTTAGAAAGGGTACCGTATCCCCAGATAACATGTATGGATAGCGTACACATTCAAAATATATGTCTCAGGAGGCAGGCTCATACGGTGTTAGGCCCAGTATGGATTGCACGTGATTGCACAAAGGTTAGAAAGGGTACCGTATCCCCAGATAACATGTATGGATAGCGTACACATTCAAAATATATGTCTCAGGAGGCAGGCTCAGACGGTGTTAGGCCCAGTATGGATTGCACGTGATTGCACAAAGGTTAGAAAGGGTACCGTATCCCCGGATAACATGTATGGATAGCGTACACATTCAAAATATATGTCTCAGGAGGCAGGCTCAGACGGTGTTAGGCCCAGTATGGATTGCACGTGATTGCACAAAGGTTAGAAAGGGTACCGTATCCCCAGATAACATGTATGGATAGCGTACACATTCAAAATATATGTCTCAGGAGGCAGGCTCAGACGGTGTTAGGCCCAGTATGGATTGCACGTGATTGCACAAAGGTTAGAAAGGGTACCGTATCCCCAGATAACATGTATGGATAGCGTACACATTCAAAATATATGTCTCAGGAGGCAGGCTCAGACGGTGTTAGGCCCAGTATGGATTGCACGTGATTGCACAAAGGTTAGAAAGGGTACCGTATCCCCGGATAACATGTATGGATAGCGTACACATTCAAAATATATGTCTCAGGAGGCAGGCTCAGACGGTGTTAGGCCCAGTATGGATTGCACGTGATTGCACAAAGGTTAGAAAGGGTACCGTATCCCCGGATAACATGTATGGATAGCGTATACATTCAAAATATATGTCTCAGGAGGCAGGCTCAGACGGTGTTAGGCCCAGTATGGATTGCACGTGATTGCACAAAGGTTAGAAAGGGTACCGTATCCCCAGATAACATGTATGGATAGCGTACACATTCAAAATATATGTCTCAGGAGGCAGGCTCAGACGGTGTTAGGCCCAGTATGGATTGCACGTGATTGCACAAAGGTTAGAAAGGGTACCGTATCCCCAGATAACATGTATGGATAGCGTACACATTCAAAATATATATCTCAGGAGTCAGGCTCAGACGGTGTTAGGCCCAGTATGGATTGCACGTGATTGCACAAAGGTTAGAAAGGGTACCGTATCCCCAGATAACATGTATGGATAGCGTACACATTCAAAATATATGTCTCAGGAGGCAGGCTCAGACAGTGTTAGGCCCAGTATGGATTGCACGTGATTGCACAAAGGTTAGAAAGGGTACCGTATCCCCAGATAACATGTATGGATAGCGTACACATTCAAAATATATGTCTCAGGAGGCAGGCTCAGACGGTGTTAGGCCCAGTATGGATTGCACGTGATTGCACAAAGGTTAGAAAGGGTACCGTATCCCCAGATAACATGTATGGATAGCGTACACATTCAAAATATATGTCTCAGGAGGCAGGCTCAGACGGTGTTAGGCCCAGTATGGATTGCACGTGATTGCACAAAGGTTAGAAAGGGTACCGTATCCCCAGATAACATGTATGGATAGCGTACACATTCAAAATATATGTCTCAGGAGGCAGGCTCAGACGGTGTTAGGCCCAGTATGGATTGCACGTGATTGCACAAAGGTTAGAAAGGGTACCGTATCCCCGGATAACATGTATGGATAGCGTACACATTCAAAATATATGTCTCAGGAGGCAGGCTCAGACGGTGTTAGGCCCAGTATGGATTGCACGTGATTGCACAAAGGTTAGAAAGGGTACCGTATCCCCGGATAACATGTATGGATAGCGTACACATTCAAAATATATGTCTCAGGAGGCAGGCTCAGACGGTGTTAGGCCCAGTATGGATTGCACGCGATTGCACAAAGGTTAGAAAGGGTACCGTATCCCCAGATAACATGTATGGATAGCGTACACATTCAAAATATATGTCTCAGGAGGCAGGCTCAGACGGTGTTAGGCCCAGTATGGATTGCACGTGATTGCACAAAGGTTAGAAAGGGTACCGTATCCCCAGATAACATGTATGGATAGCGTACACATTCAAAATATATGTCTATACATCAGGAGGCAGGCTCAGACGGTGTCAGGCACAGTATGGATTTGACGGCCCAGATTACACAGCGGAGGAGCAGGGAGAGGTAAAGTTTGCAAATGCTGGGGCCCTGCCCAAGCAAGGGGGGCCCACTCGTGGGCGTCGGTACTGGCACTGGGCCCCTCATAGTACGGCGGTGTGTCTGACGGCGGGTGTGCACCACCACCGTCAGAGACACTTGATTGCACTATGAGGGACCCTGTGCCAGTGCCCGCGCCCAAGAGTCGGACTACCCACCTGTCCAGGGCAACGGCACTCGCACGGTGTCGTGCGCTAGGTGGTGACCCCGGCCATGGGGGGGGAGGCAGCACAGTTAGGGAGTTTTAGAAAGTGGCATATGTTGATGTTGGACATTCAGCTGATGCAAAAGGCGAAATAGATGAAGTACCAGGAAGAGGTGGACCAAAGCAAGCCATTTTTCTGTCACCCTATGTGTCATCAGGGGAAGGTAGGACAAAATCCTTGGAAACCCATGCGTGGTTCATTTTAATGAAGGTTAGATCATCCACATTTTGGGTTGACAGACGGGTCCTTTTTTCTGTCAGGATTGATCCAGCTGCACTGAAGACTCTTTCCGATAGCACTCTTGCAGCTGGGCAAGCGAGCTCCTGTAAGGCATATTGGGCCAATTCAGGCCAGGTGTCCAGTTTAGCGGCCCAATAGTCAAAGGGGAATGACCTGTGTGGGAGAACATCGATATGGGAGGAAAAGTAGTTTGTAACCATAGTTGACAACTGCTGTCTCCTGTCACTTTCCATCGATGCAGTATTACCAGTTGTGTGAGCGGTATTTGAAAAATCAGTCCACAACATTGTCATGAAACCCCTGTCTCCAACGCCACTTCTGCTGTGTGCACCACGAACACCTCTGCCAAGCTGCCCCCGGCCCGTACGGCTCGTGTGAGAACCATCACCGCTGCTGTGTGCTGGGAATGCCTCAAGCAACCGATTTACCAGAGTTGCTTGTTTATTAGCCAATATTAGGTCAAGGTTCTCCTGTGGCATGATGTTTTGTAATTTGCCTTTTTAGCGTGGATCCAGGATGCTGGCCAACCAGTAGTCGTCATCGTTCATCATTTTGGCAATGCGGGGGTCCCTTTTTAGGATCCGCAAGGCATAATCTGACTTGTGGGCCAATGTTCCCGGTGTCAATGATGCACTGCGAGTGCTGGGTGGAGGAGCACTTTCTGGCAAATCCACATCCCTCCAGTCACGCACAAACCCTGTACCAGACCTTGCCACGCCAACATTTTCACTTGCCCCATGAGATGCATCCTCCTCCCCTAAGTAATCATCCCCATCATCATCCTCCTCCTCCTCTTCTTCCTCCACCTCGTCCAGGAGAGGTCCCTGAGCAGACAATGGCTGAATGTCATCAAGGATTCCCTCCTCCTCTTCCTCCTCATCAACATTGGCTGCAGACGCCTGCTCCTTAAGGTGCGTCAAAGTTTGCATGAACAGACGCATAAGTGGGATGTTCATGCTTAGGATGGCGTCGTCTGCGCTTACCAGCCATGTGCATTCCTCAAAACACTGAAGGACTTTACAAAGGTCTTTCAGCTTCGACCACTGCACACCTGTCAACTCCATGTCTGCTCTCAAAGTGCCTGGCCGTGTATCCTCCCACAAATGCATTATGGCCTGCCTCTGCTCGCACAGCCGCTCCACCATGTGCAGGGTGGAGTTCCACCTTGTTGCAATGTCGATAATGAGGCGGTGGTTGGGAAGGTGGAGCAATCGCTGCAGCTTCTGCATACGAACGGAGTGTACAGGCGACCGGCGGATGTGCGCGCACAGTCTTCGCACCTTCTGGAGCAGGGCTGTTAACTCCGGATAATTTTTGAGGAAGCACTGCACCACCAGGTTCAAGGTGTGAGCCAAGCAAGGTATGTGGCTGAGTTTTGAAAGGGCTATGGCTGCCACAAAATTACGGCCGTTATCACTAACTACCTTGCCTGCCTCAAGATGTACACTGCCCAGCCATGACTCAGTTTGTCGCTTCAAGTACTCGGCCAGCACCTCGGCGGTGTGTCTGTCGCCCAAACACATCATCTGCAACACAGCCTGCTGACGCTTTCCACTAGCTGCTCGATAGGGGGACACATCGTGTGCAACAGTGGCAGCTGCAGATGGAGTGCTCGTACGACTGCGCTCTGTGGACGAGCTTTCGCTTCTGGAGGAGGAGGAGGAGGAGGAGGGTCGAACGCCTACAGTCAACTGTTTCCTATACCGTGGGCTAGGCAGCACTGTCCCACCACCGCTGTCCCCTGTGGACCCTGCATCCACCACATTAACCCAGTGCGCAGTGATGGACACGTAACGGCCCTGGCCATGCCGACTGGACCATGCATCAGTTGTGAGGTGCACCTTTCCGCTCACTGACTGCTTGAGTGCATGGACAATGCGGTCTTTCACATGATGGTGGAGGGCTGGGATGGCTTTGCGAGAGAAGAAGTGGCGACTGGGTAGGTCATAGCGTGGTACTGCATAGGCCATGAGTTCGCGGAAAGCTGTGCTTTCCACCAACCGAAAGGGCATCATCTCAAACGAGATTAGTTTGGCAATGTGGGCGTTCAAACCCAGTGTACGCGGATGAGAGACTGAGTACTTTCTTGACCTACTCATAGTGTGTGGGAGGGTGAGCTGGACTTGAGAGCTGCATATGGTGGAAGTAGCGGTGGACAGGGCGGACTGAGAGAGGGTTGATGGAGTTGGTGTTCTTTCTGATGGCCTAGAATCAGTCTTTCGTTGATATAACAGTGGGATTCCCTGACTGCTGTGGTCTTGCAACGACACCTCAACATTTGCTGCTGTGCTAACCGGTGGGCTTACAGTGGGGGAAACAATGTAGCGTTGCTGACTACCTTTGTTGTGATCAGTTGCACATGTGGCACTTGAGGTTTGGTGTTGTGTCCACGCTTGCAAGTGCATGCTGGTTAAATGTCTAAGCATGCAACTGGTATTCAAATTTTTCAGATTTTTCCCTCGGCTAAAGGTCTTTGCGCACTTCTTACAGATAACCTTGGCCTGATCATGACGATTTTGTTCAAAAAAGTGCCACACTGCACTCTTCCTACTTTGGCAGACATTTTGCGGCCTAGCACGCTGTGATCTTTTGACCCTCTGGACAAGCTGTCCAGCAACTCTTTTGATGTTTGGAACCTGTCTTTGGAGTGCTCCCGGCCTGCCAGATAACAGCTGTTGCGATGTCGATGTCTGCTGTGGATGCTCCTCATCTGAGCTATTGGAAGCAGCACCCTCTTCCCCCAATGGATGCCAATCTGGGTCAACAACTGGGTCATCCATCACCTCCTCTTCTATGTCATGTGCACCTTCCTCTGTGTCACCGTGTATGGTGGTATAGTGTGCGGGAAGGGGCACCTGAGTCTCATCAGGATCAGAATCTGGCTCTGTACACTGCGAGGACAATGTAGTGCTCTGAGTGAATGTACCAGCAGAATCATCCATCAGCGGCTGTGCATCAGTGCACTCCATGTCAGATTCATCTTGGCCTGGGTAATTCACCATTTCACTTGATAATCCAGGCATGGTATGTGAAAACAGCTCCATGGAGTAATCAGTAGTATGGCCTGCGTCATCCTTCAATCTTGGTTGGGGTGAAGGACACAAGGAAAGGTGTGGTTCATGAACATGAGCCTCCAATGACGACTCAGTGCTTTTACTTTTTACAACTGAAGAAGAGGAGGCGATAGAGCTGGAGGCTGAGTCAGCAATGTAAGACAAAACTTTTTCCTGATGCTCTGGCTTTAAAAGCGGTTTGCCAACTCCAAGAAAACTAAGCGTTCGAGGCCTTATGTAGCCAGACGATGACGCAGGGTCAGCACCTCCTGCATTCGGTCCTATTTTGCTCTTGCCACTACCATCAGATCCACCACCAACACCATCATTACCAGCTGCCAACCCCCGCCCAATTCCACGTCCTCTTCCACCAGCCTTCCTCATTTTTGGTAGAAATGTAGACAAAATCCAACAAACTATATAGTAATGTAAAACAAGGTACAAGGTGTCTATAGGACAGGGGAGATTTTGAATTTCTGCAGACACTTGTGGACACTGGACACTTTTGGATTGTGTGAGGCCCACTGATATCTGAGCGCTATGTGACAGGCTCGATGGCACAGCTGTGACCAAAGTGACTAGAGGATAAGGGAGATTTTGAATCTCTGCACACACTTTTGGACACTGGATGGACACTTTTGGATTGTGTGAGGCCCACTGATATCTGAGCGCTATGTGACAGGCTCGATGGCACAGCTGTGACCAAAGTGACTAGAGGATAAGGGAGATTTTGAATCTCTGCACACACTTTTGGACACTGGATGGACACTTTTGGATTGTGTGAGGCCCACTGATATCTGAGCGCTATGTGACAGGCTCGATGGCACAGCTGTGACCAAAGTGACTAGAGGATAAGGGAGATTTTGAATCTGCACACAATTTTGGACACTGGATGGACACTTTTGGATTGTGTGAGGCCCACTGATATCTGAGCGCTATGTGACAGGCTCGATGGCACAGCTGTGACCAAAGTGACTAGAGGATAAGGGAGATTTTGAATCTCTGCACACACTTTTGGACACTGGATGGACACTTTTGGATTGTGTGAGGCCCACTGATATCTGAGCGCTATGTGACAGGCTCGATGGCACAGCTGTGACCAAAGTGACTAGAGGATAAGGGAGATTTTGAATCTCTGCACACACTTTTGGACACTGGATGGACACTTTTGGATTGTGTGAGGCCCACTGATATCTGAGCGCTATGTGACAGGCTCGATGGCACAGCTGTGACCAAAGTGACTAGAGGATAAGGGAGATTTTGAATCTCTGCACACACTTTTGGACACTGGACACTTTTGGATTGTGTGAGGCCCACTGATATCTGAGCGCTATGTGACAGGCTCGATGGCACAGCTGTGACCAAAGTGACTAGAGGATAAGGGAGATTTTGAATCTCTGCACACACTTTTGGACACTGGACACTTTTTGGATTGTGTGAGGCTCACTGATATCTGAGCGCTATGTGACAGGCTCGATGGCACAGCTGTGACCAAAGTGACTAGAGGATAAGGGAGATTTTGAATCTCTGCACACACTTTTGGACACTGGATGGACACTTTTGGATTGTGTGAGGCCCACTGATATCTGAGCGCTATGTGACAGGCTCGATGGCACAGCTGTGACCAAAGTGACTAGAGGATAAGGGAGATTTTGAATCTCTGCACACACTTTTGGACACTGGATGGACACTTTTGGATTGTGAGGCCCACTGATATCTGAGCGCTATGTGACAGGCTCGATGGCACAGCTGTGACCAAAGTGACTGGAGGATAAGGGAGATTTTGAATCTCTGCACACACTTTTGGACACTGGACACTTTTGGATTGTGTGAGGCCCACTGATATCTGAGCGCTATGTGACAGGCTCGATGGCACAGCTGTGACCAAAGTGACTAGAGGATAAGGGAGATTTTGAATCTCTGCACACACTTTTGGACACTGGATGGACACTTTTGGATTGTGTGAGGCCCACTGATATCTGAGCGCTATGTGACAGGCTCGATGGCACAGCTGTGACCAAAGTGACTAGAGGATAAGGGAGATTTTGAATCTCTGCACACACTTTTGGACACTGGATGGACACTTTTGGATTGTGTGAGGCCCACTGATATCTGAGCGCTATGTGACAGGCTCGATGGCACAGCTGTGACCAAAGTGACTAGAGGATAAGGGAGATTTTGAATCTCTGCACACACTTTTGGACACTGGATGGACACTTTTGGATTGTGTGAGGCCCACTGATATCTGAGCGCTATGTGACAGGCTCAATGGCACAGCTGTGAGCAAAGTGACTAGAGGATAAGGGAGATTTTGAATCTCTGCACACACTTTTGGACACTGGACACTTTTGGATTGTGTGAGGCCCACTGATATCTGAGCGCTATGTGACAGGCTCGATGGCACAGCTGTGACCAAAGTGACTAGAGGATAAGGGAGATTTTGAATCTCTGCACACACTTTTGGACACTGGATGGACACTTTTGGATTGTGTGAGGCCCACTAATATCTGAGCGCTATGTGACAGGCTCGATGGCACAGCTGTGACCAAAGTGACTAGAGGATAAGGGAGATTTTGAATCTCTGCACACACTTTTGGACACTGGATGGACACTTTTGGATTTTGTGAGGCCCACTGATATCTGAGCGCTATGTGACAGGCTCCATGGCACAGCTGTGACCAAAGTGACTAGAGGATAAGGGAGATTTTGAATCTCTGCACACACTTTTGGACACTGGATGGACACTTTTGGATTGTGTGAGGCCCACTGATATCTGAGCGCTATGTGACAGGCTCGATGGCACAGCTGTGACCAAAGTGACTAGAGGATAAGGGAGATTTTGAATCTCTGCACACACTTTTGGACACTGGATGGACACTTTTGGATTGTGTGAGGCCCACTGATATCTGAGCGCTATGTGACAGGCTCGATGGCACAGCTGTGACCAAAGTGACTAGAGGATAAGAGAGATTTTGAATCTCTGCACACAATTTTGGACACTGGATGGACACTTTTGGATTGTGTGAGGCCCACTGATATCTGAGCACTATGTGACAGGCTCGATGGCACAGCTGTGACCAAAGTGACTAGAGGATTAGGGAGATTTTGAATCTCTGCACACACTTTTGGACACTGGACACTTTTGGATTGTGTGAGGCCCACTGATATCTGAGCGCTATGTGACAGGCTCGATGGCACAGCTGTGACCAAAGTGACTAGAGGATAAGGGAGATTTTGAATCTCTGCACACACTTTTGGACACTGGACACTTTTGGATTGTGTGATGCCCAATGAATATCTGAGCGCTATGTGACAGGCTCGATGGCACAGCTGTGACAAAAGTGACTGGAGGATAAGGGAGATTGGATTGCTTTTAAAAAAGCAGTTTGCAGAGCAGTGGGTAAACAGCAATGCAGGAATGTCAGGAAGCCTTAGAAGGCAGCCCAACAACCAACACCACTGATACACCACTATATAGCCTCCCCTTGCACTGCACACACAGTGACTGGTGTGTTGTGCAGGCCAAATTGCTAGCAGCAGAAGCAGTTTTTTTGTCTTCTCAGCAGGACAAAAAAAAAAAATTGGGATTGCTTTTAAAAAAGCAGTTTGCGGAGCAGTGGGTAAACAGCAATGCAGGAATGTCAGGAAGCCTTAGAAGGCATCCCAACAACCAACACCACTGATACACCACTATATAGCCTCCCCTTGCACTGCACACACAGTGACTGGTGTGTTGTGCAGGCCAAATCGCTAGCAGCAGAAGCAGTTTTTTTGTCTTCTTCCCTGCCTAACGCTCTCCCTACAGAATCAGCAGCAACCTCTCCCTATACTAAGATCGGCAGAAGTAAGATGGCGGTCGGCGTGCACGCCCTTTTATACCCCCTGTGACGCCCACCAAAGCAAGCCAATCACTTGCATGCCCTTCTGAAAGATGGTGGTGACCCGTGCCTATGTCATCACGTTGCCCACAGTGTCCGTGGATCCTGATTGGCTGAAAAAGAGCGCAAAACAAACTTTTGAAACGCGACTTTGGCGCGTAAGTCGCCGACCTCGTGGCCGACCTCATCCTAGGGTCGGGTTTCGTTTCATGAAACCTGACTTTGCCAAAAGTCGGCGACTTTTGAATTTTTTCGACTCGTTTCGCTCAACTCTATTACTGGCGTCTATGCAGTAATAATCAATAATTATCCAGAGTTAACAGCCCTGCTCCATAAGGTGCGAAGACTGTGCTCACACATCCGCCGGTCGCCCGTACACTCCAGTTGTATGCAGAAGCTGCAGCGATTGCTCCACCTTCCCAAGCACCGCCTAATTATCGACGTTGCAACAAGGTGGAACTCCACCCTGCACATGGTTGAGAGGTTGTGCAAACAGAGGCAGGCTGTAATGCATTTGTGGGAGGATACACGGGCAGACAGTTTGAGGGCAGACATGGAGTTGTCTGGTGTGCAGTGGTCAAAGCTGAAAGACCTCTGTAAAGTCCTTCAGTGTTTTGAGGAATGCACACGGCTGGTAAGCGCAGACGACGCCATCATAAGTATGAGCATCCCATTTATGCGCCTGGTCATGCAAACTTTGAAGCACATTAAGGAGCAGGCGTCTGCAGACGAGGAGGAAGAGGAGGAGGGAAGCCTTGATGACAGTCAGCCATTGTCTGCTCAGGGAACTCTCCTGGATGAGGTGGAGGAAGAAGAGGAAGAGGAGGAGGAGGATGATTATTTAGGGGAGGAGGATGCTTCTCAGGGGGCAAGAGAAAATGTTGGCGTGGTAAGGTCAGGTACATGGTTTGTGCATGACTGGAGGGATGTGTATTTGCCAGAATGTGCTCCTCCACCCAGCACTCGCAGTGCATCATTGACACCTGGAAAATTGGCCCACATGTGTGATTATACCTTGCAGATCCTAAAAAGGGACCCCCGCATTGCCAAAATGATGAACGATGATGACTACTGGTTGGCCAGCATCCTGGATCTACGCTATAAAGGCAAATTCCAAAACATCATGCCACAGGAGAACCTAGAGCTAATATTGGCTAACAAACAAGCAACTCTGGTAAACCGTTTGTTTGAGGCATTCCTGTTGTGAGTTCATTCTATGGTTCACCAGTTGTGAGTTCCCCTTCTGGACTCCCTCTGGTGGTGACGGGAGGTGGTGCGGCTGGTTTGATCGGTGGAGATCTGCCACCTGAGAATGAGGATGACGATTGGATCTCAGGATTCGCAGATTGGATTTAAGACAGCTGACGCCCTTTTCAGTTGCTGGTGATTCCTTCTGGCTTGCCAGCTCTTGGTTTTCAGCTCTGTTCCAGTCATCTAAAGCTAAGTTTTTCTGCTAATGTTCACACTTGATTTTGTTGGTCTATTCAGTTTTTTGTGTGGTCTGCCAGCCCTGGCTGGGGGCTGAGCTGAATTTCCACTCTTAACTATCAGTATTTTGCCAATTGGCTTTTTGTCCCTTACTAGTTCGGTCTCTTTTTGCTCTGTCTCAGAATATTTCAGAGTGCTGATATGGTGGGAGAAGTCTAGTGACTTCAGGGTTAATTTTGCTATCAGAAGTGTTGGACATTATTTTTGTAGGGTTTTTTGCAGGTTGCAGACAGTGTCTTCCCTTTCCTTTCCTGTCTAGTTAGTTTGGGCCCCATCATTTTCTCAGCCTATTTTCCTGCCTGTGTTTGTGCCTTCATCTTGTTTCAGCATCAATACATGTGTAGGGGCTATCTATTCCTTTGGGGTCTGCTCTGGGGCAGTTAGTTTTCCCTTTTCTTGCTTTAGGCTTATGTAGTCCTCCGGCCGTGACGAGGCGTCCAGGTTAATCGTAGGCACGCTCCACGGCTACTGCTAGTTGTGTGGTAAGATCAGGGATCTGCAATCTGCATAGTTACCAACCATTCTGGTTTTCTGTGGCTTAGCTTATTTTGCTTTTTTCTCCTCGGTGACCCATTCATAACAGAATCACAAGCCACACCGCAGATTCTAGGGTACTCAAAAGCAGGAGAGAATTGTAAAAAAAAAAAAAAAGTGTCAGAATTTTTTTTTTTTATATATACAGTCATGGCCAAAAGTTCTGAGAATGACACAAATATTATATTTTCACATGATCTGCTGCCCTCTGGTTTTTATGTGTGTTTGTCAGATGTTTTTGTCATATACAGAAATATAATTGCAATCATATTATGAGTAACAAAAGGTTATATTGACAGTTAGAATGAGTTAATGCAGCAAGTCAATATTTGCAGTGTTGACCCTTCTTCTTCAGGACCTCAGCAATTCTCCCTGGCATGCTCTCAATCAACTTCTGGATCAAATCCTGACTGATAGCAGTCCATTCTTGCAAAATCAATGCTTTTATTTTGTCTGAATTTGAAGGTTTTTGTTTGTCCACCCGTCTCTTGATGATTGAGCACAAGTTCTCAATGGGATTAAGATCTGGGGAGTTTCCAGGCCATGGTCCCAAAATCTCTATGTTTTGTTCCCTGAGCCATTTAGTTATCACCTTTGCTTTATGGCAAGGTGCTCCATCATGTTGAAAAAGGCATTGTTGATCGCCAAACTGCTCTTGGACGGTTGGGAGAAGTTGCTCTTGGAGGACATTCTGGTACCATTCTTTATTCATGGCTGTGTTTTTAGGCAAGACTGAGAGAGAGCCCATTCCCTTGGCTGAGAAGCAACCCCACACATGAATGGTTTCAGGATGCTTGACAGTTGGCATGAGACAAGACTGGTGGTAGCGCTCACCTGGTCTTCTCCGAATAAGCCATTTTCCAGATGTCCCAAACAATCGAAAAGGGGATTCATCAGAGAAAATAACTTTACCCCTGTCCTCAGCAGTCCACTCCCTGTACCTCTTGCAGAATATCAGTCTGTCCATGATGTTTTTTCTGGAGAGAAGTGGCTTCTTTGCTGCCCTCCTTGAGACCAGGCCTTGCTCCAAGAGTCTCCGCCTCACAGTGCGTGCAGATGCACTCACACCTGCCTGCTGCCATTCCTGAGCAAGCTCTGCACTGCTGGTAGCCCGATCCGCAGCTGAAACACTTTTAAGAGACGGTCCTGGCGCTTGCTGGTCTTTCTTGGGCGCCCTGGAGCCTTTTTGGCAACAAGGGAACCTCTCTCCTTGAAGTTCTTGATGATGCGATAGATTGTTGACTGAGGTGCAATCTTTCTAGCTGCGATACTCTTCCCTGTTAGGCCATTTTTGTGCAGTGCAATGATGACTGCACGTGTTTCTTTAGAGATAACCATGGTTAACAGAAGAGAAACAATGATGCCAAGCACCAGCCTCCTTTTAAAGTGTCCAGTGGTGTCATTCTTACTTAATCATGACAGATTGATCTCCAGCCCTGTCCTCATCAACACCCACACCTGTGTTAATGGAGCAATCACTGAAACGATGTTAGCTGGTCCTTTTAAGGCAGGGCTGCAATGATGTTGAAATGTGTTTTGGGGGATAAAGTTAATTTTCTAGGCAAATATTGACTTTGCAAGTAATTGCTGTTAAGCTGATCACTCTTTATAACATTCTGGAGTATATGCAAATTGCCATTAGAAAAAAATGAAGCAGTAGACTTTGTAAAAATTAATATTTGTGTCATTCTCAAAACTTTTGGCCATGACTGTATGTAGATTTTTTATATATGTAGATTTTTTCCTCTTTTTCTCTGGGGCCGCAGGAGGATTTTTTTTTTTTAATGGAGATTAAACAATTGTCTGATCGTGTGGAGCAGCTCACTGCTGAAGTGCAGCGAATTTCCGCCTATCTCGCTCATTGACATGCTGCTGAACCAAGAATCCCTACTCCTGATGTGTTTTTTGGGGATCGGTCTAAATTTTTGAATTTTAAGAATAATTGTAAATTATTTCTTGCCTTGAAGCCTAATTCATCTGGGAGCTCTGCGCAGCAGGTTAAAATTGTCATCTCTTTGCTGCGCAGCGAGCCCCAGGATTGGGCGTTTTCTTTGACACCTGAAGATCCTATTCTGACTAATGTGGATGCATTTTTTCAAGCCTTGGGGTTGTTGTATGATGAACCTAATGCTATTGATCAAGCTGAGAAAGCCCTATTGGCATTGAACCAGGGTCAGGATTCTCCAGAGTTATACTGTCAAAAATTCCGAAAGTGGGTGGTCCTTACTACCTGGAATGATGGTGCCTTGGCAGCTCTCTTTCGGAAGGGTTTCTCAGAAACCGTAAAAGATACTATGGTGGGATTTCCTGTTCCCTCTGGTCTTGACGATTCTATGTCATTAGCCATTCAAATTGATCGGCGTTTACTTGAACGCAAAACTACACGAGAGGAGTTGCCGCCTTTTGGACAAATGTCTGAACCTATGCAATGTGGTAGAGTTTTGTCTAGGGCGCAACGTCAGGAGTTTAGAAGGCGTAGTAAGGCCTCTTTCACACATCAGGTTTTCGCCGTCAGGCGCGATCCGGCGCTTTTGACAGAAACCGGATCCGGCGAAATGCAATGCCGGATCCGGTTTCCCCCCCAATGACTTGCATTTGCGCCGGATCGCGCCGGATGGCCATGCGTTTCATCCGGTTTTCGCCGGATCCGGCAATGTGTCGCGATCCGGCGTCTGGAAAAAACGGCTACTGTAACGTTTTTTGTCTCCGGCGAAAAAGCCGGACACGCCGGATCCGGCGCGACCGGCTTTTTCACACAATGAAAGCCTATGAGCGCCGCAATGCGCCGGATCCGGTTTTTTGGTCTGAGCATGCTCAGTAGCTCTGCCCACAAGACATATATAAAAGCAAGACAGTGGGACCCACAGCCACACCCAACATGCCACCCAAGAAAGCAACCAAGCGCAGCAGGAGAAGGCAGGAGACCACTGCAGCACCATCAGCACCACCACCACCCCAAATGGAGCAGCAAATGGAACATGCTGAGGAGGGGAGGCCAGCAGCAGATGAGAGACGGTAATTATCAAATCCCCCATTCCTCCAAACTAGGGCTATTGAATATCAAGATATTCATTGGCCCTTTGTTTCTCTTTATTCAACAGCCGCCCAATAGATGCAGCAGCAGCAGCAGCAATGGCAGCAGCTGGAACACCACCCACAGGCATGGAGTGTGGCCACCAGGAAGACAGCACATCATCTTCTGGGAGCCCTCCCTCGCATCGTCAGCGTTTGACGGTAGGTTTTTATTTCCAAAATCCATCTTCTCTGTAATATATGTCTATTCATGGCCTTTTATTTCAAAACAGGATTCACAAGATGAAGAGGAGCTCCCAGAAGAAGAAGGAAGGGGTGGACAGACACCTGGAGTGGGCTCACAATTGGTAAGTTTTTTGCATCAAACGCAGAAACACAACATCACACTACACACAACACATAGAAAACAATGTTCTGCAGACCACACACAGCAAACAAATGCCTACATCCAAAGACATAACATTTTTTGTTTTCTTCTCTAGTCTTCCCAATCTGGTGCTCGGCCAAGAGGTCCTCGCAGTGCCTCCCAGGGTCGTCGGCGACAGCAACGCGGCGGTCACCAGCGTGTAAGTATAAATATTTTTGCTTTGTTTTTTTGCACTTTTTATTTCATTTCTTATGTGGAGGCTAATTATGTTATTTTTGTCTTTTTCTTTAACAGCCTTCACAGCGTGCTCCCGACTCTGACGGTGAGGATGGAGGACTCGATGTGGACCACCTCATCGATCTCGTCAGAGAAAGGGAGCCGTTCTGGAATATGGCTGACCGCTGCCACTCTGACCTTATCGTTACCCGACGACTCTGGGAGGAAATCTGTTCGCTCCTTGTGGGCCGCTGGGAGGACCTCGATGTTCGGGCCCAGATTAAAGAGCGTAAGTATATACAGTACCGGTTGCTTGATGTAAACCAGTGTTTCCCGAACTCCAGTCCTCGTGGTCCCCACGGATCATGTGTTCAGGATTTCTATTTACTATGGAAATCCTGAAAACATGACCCCTGGGGACCATGAGGACTGGAGTTTGGGAAACACTGATGTTGTATACTAACCACTCCTTTCTCGTTTCAGGGAACAGAATTGTGAATCGGTGGCGGTCTGTGAGGGATCGTTTCAAGAAGGAGTTCAATAAAGAGATGCGGGCCCCGAGTGGATCTGGAGGACGCAGAAGCAAGTACAAGTACGCAGAAGCCCTGTCGTTCCTCCGGGAAACAATGGTCACCAGAAGGTAAATATTATACACCACATGTGAAAAAAAATGTTAGATGTAAATTTTTTTTTCAGTCAGGGCCATACCATGTCAGTATTTTAATTGTTTTTTTTTCTCTTTATTCCACAGCACGGTGAGCAGCACTCGGGAGCCTGCACGATTGGACCCTTCTGAGGCGATCCATGAGGAGACCGGCACCGAGGGACACTTCGACCGCCCCGGTACATCTGCACCTTCCCAGCCTTCCCACACATTCGACCCATCTGTCCCATCCACCAGCACAGGAGCATCGTGGCCGCCTACATTACATGAAGCTGCTGGTGAGGAGATCGCTTTCCCTTTACCCCACCCTTCTGCCCCTGCCACCTCTAGTACACCTGCGGGTACTGGGCGGCAGCGGCAGAGGGGTCAGGAAAAGACTTATGCGCCAGAGTTCTTGCATCTGAATGCATCTTTCCAGAACTGTCTAAAAGTCTTGTCAGAGCAAATCTCCGCAGGCTATCAGCAGATCAACTCCAGCATTCTGGAGGTGAAGACACTTCTGCAAACCATGCATTCAGAAGCAAGATCTTTGCCAAACCACACCTTTTTCAGGTCTGTTGTGGAGCGCATGGAAACGCTCTCTCCTGCCCAGCAGATGCATGTAATGCATTCATGCCACGCTGCTCTCCAGCAAGTTACCTCCCAACCTCCTCCTCCCACCACAGTAGTTCCTCCACCTGCACCCCCTCCAGCCACTTTCCATCCTCCCACTCCTATTACATCTACACCCCCTCCAACCACTTTCCATCCTCCCCCTCCTATTACATACCATCCACCTCCCCAGCACCATCCACCTCCCCAGCACCATCCACCTCCCCAGCACCAGCAACCTCCCCAGCACCAGCAACCTCCCCAGTACCAGCAACCTCCCCAGTACCAGCAACCTCCCCAGTACCTGCAAACTCCCCAGTACCAGCAACCTCCCCAGTACCAGACATCTCCCCACTTCCAGCAACCTGCCCCGTACCAGACATCTCCCCACTTCCAGCAACCTGCCCCGTACCAGACATCTCCCCACTTCCAGCAACCTGCCCCGTACCAGACATCTCCCCACTTCCAGCAACCTGCCCCGTACCAAACTCCTTCCCCATACAACTTGCCATCAACATCATCTGCTCCTACAGTCCCTGCCCAACCCTCCACTCCACCACCCACCACCTCTTCTGCTTCCCACATGTCCACCCATTCTGTAGTTTTTTCCACACCTTCACCTCTAACTGTTCCTTCCCCACCACGATCCCAGTCCTCTCTCCACACTCCCAGTGTCGAAGTGTCCCGCAGCCCCTCCAGCAGTATTTCCACCACACACTACACAGATTTATAATGTGTGTATTTAAATAAAAATGACCAGTTTTATGGTTTCAAAGCTTTATTAAACAAGTTTATTAAAATTTTAAAAAAGTTTACTAAAAAAAACATTTTTCAATAAAAGTTAAATTATTTTACACTGGTTGTCTGTCATTTCTTTCTGCGGCGAAAAAGGTTAAATACAGGGTATTTAAAAGGTGAAATGGTATTCAAAACTAGGTATATAACTGTGGGTAAATTTTAGCTTTTTGCCACAGTTGTGTTCCTGGTTGTGTTTGAAGCAAAGTATTTCACCTAAAAAGTTGTGTTTATTGTTGGTGATTTCCTAACAATGTACACAACATTTGTTAAAAGGTGAAATACTTTGCATAAAACACAACCAGGTACACACCTGTGGCCTAAAGCTAAAAATAGAGACCATGACAAGATAGCCAACTTTGGTTGGCAAAGGTATATACTGTTGGTACAGAAGGTACACAAGTTTGGTTAGGGCACAAATCTTTCACACTCTGTCATCCTGCCAGTGTACTCTGCCTTGAGGTGACATAAAGTATAGTGCAAAATTGTCCCTCATTACTGAAACCGTCACAGAACTTCTAGTGGTAATGTCATGGTAATCTTGCAAGGTGGTTTCTTCAGAGGTGTCCTCAATGGAAATGGGTTCCTTGCAGATAACAAAATTGTGGAGTACCACGCACGCTTTGATCACCTCGTCCACAGTTTCTGTCTTGAGGTTGATCGCAGTCAATAGGACCCGCCATTTGGCTGTCAGAATACCAAAGGTACATTCAACCATTCTTCTTGCTCTTGTGAGGCGGTAATTAAAAATGCGTTTTGGTCTTGTCAATCCTCTGCTAGAGTACGGTTTCAAAAGGTGTTCTGACAGCTGGAAGGCTTCATCCCCTACACAGACAAATGGCATAGGTGGACCAGATGTTTGCGACAGCGGTCTAGGTGGTGGGAACTGGAAGGTGTTTCCATACAGTTTACGCCCCATGGCAGACAGTTTGAAAACTTGAGAGTCATTGGAGCGGCCATAGGCCCCAATATCAACCGCAATAAATTTGTATTCCGCGTCAGCGATGGCCATGAAGACAATTGAAAAATATTTCTTGTAATTGAAATATTCCGATCCCGATCCAGCTGGCTTTACAATGCGGATATGTTTCCCGTCCACAGCGCCCAAGCAGTTGGGAAACTGACATATCTTGAAACTTGTCAGCAATTTCAATCCACCTCTCTGTTGTGGGCTCTGGTAAAAACTCTTCAGCTAAGGAGTCCCACAGTGCACGGCATGTGTACTTCACAATTCCAGATATGGTGGAAATCCCGAGTCTGTACTGGAAATGCAGTGACGAAAGGGATTCTCCAGTTGCAAGAAATCTGTGGGGAATTAAAAAACAATAAATTAGTTTTAAATCACAGCATTACATACCAAAACTGACCTATAACACTTGGAGATACAAACTACCACCAACAAGATTGCAGTGAAAGTGTGCTCTGATGCGAGCATATCCAATAAATGTGGCTTACCTTAAAGTCACCATCAGACGCTCTGCGGGTGAAACAGAGAAGCGGCAATAGGTGTCCGCTTTTCTTATGAGGTGTGCAATGCGCTCCACCAAGTAATCAAAATTCTCCATTTTCATCCGAACATATCCAAAAAATTTATCCGGGTTTCGTCGAAGGTCCATGCAGAGTGTAGAATAGACCCCACGCGTCATTCTCTTGGCTGTGATGGGGTGGATCCACAAACGTCGTCTACGATGCCTGATGCGCTGCTGTCTCGCTCTCTCCTTCTCCAGAACAATCACCCTCAAACGATTCGCCTCCGCTATAAAATCCGCCAAATTCTTCAAAATATTTCCAATGACAACATCCATCTTCGCCAGTAACTTGCTCTTCTCTCCAACCTGCACTTTCTCCTCTACAACCTGTCAAAGAAGGGCTGTAGGAACATGCTATATATAGTTTTCCAGTAGCCAATCCCGTTCGGAAGGCCACAAGGGTCAATTTTAAAAACCGGATCCGGCGTAATCCGTCGAAAAACGGATAGAAAAACGGATGAACCGGATGAGACGGATCCGGTTTTGTCTGTCAAGAAAAAGACGGATCCGGCAGAAAACCAGATCCGTCACATCCGGTTTTACGAAACATTTGCCGGATCCGGCGATCGCGCCTGACGCCGAAAACCTGATGTGTGAAAGTAGCCTAAGCTGTGTTTCTGTGGAAACACCTCTCATACTATTTCTGTCTGCCCTAAATGAGAGAAACGTTTTGCACACACATTTGCTGTGGGCAGTGTACAACCTAAGTTCCTTTTGGCAATTACTCTGATCTGCTCCTTATCCACGTTTTCCACTAAGGTTTTTGTGGTTTCAGTAGCAGCTTTGAATCTGATGGATTTGGACTTTGCTAAACATTGTGGTTTTTCCATGACGCCTCTGCGGACGCCTATTCCTTTGAGGGGTATTGATGCTACTCCTTTGGCGGAGAATAAACCTCAGTTTTGGACCCAGGTGATAATGCGGGTTGCCCCAGACCACCAAAAAAATTGTAAATTTTTGGTGCTGCATAATTTGCATGATACTATTGTTCTGGGATGTCCCCTGGTTGCAAACTCATAATCCAGTTTTGGATTGGAAATCTGGGTCTGTGGTGCGTTGGGGTTGTCAGTGTGTTCTTAGGGACGCTCCTATTTTCTCCACCTCTCCTCAATCTCATGATATTCCTGATATTCTGGCCGATTTTTCTGATGTATTTAGTGAGAGTAAGTCTGCATCTTTACCTCCTCATAGGAGTTATGACTGTGCAATTGAGTTGATGCCTGGGTGTAAATTTCCCAAGGGTCGGCTTTTCAACTTATCAGTACCCGAACATGATGCTATGCGATCCTATATTAAGGAGTCGTTGGAGAAGGGTCATATTAGACCATCCTCGTCACCTTTAGGTGCTGGGTTTCTTTTTGTGGCCAAGAAAGATGGTTCATTAAGACCGTGTATTGATTATCGTTCCCTTAACAAGATGACGGTTAAATATCAGTACCCGTTACCCCTGATGTCTGATTTATTCTCCAGAGTTGAGTGCCTGCTGGTTTACTAAGCTTGACCTCAGGGGGGCGTATAATCTTATTCGCATCAAGCACGGGGATGAATGGAAGACGGCGTTTAATACTCCGGAGGGACATTTTGAGTACCTGGTGATGCCTTTTGGGCTCACTAATGCCCCTTCTGTCTTCCAGTCCTTTATGAATGATATTTTCCGAGACTTTGTGGATAAGTTTTTGATCATCTATCTGGATGATATGTTGATCTTTTCTAGTGATTGGGATTCTCATGTGGAACATGTCCGGACTGTGTTCCGGGTTTGATGGAGAATTCCTTGTTTGTTAAGGGATCGAAATGCCTCTTTGGTGTACAGAGGATTTCATTTTTGGGATTTATCTTGTCTCTGTCGACTATTGAAATGGACCCGGCCAAGGTACAGGCCATTTATGATTGGGTTCAGCCTATTTCTTTGAAGGCTCTCCAGAAGTTTTTGGGTTTTGCTAATTTCTATCGTAAATTTATAGGTAATTTTTCTGGTATTGTCAAACCACTGACTGATCTGACCAAGAAGGGCGCTGATGTGCTGAATTGGTCTCCTGAGGCTGTCTCAGCATTTCAGGAGCTTAAGCGGAGATGTACTTCAGCTCCAGTTTTACAGCAACCTGATGTCTCACTTCCATTTCAGGTGGAGGTAGATGCTTCTGAGATTGGTGCAGGTGCTGTTTTGTCCCAAAAAGACCCTGTGACTTCTAAGATGAATCCCTGTGCCTTCTTTTCTTGAAAGTTCTCCCCATCTGAACGCAACTATGATGTGGGGAATCGGGAATTGTTGGCCATGAAATGGGCATTTGAGGAGTGGAGACATTGGTTGGAGGGAGCTAGACATCAAGTTGTGGTCCTCACCGATCACAAGAATTTGATTTATCTGGAGTCGGCCAAATGCTTGAATCCTAGACAGGCTAGATAGGCCTTGTTTTTCACGCGTTTTAATTTTGTGGTCTCTTTTCTTCCGGGCACTAAGAATGTTAAGGCCAACGCCCTTTCTAGGAGTTTCTTTGCTGATTCTCTTCATGTGACTGAGCCTACTACCATCCTAGGTGAGGGGGTAGTTCTGCCATTTCGCCCCGTTTTGAGACGCGCCCTGGAGGAATTTCAGGAGGATAAACCTGAGCGTTGCCATATGGGAAAATTGTATGTTCCTGACCATTGGAGAAAGAGAGTGATGTCTGAAGTTCATTGCTCCGCATTGGCTGGTCATCCAGGTATTTTTGGTACCAGAGATTTGGTGAGTCAGTCTTTTTGGTGGCCTGCCTTATCTCGTGATGTCAGGAATTTTGTACAGTCCTGTGGGACTTGTTCTCGGTCTAAACCCTGTTCTTGTTCTAGTGGGTTGCTGATGCCCCTGCCGGTGCCCAAGAGGCCATGGACCCATATCTCAATGGATTTTATTTCTGATCTTCCTGTCTCTCAGAGAATGACTGTTATCTGGGTGATTTGTGATAGATTTTCGAAGATGGGCCATCTTGTACCACTCCCAAAGTTGCCATCTTCCGCTGAGTTGGTGCCCTTGTTTTTACAACAGGTGGTTCGGTTACATGGGGTTCCTGAGAACATTGTGTCGGACAGAGGAGTCCAGTTTGTTTCCAGATTCTGGAAAGCCTTTTGCTCCAATCTGTGAATTCAGTTATCCTTCTCCTCCCCGTTTCATCCCCAGACCAATGGGCAGACTGAGAGAAGAAACCAGACCTTGGAGTCTTATTTAAGATGTTTTATATCTGCTGATCAGGATGACTGGGTCTCATTTTTGCCCTTGGCCGAATTCGCGCTGAACAATAGAGCTAGTTCTGCCACTCTGATGTCACCCTTTTTCTGTAATTTTGGGTTTCATCCTCGATTCTCTTCAGGGCAAGTGGAATCTTCGTCCTGCCCAGGTGTGAACACTGTGGTTGAGAGAATGCAGCAGATATGGGACCAAGTGGTGGATAAGTTGTCACTCTCTCAGGAAAAGGCCCAGCGATTTTCCAACCGGCATAGGACCATTGGTCCCCGGCTTAAAGTGGGTGATATGGTTTGGTTGTCGTCTAAGATTATTAATATGAAGGTTGCATCTCCAAAATTTAAGCCAAGATTTATTGGACCTTATAAGATTTTGGAGATTCTTAATCCTGTTTCTTTTCGATTGGCTCTTCCAGTTACGTTCAAGATCCATAACATATTTCACAAATCACTGTTGAAGAGGTTTTTTGAGCCAGTAGTTCCTATGGCAGCACCTCCTGACCCTGTATTGGTTAAAGGCAATGTGGAATATGAGGTAGAGAAAATATTGGATTCTCGTTTGGTTAGACAGAGACTCCAGTATTTGGTCAAATGGAAGGGTTATGGCCAGGAGGATAATTCTTGGGTCTCTGCCTCAGATATTCATGCCAATAGATGTTGTGGTGCAGCTAAGATGTAGAAGCCCTGCACAGGTAGGGCTGTAGTCACAGGGCAGATGAAAGAGTTGGTAGATGGTGTGCAGTGCAGGATGTAGCAGAGCCGTGCGCCAGGCGCAGGAGAAAGATGACAGACACAGTCGTGCAGTTCCTTTACCTATACTTGGTAAGTGCCGTCCAGGACCCAGAGTACAGATGGAGAAGGAGTTGGTCAGCCTGGAAGCAAATTAGGAATTCTCTCTGTGCAGATAGGTAGTGTGGCCACTGTTCTAGCGCTTATCTGAGGTACTCGCAGTACTGAGTTCACTGAAGTTCCCCCTGTTGACTCTCTTTTGGAACTTTCTCGTATGGCAGGCAGCCATAGCCTTTTCCTTATGGCTCACACACGTCGCTGCTGGGGCCTCCGAGCCTTAGTTGAGAACAGATCATTTACAGCTGCTACTTCCTCCGGTTTCTGCTGCAGGACCGTCAGTGTCCCTACAAACTCGGAGACCGGAATCCGGACCATGCACTCCAGGTAGGAGTGAGCCTTAACTCTGCTCATCCTCCAGCTCCCCTTCTCACGTCCACACACTTCCCCTTCCCTTCACAGACTGCCCTAACTTCCCTCCTCCCGACCACAGAGAGCAGCTCCTCAGCAGTCAGGTTCAGATCTCTCCCTGCTGGCCTGGAGTGGGAACTGTGTTGTGTGTTGGTTTAACTGCTAGAGAGATCCTTCGTTGCTCCCAAGCATGACATCACACTCCCTAGGAGGAAAGTAATGCCACTGTGGCGACCGTACTCCTGGGGGTGCCACAAGTGCGCCGATGCCCAGCCACTGCTAGATGATTCTGCTGGTACATTGACCCAGACCACTACATTCCCCTCGCACTCTACACAGCCAGAATCTGACCCTGATGAAACTCAGGTTCCTCTTCCCACATACTATACCACCTTACAAAGAGGAAGGTGCAGATGAAAGTGCAGGTTCCTTGAGCAGGAGGGGGGGCATACTCATGGGCGACGGCACTGGCACAGGGCCCCTCATAGTACGCAAAAGTGTCTCTGCCGGTGGGAGGGCGCCGTCAGACACACCGCCGTACTATGAGGGGCCCTGTGCCAGTGCCGTCGCCAACGAGTGGGCCCCCCCTGCTTGCTCAGGATCGCAGCACTTGCAAAGTTGAAATACTTACCTCTCCCTGCTCCACCGCCGTGACGTCTTCCGCGTTTCCTGACAGTGATATTCTGGTGAGAGAGCGCGATGACATCACATCTGTACGCCCTCTGCCTAAACAGTCCAAGTGCAGAGAGATGGAAGATGGGGACGACGAGGAGTCCAGAGTACAGGGATTCCCTAGCGAGGAGACTTATTTAATTGTTTTAAAGGTTGGGAGCAATTTTTGGGGAGCACTATACTCTGGAGAATGATATATGGTGCCCACCATACACTGGAGCATTCCAAAGGTGGACATCAGACACTGGAGCAGCATTTACAGAGCCCATTATACACTGAAGCATTAGAAATGGGGCCCATTATATATGGAGCATTATTTGGGCCCATAAGACAGTGGAGCTTCATCTATGGGGACCAACATATACTGTAGCATTATGTGGAGCTCATCATATACTGTATCGAACATTATATGGGACCAATGATTCTGTATGGAGAAATATATGGTCCTCATTATTCTGTATGGCGCACTATGCGGTGGCCATAATACTGTATGGAGTAATATACTGTCCGTTTTTGGAGCTATTGGAGAATTTAAAATGGATATCAGTCATGTGATGTAAGAAGTGAAGTATTTTTCATTGTACTATACCGCAATTTCTCTGCCGTATCAGAGGATCATGAATTGTGGCATGTATTAAAGGAGCCCATTGACACTCTTTGGCCCTGGGCCCAAGAAAATCTGGAGCCAGCCCTACCCCCCCACAACTTTAGCCAAATAACCCCCAGTTTTCAATGCCTAACTATTATTATAAAGCAAATTAAGGTTGACAAGCTTAAGTAATAAGAATTGATGTTTTTGGCATTTAAATGGGCACTGTAGATGTGTTTCCTGTCCTCCACTCACTGCCGACTTTTCTTCCCCATTGACTTGCATTGGGTTTCGTGTTTCAGTCGGCCATCGACTTTTCACGATAATGGGCCGATTGCGTTCGACCCGACTTTTGCGAAAGTTGGGTTTCATGAATCCCGGCTCGACCTGAAAAAAGGCAAAGTCGCTCATCTCTTGTCACCTCTGCTACGGAGGATAACTTCATCCGAGTCACCAGCCTCAGAAATCGCAGGTTAACAGCAGCTCAGATTAGAGACCAGGTCAGTGCCACACAGAGTTCTAGCAGCAGACACATCTCTACAACAACTGTTAAGAGGAGACTTTGTGCAGCAGGCCTTCATGGTAAAATAGCTGCTAGGAAACCACTAAGGACAGGCAACAAGCAGAAGAGACTTGTTTGGGCTAAAGAACACAAGGAATGGACATTAGATCAGTGGAAATCTGTGCTTTGGTCTGATGAGTCCAAATTTGAGATCTTTGGTTCCAACCACTGTGTCTTTGTGCGACGCAGAAAAGGTGAACGGATGGACTCTACATGCCTGGTTCCCACCGTAAAGCATGTAGGAAGAGGTGTGATGGTGTGGGGGTGCTTTGCTGGTGACACTGTTGGGGATTTATGCAAAATTGAAGGCATACTGAACCAACATTGCTACCACAGCATCTTGCAGCGGCTTGCTATTCCATCCGGTTGGCGTTTAGTTGGACCATCATTTATTTTTCAACAGGACAATGACCCCAAACACACCTCCAGGCTGTGTAAGGGCTATTTGACCAAGAAGGAGAGTGATGATCAGTTCATGATGGCCCTATAAGATGCTCCATACAAAATGCACCCCATATAATGCTGCACAAAGGGTAATAATGCCCCCATAAGATGCTCCATAGAATAATATGCCCCATAAAATGCAAAATAGATTATGCCCCATAAGATGCTCCATAGATTATTCCCCCATGAAATGCTCCATAGATTATGCACCCATATGCTGCCCGATAAGATGCTCCATAGATTATGCCCTCATATGCTGCTCCATAGAATATGCCCCCATATGCTGCTCCATAGATTATGCCCCCATATGCTGCCGCATAGAATATGTCTCCATGTGCTGCCCCATAGAATATGCCCCCATATGCTGCTCCATAGAATATGCCCCCATATGCTGCTCCATAGATTATGCCCCATATGATGCCCCATAGAATATGCCCCATATGCTGCCCCATAGACTATGCCCCCATATGCTGCTCCATAGAATATGCCCCCATATGCTGCTCCATAGAATATGCCCCCATATGCTGCCCCATAGAATATGCCCCCATATGGTGCTCCATAGAATAAGCCCCCATATGCTGCTTCATAGAATATGCCCCCATATGCTGCCCCATAGAATATGACCCCATATGCTGCCCCATAGAATATGCCCCCATATGCTGCTCCATAGAATATGCCCCCATATGCTGTCCCATAGAATATGCCCCCATAGAATAATATGCCCCATATAATGCTCAATAAAGGTTATGGCCCCTTAAAATGCTAAATAGATTATGCCCAAAAAGATGCTCCATAGATTATGCACCCATATGCTGCCCCATAAGATGCTCCATAGATTATGCCCCATATAATATGCCCCATATGCTGCCCCATAGAATATGCCCCCATATGCTGCTCCATAGAATATGCTCCCATATGCTGCCCCATAGAATATGCCCCCATATGCTGTCCCATAGAATATGCCCCAATATGCTGCTCCATAGATTATGCCCCATATGATGCCCCATAGAATATGCCCCCATATGCTGTCCCATAGAATATGCCCCATATGCTGCTCCATAGATTATGCCCCATACGATGCCCCATAGAATATGCCCCCATATGCTGCTCCATAGAATAAGCCCCCATATGCTGCCCCATAGAATATGCCCCCATATGCTGCTCCATAGAATATGCCCCAATATGCTGCCCCATAGAATATGCCCCATATGCTGCCCCATAGAATATGCCCCCATATGCTGCTCCATAGAATATGTCCCATTTGATGCCCCATAGAATATGCCCCCATATGCTGCTCCATAGAATATTAGAATATGCCCCCATATGCTGCCCCATAGAATATGCCCCCATGTGCTGCTCCATAGATTATGCCCCATATGATGCCCCATAGAATATGCCCCCATATGCTGCTCCATAGAATATGCCCCCATATGCTGCTCCATAGAATATGCCCCCATATGTTGCTGCTGCAAAAAAAATGCCATACTCACCTCTCCTGCTCAGGACCCGGCACCTGAGATATTCACCTTTCCACGGTCCATCGCTGCTCACCGCTGTCTGTGCATCCTCTGTCAGTGACTGTTCAGCCAGCAGAGGGCACGGCGCCCACTAACCACGTCACCGCGCCCCCTGCTGGCTAAACGTCATAGACACAGAAAGCAGCAGACAGCGTGAGCAGCGATGGACAGGGGGACAGGTGAATATCGCTATACTCACCCATCCTAGCGTGGTCTCTGCAGTCTCACTTCTCCACTCTCTCCCTTCCTGCCTTCAGCGGTCACGTGATACCGCTCATTACACTCATGAATATGCTCATATTCATGAGTTTAATGAGCGGTACCACGTCACTGCTAAAGGCAGGAATGGAGACCTGGAGAAGCTGGGGGTCAGTATGATCTCTGACACCACCGCCCCCCTCCTCCACCGACCACAAGGTATATGACTCATGTATAAGGTGAGAGGGGGACTTTCTGCCCCAAAAAATAGGCTGAAAATCTCGTCTTATACACGACTATATATGGTATATATATGTTTTGAAGAATATTTAGTTTAAAACGATGTGTCAATGAGAGAGAACTGCTGTATGTAAAAGCTCATGTTAAAATCTCATTGCATACGGATTGCATACGGATACTAGATGCGAGGAGATCACATCATCGCATTGCAAACGGATTACATACGGATCATCATACGGAGAACACTCCTGCGATTCTCAGCAGAGAAAATCTGACCGAAAATACGGCAAGTGTGACTCCAGCCTTACAGCTGGAAATTTTGGAGCCAATTCACCATCAGTTTTCATCAGAATTTGGCATTTTTAGCCTTCTCCTGGCTCGGCTCTACCACTTTTTGAAAAGCGAGAAGATCATGGATGGGGCATGGCCACGCGCGCCTGACAAATTCATTATACTTTTTGCCACAAAAGTGGCATAATCTACAACAGAAATATATGCAAACCCTTAGGATGTGTACGTTTCTGGAGGTAATGCACAATGGTTGAAAGATGTGCTGAATTCATCAAGGAGTAGCACATCTTACTCAAGCAGTTCCTTTATTAAGACTAGCATACAAAACGCCATTCTTAAAGGATTTGTCCCATTTCAGAAAAATCCCTGACCTCTACATGCAGTCTGTAAAATATAAAAAACAAAGCACACTTTTACTCACCAACCCTAAGTCCAGCCCTGAGTCTGCACCCATTGACAGCTATTTTCTCCTGCACTAATATTACTGTACGTCATAAGTGCAGCAGTCGATCTAAGCTCAGGACCTCTGAGTGGGGTGCTCCACTTACATGAGCAGCACCGCTGGGCTCAGAGGCTGCAGCGATCTCGAAGTGACGTCAACACTGCAGTCAATATCGGACATCGGGAGCAGCTGCGGAGACTCTGTGCTGGACCCAGAGATAGAGAGTAAAGCGCAAACTGCAGCTGGGGAGCAGGATTTTCTGAAAGGGGACAACCACTTTTTGTGGTCTTTGTGTATTAGAAGACAAAACACTATAAATGGAGTGCTTTACCCTGTAACACACAAAAACAGTGAAAAATATTGCGATTTTTGGTTACATTACCAAGCATTTTGCTGGCTTGCTATCATATGCAGAGGTACCCGTAATGCAATGTCCTGTACTTGTATAACAACCTTGGCTATACGTTTATTTCTATACAGTATTTTGCCAGTAGATGGCAGTTCACACCTTCATTCACGCATGTTCTTTGGGCACTATTTAGTGTAAGTATCTTCTAAAATGAAAATGAGTTAACTATCTGTGGAGCATTTAAATGGCTTCCATTATAATTATTGATATGTAATTAGAATGCAAAATAATAAGTATTCCGACTGTACAAAAGCTGTTCTGTGACTTATGTGCTATTAGCAGGATTTCATAAAATTGTAGACCACTATAGCAGTAAATAAGCTTAGTTGTGTAAATAGTTGCAAAAAAAAGTAAGTGAACCCTGTACAATTACTCATATTTATCCACTGATTTTATTTGAGCACGGCAAAGTCCCCCGGATAGCACCTGAGCATTCAAGCACGTATGCTCATCACTACTAGAGAGGCAAATTAGAACCCCTGCTTGACTGAAAAGACCTTCAAAAAGATTTAGCAGACTCTGAACAGTAGAACAATGTGCCACAACTCCAGAGACACCTGCACAAATATGGCCTTCATGGAAGAGTGATCAGAAGAAAACCTCTCCTGCGTTCATGCCATAAAATTCAGAGTCAGAATTATGCAAAAGAACATCTAAACAAGCCTTATACATTTTGGAATTAAGTCCTTTTTTTACCAATGAGTTTAAAATAAAACTTTTTGACCACAATGCTTAAAGGTATGTGTGGAGAAACAAGGGCAAAGAATTTCAGGAAAAGAACATCTCACCAACCAGTAAGCATGGTGGTGTATCAATCATGCTTTGGGGTTGTTTTCCAGCCACAAATCAATAATGATCCTAAACACATCAAAATCCACAATAGACTACCTTAAAAGGCGCAAGCTGAAGGTTTTACAGTGGCCCTCACAATGCCCTGATCTGAACATCACTGAATATTTGTAGCTAGGTCTCAAAATAGCAGTGCATGCAAGACGACCCAGGAATCTCACAGAGCCGGAAGAATTTTCCAGGCAAGAATGGATGAAAATCCCTCATACAAAAATTGAAAGACTGTTGGCTGGTTACAAAAAGCGTTTACCAAAATCCACCAGATACAACCAATGCATGTTATTATGGTCAGAAAAAGGGCAATATTCTGTCCTAACTGACCATCAAAGCAACTCCATGTAACAGCATTTTCTATACAATAGAAAAGAATAGGAGTTTATAATGCTTTAAAATAGAACAATCCTTTTATTAATACATGTCATTAGAAAATCATAGCAAACTATCTTAAAAATGGTAACAGACAGCAGGGATGACACCTATATCCAGAGCAAACACATAGATTTAAAGGACCTACAGTATGATATTGTAATATTGCAAATACCAAACCACTACATGAATCCCTATAACCCAATATCTGACATGAGCACGTCATAATCCAACACATATAAGTAATCGTCAAATAAATCTGATAATGACTCGAGTACATACATGCGTATAAATAGCATCAGACAGAACATGCCAAAGTATAAGTCACCATAAAGGGAGTCAGCCCAGCATATAGGACCCCCTGAGTTCCCTGAGCACATTTTGTTACTTTTCAATTATGTAGCTAACCATGCAGGGTTTCCAATTTTTTGCATTAGCCCATTTTCCTTTTGGTAATTTTTAAAATCTTAAAAAATGACTAATATTATATACACATGCATTATTAGTGATAGATTGTATTTTGCCCAACAATAGGGAGAGTTAGGTTTAATGTTTGGGACTAGCACAGAGTGGGAAGGGCTAAGGTGCAGGGACAGAGACTGTTTCCTGGATCCAATGCAAACACATTGGGTGAGATTGTAACCCTTTTTACTGGCATCACTGAGGACTTTATATTTGTATATACTTTGTTTATTTGTGGTTTATTGGAGCTATAGCTCTTTTCCCACCAAGGACAACATCTGCAAGGAGTTTGTATGTTCTCCCCGTGTTTGCGTGGGTTTCCTCCGGGTACTCCGGTTTCCTCCCACATTCTAAAGACATACTGATAGGGAATTTAGATTGTGAGCCCCATCGGGGACAGTGATGATAATATGTGCAAATTGTAAAAGCGCTGCGGAATATGTTAGCGCTATATAAAAATAAAGATTATTATTATTATTATTATTTTAGTAGTACTTATTAAAAGTTAGGTATTATATCTCTTCTGCTGTATATTAATTGATTTATTGGAGTGTGTATCTGCCATTGCTATTGGATGGATGTGTTGCTTGCATTAGACAGAAGTAAGAGGTACTTCATACATAGCGAGATCGTTAGCGAGATCGCTGAAACGTCACGGGTTTTGAGACGCGCCAGCGATGTCGCTACATGTGACACATAGCGGCGACCGGCCCCCCTCTGCGATATCGCTGATCATGCTCGAATGTCCTGGGCCATTTTTTGATCATTGGTGTCCCGCTGGCCAGCATGCATCGCTGTGTTTGACGCCATAACAACGACGAGCAACCTCGTTGAAGCACGCCTATCGAGGTCTGAGTCATCAGAATAGCTGCTGTATGACAAGGTCCCAACAACCTCTGAGGTCGTTATACGGATCGCCGTATCGTTGCTGCGTCGTTGAGTAGATCTGCCTGTTTGACAGCTTACTAGCGACCATGTAGCGACACACCAACGATCCTTACCAGATTGTATTATTGTCGGGATCGCTGGAGCGTCGCTATGTGTAACGGGACCCTAAGTCTGTAAGAAGTAGAGAGACGGTATGTGAAGATGCTCCATGTGGGAAAGGAAATGTTTGTGAAGTTATTTGCCCGCTATCTATTGTATATAATCCCCACCAAGTTAATGTTAAGTAAAATACTGTTTATTGACTGATGGTCTCCCTCATTGAACTGCTCAACATCTGATCATGCAGCCTGCAAGGGTGTAGCGTCCCCGTACGCTAAAGCCACACACCCAGCCAGGACCCCATCTTCATGTAGCGTGCGAGGGGGCGTGGAAGACAAATCCTTAGACCACGGCTACCGCCCTGCGACATGTTACAGTGGCTTCCTTATTGTCCTTCCATGATCTGTTCTTAAGTTTCAAAAGTCCTGACGTTTCTACATTTGTTGATAATTATGTAATTGTGGCGTGAGGAACACCTATGTCTTTAGCAATGCTTTTGTGGTCTTTTCATGCTTCATGTGCCTCTATAACACGTCTTCTGGAGGTTGTTTGCCTTAAGGTATGATTCCCACTAACCAATCTGTCTTTAATAGGACGGATCTGTCAGTAACCAGGCTTTGTGTGCCTTTATTTAATGTGCAAAGGATCATTCTCATCTTCTTATGTTAAACACATTTTTTTCCAATTCGTTTTTTCCACAGTAATTAACACAGAGGTTCATTTACTTTTTCTCCCTGTATTGTGGATATTTACTCAATGTATTCGACAGACGCCATGAACGGTACACCTGTTTGCGTGTTACTTGTTTAGTTAGATTGTGTTTGGCTATAATGTGCGAGTTAGCTAACACTCAGATCACACTTCATAATAATCAGTGGAGAAATCTAGGTCATTTTTAAAGACAACCTGTCATCATGATTTATTATGTTAAGATAAAGGTATAACCATAACGGCACTTTTATACTAATTAACCCCTTCCTGACATGAGACGTACTATCCCGTCCACGGTACCCGGGCCCGTATGACCGGGGACGGGATAGTACGTCTACCGCGATCAGCGGCGCCCACGTGGTGAGCGCCGCTGATCGCGGCCGGGTGTCAGCTGATTATCACAGCTGACACCCGGCACAATGTGTCAGGGGCGGTCACGGACCGCCCCCGACACGTTAACCCCTTGCACACCGCGATCAAACGCGATCGCGGTGTACCGGGAGTTAAAGGGAAGCATCGGCAGGGAGGGGGCTCCCTCCGTGCTTCCCTGAGCCCCCCACGGCAGCGCAATGTGCAGCGCTGCTGCGGGGGGCTCCTATCCTCCAGGCCCCCGAATCCAAGATGGCGACGGGGGCCTTCGGGGGCCTGGGGAAGCTGGCTTCCTCAGTGCCTGCAAAGCGCAGGCATGAGGAAGCCTTGTGCACTGCCTGTGACAGATTGCTGATCTGTCACAGTGATCTGTGATGTGACAGATCAGCGATCTGTCACAGGACAGTGATGTCCCACCTGGGACTATGTAATAAAGTAAAAAAAAATTAAAAAAAAAGTGTAAAAATAAATGAAAAAAAATCGCCAAATAAATTAGTAAAAAAAAAAAAAATATTCCCCAATAAATTCATTTTTTTAAAATAATAAAAAAAAAAAACAATAAATGTACACATATTAGGTATCGCCGCGTCCGTAACGACCTGCCCTATAAAACTGTCCCATTAGTTAACCCCTTTAGCGAACCCCTTAAAAAATAAAAATAAAAAACGAAGCAAAAAATAATGATTTATTATCATACCGCCAAACAAAAAGTGCAATAACGCGCGATCAAAAAGACGCATATAAATATCCATGGTACCGCTGAAAACGTCATCTTGTCCCGCAAAAAACAAGCCGCCACACAGCATCATCAGCGAAAAAATAAAAAAGTTATAACTCGCAGAATAAAGCGATGCAAAAATAATTATTTTTTATATAAAATAGTTTTCATTGCATAAAACCGACAAAAACATAAAAAAACGACCTAAATGAGGTATCGCTGTAACCGTACTGACCCGAAGAATAAAACCGCTTTATCAATTTTACCGCACGCGGAACGGTGTAAACGCACCCCCCCCAAAAGAAATTCATGAAACGCTGGTTTTTGTTCATTCTGCGTCCCAAAAATCGGAATAAAAAGCGATCAAAAAATTTCACATGCCCGAAAATGGTACCAATAAAAACGTCAACTCGTCCCGCAAAAAATAAGACCTCACATGACTCGGTGAGTCAAAATACGGAAAAATTATAGCTCTCAATATGTGGTGATGCAAAAACTATTTTTACAATAAAAAGCGTCTTTTAGCGTGTGACAGCCGCCAAACATAAAAACCGCCATAAATAGTAAATCAAACCCCCCGTTATCACCCCTTTAGTTAGGGAAAAATAATAAAATAAAAAAAATGTATTTATTTCCATTTTTCCATTAGGGTTAGGGCTAGGGTTAGGGCTAGGGGTGTGTTGGGGTAGGGCTAGGGTTAGGGTTAGGGCTAGGGTTAGGGTTAGGGCTACGGTTAGGGTTAGGGCTAGGGCTAGGGTTAGGGCTAGGGTTAGGGCTAGGGTTAGGGCTAGGGTTAGGGGCGTGTTGGGGTTCGGGTTGGAGTTAGAATTGGGGGTTTCCACTGTTTGGGCACATCAGGGGCTCTCCAAATGCAACATGGCGTCTGATCTCAATTCCAGCCAATTCTGAGTTGAAAAAGTCAAATGGTGCTCCTTCCCTTCCAAGCTCTGCTATGCGCCCAAACAGTGTTTTACCCCCTCATGTAGGGTATCAGCCTACTCAGGACAAATTGCAAAACAATTTTTGGGGTCCAATTTCTCCTGTTACCCTTAGGAAAATAAAAAATTGGGGGCAAAAATATCATTTTTGTGGAAAAAAATGATTTTTTTATTTTCACGTCCGAGTGTTATAAACTTCTGTGAAGCACTTGGGGGTTCAAAGTGCTCACCACACATCTAGATAAGTTCCGTGGGGGGTCTAGTGTCCAAAATGGGGTCACTTGTGGGGAGTTTCAATAGTTTAGGTACATCAGGGGCTCTCCAAACGCACATGACACCTGCAGACCATTCCATCAAAGTCTGCATTCCAAAACGTCACTGCTTCCCTTCCGAGCCCCGACGTGTGTCCATACAGTAGTTTTCTCCCACATATGGGGTGTCAGCGTACTCAGGACAAATTGGACAACAACTTTTGGGGTCCAATTTCTCCTGGTACCCTTGGGAAAATAAAAAAAATGGTGACTAAAAGATCATGTTTGTGGAAAAAATACGAATTTTTTATTTTCACGCCCGGGCGTTGTAAACTTCTGTGAAGCACTGGGGGGGTCAAAGTGCTCACCACACATCTAGATAAGTTCCTTGGGGGGTCTAGTTTAAAAATGGTGTCATTTGTGGGGGGTTTCCACTGTTTAGGTACATTAGGGGCTCTCCAAAGGCAACATGACACCCGCAGACCATTCCATCAAAGTCTGCATTCCAAAACGTCACTACTTCCCTTCCGAGCCCTGACGTGTGCCCATACAGTAGTTTTCTCCCACATATGGGGTAGCAGCGTACTCAGGACAAATTGGAAAACAACTTTTGGGGTCCAATTTATCCTGGTACCCTTGGGAAAATAAAAAAATGGTGACTAAAAGATCATGTTTGTGGAAAAAAATACGAATTTTTTATTTTCACGCCCGGGCGTTGTAAACTTCTGTGAAGCACTGGGGGGGTCAAAGTGCTCACCACACATCTAGATAAGTTCCTTTGGGGGTCTAGTTTACAAAATGGTGTCATTTGTGGGGGGTTTCCACTGTTTAGGTACATTAGGGGCTCTCCAAAGGCAACATGACACCCGCAGACCATTCCATCAAAGTCTGCATTCCAAAACGTCACTACTTCCCTTCCGAGCCCCGACGTGTGCCCATACAGTAGTTTTCTCCCACATATGGGGTATCAGCATACTCAGGACAAATTGGACAACAACTTTTGGGGTCCAATTTCTCCTGGTACCCTTGGGAAAATAAAAAAATGGTGACTAAAAGATCATGTTTGTGGAAAAAATACGAATTTTTTATTTTCACGCCCGGGCGTTGTAAACTTCTGTGAAGCACTGGGGGGGTCAAAGTGCTCACCACACATCTAGATAAGTTCCTTAGGGGGTCTAGTTTCCAAAATGGTGTCATTTGTGGGGGGTTCCACTGTTTTGGTACATCAGGAGTTTTCCAAACGCGACATGGTGTCCGATCTCAATTCCAGCCAAAAACGTCAAATGGCGCTGCTTCCCTTCCGAGCTCTGCCATGCCCCCAAATAGTGGTTTACCCCCACATGTGGGGTATCAGCGTACTCAGGACAAATTGCACAATAAATTTTAGGGTCCTGTTACCCTTGGAAAAATAAGAATTGAGGGTGAAAATATCATTTTTTTTGAAAAAATATGATTTTTTAATTGTATGGCTTTATGTTATAAACTTCTGTGAAGCCCATGGGGGTTCAAAGTTCTCACCACACATCTAGATAAGTTCCTTAGGGGGTCTAGTTTCCAAAATGGTGTCATTTGTGGGGGGTTTCCACTGTTTTGGTACATCAGGGGTTTTCCAAACGCGACATGGTGTCCGATCTCAATTCCAGCCAAAAACGTCAAATGGCGCTGCTTCCCTTCCGAGCTCTGCCATGCGCCCAAATAGTGGTTTACCCCCACATGTGGGGTATCAGCGTACTCAGGACAAATTGCACAATAACTTTTAGGGTCCTGTTACCCTTGGGAAAATAAAAATTGGGGTGAAAAGATCATTTTTGTGGAAAAAATATGATTTTTTAATTGTACCGCTGTACGTTATAAACTTCTGTAAAGCCCTTGTGGGTTCAAAGTTCTCACCACATATCTAGATAAGTTCCTTGGGGGGTCTAGTTTCCAAAATGGGGTCACTTGTAGGGGGTTTCCACTCTTTAGGTACATCAGGGACTCTCCAAACGTGACATGGCGTCCAATCTGAATTCCAGCCAATTTTGCATTGAAAAAGTCAAACGGCGCTCCTTCCATTCTGAGCTCTGCCATGCGCCGAAACAGTCGTTCCCCCCCACATATCAGGTATCTGCGTACTCAGGACAAATTGCACAATAACTTTTGCAGTTCAATTTCTCCTGTTACCCTTGGTAAAATAAAAAAAATTGAACCTGAAGTATTTTTTTTATGAAAAAAAGTTAGATGTTCATTTTTTTTTAAATATTCAAAAAAATTCCTGTGACGCACCTAAAGGGTTAATAAACTTCTTGAATGTGGTTTTGAGCACCTTAAGGGGTGCAGTTTTTAGAATGGTGTCACTTTTGGGTATTTTCTATCATATAGACCCCTCAAAGTGGCTTCAAATGTGATGTGGTCCTAAAAATAAAATGGTGTTGTAAAAATGAGAAATCGCTGGTCAACTTTTAACCCTTATAACTTCCTAACAAAAAAAAATTTTGGTTCCAAAATTGTGCTGATGTAAAGTAAACATGTGGGAAATGTTAGTTATCAAGTTTTTTGTGTGCCGTATCTCTGTGATTTAAGGGCATAAAAATTCAAAGTTGGAAAATTGCGAAATTTTCAAAATTTTCGCCAAATTTCCGTTTTTCTCACAAATAAACGCAAGTTATTTGAATGAAATTTTACCACTAACATGAAGTACAATATGTCACGAGAAAACAATGTCAGAATCACCGGGATCCATGGAAGCGTTCGAGAGTTATGACCTCATAAAGGTACAGTGGTCAGAATTGTAAAAATTGGCCCGGTCATGAACGTGCAAACCACCCTTGGGGGTGAAGGGGTTAAATAGATACCTGAAGGGAAGAAATCTGCATCCTGGTTTGGCTCTTGTTTAATTTTGGTGCAATATCCTCTTCATGCATCGGGGTGGGACTGTAGGTAGGGTTTTTGGCTCTGCCGCGGACACTCTTCATTTGTAACTTTCTTACAGTTTGCACTAGAGCCGCGCTTGTGCACATTCATCTCCCAGTGGTCTTCAGCAAATTGGCACTGGTGGCAGGCAGCGCTTGTGCATATTGACATTCAACTGTCTTCAGCAAAATGGCGCCGTGGCGGTGCATGAGCAGATTCTGACCTCCGCTTAATAATGAGTCAAGACCTCAATCTGCACTTCCGCTGCCACAAGTGCCATTTTGCTGAAGACATATGGATGTCAATCTGCACATGTGTCGCTACTGGCGCCATTTTGCTGAAGACCACCGGGAGATGAATGTTAGGAATACTCACACCCTCCAAACTATTAAAACCATATCAATTTTTTTCAAAAAAGGTATGAAAGAAAATCAAAATACAAAGTATTGGTAAAACATGATTCAGAATTATCAGAGTTAATTATTTATTACTTGTTAGGAGAGCCGACAGGTCATCCTAAGAGTTGCCAAGACACAGTATATATTTGACACTATCAACTAACCCATGTATATATGGGATAACTTTGGCATCCTGTAATCTACATTTAATGGTGGCCCTTGGGTGAAAGCGTTACAGTGGACTTCTTTATGCCTTGACTGCCAGATAGTGTTATTTTTTTTGTGTGTTTTGTGCTTTTGAGGGTCAGATCGTAAAAAAATAAAAATTAAAGCATACGCATAAAATGCCTCAAGTGCCCAAAAACAAAACCTGTGATACATGATATAATTGCATGTAAAAGTGTATATGGATGGGGTTTGTGTTTAACAACCCCATACTAAAATGTTAATTCCAGTGCCAGTAGTCAACCATTTGACTATGGCTGGTTTCACATTTGTGGTTGTGTCCGCAGCGTTTATGCCGCATACTTCTGCATGCGTCGTGTTTTCCTATCTTTAACATTGTGGACACAGGTATATGCGATTGTATTCTTTTTGCCGCGTTTGATTACACATGCATCGTTTCGGCTTTGGCGGTGGGGTGCGGCTAACACAACATGTTGCAATTTTGGAGGCGGCAAATTGCTGCCGCCATACGCATGTCTAAACAACGCATTACAGTCTACGGGAGCACATGCGTACGCTTTGCGTTTGCATACGCAAGAATTTACATAGACACACCCATTGGGTGTGGCTTGGGTACATTCAAAAATTCACTGGGAAAATAGCACTTGCCAATCGTCCACAACCGAAACGCATGCATGCGTTTTTGCATGCGTTTGCAGACGATGCACTGCGTACTCAACTGCAAATGTGAACCTAGCCTATGAGAGGGGTCACGCTGAAATGAGCTTTACAATTTCTGTGTCACGTGCCCCGTCCTGAGTGACACGGCCAGCAGGCCGGTAACTGATACAACAGGACGCGGCACGTATAATTGTCCTATGTGACGCAGCCCGCAGGCCAGTAACTAATACAATAAGACAAAGGGAATAGGGAAAACCTGGGTAACAATAACAATGGTGGCCCTGCAATAGGGCCCTACACTCACACCCCCGCTATTCACCACGGGAACACCACCCTCCAACCCTTTACACCACGAGGTCTGCGCCTCCCAGGGTTGGATAATGGCGAGGGTTGAGCTTTGCCCCCACTCCCCCGCAGCACACCTGCTGCTCACACCGGAGAGGAAGGGGCCCGGGATATGGAGGAAAAATACACTCCCTGGTCGTCTTCCTCCAAACGACCAGGAGGGGGCGGCTTCTTCGGTGGAAAGGAAGATTTGGCGTAAGTCCCGCGGACCCTCACACCAGTCTGCTCACTACAGGGATGTACCCCTTCACCTCGGGGAACCCCAGACAGCACCATGGGGACCAACTCCACCCACCTGTCTGGGTACGTCCGCCTGTATGAACAAGTCCTGCTCCCCAGCAGTGACTCTAGGGGCTTCTTTGCCGAAGCCACAATTTTGATTTTCTGGTTGAGCCAGAGGGAAGGCCCCAGACCCTGATAATTGCTGCTGAACTGCTTCAACACACCAAGCAGCACCTCACGCACCTCAGTGAGGCCCAGCACCAAAAACTCACAGGTCTGAACATGGCCTGAGGCCAACCAGAAAAAAAAAGTAAGGTTGGTGATATTGTCACGTGCCCCGTCATGAGTGACATGGCCAGCAGGCCGGTAACTGATACAACAGGACGTGGCACGTGTAATTGTCCTATGTGACGCGGCCCGCAGGCCGGTAACTAATGCAATAAGACAAAGGGAATAGGGAAAACCTGGGTAACAATGACAATGGTGGCCCTGCGATAGGGAACAGGGAAGTGGAGACCTCCTGCACTCTCCTGAGTCAGTGTCTCTACACTCCTAATGTTCCCTAGGACGGTTCCGCACTGGGCGCCGATCAGAATACCTAATATCCCTAGCTCACCCTGCACCTAAACCCTCACTAGGGAAATGGTCGGTGCGGAAATTAATCCCACCACTGCACTAAACACACATAAGGAAAAGTTGCAATACAGGGGAACACCACTTAGCTTTGTTCTGTTGCTTACGCTCCCAGCAACAGAGCCCACCACCTGCATGCATCTTTTCCTCCAGCTGGATCCATCACCATAGTGCAGCCTTGGAGCAAACAGAGTCCACCACCTGCGTGCAGCTGTCCAGAAACAGAGTCCCGCCAATGAGTCCAGCTTTTCTGCCAAAAAGTCCAGCATGCTTGAGTCCAGCTCTCAGCAACAACGTCCAGCATTTTGAGTGCAGCTCTACACCATAGCTGTCATTCCACCAATCCATGCAAGAACTCTTTGCTGACACCATAGCTGCGACTCCACCACGCCATGCCAGTACTCCTTGCAGACACCATAGCTGACACTCCAAGAATCTCACTGAGCTGCCTGTGACTCTCCTTTAGCTCCATCCTTCACCCAGGCTTGCTTGCAAATGAAGACCTATCACCAACAGTGATTGACACACCTGATACTCTTTCATAGAGCAATCACACCTGTTACTTAATCACGTGCACAAACTAAGGTAACCAGAGTGCAATGACCATAATGGCCACCGGGGGGAAAACTACAACTGAAAACACCACAGTGCAATGACCCTAATGGCCACCGGGGGCAAAACCACCTTTGGCAACCAGCCAAAGGAAAAAAGTTACTTTGTGCATTTAAACTGTCAGATCCAACCTGGATCATGACAGTCTGTTACTAAAAGCCTTAAGTTACACTCTTCTGTCTGATGTGTAATGTTGGCCACTAGGGAATGCACTTCAATAGATATATCGGCATTAGTGATGAGCGAATGTGCTTGGATAACGTTATCAGAGTATCTTGGGCGTGCGCGGATAATATGTCCAAGTCCCTGCTAGTGATGAGCGAACGTGTTTGGGTGCTAACAAAGTGTATTCTTCGTGTTCGAATAATATGTTCGAGTCCCCGTGGCTGCATGTCTCACTGTTGTTCGACAGCCGCAACACATGCAGGGATTGCCTGTTTGTTAGGCAATCCCTGTATGTGTTGCGACTGTCAAACAATTGCGAGAAATGCAGGTGTGGAGAATGGAACATATTGTAACAACCCTGCTGGCATCACTGCATGGCCTCCCATTCCCCGCACACCAACTTACTTTCTGCTTCAAGCCATGCTGTGAGTTCTGTCTGTTGCCAGCCCTGTGCTCTGTGCCTCTGCTCTGTGCCTCTGCTCTCCTGTATGCTTCCAAGCTATGTGTGTATAGGGGGGCGGTGCCAGAACTCTCTGGTTCTTATGCAGTCAGGGTGCACCTGTGTAATTTGTCCCTGACCAATCAACTGGAGCCCTTGACTATTTAGTTCAGCCAGACCCACTAACCTTTGCCTGTGTAGTGTCTCAACTCAGTTAGCTCCTTGCTGCTGAGGAGGCCAGGCCCTGTTGTGTGTATCTCCTTCTCTGGAGGAATACTCTTAGCCTTGCTTGTGTTCTCTGTCTGCCCTCCAGGAGGCTGCTTATCCTGGTCTCTTTATCTTGGTCCTAGCTTAGTGTTTTCTTGTCCTTCTGCCCTCCAGGAGGCTGTATATCCTGTACCTTGTCTTGTACTGTCTCCTTGTCTGTGGCTTCCTTCCCTGCTGTGTCCTTCCTTATGTCCTCCCTGTCTGTGTCTCTGCAACCTTGCAGCTCTGTCTGTGCCTCTACAGCCCTGCAGCTCTGCCTGTGCCTCTGCAGCCTTGCAGCTCTGTCTGTGCCTCTGCAGCCTTGCAGCTCTGTCTGTGCCTCTACAGCCCTGCAGCTCTGTCTTCTCTGCTACTGCAGAACTTCTTGCTGCAGCTTCACTCCACACTCCTGCCTGTATCCATACCTGCACCTCCTGTGTGAATAGGTCCAAAACCTGTTCCTTCATATTCCACTCCTCCCTGCCTATATCCATACCTGTACCCGCTGTGTGAACAAGGCCAAACCTGTTCCTTCATATTCCACTCATTCCTGCCTGTATCTGTACCCATTCCTGCTGTGTGAACAGGTCCCTACCTGTTTCTTCATACACCACACCTGCCTGCCCTGTGTCTCAAGCCGTGCCCACCTGCCCTGTGTCCCAAGCCGTGCCCGCCTGCCCTGTGTCTCAAGCCATGCCCGCCTGCTCTGTGTTTCAAGCCGTGCCCGCCTGCCCTGTGTCTCAAGCCGTGCCCGCCTGCCTTGCCCTGTGTCTCAAGCCATGCCAGCCTGCTCTGTCTTGTCTGTACCAGCCTGCTCTGTGTCTCCAAGTCGTGCCTGCTTGCCCTGTGTCTCAGCCGTGCCTGCTTGCCCTGTGTCTCAGCCGTGCCTGCTTGCCCTGTGTCTCAGTCATACCTGCTTGCCCTGTGTCTCAGCCTGCCTGTCACTCACACCTGTCCAGGTGTCCTGTTCCCGAGTGGAATCAGCAGCCACAGCCAGACACCACCCTGGAGTGGCACCCGACAGCTATCTGCCGCACAAGCCTGACCTCACCATCAGAGGCTCCAGTGAAGACCGAGGTAGCTGTCATACTCACGCCCCTTCCAGGGTAGTCCAGTTTGTGGCACAGTGAGGCCACAACCCCCCGGCTCGCGCCATCAGCCGAGGCGCGAGCGTGACACATATTATTCAAGCACGCTGAAGACACTCAGTTAGCATCTGAGCATGCTCGTATAACGCCTTATCTGTGCACATTCGTGCATCACTAGCACTAACAAACAGGCAAAACATGCAGCCGCAGGGACTTGAACATATTATCCGAGCACGCCCAAGATACTTGGATAACACCCAAGCATGCTCACATAACACGTTATCCAAGCACGTTTGCTCATCACTACTGGGCATACCAACTATATACTTCTTGTAACCATGGTAGGTTTGTTGTTGGCTCTCCATTAAGTTGCTCTGTTTTTTTATCAATCAGCTATAATATTTTATATTGAAGTTAATATATTTGTGAGATTTTGTAGTACCGTATTTTCCGGCGTATAAGAAGACCCTCAACTTTTCCATTTAAAATATAGAATTTGGGATATACTCGCCGTATAAGTCGAGCGTCATCTTATATGCCGGGTGTCGTCTTATACGGCGTGTGTGGAACTCTGCGGTCGCCGCATATAGTGCGGGGAGCGGTCCTGATGACGAGGTGCCTTACCGGGAAGGTGTATGTGAATCAAGCCCGCCCTTGTATCCTATTACCTCCTTCTTTCACCTTTCCAGCCCACCCTTCTCTGCCTCTCAAGTCTCCGGAGGATGGAAATGAAGCCGCTCTTTCTTTCACCAGTTCCTGGGATGTTGGCACTGGCCCTCCAGAAGCTCGTGAGTTGTTATATCATGTGAGCCCTGGACAGTCAGCAGTCGCTTCACTTTCTCTTCTTTGGACATAACTCAGGAGGGTCAGAGAGCAGCGGCGCGCTCACTACATCCAGGTGTCCATTGGAAACGAGAGTGAAGTGGCTGCTCATTGGCCGACGCTCAAATGTTATAACAACTCACAAGCCTCAGGAGGGCCAGTGCCAACATCCCAGGAACAGCGCCCACACTGGAGACAACTATGTGTAAAATGAGCAGCTATCAACATATTTCATGGTCAGTCAGTGCTACTTATGTGCAGAAATCACTCTTAACCAACCGCACCTTTTTGAGAGCCTTGGTGTTGGACCAAGCCTCTGTATCCTGTAGTAATTGTCAAAGCAATTCAGTAAAACTACTAGGCAGTTATTTATCAAATAGGAGGGCACTAAGTTTAAGAGACAAACAGATTCATTATTTTTTACGAGATCTCTGTTCATTTTAGGCAAAAGATACATTGAGTGCATCACATGCCTGATAATATATTTATACCTGTACTGGGGGAACATTTTATAGAGACAAACCAAACTAATTAAGAAGCTCATTCTATAGCTGACAGAAAACCCTGTCCCTGCATAAACATTCACAATATTTGAATAGCCTCCGAACCTTTGATAAATCAGTTTTATGACGGAATAACTGTGATTGCTGTACACTTCATAAATGAGGCGTTTGTGTTTTATTCATCGTGTCATGCTTTTCATTTCATACTTATTCTTATGCATACACAATTGTAATATTTAACTAAACAGAGTGGCGTGAAGATGACTTCAGCAAGCAAAGTTGCTGGCAGTGTTCTCAAAGGGTGAGCTCTCCTCCAGTTATTAGTCTTCAGGGGTCTTATTAAAGATGAAGGGCATATTCACACTGAATATATAAGGACAGCATAACCTTTTCCACATTAATGCCATGTTAATTAAAATAAAAACTGGAGGGTTTTTTTTTTGAGTTTTGTGTATTCTTTTTATGGAGATATGCAGAACTGCTTCTTGAGGTCTTGGATTTTGGGTAACAACTGTCCAAGTGATATTTATAGTTGGTTAATTAGAGCTTAGAAAAGCTGAATTCTGCCCTTAAAGGCTGAACCTGTATGTAGATCGTAAGGGATTCTAAATCTTCTGCCTCTTTATCAAGTGGACTTTAGAATCCCAAATACCCAAATAATAGTTCCTAATGCAGCGCAGTCTAGTTCCGACATGAGCATTTGGTGGCATCAGTAATTCATAGGCTTCCAATATATAAATATTCTACATGGAATATATTTTTAATAGAGCTATCGCTACAGAAAATAAAAGGACGGATGATGTATAATGCCCCAATAAAGACTAAAGGAACACAATTATGGCCTCTGTCAAGTGATTGACATCATATGGGTAAATTTGATGTCTCCACCAGGAGCCGATGTTGTATAAAATTTATCTTTTGAAACAAATAATACAATTAAAGGTGAACTGTAGTTGTATTGCTAGGATGTACTCAGTCCTAGTTACAGTTGTGCTCAAAAGTTTACATACCCCGGCAGAATTTTTGCTTTCTTGCCCTTTTTTCAGAGAATATGAATGATAACACCAAAACTTTTTCTCCATTCATGGTTGGTGGTTGGGTGAAGCCATTTATTGTCATACTACTGTGTTTTCTCTTTTTAAATCATAATGACAACCCAAAACATCCAAATGACCGTGATCAAAAGTTTACATACCCTGATGATTTTGGCCTGATAACATGCACAGAAGATGACACAAATGGGTTTGAATGGCTACTAAAGGTAACATCCTCACCTGTGACAAATGCCAGGAAAATTGTAAGGGATGAAAAGAAAAACTTACAAATAACATCAGCTGAAATACTGGACTCTCTGAAAACGAGCGCTGTGACTGTTTCAAGATGCACAATAAGGAGGCACGTGATGAAAAATGGTGCCGTTGGCGGTACCACTACCCCCATCGTCCTGCGGACTAAGTACCCCACCCGGAGCTACGATAAGTGTTGCTTGAAACTTAGATTGTTGCACTCATTTTGGTTATTTAATTTAACCCCTGTTGTTCCAATAACTTTGCCACTGCTTGTTAACACCCTGCGAGGAGATTAATCTTTACTGTTAAAAGAATGACCAGTATTGTTATACCGTACTGCTTTGCAATCCCTGCGTACTGCATCTCAGCACCTGCTTACATTTGGCGTAGTCGGCAGGATGCAGTCCAGGAATGCAGAGGCAGCAGACCAGACTGTTATGGGTGCCCCAAGGGCCAGCTTTCCCCTGGGGGCCATGCTCAGCAATCTCCCAAAGTTTACAGGGAGTAATTCACTGCTGTGGGACTGGACTGAGCGGGTTAAAGGCATGTTGAGAATGCACCCAATGACCCCCAGCTATGCAAGCAGAGATTGCTGAGATGGCCCTATGTGGGGAGGCTAGATGTTCTGTAATGTTTCGGCTCCCTCATGAATGGGACATCTTTACTAAAGTGTTACAAATTTTGGAAGAAATGCATTGGGATCCCACTGATATCGGAGAATTGCGGATGCGATTGTTTAGCTGTGTTTGCAAAAAATTCTACATTTCTGTTTTTTTAAGTCAAGATGGGGTGCAAAGTGTACATTAATGAGAAAAAATGAACTTTTTTGAATTTACCAAATGGTTGCAATGAAACAAAGAATGAAAAATTTAAAGGGGTCTGAATACTTTCCGTACCCACTGTATATGAATGTGCTACAAGAGGTGCACACGACAATTGCTAAGCGGGATACTGTGGGACCTCCTGATGTGATTTTGAGGGATCAACTTGTAGTGAGCCTCAAGAACGCATCGCTTAAACAAGTTCTGTGGGAGTGCCTGCGTGCCGACCTACGCATAACGTTTCTGGAGATTGGGGCAGAAGCGCGTGTGCGAGAGCAAGAGCAGGGGATGGCAGCCTCAGCAGGGATGGTTCAGAGTAGTGGGGTACCCGCCTCACCCGCAGCTGAGCCAGGATGGGCCCGAGAGTTTCAGAAAGAAATACAGAAAATGCGGGAAGAGTAGTCTCGCCTCAGGAGAGACCCCTCTGTGGCTTCAAATCCATCCAGAGACAGAATAATAATCTTTATTTATATAGCGCCAACATATTCCGCAGCGCTTTACAGTTTAACAGTTTCAAAACACAAGTCATAAGTAACAAGGTTAACAATACAATAATTAAAGCAAAATAAGACAACCGTGCTTGTGAGAGCTTACAATCTACAATGAGGTGGGGTAGATACAAAGTACAGGTGTGTATTTACAATAATGTATTTACAATGATGGTCCAGCCATCTTGAGGGAGTGAGGGATAGATGGACATAGTGAATGGGCTACACACGCACACTTACACATAAAATGACTTTGATTATTGAATGTGATATGCCAACCCCGAGTCCCACTTGTCCGTTGTACCCATCAGGAAAGGGAAACAACCCTGAGCAGAGAGACATCTGACTTGTTTCAAGTGTGGGGATGTTGGACACTATGGCCGAGTCTGTGTGAGACGAGGGCGGCCTCTTATTCGGCAGCCGTTAAACTAGTCTGCTCCATGGCTGGGGGACATCACCCGGCACCTGAAAGGCCAAAGAAGAGAGAAGCCAGTCCCAAAAGTTTAATTTCTTTGAGTCCCCTTGTATGGGCTGAAATGAATGGTTGAGCTATCCGCTGCCTAGTCGATACCGCTTCCCAGGTGACTCCCATGCCGGAAGCATATTTCAGATGTCATTTCTCCGAGGTGAAGAGGCTGGAGTGGGTCCCAGTGATCAAGCTGATCGTGGCCAATCAGTTGCCGATCCCAGTTGCATGGGTGGTCTGGATGCAAATTACAGTGTGCGGCAAAGATGTGGGCCGGAAAGGAGTCATGCTGACCACCGGAGAAAACAGCAATGTTCCTCCAGTGACTCTGGGAATGAATGTGCTAAAAGAACTCGGGACCCTCTTTGATCAGTGAGTCCCCAGATGCTTTTCTGGACCGGTGGAGTACACGAACCCCACCAGATGAAGGTGTTTCAGTAGTTGACATGGGTCGCCCAGGCCCAAGAAAGGTCGAGTGAAGGAAAAGTGCAAGTCCCTGCAGCTGTTAAACTCGTCCTTCCGCCTGGCCAGACTGTGCTCACATTGCCCGTACGGACTTGTATGCCCCTCAAAGAGGTGGAAGTCCAGATAGAACCAAACCTATTGGACAAGGTACCTTTGGGACTCCTCATTGCTCAGACATTAGCCGTCATCCACAATGGTAACGTTGTGGTGCGATGCATCAACCTGAGGGAGGATAATCTGACTCTCGGGAGAGCCCGAGCCCATGGGCAGCTCCCATTGTCCTTATTCGGAAGAAAGACGGGACCCTGTGTTTTGGTATCAACTATAGGCACCTGAATGCTTGTACGGTGCGGGACTTTTATCCTTTACTCCGAATTGAAGAGTCGCTCTCAGCATTGGGAAAGGCAAAGTATTTCTCATCCTTGGATCTGGCCAGCGGATACTGTCAGGTGCCCATGGTCGAAGACAGAGTTTATATTGCCCATTGGATTGTTTGAATTTAACCAGATACCCTTTGGCCTGACTAACGCTCCTGGGACATTCCAGCGATTGATGGAAAGATGTCTGGGGGACCTGAACTTTGAAGCCACGCTTATCTACCTGGATGACATCATTGTCTATGCAGCCACCTTTGAAGAACACCTCCAGCAGCTGGAGCAAGTGTTGAGTTGTCTACAGAAGCACGGCCTGAAGGTGAAGCCCCAAAAATGTCATCTCTTCCATAAGGACATCCGAGCCTTTCTGGGCCTGACTGGGTACTACAGAAGGTTCGTGAAGAATTTCACCAGTATCGCTAATCAACTACTGGAGCTACTAAAGGGAGTGCTGTCTAGTTAGAAGAATCGGGTAATCCAAAGGGGAAGCCACCAGGAAAAAGCCTTTAGAGCCCTGAAGATGGCCTTGACTGGGGCTCCTATACTCGATTCCGCTGACTTCTCATAGCCCTTCATTCTTCACACGGATCGGAGTTTGCAGAGACTGGGGGCCGTGCTGTCGCAGATGCAGAAGGGAAAGAACAAGTAATCGCCTACGTGAATCGGTCCCTCCACGACTCAGAGTGAAACACCGACAATTACAGCTCATTCAAGTTGGAACTGCTGGCATTAGTGTGGGCGATGACCGAGAAGTTCACCGAATACCTGTCCAGATCCGAAGTCCTAGTACATACCGACAACAATCCCTTAGCCAACCTGGAAAGTGCAAAACTGGGGGCCTTGGAGCAACGGTGGGTGGCCCGCATGGCAAAGTACTGGCACAAGATTGCATATCGGGCAGGAACTGAGAAGATGCATGCTGATGCTCTGTCGAGAGTCTCCCATGAGCGACCTAAATGCGACCAAGACGAAAAGTTAGAAGCAGAAGAGATTCCTTGTTTCCACATTTGCCGGCCTAAGCAGTTATTTTTCATGTCCCGGAAGTATTTCGCAGCCATGCGCACTACTGATTTTCGGCTTTGCCCTTAGTTGGGCAAAGCATACTGCGCACACATGAGATCACATTTCAATGCGCACGCGCAAAATCTGTACGCGATCTGTGATATTCACAGCGAAGAATGCGTACAGCAAGCCAAGGGGAGGTGGAGTGACGGAACAGAGACAACGTCTATCGGACCAGGCCAAACAGATTAACATACAGCATGGGACAAATAAAAAAGGTTTTTATGGGTGATGCATGGGGGGTCAGGGGATTTCAGAACTAGTTGTGGAATGCATAACTGACACTCAATTAAATGATATTTTTGGCTGGTAGGCCAAAAAAACGGTGACAGGTTCCTTTTAAAAGTATAAACAGTATTGTTATACCGTACTGCTCTGCAATCCCTGCGTACTGCATCTCAGCACCTGCTTACATATGCAGACCTTTAAATCATAGTTTTCGGCAGCACATATGAATAAATAGCTTGGTACTGATAATATGCGCTGTATGGGGACAGAACTATCGTATTATCAAACTTTCTGTCCACAAAGAATTTTACATCAACCTGTTTAAATGAGCAGCTATCAACATATTTCATGGTCAGTCAGTGCTGCTCATATGCAGAAATCACCCCCAACCAAGGGAGAGTAGGACAACCATTCTTCCATAAAAATACATGGCTGCATCCTGCATGTTTGCTATATGGGCATGTCTCAGACATTTTGGGGTGTGGACATAGTTATATCAAAGAAAATATGTCACCAGGTTATTACCACCTAATGTGAGAACAACATAATGTACAGTTGTAGCCAAAAGTATTGACACCCCTGCAATTCTGTCAGATAATGCTCAGTTTCTTCCTGAAAATGATTGCAAACACAAATTCTTTGGTATTATTATCTTCATTTAATTTGTCTTAAATGAAAAAACACAAAAGAGAATGAAGCAAAAAGCAAAACATTGATCATTTCACACAAAACTCCAAAAAATGGGCCAGACAAAAGTATTGGCACCCTCAGCTTAATACTTGGTTGCACAACCTTTAGCCAAAATAACTGCGACCAACCGCTTCCGGTAACCATCAATGAGTTTCTTACAATGCTCTGCTGCAATTTTAGACCATTCTTCTTTGGCAAACTGCTCCAGGTCCCTGATATTTGAAGGGCGCCTTCTCCAAACTGCCATTTTTAGATCTCTCCACAGGTGTTCTATGGGATTCAGGTCTGGACTCATTGCTCGCCATCTTAGAAGTCTCCAGTGCTTTCTCTCAAACCATTTTCTAGTGCTTTTTGAAGTGTGTTTTGGGTCATTGTCCTGCTGGAAGACCCATGACCTCTGAGGGAGACCCAGCTTTCTCACACTGGGCCCTACATTGTGCTGCAAAATTTGTTGGTAGTCTTCAGACTTCATAATGCCATGCACACGGTCAAGCAGTCCAGTGCCAGAGGCAGCAAAGCAACCCCAAAACATCAGGGAACCTCCGCCATGTTTGACTGTAGGGACCGTGTTCTTTTCTTTGAATGCCTCTTTTCTTCTCCTGTAAACTCTATGTTGATGCCTTTGCCCAAAAAGCTCTACATTTGTCTCATCTGACCAGAGAACATTCTTCCAAAACATTTTAGGCTTTTTCAGGTAAGTTTTGGCAAACTCCAGCCTGGCTTTTTTATGTCTCGGGGTAAGAAGTGGGGTCTTCCTGGGTCTCCTACCATACAGTCCCTTTTCATTCAGACGCCGACGGATAGTACGGGTTGACACTGTTGTACCCTCGGACTGCAGGGCAGCTTGAACTTGTTTGGATGTTAGTCGAGGTTCTTTATCCAACATCCGCACAATCTTGCGTTGAAATCTCTTTAAACTTCTTGATGACACTGCGCACGGTAGACACAGGAGCATTCAGGTCTTTGGAGATGGACTTGTAGCCTGGAGATTGCTCATGCTTCCTCACAATTTGGTTTCTCAAGTCCTCAGACAGTTCTTTGGTCTTCTTTCTTTTCTCCATGCTCAATGTGGTACACACAAGGACACAGGACAGAGGTTGAGTCAACTTTAATCCATGTCATCTGGCTGCAAGTGTGATTTAGTTATTGCCAACACCTGTTAGGTGCCACAGGTAAGTTACAGGTGCTGTTAATTACACAAATTAGAGAAGCATCACATGATTTTCCGAACAGTGCCAATACTTTTGTCCACCCTCTTTTTTATGTTTGGTGTGGAATTATATCCAATTTGGCTTTAGGACAATTCTTTTTGTGTTTTTTCATTTAAGACAAATTAAATGAAGATAATAATACCAAAGAATTTGTGTTTGCAATCATTTTCAGGAAGAAACTGAGTATTATCTGACAGAATTGCAGGGGTGTCAATACTTTGGCCACAACTGTAGGGGCAGAAAACCTGATCCCAATGGTGTAACTTTCTGGACTGCTTGCTGTGGTTCTCATAATAGAATGACTATTTTAAGAGCAGGTTATCACTACATGATTAGTAAACCTGCTACCAGGTAGTCCTCCATATTCATAATCTCTGTGTAATCCTGTCCCCCACCACTAATTGGCAGCTTTCTGCCTATGCACAGTGTATACAGAAAGCTGCCATTCAATGGTGTGGGCAGGGTTATATAGAGCTCAGCATTCGGAGAAGTGCTAGGTCTGCAGCTGCAAAAAGTGATTATCAAAACTGCAGCAAGAAGCCCAGTAAATGATACATCGCTGGAATCAGGGTCTCTGCCCCTACATCATGCTGCTCTCAGATGGGGTAGAAAAAAATCGGGTGACAGATTTGCTTTAAGAGTTAAATTAAATATTGCATTCAGTAAATAAGAGAGAAATATTTTCCTAATTTAATTAGTACGTGAATTACAGAGGAGGACTGGGTATATATTTCATATCTATCACTTCTATTTTCTATTTTAAGACTCTGAAAGGTATAAGACATCACATTATTACTAACTGTATATTTTAAACCACGGGTATAATTCTTATAAGTAGCTGTGTGCTTTATTTTCAGGGGAATGCGTGTAATTTGCATATGACAAAGCTATTGACTGGCATTCTTATATTTCTTCTCTGCCTCAAGATGCTAAAAAGATGTTTACCCAGGAGGATTAGAGGCTGCACCAATGTATTATTTTAATTGGATGTATGTTAAGATTTATTAGTGTCCTAATATAAAATCTAAAATGTTGTATTTCTCTAGGACTACTGTTCATTCTCACATCAAATCCCCGCGCATTACAATCAAAACCTATTTAATTCCAAATTTCATTAAAAAAAAGAAAAAGTTTTTATTTACTCGTGTCTGACAGCTCTGACAAGATAAATTACAGTACGAAATTGGAAGTCTGGATTTACATAAAATGAGTAGCACAGTACTTTGAAAAATACACTCCTATATTTATATCTTGTTCCCCCGCCTCTGATGCGTCCCTCCTCGCGCTAGTATATCGCCTCCTCATTAATGGTACAACACAATTGTAACCATGATCTTCTCTTCTCATCAGAAATTTCATGAATGACACGAGAGTGAGAGTAGAAGAAAACGCTCAGAAAGACAGATGGACGTTTTGTAGACTTGCCTGAAGCTATGTGAAGACTTATAAGCATAATCTGTAAAGAAGCAGGTCCAGATGGGCCAGGCAAGGAAATCATATTGATGTGAGACGGAGAAAGAAACCACTCCGGGATTTCTTCTAATTGCTGATTTGCAGTTTTTCTGCAGAAATCACATCTGAAACATTTTTTTTATTAAATATTCAGCACTATCTTAATATTCTGCTACAATGTTTTAGAATTGTTTTCTTTTATTAATCAGACGGCTTGTGTGTTGAATGGTTTAGCAGCTTCGTACTACGAGGCCAAAACCCTCACCTATTTTGTGCATTAATGCTAGGACATACACACGTGGTTAAAATTGTTAGTGCCCCTCGTTTAACGACAGAAAAACCCACAGTGGTGACAGAAATAACTTGAATCTGACAGAAGTAATAATAAATCAAAAATCTATGAAAATGAACAAATGAAAGTCAGACATTGCTTTTCAGCCATGCTTCCACAGATTTAAAAAAAAAAAAAAATGAAACTCATGAAATAGACCTGAACAGATATGATGGTACCCTTTACTTAATATTTTGTTGCACAACCTTTTGAGGCAATCACTGCAATCAAACGATTCCTGTAACTGTCACTGAGACTTCTGCACCTCTCGACAGGTATTTTGCCCACTCCTCAAGAGCAAACTACTCCAGTTGTCCCGTGTTTTAAGGTTGCCTTTTCCAGACGTCATGTTTCTGCTCTTTCCAAAGATGCTCAATAAGATTTAGGTCAAGGCTCATAGAAGGCCACTTCAGAATAATCCAATGATTTCCTCTTAGCCATTCTTGGGTGTTTTTAGCTGTGTGTTTTGGGTCATTACCCTGTTGCAAGACCTATGACCTGCGACTGAGACTAAGCTTTCTGACACTGGACAGCACATTTCTCTCTAGAATCCTTTGATAGTCTTGAGATTTCATTGTACCTGCACAGATTCTAGACACCCTGTGCCAGATGCAGCAAAGCAGCCCCAGAACATAACAGAGCCTCCTCCATGTTTCACAGTAGGGACAGTGTTCTTTTCTTGATATGCTTCATTTTTCCATCTGTGAAGATAGAGCTCATGTGTCTTGACACGATGGATGGTGCGATCTGACACTGATGTTCCTTGAGCTTGAAGTTCACCTTTAATTTGTTTAGTAGTTTTTCTGGGCTCTGCAGTGCGCAGGCGTCAGACCTCTCCCCACGCCTGCGCACTGCCGGACTCTGCTCTGCCCTCAACAGGGCAGAGCAATGCGCCTGTGGCGGAGCCATTACAGGACAGGAGAAGAGGACGTCATCGCATGAAGAAGGGAGGCACCGGACGGGACGGCGACACCCATCGGACCGGACCGCCCACCTCGGTGAGTATAATATAACGTGTTTTTCTTCTCTTTCAGGTTACATCGGGGGCTTATCTACAGCATTACAGAATGCTGTAGATAAGCCCCCGATGTCTATGTCGGCAGCTGCAAGGCCCAAAAAAGGGTGACAGATTCCCTTTAAAGAAGCACTCCTCCTCCTCCTCCCATCAAGGTTTTTATCCTTCTAATATATTGCAGTCATCACATAATATAGCACTGTGTACTTACAATTGCACATTTTGTCTTTCTACAGTTAATCTCTGTTCCGTTAGGTCTATGGCATCAAGTGATTAAAACAGACTAGCTGACTAGGGACTTTTCAGTGATGTAGAATTGTAATGATGATGACTCGTGCAGGGAAAAGAGACTTCCTGTTTCTACATAGAGCTTAGAAGGATTCAGCTAGTGAGTTTTTAATCACGTGATGTCATAGACCTAATGGAAAGCAGAAGAAATAACTGGGTAGAAAGGAAAATGAGCAATTGTCAGTACACAGTGCTATATAATGTAATGAATGCAATGTATAAAGAGGATAAAAAATTTGATGGGTTTGCTTCTTTAACCCCTTAACCCCCGAGCAATTTTTTGCTTTTGCATTTTCATTTTTTGCTCCCCTTCTTCCCAGAACCATGGCTTTTTTATTTTTTTGTTAAAATGGCCATGTAAGGTCTTGGTTTTAATGGGACAAGTTGTACTTTTGCACAACACCATTGGTTTTAACATATTGTGTACTGAAAAACAGGGAAAAAATTCATAGTGCGGTGAAACTTCAAAAAAAAAGTGCTATTCCACAGCTGTTTTTTTTTTTTTACCATGTTCACTAAATGCTAAAACTGTCCTGCCATTATGATTGTTCATGTCATTACGAGTTCATAGACACCAAACATGTATAGGTTCTTTACCAAACTTTGGTAAAAAAAAAATGGCGCCATTTTCTGAGACCTGTAGTGCCTTCATTTTTTGTGATTTGGGGCAGGGTGAGGACTTACTTTTTGCATGCCGAGCTGATATTTTTATTGATACCTTTTTGGTGTAGATACGATCTTTTGAAAGCCTGTTATTGCATTTTATTGCAATGGAGCAGTGACCAAAAAAATGTAATTCTGGAGTTTTGACTTTTTTCTCGTAACACTGTTTAGAAATCAGGTTAATTTTTTTTTATATTGATAGATGGGGCAATTCTGAACGTGGCAATACCAAATATGTGTATGTTTGATTTTTTTATTTTGAATGGGGCGAAAGGGGAGTGATTTTAACTTTTATATTTTTTAAATATTTTTAAAAACATTTTTTACATTTTGCATGCTTCAGTAGTCTCCATGAATACAAAATAGGAGAACGTGGTCAAATTCTGCGCTGCTGAATCACGGTAGTCCAAGAATATTAATAAAAGTGGTCTTTATTCAACGTGTTCCAGAGTTTCAAAGAACTTCCAGATCAGGAAATAACACATACATACAGTATGTCATAATAGGTAAAAAGGGGTCTCTAAACAGACAAACAGTTCAGGTACAATTCAAGGACTCGGCGCTATCCAGGTCACCTGATCGGAGATGTCAAAGTTCATTGACTGAACACATGGTAGACACAATTAACAAAATATACAGTAAATTCCCAAAGAAAAATTACTAAAATCTCATATATTATGTAAAAATAAATATGCAATTATTTTCTTTAATTATAGTGGTAAGAAGAAAAGAAAAAGAAAAAAGAAAGAAAGGGAGAAAAAAAGAAGAAAGAAGAGATTAGAACTCATGAATCAGAAAACATTTCAATGCTTGTCCCTAGCTCCATCTGTTGAGTGCTATTACTTGCATTTGACTATTTTATCTCGGATAAAACCCTATTGCGCTATTTCTCTCCAACAGTATTTTATATCAATAGACTCTGTAATGGTAAAGTAAAATATGATATAAGATTCCCCTGATTATCACTATTTCTGGAACATTCCAGACTCTTCTATTCACACACACACGGTGTAGATTCGACCTTCCTTTCCCCCTGCCTGCATCTGCATTCACAGCTTGTAACACTACACTAGCTCGTTCCTGTCCTCCCCCTCCTTCCTCAGGAATGACTTAATTAGTAAAAAAATATTCAGGATTGAGAGTCCTCAGTAGTTGATACCTTTTACTGAGGACTCTCAATCCTGAATATTTTTCTATCTACTGGCTAACACGGTACAAAGATATACATCTTTCCTGTACCAAATTAATTAGTAAAAAGAATTTCCTTTCTCCTCACCATGTGCTTAGCTGCTCTCATAGACAATAATGAGAATCTAATCATTTGGTCATAAAAAACTGCCAGATTAAGACAGAAATATGAAAATAACATATTGGGACGTGCTCCGAACGGGCTTCATTACAGTTGTTCTTGCTAAGTTCCAGCGCCAACAGAACCAGAGAAATGGGTTTCTCCTGAACGGTGTGGAATAACTAGTTCGAGTTTGGTTTTGGATGAATTCCAGCGACAGGCTGGAAAAGATGATACTATGTGCGTTTCTATATGAGGTACCCTCTGCGAGGTATGGTTATGATACGTTTTTCAGCCAGAATGTAACTGTAAGAGCAGGGGGAGGACTGTCCCCAGGCAGCCTCTTTGGTGATGTCACAAGCCAAGACTTATAAGTCTGCAACTGAGCCTCCCCCCAGTGAGTTGCTGCTTTGGAGCCTTTGCCACAAGACCTCATCCATGAATTATGATGTCTGGCGCCTCCTCCCCGCATTGGTTCTGCCTGAAATGATCTAAGCAATATTCTGTAAGATTCTGTTTTTTTTTAAAATCCCTTTTATTTGTAGTTGCATTGTACATACTATTTTTGTCTCATTTTGAAAAGCCTTTTTATCATCTGTAAACACTGCCCATCTTTTGGGAATAAACTATAAAAGTTATTAGTTCTGCCTCCTTGCTCTTTGACGAATTCATACGTGCCTATAAGCTAATTGCGCTACTGATTTGGGTTTGCTTCGAACCACTCTATTAATTTTAAATATTAATACGAGGAATCTGAAGCTGGTCGCAGCGAAGTGTGTTCTGACTGGGCAGGTAGCGCTGGCAGTGACTGAGCGGGTTTTATAAGCTGATTGTGTGGCTGCGGCCAAAGCATTTATAACTCCCTCACTACAAGCGGGCCTAGTAGCCATTGCACAACAAGTAGCTAATTATCCTAGGTGTAGCTCCCTGACTGACCTGAGGGTAAGGGGGGCGCCGGAGAGCTGCAAGTTCCAAAGTGGAACTGGAAAGTGGGATGTACATAAATCCCAAAAGCTTGTAACATATTGTGGCAGTGGTGGGATAACTAAAATAAACCCCCCTGCGATAAATTGTTAGGGCAAGACTAGCTTTTTTTTTTATCACATGGTGCCAGTGGTGGGATAACTAAGATAAGCCTCCTGTGCCTGTGATAGCTGTGTGCGGCCAAAGGTAACATCCCCTGATCGTGACAGTCTCCATGGGAGACTAGAAGCTGCAGTTGTCCGATTGACTCTGCTACATAAAGGCGATGATCAGATCACCTATATGTAGCAGAAATGCTTACGTGCAATGGGCGCCGACCACTTAGCAGGATTTCTGTCGTGCTTCCCGGAAGTGCGAGTTAAGTGCCGCTGTCAGAGTTTGACAGCAGCATTTAACGACTTAACAGCCACGGGTGGATCGCGATTCCACCCGCAGTTATTAGAGGCACATGTCAGCTTTTCAAAAGAGCTGACATGTGCTGGGAAAGATGTGGGCTCAGCGACGGAGCCCACATCACAACGAGGGAGTCCAACGTGGGCATATTATTACGCCCAACTTCAGAAAGGGGTTAATAATATACCTTGTTTATAGAAGAGCCAAAATTCTTCGTTATTTATAAACTTATCACTTTGCCAGTTTCAGATGGCTATAATGTGGCTACATTTTAGTCTCTGTGTCAGTGTCATTTACCAATAATTCTGCTAATCCAAACTCACGTAACCATAGAACGTGCTTAAAATGTAAGAGTCTGTAATACAGAAGCTATAATAAGCCAAGAACACTACTGTGGGCATTTTTTTTTTTTTCTCAATTATTTTTATTGAGGTTGAACAAGAAAACAAGTCAAAACAATGACAACCATAGTTACAACCACCATATATATGAAACTAGGGGAACGAGAGGAGAAAATAAGGAGCAAAAAGTGGGGACCGACAAATGAAAAACAGGAAAGGAAGGGGGGGAGGTGAGGGGAGGAACAGGCATTAGTGGCATTGATAGAACTATGTGTAACAGCAAGTACACATAATAAGTCTCAGTGTTCTGCAGTACAGTAATATATTCCAAAAAGGAAAGAAAACAAACAACATCCAATATCCAATATCTAATATCCGGCATCTTAATTATATACGGCTAAGCAGGCTGGAGCGGGGCAACCGTGGAGTGTCTACTATGTATCCAGGGGTGCCAAATGCTCTGTCTTTTTATTATGGCGGTCATCGAGTGAGCTAGTGCTAGTTAAAGCTGGCAGTGAGTGTTAATTCTATCAATTAGTCCTGCAACCTCTGGGGGGGTGGGATCTTTCCATCTAGCCGCTGTCAACACTCTAGCAGCTATCAAAATATGTGACAGCGTACCTCTAAGAATATGAGGAATTTCATTCAGGCCAATGTGTAAAATGGCCTGGCTTGGGGTCAGAGTCATCTGGATACCCAAGACTTGTGAGATCAATAAATCAACACCCCTCCACCAAGGCTGGAGCACCGGACAGGACCACCAAGTATGCTCAAGAGTACCCCTCATCCCACACCCTCTCCAGCATTCACCAGACCCACCAGCTCCAAAATGTGCCGTTCGGATCGGGAACTGGTACCATCTCAGGTGCGTCTTTTTGAACTGCTCCAGATGGTTCACACATGAAGAGACCCGTACAACTTCACACAATCCTTCCTCCCAGTCAACAGTTTCGGAGAGAAAACCCAGATCCCGCTCCCACCTGATCATATAGGGCAGTTTTGTATTATCCGGCGGGTCATTCAGGGCTCTATATAATAATGAGATACCTCTCGGGCCAGAATCAGGCAGCAGAAAATAATCGTTAACTGTGTTATTTAGTTGTGAATTGAAAAAACCGAGTCCGGTGAATTATGCAACATATGACGTATTTGTAGGTATTGGTAAAAACACCTCCTGGTGGCCGGAAACTCAGCAGCCAGTTGGTCAAACGGGATTAACCCACCACTCCCCACCAGGTCTCCCAGACTCACAATTCCGGCAGCAACCCATGACTGAAGATTAAGGTATGGAATATGCACCTCAAGGGCCTTTAACGATATGGAGTGGCGTGATAGTTTAATAAGAGATGGGACCACTGTCCTCCAATAATGTAGTGCAGCTTTCATAGTTGGCAAAAGTGGGGAATATTTAGTAGTTTTAATAGCTTCAGCCTCCAAAATATATCGGGTAGACCTGGCGGTAGCATAATAGTTTTCTATTTGAAGCCATTTATGGTCTCTGTCCGCTTGCCACCAGTCTCTCAGTCCTGTCATTATAGCGGCTTTATGATACTTTAACAAGTTAGGTACCCCCAGTCCCCCTTTTTTATACGGGAAATACATAAGGGCCCTGGAGATCCTAGACTTTTTATTTGACCAAATATAACTATATGCCATAGTTTGTAATCTTAGAATTCTTTTTTTAGGGATTATCATTGGTATGCACCGGAGTAGGTACAATATTTTAGGTAGGACAATCATCTTAAAGGCATTAATCCTTGCAATCCAGGAGGTCTGGACAGCATGAAGCTGCTCCAATTGTTTCTTAAGCTGTATTTCCAAATTAGTAAAGTTCCTGTCCACAATCTGCTCTGAACCCGTCAGTGTAATGCCCAAATATGGAATACCTTCTCTCATCCATTTAAATGGAAAAATGGCCTCCAGCCTTGTCTTTGCCGCACAAGGAACCGCCACCGGAAACAACAGGGATTTTGTGGGGTTCAGTTTATAGTATGAGACCTTGCTAAATTCCCCAAGTTCACAAATAATCGCAGAAAATGAAGATTCTAAATTTACACAGGATAGAATGACATCATCGGTGTATAGACCGACTTTGTGCTCCACCTGTCCAACCCTAATCCCAGAAATGCCCGCCGACATTCTAATGCGCTCGTCAAGCGGCTCCATGCACAGCGCAAAAATAACAGGCGAGAGCGGGCACCCCTGTCTCGTACCGTTCGTGATCTGGAACGGGCCGAACAAGAAGCCAGACGTCAAAACCCTGGCGCAGGGGGTCGAGTACATGGCACAGATTGCGGATAATATAGGGCCGACAGTCCAAATTTCTTCAGGACTGCTCTTAAATATCCCCAGTGCACCCTGTCAAAAGCTTTTTCAGCATCAAGTGACAGGAATGCACTGGGTTGGCCAGACAGCTCAGATATTTTAATCAAATTCAACATACGTCGTATGCCATCCTTCGTCTCCCGTCCTGAAACAAAGCCCACCTGATCTGGTGACACTATAGTCGGTATAATTAGTTTCAGTCTAGATGCTATGATTTTAGTAAACAGTTTGACATCTGAATTTAACAAAGCAATGGGTCTGAAATCTCCGGGATGTGTGAGTGATTTCCCCGGTTTTGGTATAGTGGAAATAGTGGCCTCTAAATTAGGGGCCATCACAGTACCAGCGTCTCTCCAGTGTGTGAACAGACGCTGTAGGTATGGTGTTAATTGCTGAGAAAAGGTCCTATAATAATCATTCGTTATGCCATCCGGGCCTGGGGCTTTATGAAGTTTAGTCTGTTTAATCGCCTGCTGAATTTCTGCAGCCGCGAAGGGGGCGTTTAAATAATTTAATTGGTCAATGGTAATACATGGCAAATTAACAGAATCTAAGTATGCATCAATAGATGTTTGGTCAGGTTAAGGGGTGGAGGCATCATCTTTTAAATTATAGAGGGCAGTGTAATATTGAGCAAAGGCTTGCACTATGTCCCGTGGGTTCCTAAGGGCTCTACCTTGCTCATCCAATAAGTGGTCAATTCGTGACATGACCTCCCGTTTACTAACCCTGCGAGCTAGAAGCGCTCCCGCCCTGTCCCTGGTAGCATATAAGTTAGTTTTAAGTTTCCTCATAATGTTTGCATATTTGTATAGGAAATTTTCCCTTAATTTAAATCTAATTTGGGAGATCTCCTCAGAGACGGAGGGCGTATGTGCAGTATTATTAATAGCATCTAAATAATGTAAACGGGAGAGCAGAGCCTCTCTACTGGCTTCTCTTTTCTTCTTTAACCCCTTCACTACCAAGGGTGGTTTGCACGTTAACTCCCGGGCCAATTTTTACAATTCTGACCACTGTACCTTTATGAGGTCATAACTCTGGAACGCTTCCATGGATCCCGGTGATTCTGACATTGTTTTCTCGTGACATATTGTACTTCATGATAGTGGTAAAATTGCATTCAAATAACTTGCGTTTATTTGTGAAAAAAATGGAAATTTGGCGAAAATTTTGAAAATTTCGCAATTTTCCAACTTTGAATTTTTATGCCCTTAAATCACAGCGATACGGCACACAAAAACCTTAATACATAACATTTCCCACATGTTTACTTTACATCAGCACAATTTTGGAACCAACATTTTTTTTTGTTAGGAAGTTATAAGGGTTAAAAATTGACCAGCGATTTCTCATTTTTGCAACACCATTTTATTTTTAGGGACCACATCACATTTGAAGCCACTTTGAGGGGTCTATATGATAGAAAATACTCAAAAGTGACACAATTCTAAAAACTGCACCCCTTAAGGTGCTTAAAACCACATTCAAGAAGTTTATTAACCCTTTAGGTGCGTCACAGGATTTTTTTGAATATTAAAAAAAAAATGAACATTTAACTTTTTTTCACAAAAAAAATACTTCAGGTTCAATTTTCTTTATTTTACCAAGGGTAACAGGAGAAATTGGACTGCAAAAGTTATTGTGCAATTTGTCCTGAGTACGCTGATACCTGATATGTGGGGGGAACCACTGTTTCGGCGCATGGCAGACCTCAGTAGGGAAGGAGCGCCGTTTGACTTTTTCAATGCAAAATTGGCTGGAATTCAGATCGGACGCCATGTCACGTTTGGAGAGCCCCTGATGTACCTAAACAGTGGAAACCCCCCAAGTGACCACATTTTGGAAACTAGACCCCCCAAGGAACTTATCTAGATATGTGGTGAGAACTTTGAACCCACAAGGGCTTCACAGAAGTTTATAACGTACAGCGGTACAATTAAAAAATCATATTTTTTCCACAAAAATGATCTTTTCACCCCCAATTTTTATTTTTCCAAGGGTAACAGGACCCTAAAAGTTATTGTGCAATTTGTCCTGAGTACGCTGATACCCCATATGTGGGTGTAAATGACTATTTGGGCGCATAGCAGAGCTCAGAAGGGAAGCAGCGCCATTTGACGTTTTTGGCTAGAATTGAGATCGGACACCATGTCGCGATTGGAAAACCCCTGACGTACCAAAACAGTGGAAACCCCCCTCAAATGACACCATTTTGGCATCTAGACCCCCCAAGGAACTTATCTAGATGTGTGGTGAGAACTTTGAACCCCCAAGGGCTTCACAGAAGTTTATAACGTACAGCAGTACAATTAAAAAATCATATTTTTTCCACAAAAATGATCTTTTCACCCTCAATTCTTATTTTTCCAAGGGTAACAGCACCCTAAAAGATATTGTGCAATTTATCCTGAGTACGCTGATCCCCACATGTGGGTGTAAACCACTATTTGGGCGCATGGCAGAGCTCGGAAGGGAAGCAGCGCCATTTGACGTTTTTGGCTGGAATTGAGATCGGACACCATGTCGCGTTAGGAAAGCCCCTGATGTACCAAAACAGTAGAAACCCCACACAAATGACACCATTTTGGAAACTAGACCCCCTAAGGAACTTATCTAGTTGTGTGGTGAGCACATTGAACCCCCCAGTGCTTCACTGAAGTTTATAACGTCCGGGCGTGAAAATAAAAAAATCATATTTTTTCCACAAACATCATCTTTTAGTCCCCATTTTTTTATTTTCCCAAGGGTAACAGGAGAAATTGGACCCCAAAAGTTGTTGTCCAATTTGTCCTGAGTATGCTGACACCCCAAATGTGGGAGAAAACTACTGTATGGGGACACATCGGGGCTCGGAAGGGAAGTAGTGACGTTTTGGAATGCAGACTTTGATGGCATGGTCTGCGGGTGTCATGTTGCCTTTGGAGAGGCCCTAATGTACCTAAACAGTGGAAACCCCCCACAAATGACCCCATTTTGGAAACTAGACCCCCTGAGGAACTTATCTAGATGTGTGGGGAGCACTTTGAACCCCCAAGGGCTTCACAGAAGTTTATAATGCCCAGGCATGAAAATAAAAAAATCGTATTTTTTCCACAAACATGATCAATTAGTCTCCAATTTTTTTATTTTCCCAAGGGTAACAGGAGAAATTGGACCCCAAAAGTTGTTGTCCAATTTGTCCTGAGTACGCTGATACCTCATATGTGGGAGAAAACTACTGTATGGGCACACGTCGGGGCTCGGAAGGGAAGTAGTGACGTTTTGGAATGCAGACTTTGATGGCATGGTCTGCGGGTGTCATGTTGCTTTTGGAGAGCCCCTGATGTACCTAAACAGTGGAAACCCCCCACAAGTGACCCCATTTTGGAAACTAGACCCCCTAATGAACTTATCTAGATGTGTGGTGAGCACTTTGAACCCCCCAGTGCTTCACAGAAGTTTATAACGACCGGGCGGGAAAATAAAAATATCGTATTTTTTCAACAAACATCATCTTTTAGTCCCCATTTTTTTTATTTTCCCAAGGGTAACAGGAGAAATTGGACCCCAAAAGTTGTTGTCCAATTTGTCCTGAGTACGCTGATACCTCAAATGTGGGAGAAAACTACTGTATGGGCACACGTCAGGGCTCGGAAGGGAAGTAGTGACGTTTTGGAATGCAGACTTTGATGGATTGGTCTGCGGGTGTCATGTGCGTTTGGAGAGCCCCTGATGTACCTAAACTATTGAAACTCCCCACAAGTTACCCCATTTTGGAAACTAGACCCCCCACGGAACTTATCTAGATGTGTGGAGAGCACTTTGAACCCCCAAGTGCTTCACAGAAGTTTATAACGCCTGGGCATGAAAATAAAAAAAACATTTTTTTCTGCAAAATTATATTTTTGCCCCCAATTTTTTATTTTCCTAAGGGTAACAGGAGAAATTGGACCCCAAAAGTTGTTTTGTAATTTGTCCTGAGTAGGCTGATACCCTACATGTGGGGGTAAAACACTGTTTGGGCGCATGGCAGAGCTTGGAAGGGCAGAAGCACCATTTGACTTTTTCAACGCAGAATTGGCTGGAATTGAGATCAGACGCCATGTTGCCTTTGGAGAGCACCTGATGTGCCCAAACAGTGGAAACCCCCAATTATAACTCCAACCCTAACCCCAACACACCCCTAACCCTAATCTGAGCCCTAGCCCTAACCCTAGCCCTAACCCTAGCCCTAACCCTAACCCTAGCCCTAACCCTAGCCCTAACCCTAACCCTAGCCCTAACCCTAACCCTAACCCTACCCTAACCCTAGCGGGAAAATGGAAATAAATACATTTTCTTTTAGATTTATTATTTGTCCCAAACTAAGGGGGTGATAATGGGGGGTTTGATTTACTATTTATGGCGGTTTTTATGTTTGGCAGCTGTCACACGCTAAAAGACGCTCTTTATTGTAAAAATAGTTTTTGCATCACCACATATTGTGAGCTATAATTTTTCCGTATTTTGACCCACCGAGTCATGTCAGGTCTTATTTTTTGTGGGACGAGTTGACGTTTTTATTGGTACCATTTTCGGGCACGTTACATTTTTTGATCGCTTTTTATTCCGATTTTTGGGACGCAGAATGAACAAAAACCAGCGTTTCATGAATTTCTTTTGGGGGGGTGCGTTTACACCGTTCCGCGTGCGATAAAATTGATAAAGCACTTTTATTCTTCGGGTCAGTACGGTTACAGTGATACCTCATTTAGGTCGTTTTTTTATGTTTTGTCGGTTTTTTGCAATGAAAACAATTTTATATAAAAAATAATTATTTTTGCATCGCTTTATTCTGCGAGCTATAACTTTTATATTTTTTTGCGGATGACGCTGTATGGTGGCTCGTTTTTTGCGGGACAAGATGACGTTTTCAGCGGTCCCATGGATATTTATATGCATCTTTTTGATCGCGCGTTATTGCACTTTTTGTTCGGTGGTATGATAATAAATCATTATTTTTTGCTTTGTTTTTTATTTTTATTTTTTAAGGGGTTCGCTAAAGGGGTTAACTAATGGGACAGTTTTATAGGGCAGGTCATTACGGACGTGGCGATACCAAAGATGTGTACTTTTATTGTTTTTTTTTTTTTTTATTTTGAAAAAATGTATTTATTGGGGAATATACAGTGGGGAAAAAAAGTATTTAGTCAGTCAGCAATAGTGCAAGTTCCACCACTTAAAAAGATGAGAGGCGTCTGTAATTTACATCATAGCTAGACCTCAACTATGGGAGACAAACTGAGAAAAAAAAATCCAGAAAATCACATTGTCTGTTTTTTTTTCATTTTATTTGCATATTATGGTGGAAAATAAGTATTTGGTCAGAAACAAGCAATCAAGATTTCTGGCTCTCACAGACCTGTAACTTCTTCTTTAAGAGTCTCCTCTTTCCTCCACTCATTACCTGTAGTAATGGCACCTGTTTAAACTTGTTATCAGTATAAAAAGACACCTGTGCACACCCTCAAACAGTCTGACTCCAAACTCCACTATGGTGAAGACCAAAGAGCTGTCAAAGGACACCAGAAACAAAATTGTAGCCCTGCACCAGGCTGGGAAGACTGAATCTGCAATAGCCAACCAGCTTGGAGTGAAGAAATCAACTGTGGGAGCAATAATTAGAAAATGGAAGACATACAAGACCACTGATAATCTCCCTCGATCTGGCGCTCCACGCAAAATCCCACCCCGTGGGGTCAGAATGATCACAAGAACGGTGAGCAAAAATCCCAGAACCACGCGGGGGGACCTAGTGAATGAACTGCAGAGAGCTGGGACCAATGTAACAAGGCCTACCATAAGTAACACACTACGCCACCATGGACTCAGATCCTGCAGTGCCAGACGTGTCCCACTGCTTAAGCCTGTACATGTCCGGGCCCGTCTGAAGTTTGCTAGAGAGCATTTGGATGATCCAGAGGAGTTTTGGGAGAATGTCCTATGGTCTGATGAAACCAAACTGGAACTGTTTGGTAGAAACACAACTTGTCGTGTTTGGAGGAAAAAGAATACTGAGTTGCATCCATCAAACACCATACCTACTGTAAAGCATGGTGGTGGAAACATCATGCTTTGGGGCTGTTTCTCTGCAAAGGGGCCAGGACGACTGATCCGGGTACATGAAAGAATGAATGGGGCCATGTATAGTGAGATTTTGAGTGCAAACCTCCTTCCATCAGCAAGGGCATTGAAGATGAAACGTGGCTGGGTCTTTCAACATGACAATGATCCAAAGCACACCGCCAGGGCAACAAAGGAGTGGCTTCGTAAGAAGCATTTCAAGGTCCTGGAGTGGCCTAGCCAGTCTCCAGATCTCAACCCTATAGAAAACCTTTGGAGGGAGTTGAAAGTCCGTGTTGCCAAGCGAAAAGCCAAAAACATCACTGCTCTAGAGGAGATCTGCATGGAGGAATGTGCCAACATACCAACAACAGTGTGTGGCAACCTTGTGAAGACTTACAGAAAACGTTTGACCTCTGTCATTGCCAACAAAGGATATATCACAAAGTATTGAGATGAAATTTTGTTTCTGACCAAATACTTATTTTCCACCATAATATGCAAATAAAATGAAAAAAAAACAGACAATGTGATTTTCTGGATTTTTTTTTCTCAGTTTGTCTCCCATAGTTGAGGTCTACCTATGATGTAAATTACAGATGCCTCTCATCTTTTTAAGTGGTGGAACTTGCACTATTGCTGACTGACTAAATACTTTTTTTCCCCACTGTATATATATTTTTTTACTAATTTATTTAGCGATTTTTTTTAAATTATTTTTAACACTTTTTTTTTTTTTTTTTTACTTTATTACCTTGTCCCAGGTGGGACATCACTGTCCTGTGACAGATCGCTGATCTGTCACATCACAGATCACTGTGACAGATCAGCAATCTGTCACAGGCACTGCTGCAGACTTCCTCATGCCTGCGCTTTGCAGGCAGTGAGGAAGTCAGCTCCCTGCAGGCCCCCGAAGGCCCCCGTCGCCATCTTGGATCCGGGGGCCTGTAGGGAAAGAGTCCCCCGCAGCAGCGCTGCACATTGCGCTGCCGTGGGGGGCTCAGGGAAGCACGGAGGGAGCCCCCTCCCTGCCGATGCTTCCCTTTAACCCCCGGTACACAGCGATCGCGTTTGATCGCGGTGTACAAGGGGTTAACGTGTCGGGGGCGGTCCGTGACCGCCTCTGACACATTGTGCCGGGTGTCAGCTATGATAATTAGCTGACACCCGGCCGCGATCAGCGGCGCTCACCACGTGGGCGCCGCTGATCGCTGGGACGTAATATTCCGTCCATGGTAGTTAGGTCCAGGGTCACATGGATGGAATATTACGTCCTTTGTAGGTAAGGGGTTAAATATGAAGCTTGTTGTAGGAGAACCCCCCTAACCACCATTTTGTGAGCAGACCAAAGGGTCTCATCAGAGACCTCCCCATTATCGTTTATTTGAAAGTAGCCCTCCAGCTCCGAGGAAACCCTATCAACCACCTCCCCCCTCAGCAGCAATGAGTCATGAAGACGCCACCTGAACGCAGGGTCAGCCTGGTAGGCAAGAGCAAGGGTCAGAGAGACAGGAGCGTGGTCAGACCAGGCGATTAGGCCAATAGTGGCATTTAGACACCTGCTTTGGGTCGCACTATCTATTAAGAAATAGTCGATACGGGAGTATGTGGAGTGCCTAGGAGAATAAAAAGTATAATCTCTTTCCGATGCATGTGAGTATCTCCAAAAATCATGTAGGTGAAATTCATGGGATAGGAGGTTCAAACCCCTCCTAGTTCTCTTCCTTCCTGAAGAGCAGTCAAGGTCCGCATTCATGGGGACATTGAAATCACCACATATGATGTTGCTACCCTTCGCTTTTAAAGAGATATCGTTAAAGGTAGTTCTCAAAAATTTGTGTTGGCCTTCATTGGGAGCATATACATTTGTCAACGTGTGCACCTCTCCATTAACTGTGGGAATTTTTGAATTACACAAGTTTCATCAGTAAGGTGACACCCACTCGCAAACAAGTGCCTTTAACTAGTTATTAGACATTATAAAGTGGCTGTTGGACGCCTAGTGATGGGGAGATAAACTTGGAGTTGGGAAAGATGGCTGCTCACCATATTGCCACCCCTGGGTGGGGTTCACTATGTAAATTGAGCGCTGTTTTGTCTCATACATGTCTGTGTGTTTATGGAGGGGTGCCGTTCTCCTGGATGGAGTTGTGCCATGCTCCTGGATTGAGTGCCTTTGCTAAAGGACTAAGAAACTGGACTCTAAGCCAGGTGGGCTAACCAGTACGATTGTATGGACTTGTTGTTTATGTTTTACTTTGTTTTTGACAAAGGCTGTATTTGATTTCCTGTGATACCTCATATCGCTCCCGAGTAGTATTGTTTACTTATTATTAAAAATTGCTTATATAGTGCTATCATATTCCGCAGTGCTTTATATACATTATCATCACTGTCCCCAATGATAAATTCCCTATCAGTATGTCTTTGGAGTGTGGGAGGAAACCGGACAACCCAGCAGCAACCCACACAAACACGGAGAGAACATAAACTCCTCACAGATGTTATCCTTGGTGGGATTTGAACCCAGGACCCCAGCACTGCAAAGCTGTAGTGTCCAAAGCTGTAGTAACCACTGAGCCACCGTGTACATATAGATTATTGTTCCATGAATTGTAACCGATAGAGAATTGAGTGCCACCAAAACCAGGGACAATATACAGCTAATACAGGAGGAGACTATGGGGCATATTTAATTACTTATTAATATGATCTAATTTTTAGACAGCATAAACAGACAAAACAGTTTTAAAATGCACTAAATTTATCATAGTGGTTCATGCTGTTTTGATAAATCTGGTGGATTTTTACACTCGATAGTATACCTTGTCATGATTGTTTTTATGCTTTTTTTTGTTAAAAAAGTCAACTATTCAGTATTTTTTTACAGGTATTGCTACTTATTTACTTACTGCAAAGTATTTACTTATTGTTTTTATTCTAGATTTTGTCTGTTAATGACTGCAGTGTGAATTTGTTCTTATACAGTACTAACAGGTACGCTGGCCCATGAGCTTAGTTTTCTTTATTTTTTTTTGGACTTGTTACATTTGGGGGGAGTCCCCAAACCACTTTGGGCTGTGCATTTTGTCTATTTAGCTTCCCACAGACAGGTGTAAGACACAATCAGGCAAAAGTACTGCTTTGCCACTGTCTATTTTATGGCCTAGTAGCACCTAGTAAGGTAAGTTGCTAGAGTGAAGAACCCTCCGGGTACACCTTGTTGCGGTAGGATGGCTTTTACACTTTTTTTATTAAAAAAAAAGACAACTAAGTACCCTGTTTTTTTTACATGTATTGCTACTACTTATTTACCTACTGCAGAGTAATAATTTTATTTTCCATAGCACTTATCTATTAATTGTTTTTATTCCACGCTATATATGTTCTCAAAACTGTGCTGACAGACACAGCTCGCATTGATGTGCCATCCTGGATGAGCTGAACCACCTTCTGTGGGTTGTAGACATCGCCTCATGCTACTGTGCCTCTAGGGGTGAGAGCAATGACAAAATGCAAAAGTGACCAAAAAAGCCAAAAAGGATGAGAACAGAGAAATGGTCTGTGGTCACCCCGTTCAAAACCAATCCTTTTATAGGGGTTCTCAAGCTAATTGCCTATCATTTCTACCTGTTGTCCGTTCCATTTGCACAACAGCAGGAGAAATTGATTTGCAATCAGTGTTGCTTCATAACTGGACAGGTTGATTTCACAGAATTGTGATTAATTTGGAGTGTTAAGTGTTCCCTTTATTTTTTTGAGGTGTGTGTTTTTCTGGCACAAAATAAGCCAGCCAATAGATAGTGAAAACTTATAGTATAAAGTATAGCGAGACACCTAAAACTACACAACTTAGCAATAAGCCTTAAAGCAGAATAGATATACCAAAAAAAGAGAAGCTTTATATATTGGCCAAGGAAAATGCAACAAGTTTATTTGAACAATCATAGATAAAACCAATATATGAATAGATATAAAAATGGAACAATACAGAAGAGGCTAATGGTGGGTATATCCAGACAGAAATATGCAAGTCCTAATCAGATACAGTGTATATGATATAAATAAATAGTAAAATCCTGGAAATCAATCAAGAGAGAGATTATATGTATATAATATATACATGTACGGTACATATAATATATAAAGCTTCATTTTTTTAGTATATCTGTTATGCTTTATGGCTTATTGCTAAGTAGTGTAGTTTTAGAAGTCTCGTTATACTTTATACTATAAGTTTGCACCATCTATTGGTTGACTTATTTTGTGCCAGAAATTTGTGATAAAATTTTGGAACACGGTGTTGCATGTTATGTCATTCTGCTTTTTTGCCAAGCCAAATCACAACCTCTTGTCAGACAGGATGCAAAAACGATTACATCACATAATATGGTGCAAGTGATTGAAGACAAGCTTTTGCTGCAAATTACATTTTGTCGTATTTAACCTGATAAATCTCCAATATAATTTTCTCATTTGGTTGTGGTGAAGCAACAAGATTATACACAGTATGTCAACATCTGCTTGGCGTTTGTATAGGTTGGATGTAAATTATGAACAAGCTTAGTTACTTGGCTTCATCAAATTCACATTAGCATTAGACTGTAAACCCCACTTGGGGCAGGAAGTAATGAGTAAATTTTCTGTAGCAAACAATAGCAATAAGGGCTATGATGTGGTATGAAATTCTTGATTTGTTTCCCAACAAAAACTGGCGATTGGAGATGAGTTGTGGGTATATTTACACAGGTTTTACCAAAATCACAGGTTATTCCGTATCCATATATACAGGGGATAACATGCTGATTCCTAAAGGTCTGACCTCTTAGACTCCCAGCAATCCTGAGACCGGAACCAGTAAACTCACAGAAATAGGCTCTGCAGATCAATGGGACTAGAGGAAATAGCTGAGAGCTGTACTCTGCTTTTTCCGTCAGTCCCAGAGACAATGAATGTAACAGAGGTTGAGCAAGCACACCATTTAAGACAGCTCTGCACACAAATTCTTGGAGTGCAAAGCACTGATGAGAGGCAAACACCCCGAAACAAGTCTGGAAATGGAGTTTGGTATTTTTCTAAAGTCACATGACAGGGTTTATTATACTGTCATTATTGACTTTTAGGATTGCTACCCTCCTCCTCAATAGGTGGCGCTACAGTTCTATTCTTCCTCTATGAAGAGGATATTTGTCTACTGACTGCAGTAATAAATTGAAGGAAAATTGCACTTCACCCCATAGATATTAGCTTGTGAAATGTTTGCTAATAGGAGATTCTTTTGGCAAACATTTACCCATAGAATCCAATGTGGACCTTGTAGGATACAGTTCAAACCTTTTTTTTTTATTTACAGGGAAAACATATCCTTTTGATGCAGCCAAAAACTTGTATACAAAGGCCCCTAGGGTCTTTACAAAAATTTTCTCCAGCACCTTAAGCCCCCGTTACATACTGCGATATCGCTAGCAATATCGCTGTAAAGTCACCGATTTTGTGACGTTGCAGCGATATTGCCAGCGATATCGCAGCATGTGATACTTACCTCCGACCGGCTCCCCCGCTGGTTATCGCTGATCGCGCGAGAAGCTCCTGGACCATTCCTCGTCGGTCATTTCCTGCGGCGCTTCCTGTGGCGCCGACGAGCGACGCGTGGAGCCGGGCGGGAGGACGCAGGATCGCCGCGTCTGACAGGTAAGTAGCGATCCCCGTCCCTAGCGATGTCGCTGGCGAGATCTGCCTGTGTGGCAGCTCACTAGCGACCACCTAGCGATGCACCAGCGATCCTGACCGCGTCATATCGCTGGTCGGGATCGCTGGTGCATCGCTAGGTGTAACGGTACCCTTAGATCGTACAAAAAAAACTGCCTTCATGTGGCCAGATTGCACAGCATGACATTTAGCCTGTATCAACATGAAAAATGCACATACGTTAATATTAATCCAACTTATATGTGTTACTTTCCATGATATTTGAAAGCTAAAACTAGATGTGGATACTTACATGTGATTTTCCATTCTCATGGGTCAGAGCAAGATGTTATTTTTTTTATAACATTCAATAGAGCCATATCACCCAATAATAGATCATCTATCTAAGGAGGAACGAAACTGCAGCAAGCAGAAAGTTTGCATCTCACTGAAGCATTACTTCTATTTCATTATGGACATTAATCACAAGTAGAAAAGTGACAAGCTCTTGTCTCCAAATCCAGACAGATTTGCTAATTATACAGTGTATAGCTCTGTTCTGTCAACTTTCAAACTAAAGTAATAATATTGTATTTTTAAAATATTTCCATCAGCCACTTTTAGCCATTTTAATTTGAAATTTCTAAAACAAAAGAATACCCGTGTCAGCCTTGATATACCTTGTTGACCTCGGTGAATGCAATTATTTAGCAGTTGTATTTCAACTTGTTTTTATTAAAATGTATCTTCTTTGAGAGGATTACACTGAAACAGACTAAATATAATTGGATTTTCGTTATACGGCATTGTCATTGATATGCAACATGCTTTTCAAAATTGCAATGTATAACCTTAATATTTGTGAGTCTATCAGGAGTTTGGCATAAAAATGTATATTTTCTAATATTCTGTCTTGCAGTGAAATGATTTCATTTATATGCAAATGAGGCTCAGCTCGGCACCTGTTTCTTGTTTGTTACAACTATGGGAATTATTTGCACTTAGTAATAAAATTCCATAAACTGAATTTGTCACTGGTATTGTAGAGGGAAAGGAAATATATCATTTTTTTTTCTTTTCCAGACACATTCTTTTGTGTGTGTTTTTTTAAGTTTGAAAGATGGATATTGTCTGAAAATTTTGTATAAATAAACAGAAGAAATGTGTAATTTATCTTTTCTCAGGCTTATGGTTCTTTTCCATTGACTAGATTCTGTTCTGCTCGTATTTTGGTACAGAAATTATGGATTTTACAGTTGGAAAAAAAATGAGATGTTTATTAAGGAGTTTGTTCATTTTCTGTGACAAGTCAGGCCCTAATAAGATTACAGTACTTTGAAAATTATTATTCTGGGTACTACAGAATAATAATTGATAAAAAAAAAAAATCATGAATGCACTGATAATTACAGGATAAAGAAAAAGTGCTAGGAGATTTCTGTAATTAGAAGGACACTTGGATATAAATGCAGTCATGGCCAAAAGTGTTTGAACCCTAGAAATAGTTCCAGAAAATGAAACATTTCTCCCAGAACATTATTGCAATCACACGTTTTGTGAGGGTTTTACATCACGTAAGAAAGCAATCTTCGTGACACACATCTCCCCTCACATACAGTGCCAGTGACCCTGTCACAACCTGTTCATTTCCTTTGTCCATTTTTGAACACAAATAAAAATGTAGAAAAGCAAATTGGACTTCAACTCACAAAACCCCAATAATTGGTCCAGACCAAATTGTTGGCACCATTCCAAAATTGTGGGTAAACAAGTTTGTTTCAAGCATGTGATGCTCGTTCAAACTCACCTGTGGCAAATAAAAAGTGTGGGGAATATGAAAATCACACCTGAAACCAGATAAAAAGGGAAGAAATTGACTGAATTTTTGCATTGTGTATTGTTGTGTGCCACACTAACCATGAAGAATAGAAAAGAGAACTGTCTGAGGACTTGAGAACCAAAAATGTTGAACAATATCAACAATCTCAAGGTTCCAAGTCCATCTCCAGAGATTTTGATGTTCCTATATCCAGGGTTTACAACCCTTGATACTGTAGTTAATCTACCTGGACATGGACAGCAGAAAAAAAAACGAAAATATTGCAACACAGGATACTCTGAATGGTGGATAAGCAGCCCTAAAGCAATTCAAGCTGTCCTGTAGGCTCAGAGTGTATCAGTGTCAGCACATACTATCCATCTACATTTGAATGAAATTAAAAGCTATGGCAGGAAATCAAGGAAGATCCCATTGCTGACAGAGACATTAAAAAGCTAGACTATAATTTGCCAAAATGTATGTGAGTAAGCCAAAATCCTTGTGGGGAAAGCGTCTTGTGGATGGATGAGACCAAGATAAAGCTTTTTGGTAAAGCATATCATTCTACAGTCTACGGAAAACTGAATGAGGCTCTCCTCGGTAAGGAGTAAGTGTGACATCGGCGGTTATGCCCGCCGATGCCCCAGCTGCTGCAGCGCGCACCGCAGCGTTTCCTCACCTGCGCGCTCCCGTCCGGTCACGCGCCCGCCGTCCACTCGTCCTCACGGCGGCTCCTGGCTCCCGCCCCCTGGTTCGCGCACGCCACCTCCCGCGCTCTCTCCAGCGGTGGGCGGCGCTGAGGGGCGGGCCTGGGGGACGCACTTCCGGGGGTTGCTGTATTTCAGGCGTCCTCGCTGTTAGAAGGACGCCTGATGATTGTGTAGTTTTTCTGCACCCTCTGGCCTCTACAGTTTTCCTGTAGTTTAACCTCTCTCTGCCTGATTCGCCCTGTCGTCCTCAGTCTCGTGTCTCCCTTCCCTCCCAGTCTGCCTGGGCGCTGCCTTCCTTCCATCCCCTGTGCCGTCCTCTGTTTCCAGTCCGCCTTGGTCTTCCACTTGCCTTTCCCCCGTATTGTTTCTTTCCTGTGCCACTGGTCCTTGCTCGTTTTTCGCACCGTTGCCTCCCCAGTCCTTTTGTCCGTGGAGCCGTCCCTCTTGGTACCGGCTGTCGCGCCTCCGTCCTCTGTGGTCCTGCCCCAAACGATCCCTGTATAGGGGTCGGTCTTCACCTGGTGTGCTCGGCCCAGGGGCTCCGGATCCGCGATCCAGAGGGTCCACTCTCTAACGTAGTTTTCTCCTAAATATTACAGTATCATCAGGCCATGGACCCCGCCGGTGCCGCGGCTGCCACTCAAAAGGAACTGCTTTTCCTTAGAGAGAATCAGACCCGTATCATGTCGTTCATGAAGTCCATGGACACCCGGCTCTCCGCTCTTCAAACCGCAGACCCAGCGCACGCACCTCTCTTAGTCAGTCTCCAGCAGGAGTTCGCACAACAGCGCGATGCTCAGTCTCACATTTTGGGGTATATGGCGTCCGTGGATGATCGGCTGCTTTCTTTGCAGTCCTCTGCGGCCGCTTCCACCCAAGCCCGGGACGCCGTCTCTTTTCCTCCCCCCCGTCTCGGTAAACCGCCCAGGTACTGTGGGGACCCAAAATTGTGTAGGGGATTTTTAAATCAGTGCAGATTGCACTTTGATCTGTTGCCCCAACAGTACCCCACGGACCGTGCTAAGGTGGCCTTTATAATCTCCCATCTAGAGGGGGAGGCGTTGGCTTGGGTGAATCCCTTATGGGAGAGGGATGACCCGGTGGTGACTAACATCCAGTGTTTTTTGGAGACATTCCGTAAGGTTTTTGATGAACCTGGACGCCTTGCTTCCTCTACAGAGGCCCTTTTTAACCTCAGCCAGGGGTCCCTTACGGTAGGGCAATACGCCATCCGTTTCCGGACCTTGTCCTCGGAGCTGGGGTGGAATAATGAAGCCCTGGTTGGTGCGTTTTGGAGAGGCCTTTCTAGTAAAATCAAAGACGAGTTGGCCGGGCGTGACCTTCCCACCACCCTGGAAGATCTCATCTCCCTGGCTACCCGTATTGACCTGCGTTTTCAGGAACGCGCTAGAGAGTCAGCCAGGGAGAAGAGGCCCTTTAGATTATACCAAGCTCCCATTCCGCGCACCATTGCTCTCCCTAGTAACACTACCCCTGAGCCTATGCAAGTAGATCGCATCAAGCTGTCTGAACAACGGCGGAAGGAGAGGATGACCAAGGGACTCTGTCTCTATTGTGGAGGGGCCAATCACTTCATACGCACTTGCCCTGAGAGACCGGGAAACGCATCCGCCTAGGCCAGGTAGGAGAGGGCCCCCTAGGTGATCCGACCCCCTCTCTTCCACTTACTGTTTCAGCTCTACTTATTTCAGGTCGGGGGCGTAGCTCTGTGGAGGCGTATGTGGACTCGGGTGCGGCAGGCAACTTCATCCACCAGGAGGAGGTTGACAGACTCCAGATTCCCGTGGTCGTCCTAAGTAACCCTCGAGCAATCACCTCCGTTGATGGCAAACCTCTTCCTGGGCTCATCACCACGGTAACCACTGAAGTAAACCTGCAAATTGGCGCACTTCATTCTGAGAAGATTGCCTTTTATGTCCTGCCTCAATTATCCCACGCCATTCTCTTGGGACTACCTTGGCTTAGGCGGCATGAGCCAGTTGTCGACTGGCGCTCCGGAGAGATCCTGCGCTGGGGGCACGCCTGCCATGTAAGCTGTTTACGTACCCTGGTTCGTTCCCATCCTCAGCTTAAGCCTACAGACCTCCCTGGTCTTCCTGTGCCATACCACGCTTATGCTGAGGTTTTCTGCAAGAAAGAGGCGGATTCCCTGCCTCCGCACCGGCCTTATGACTGCCCCATCGACCTGATTCCTGGAGCGGTTCCTCCCAGAGGTAGAACATACCCTCTCTCTCCAGCCGAGACCTCTGCCATGACGGAATATATCCACGAAAATCTGTCCAAGGGGTTTATCCGAAAGTCCTCCTCTCCCGCGGGCGCGGGTTTTTTCTTCGTCCGGAAGAAAGATGGATCACTGCGGCCTTGCATTGATTACCGGGGTCTGAACAAAATCACCATCAAAAATCGTTACCCCCTTCCGTTGATTCCGGAGCTTTTTGACCGGCTGAGAGGAGCCCGGATCTTCACGAAGTTAGACCTGCGGGGAGCCTACAATTTGGTCCGGATCCGTGCTGGGGACGAGTGGAAGACGGCCTTCAATACCCGTGACGGGCATTATGAATACCTAGTCATGCCATTCGGCCTTTGCAATGCCCCCGCTGTGTTCCAAGAATTTGTCAATGAGGTATTCCGGGATCTACTCTATTCCTGTGTTGTCATCTATCTGGACGACATTCTCGTTTTCTCCCCCGATCTGCCCTCTCATCGCAAAAGTGTACGCCTGGTCTTGCACCGCCTTCGAGAGAACCAACTCTACGCCAAGATCGAGAAATGCCTTTTTGAGCAGTCGTCACTACCCTTCTTGGGATATGTCGTCACCGACTCCGGTCTAAGGATGGATCCCGAAAAACTCGGTGCGGTACTCAAGTGGCCCCGTCCAGTGGGGATTAAGGCCATCCAGCGGTTTCTTGGGTTCGCAAACTATTACCGTCAGTTTGTGCCTCACTTTTCTACGGTTACCAAACCCATCACGGACCTGACCCGTAAGGGAACGAAGCCCAACAGCTGGTCCCCTGAAGCGGAAAACGCTTTCCAAACTCTGAAACGTTCTTTTGCGTCAGCACCCATTTTGCATCGGCCTGTGACCAGCAGACCCTTTGTCCTGGAAGTGGATGCCTCCTCCACTGGAGCGGGGGCGGTCCTGTCCCAGCAGGCTTCGTCCGGACGGCTGGTTCCTTGCGGCTTCTTTTCTAAAGTCTTTTCACCGGCGGAGTGCAACTACTCCATTGGAGACCGAGAATTACTGGCCATTAAGATGGCCTTGGCTGAATGGCGGTATTTACTCGAGGGGGCTGTACATCCCTTTACCATCCTCACGGACCACAAGAACCTGTCTTATCTGCAGTCTGCCCAAAGGCTCAATGCCCGGCAAGCCAGGTGGGCCCTGTATTTCTCCCGCTTTGACTTCCAACTTCACTTCCGACCGGGTAATAGGAACATCAAGGCCGATGCCCTTTCCAGGTCGTTGCAGTCTTCAGAGAGGGATGAAGTCCCATCCTACATTATCGAGCCGACTAAGATGATCACCGTGGCTCCTGTGTATTTTGCTATCCCTCCGCCCGGTAAGACCTTCGTCCCTCCAAGCAGACGTATAGAGGTGTTGGGCTGGGGACATTCCTCCAAAATTGCTGGACACGTTGGGACAAAGAAGACTCTCTTACTGCTGTCCCGGTATTACTGGTGGCCCACGCTTCGCCAGGATGTGATGGACTACATGGCCTCTTGCACAATCTGTGCCCAGAATAAGGTGGCTAGGACTTTGCCCGCCGGTCTTCTTCACCCGTTGCCAGTTCCTGAGGCCCCCTGGCAGCAGATCGCCATGGATTTCGTGACTGACTTACCCCGCTCAGCCGGATGTACCACCATCTTAGTCGTGGCAGATCGTTTTTCCAAAATGGCCCATTTCATTCCCTTACCGGGACTACCGTCCGCCCCGAAGTTGGCTGAGATCTTCATCCACCAGGTCTTCAGGCTGCATGGTCTTCCTCAGCGGATTCTGTCGGATCGGGGGGTCCAGTTCACCTCCCGCTTCTGGAGGGCACTCTGCCGGCTTATGGGTACATCTCTCGACTTCTCCTCCGCATATCATCCTCAGACCAACGGGCAAGTGGAGCGAATTAATCAGGGGTTAACCACCTTCCTACGTCACTTCGCCAACGCTCATCAGGACGACTGGGTTGCGCTCTTACCTTGGGCTGAATTCTCGCACAATAATCATCCCAGTGAATCTACCACCAAGTCACCTTTTTTTGTGGTAACCGGTCAAAACCTAGGTATTTTGTTGCCTTTCTCCACCTCTACAGGAGTACCCGCAGCCGATTCTCTTGCTAAAGAATTCTCGCAGATTTGGAGAGAGACCAGGGATGCGCTCAAAAGTGCCAACAACCGAATCAAGAAACATGCAGACAAGAGACGGAAGGACGTGCCCCCGTACCATCCAGGTGACAAGGTCTGGCTTTCAACTCGACATATCCGTCTGAGAGTTCCCTCTTATAAGCTGAGTCCTCGGTACATTGGACCGTTTGAAGTGATTGGACGTATTAATGCAGTGGCTTACAAACTGAGGTTGCCTGCTTCGCTCCGGGTGCCCAACGCTTTCCATGTCTCGCTCTTGAAACCCGTAGTCCTGAATCGGTTCCAACCAGTTTCCATCGTCCCTCCCTCACCTGCTATCTCGGACAACGTCTTCGAGGTCAAGGACATCTTGGCTATGAAAAAAGCCCGGGGTAAGACCCTTTTTCTTATCGATTGGGTGGGTTTTGGTCCCGAGGAGAGGTCCTGGGAGCCTCGGGAAAATATCAACGCCCCTCGCATTCTGAAAAAGTTTTTGGCCAATCTCAGTAAGGGAGGACGTAAGGGGAGGGGTACTGTGACATCGGCGGTTATGCCCGCCGATGCCCCTGCTGCTGCAGCGCGCACCGCAGCGTTTCCTCACCTGCGCGCTCCCGTCCGGTCACGCGCCCGCCGTCCACTCGTCCTCACGGCGGCTCCTGGCTCCCGCCCCCTGGTTCGCGCACGCCACCTCCCGCGCTCTCTCTCCAGCGGTGGGCGGCGCTGAGGGGCGGGCCTGGGGGACGCACTTCCGGGGGTTGCTGTATTTCAGGCGTCCTCGCTGTTAGAAGGACGCCTGATGATTGTGTAGTTTTTCTGCACCCTCTGGCCTCTACAGTTTTCCTGTAGTTTAACCTCTCTCTGCCTGATTCGCCCTGTCGTCCTCAGTCTCGTGTCTCCCTTCCCTCCCAGTCTGCCTGGGCGCTGCCTTCCTTCCATCCCCTGTGCCGTCCTCTGTCTCCAGTCCGCCTTGGTCTTCCACTTGCCTTTCCCCCGTATTGTTTCTTTCCTGTGCCACTGGTCCTTGCTCGTTTTTCGCACCGTTGCCTCCCCAGTCCTTTTGTCCGTGGAGCCGTCCCTCTTGGTACCGGCTGTCACGCCTCCGTCCTCTGTGGTCCTGCCCCAAACGATCCCTGTATAGGGGTCGGTCTTCACCTGGCGTGCTCGGCCCAGGGGCTCCGGATCCGCGATCCAGAGGGTCCACTCTCTAACGTAGTTTTCTCCTAAATATTACAGTAAGATTTCATAAATTATCACCAGATCGTAATGCTTGGTACAGAGAGACTGTAGTGGGAACGATACTATACGCGCTGTTGTCGAGGGCATTGCTTCACATTATGAGTAAAGTTGGTCTCTGCTCTAGATGTGGTGTGAAGACTCCAATCGGACTAGAAACCAGTGATAATAATAAGACAGGGAAGCAATTTTTAGCATACTCTTTTAAGAAGGCAAATTTGAGAACCATACTTGACACCTGATACTATGGCAAGATGTTGCTGCATCAGGCATTTTGCGTAATGTACTCTATCTAGCATTTTCTGTTCATTTCATTTTGCATTACTTATAAATAAAATGTATGGTAAAAGAAAAAGGGGTACTGTCAAGGGATGGGGTAATATGTAAAAAAAGAAAATCCCCATATAACAACTGAGAATGTGCGAACCACTAGCAGCAGCAGCGCCACCAACGGCAACAGCCGTCCTTGTCCAGGCAGAAGTACTACTAGATGCAGATCACAATTGGCCTCTGGCAAGCATATTGGTGGAAAGGAAGAAAATAATTAAATTTATGGTCCATCACTCATCTCACTCACAGCAGGATGATATTACCTCTGACAGCGACACTATCAGTTTGAGTCAGTGTTCTGCAGTCAACATTTTCCGCTGCCATAACTTTTAATCTTTTACATAGAGTTGTCATTGATGAAATTGAAAGTATGTGTTGCCCATTAGTCTCCTAACCCACAGCACCACTGCACCTAAAGATATTTCACAACAGCTTCTTCCAGTTGGATTACTGGAAGAGATGAACAGTCAGCCTTTGAACTCAAATGACATGGAGACAAAGCGGAGTAGGACATGCTTAAAAAGCCAAACTGTGATGTGAGGGGCACTGGAAATGGCACTCCCAGGCAGAGCAAATCTAGAGGTGGGAATTGGACCGGGAGGCAAGGAGCTCAGAATATTTCCAACATAAATGCAGCTGCCAGCCAAATCAAGGATGATGATGACAATAATGATCGTGTGCTGGAAAGGAAATGGGAAGCAGATCAGGGTACTGAGAAGATGATGTTGGCTTCGGTGATACACAGTGGAGGCAACATGTGACTAAAGAATCTCCCAGCATAAAATCTGCTTCTTTTGGGGTTAACTCAGGAGTCGATGATGCCGCAGACCTGCAGTGGAAGAGGCTCAATATTATCTGAAAGCTAGGGTCATGGTGGTGGCAAGTCCCACTTGCAGCTGTCTTGGGTGTGGAAGTTCTTTTCCACATTTCCAACAGATGAACCTTTGCTCTGCAGGAACAAAATAAGCTGTGGATATGCATGCTTGAATAGACTAGGAACTACAGCTCTCCATCAACACATAAAGCAACATCACATATTCATATGGGAAAAACAAGCTGGCCAACTATATAAGTTGTCCTCCTACCCCTTTTCCTCATGCTTGTCTTTCTGGTAGCCAGGCCGCAGGTAGGAAGTGGTTGGTGTCATTGTCACTCACAATTACTGTTCATCATTTTCCAACTGCTCCTCATCTTTCTCCATTACACCACCAGATATCCATCCTTGATTGTTTGTCATGAAAATTGGAGTATGCACCTAGTCATCCTCTTGTGTGCTAATTGAATTTCCTAGTCAAGTCGATGGTAGTGCAGAAATTGCCCTCCCAGGTGGTGGAGTCCACCACCTTTCCAAAAATTATGGCATGTGTGCAGCATTCCTGGAAAATACCCAGCCACCACTTTCTTGCAGGAAACCATGGGCTACTATCTCAACTTGCCGTTCAGCTCCCAAGTGTGCTGCACAGTAAACATTTGAAGCAGCAACTATGAACAGGGACAGTACTTGACTTTCACGCCCCACTGGTTGAATGCTTTGAACAGCGGCAATGTATTACCACAAATGGGACAGGCATTCGCATTCCATCAGGGAGCGGTTATTTGTCTCTTCCTACATCTCCTCTGCAACCTCTTCAACAGACATGACATCATCTTCATCAACAACAGGTGCACATACTAGTCAAATTGTCTATACGATCAAAAAAGGTGCAAGACTGCTTCAATTTATGGTGAATACTAGAAATTCACAAATTTAGTTCACACCCTTTAGAATAAATAAATGCAATCAATCTCTTCCTATGACCATCAACAAGTTTCTTCCATCTTTCAACTGGAATTTAAGACCACTCTTTTGCAAACTTCCCCAGGTCTCCCATATTTGAAGGGTGCCTTCTCCCAACAGCAATTTTTATGATCTCTCCACAGGATTTCAATAGGATCTAGATCTGGACTCATTGCTGGCCACTTCAGAACTAATGCTTTGTTTCCATCCATTTCTGGGTGCTTTTTGAAGTTAAATGTCATTGTCCTGCCAGAAGACACATGACCTAGGACGCAAACCAGACATTGGGTACTACATTGCAACCGAAAATCCTTTTGGTAATCTTTTTCAGATTTCATGATGTCTTGCACACAATTAAGGCACCAAGTGCCAGCAGAACAACACTAAAACATCGTTGAACCTCCACTTGATGTGACTGTAGGTACTGTGTTCTTATCTTTTTAGAACTCATTCCGTTTTTGGTAAACAGTAGATTGATGTACTTTACCAAATGGATCTATCTTGGTCTCATCTATCCACAAGATGCTTTTTCAGAAGGATTTTGGCAAACTGCAGTCTAGATTTTTTGTGTCTGTCAGCAGTGGGGTCCTCTGGGTCTCCTACCATAGCGTTTCATTTAATTAAAATGTTGACAGATAGTTCGCACTGACACTCATGCCTGCTGGACAGCTTGAACTTTTTTGGTACTTGAGAGGAGCTGCTAATCCACTATCCTGCGTTGCAAACTTTCAGCAAATTTTCTCTGCCGTCCACGATTAGCTACAGTGCCATGGGTTGTAAACTTCTTGATTATGATTATGTTAAGTAACATCAAAATCTCTGGAGAATTAGTAACCTTGAGATTGATTGTTGATATTGTTCAACAATTTTGGTTCTCAAGTCGTCAGACAGTTCTTTTTTTCTGTTCTCTATGCTTAGTGTGGAACACAGATACACAACACAAAGAATAAATCAATATCTCCCTTTTTATCTGGATTCAGGTGTGATTTTCATATTGCCCACACCTGTTACTTGCCACAGGTGAGTTTGAGCAAGCATCACATGCCCATAATTTTGGAAAGGTGCCAACAATTTTGTCTGTCCTATTTTTTATTTTTTTTTGTGAAATTATGTCCAAGTTGCCTTTTTTTCTTTATTTTGTGTCTCGTTCCAATACACTCAAAGGAAATAATCTTGTAATTCAATAGTTTTCTGTAAGAAGTACTTTATTTTATGAAACAATTTCAATGGTACAGTAGAGGGAACTGTGGCATTAAGTATGTCATGTTTCTCATATTTATCTGAAAAACACTAACAAGGATGCAACAGTGGATGGGGGAAGATCAGCTTGAGCATGTTCACTGCCACCATGCTGCTGGTCAGGCTGTATACATCAGATGTTAACCCCTGGAATTGATGCTATAAAATGTACATATACAGTTGTGGCCAAAAGTATTGACACCCCTGCAATTCTGTCAGATAATACTCAGTTTCTTCCTGAAAATGATTGCAAACACAAATTCTTTGGTATTATTATCTTCATTTAATTTGTCTTAAATGAAAAAACACAAAAAGAATTGTCCTAAAGCCAAATTGGATATAGTTCCACACCAAACATAAAAAAGAGGGTGGACAAAAGTATTGGCACTGTTCGAAAAATCATGTGATGCTTCTCTAATTTATGTAATTAACAACACCTGTAACTTACCTGTGGCACCTAACAGGTGTTGGCAATAACTAAATCACACTTGCAGCCAGTTGACATGGATTAAAGTTGACTCAACCTCTGTCCTGTGTTCTTGTGTGTACCACATTGAGCATGGAGAAAAGAAAGAAGACCAAAGAACTGTCTGAGGACTTGAGAAACCAAATTGTGAGGAAGCATGAGCAATCTCAAGGCTACAAGTCCATCTCCAAAGACCTGAATGTTCCTGTGTCTACTGTGTGCAGTGTCATCAAGAAGTTTAAAGCCCATGGCACTGTGGCTAACCTGCCTAGATGTGGATGGAAAAGAAAAATTGACAAGAGATTTCAACGCAAGATTGTGCGGATGTTGGATAAAGAACCTCGACTAACATCCAAGCAAGTTCAAGCTGCCCTGCAGTCCGAGGGTACAACAGTGTCAACCCATACTATCCGTCGGCGTCTGAATGAAAAGAGACTGTATGGTAGGAGACCCAGGAAGACCCCACTTCTTACCCCGAGACATAAAAAAGCCAGGCTGGAGTTTGCCAAAACTTACCCGAAAAAGCCTAAAACGTTTTGGAAGAATGTTCTCTGGTGACATGAGACAACAGTAGAGCTTTTTGGGCAAAGGCATCAACATAGAGTTTACAGGAGAAAAAAGAGGCATTCAAAGAAAAAAACACGGGCCCTACAGTCAAACATGGCGGAGGTTCCCTGATGTTTTGGGGTTGCTTTGCTGCCTCTGGCACTGGACTGCTTGACCGTGTGCATGGCATTATGAAGTCTGAAGACTACCAGCAAATTTTGCAGCATAATGTAGGGCCCAGTGTGAGAAAGCTGGGTCTCCCTCAGAGGTCTTGGGTCTTCCAGCAGGACAATGACCCAAAACACACTTCAAAAAGCACTAGAAAATGGTTTGAGAGAAAGCACTGGAGACTTCTAAGGTGGCCAGCAATGAGTCCAGACCTGAATCCCATAGAACACTTGTGGAGAGATCTAAAAATGGCAATTTGGAGAAGGCACCCTTCTAATATCAGGGACCTGAAGCAGTTTGCCAAAGAAGAGTGGTCTAAAATTCCAGCAGAGCATTGTAAGAAACTCATTGATGGTTACTGGAAGCGGTTGGTCGCAGTTATTTTGGCTAAAGGTTGTGCAACCAAGCATTAGGCTAAGGGTGCCAATACTTTTGTCTGGCCCATTTTTGGAGTTTTGTGTGAAATGATCAATGTTTTGCTTTTTGCTTAATTCTCTTTTGTGTTTTTTCATTTAAGACAAATTAAATGAAGATAATAATACCAAAGAATTTGTGTTTGCAATCATTTTCAGGAAGAAACTGAGTATTATCTGACAGAATTGCAGGGGTGTCAATACTGTTGGCCACAACTGTATGAAACCACATATTGATTATGCAATCCCTAGCATCTATTATGACTCATATGAAAAGTTTGTTCAACGCTATGTGGAAATGAGAACATATAGAAAAGGGCGCACACAGAACCAAGTAATAAACAATTATCTCATTCTTAAAATAACAATAGTTAAAAATTGTGGGCCAAAAATGTACGTTGTGTTTACAGCTCGCATAGTCCTTTATTTCAGCCCCCAATTAGATTTCTGGGATCACAGTGCTCAGGCCTGCGCCCACGTTTTGCCAGTCGCCAGCCATTTAATTTCTCTTTACACTTTGTATGCAGAGTTCACTACTGAACACTGTGGCACATGCAATGAAATAATAAGTACTAATGCTGGCCAGTGCCAGCGTCAGGATGTTCTTTGTGGATGGAGTTGGCACACTATGCACTCCTGTCCCTCTGATAAAAACTACAGTTACTTTTTTCTATGTGATGTATATGCTCCTGCCCCAATATATCCTATATGATGTATACAGCAGTCTGTTTCCTATGTGATGTAGATACAGCAATCTCAGTGTATCCTGTACAATGTTTATAAAGCAGTCTGTGCCTGCCATGTGATACAGCACTGTCTCGTATGTAATGTTTAAAGCACTTTGTGTCTCCTATATGATGTATATTTCAGACTTCTCACTGCTTGCGTTCTATGAGTGTAACATGAGAAGTGATGAAGTTCACACTTTGAGGAGACCTGAAGTGCAATATCCATCTGTGTTTGGAACAACTTACTGCAAGGAGTTCTTGACAAAACTTATCACAAAGAGTTGACTGCATTCCAGACCGATATAAATCTGGAAAAGCAGTTGAAAGTAGCAAAATCATCAATACCACCCAACATCACAGCCATATATTAGAGGTGAGTGAATTATTTGGTTGACCAAATATGCATAATAATTTCAGTTTATAATTTTGTAAGGCCCTTAGTATAAAAAAAAATAGTTCTTGGCAGAAAAAAAGATTCCCACCCCTGCACAAGGCCAATTTTACATGGAACAGGGAAGAGGAGCAACAGCATGTGAATGTGGAGGGAGACCTTGACTGATCACAGGTGTAGACAATAGACAAGGTGTGAAATTGATGATGATTATGATGGTGGCCATGTCAACCAACATTCGCAGTCGAAAGTGAACCAATCAGACTCAACCTTGGATGTGCGTGCAAGATTGCCGCCGGATGTTCAGCTGGTATAACAGCTGACATGCGGAACTCACTGCCAGGAACAGTGCCCACACCGCTCCCAGCAGTTTAACCCCCTAAATGCTGTAATCGATAGTGATCGCAGCATTTAGAAGGCAGGCAGAGGGAGGGTTTCCCCTCTGCTCCCCGATCGGTGCCCCCTCGTGGGGGTCTGATCGTTGCCACGGTGACCTGATGTCGTCATGATGACATTCGTGTCACCAGAGCTAGCAAGCTTGTTACACCATACTCGGAGCATAGTGTATCAAGCTTATATGTCAGTGCAGCACTGACAGCTTATAAAGCATAGTAATGTTTGTGCATTGCTATTCTTTATAAGCGATCAGTGAAAAAAGTGAAAGTCCCATAGAGGGAGTAAGTGAAAAGTAAAAAAAAAATAGCAAAAATGTAAAAAAATAAAATTGAAAAAGAAAGTGATCAATAAATGTCATGTGACTGAAAATGGTACCAATAAAAACGTCAACTCATACTGCAAAAAAACAAGCCCTGACATGACTGTCAGCCAAAATATGGAGAAATTATAGCTATCAAAATATGGCGATGCACAAACTTGTTTTCGCGATAAAAAGCATTTCTTAGTGTGTGAGAGCAGCCAGTCTAATCACTTATACCGCATCAGGAACGGCATAATAAATAAAACCAATTCTTCTCTTGCTGTTGATTTTTTTCATTCTGTCTCCCATAGATCTCAGGAATGCTTGGCGCAAGTTTATCCTGCGCTCACATCAGGATTTCCGTGTAAATTTCTGAAATACACGATATAGACAGAACCCCTGGCATAAGATTCCCTATAATGAGGCAGATGGAGGCACTGTAAATGCTGTCTAGCCTGTAATCCACCAGTGTCCGTCATTTTAGGCGTTCATAAAAGCGTGGTCCGCCACAGTTTTGTACACTTGTGAAATGAAGGACACAGCTGAACAGAGACCAGACTGAGTCCAGAGTAACTCTGTTGCCTCATTATAGTGAATAGATCACTTGGGGGTTTAATTTTCATCACGTCACTCAGAGGTTTAGATGGAAAACTGTTGTGAGTTCATTTTCCCCTTCACTACTGAGGCCCGAGGAACTCCCTCTTCTGGTAAAGAAAGGTAGTGAGCCTGATTATCAAACACCTGAGTCTGATGATGATGACTGGCTGAGTGGAGTTACTGACTGGATATAAGGCTGCCGACGCCCTTCTGCCCTGCGGGTGATTTCTCTGTGGGATCCTTGGAGACCAGTCTGAATTCCTGCTCCTCTAAAGCTAAGTTTTCTGCTCGGCTTTTTGCATTGGTGCTTTGACTTTGTTTTGCTTTGTTTTTCTGGATTTCTGCCATTCCCTGCTGGGGTGTGCTGAATTCCTTTAGCTCTGTCTTCTGAAAATACCTGAGGGCTGATTTAGTTTTTGAAGCCTAGCTGCTTCAGGGTCTTTTTCATATCAGCTTGTTGGCTTATGTCTTTGATAGGGTTTTGGCAGATTGCAGACAGCAACCTTCCTTTCCTTTTCTGTTTAGTTAGCTTGGGCCCCATCGTTTGCTCAGCCTATCTTTCTATCTGTGTGAGTGTTTTTTCATCTTGCTTCACCGTCATTATATGTTGGGGGCTGCCTTTTACTTTGGGGTCTGCTCTGGGGCAGTTTAGATTTCCTTTTCTGTCTTTAGGCTATTTAGCGCTCCGGCTGTGATCGAGGGGTCTAGGGCATCGTAGGAACCCCCCACGGCTACTGCTAGTTGTGTTGATAGGTTCAGGGGTCTGCAATCTGATAGTTGCCAACTTCTCTGGTTTTCTGGACGTAGCTTCTATTTTTGTGTCTGCCTCCTACAGTGACTCAATCATAACAGAAAACCCAGTGTAGCGCGCGGGATAAATGTGATAGAAATGTTGTTATTATTATTTATTATAACACCATTTATTCCATGGCGCTTTACATGAGAGGAGGGGTATATATAACAAGAAGTACAGTAATCTTTAACAGTACAAGTCACGACTGGTACAGAAGGAGAAAGGACCCTGCATGTAATAAAATGTTCCCAACAAAAGCTTCAAATCAAACCATAAAAAAGCAAGTCCTCACTCAGGTCCGTCATCTATCAGAAATATGGAGGGCTTCCATGTTACTGATAGTATAAAGGCTCTGGAAAAGTGAAATGGCTCCTTGCACCCCCAAATGAAATTGAGAAAATATTTTTTCTTCATTGCCCAATGGTATAATATTATGTGACCCACCTGTGGTGTCAATATGATCACTGCACCCCTAGATGAATTCATAGAGGTTTAGTTTGTAAAATGGGGTCTCTTATGGGGGGGATTCTGCTGCTTTGCCCCTCTGGGGCTCTCCCAGTGGGTCATGGCACCAGCAAACTAATCAAGAGTAAAATCTGTACTATAATATGGTGCTTCTTCCATCTTGAGCTTTGCACTGTGCCTGAAAAGTATTCCCCGATTAAATGTAGGGTATTGGCATACTCAGGAGAAATTTTTACAACAAACTGAGGTCCATTTTTTCGTACTAGCACTTAGAAAAATTAAAAACTTGGGGCAAAAACAACATTTTAGTGGTAAAAATTGAATTATTCTTTCTTCACCGCCTAATGGTCTAAAATTCTGTGAGGCACATGTATTGTCAATATGATCACTGCACCCCTAGATGAATTCATTGAAAATAAAAAAAATTGGCTAAAAGAACATTTTTGTGGAAAAAATGCAATTTTTCTATTTTTCACAGCTCAATGTTATAAACTTCTGTGAAGCACCCAGGGGTACAAGGTGCTCACTAGGCATTTAGATAAGTTCCTTGAGGAGTCACTTGTGGGGGTTTCCACTGATTAGTCGCATCAGTAACCCTCCAAACGCGACATTGCGTCCGCTCTCTATTAGACAATTTTGCGTTCAAAAAGTCAAACAGTGCTCCTTTCCTTTCGAGCCCTGCCATGCGCCCAAACAGTAGTTTTCCCCCACACATGTGATATCAATGTTCTCAGGAGAAATTTCAAATCATATTTTGAAGTCTATTTCTCCTGTTACCCTTGTGAAAATAAAAAAATTGGGTATAAAATAAAATTTGTGAGAAAAAGTTAAATGTTCATTTTTTCCTTTCACATTCCATTAATTCCTGTGAAGCACATGAACGGTTAACTAACTTCTTGAATGTGGCTTTGAGCACCTTGAGGGTTGTAGTTTTTAGAATGGTTTACTTTTGAGCTTTTTTTTCCTGTCATATAGACCCCTCAAAGTCACTTCAAATGTGATGTGGTTCTTAAAAAAAAATTTGTAAATTTTTTTGAAAAAATGAGAAATTGCTGGTCAACTTTTAACCCTTATAACTTCGTAACAAAAAAATTGTTTCAAAAATTGTACTGACGTTAAGTAGACATGTGGGAAATGTTATTTATTAACTATTTTGTGTGACAACTCTGGTTTAATGGCATAAAAATTGCTAAATTTTCAAAAATGTTCCAAATTTGATATTTTTTTTACAAATAAGAGAAAATCATATCGTACAAAATTTACCACTATCACGAAGTACAATATGTCTAGAAAAAAAATCTCAGAATCAGTGGGATCCGTTGAAGTGTTCCAGAGTTATTAGCTCAAAGTGACACGGGTTAGAATTTTGATATTTGGCCTGATCATAAAGGTGAAAATCAGGCTTGGGAGGTGAAGGGGCTAATGGTGATGGCAAGCTATACGTATGATTGCAATTCTATTGTTATCACCAAGCAAAGGGATGACATGTGTCAAAGATCCCAGCCTGGGATCGCAACAGGACCCACCCACTTTGGAGTGAACAGCTCTCTGTTGCCACCAATCGTCTGGACAATTACGTGATTGACCGACGATCAATGGAGAGCGCAGGCTGTTTCCACTTATAGGCCAGTTATCGGGAAACTAACAGTGAGCGTATGGTATATACACCTCCGATTCCAACTTATGGAATATATGTATATACCCCCGATACAGTGACTGCGAACTCTACGATAACCTAAGTAATACTTGCTCTCAACACCAGCCGTGTTCTGTACAGGCTGATAGGAGGCCTGGTTCTTGTAGCGTTTTGCTTCAGGGTGCAGTTTACAGAAGAAAAGGAACAGAATTATTACATTTTGTATTTAATACAAAATGATAGGCAGTGTTTATACAAAAATATATGCAAAAGATTTTACAAAGGGGACAAAACAAATCAGTATATACAATTACAGAAAAGAAAAGAGATTAACAAAATAATTTACTACACCATTCACAGAGATGATTCAGTTTAGTGAAGGAGAGCACTTTGATTGGAGAGATTCAGTGAACTGGATTCACGCATACACTAATGTGTATCTCTCTAAAGGAACACAGATCATAATTTGTCTTGACATTTTACCAGCATCTGAGTTACACCCACCCCTCAATGAAGACCTCACATGGGCCGTGTTGAGGGATCTCCTCAGCCCTTCAGGATTTTATGAAATTCCCAACTCTGCTGTCCCATTTATCCATGTGCTTTATTCCTATCCTCCTATGTTCTCTTGCAATCCACTTTCACCGACCAATCCCCCCTCCATCACGACTCATACACATCAGCTCCTCTCTCTTTCCTTCTCCCATGTACAGCTCCCATGCACTTCTCACCTTCTTAAACAACCTCAGCCCATCTTGCCCTAACACACTGCACAAAAAATCTTCATACAATTCCAAAAACTACTTGCTCTTTACCTTCCTGCTCCTACTGATTTCAGGGGACATCTCCCCCAACCCCGGTCCACCATCCCCCAACCTCAACCCCTACCCTACCTCACATCGAAACCTTAATTATCTTACTAATATCATTTGCACTCCTTCATCTCCTTCTTTCAATTGTGCCCTTTGGAATCCACGGTCTGTATGCAACAAGCTTCCTTTCCTACACAATTACTTTCTGAAAAACTCTCTGAATCTGCTGGCCCTCACGGAAACCTGGATTCAGGATTCTGACACTGTCTCTCCTGCTGCCATTTCCCATGGTGGCTTACAATTCTCCCATTCCCCGAGACCGACAAACAGACCTGGTGGTGGAGTCGGCATACTCCTGTCCCCACAATGCACTTTCCAGGTCATCCCCCCAGTTCCATCACTCTCATTCCCTTCTTTTGAAGTCCACACCATCAGGCTCTTTCGTCCCCTCTCCCTCAGAGTAGCGGTCATATACCGGCCCCCAGGCTCACCCACCCACTTCCTGGACCATTTCTCTGCCTGGCTGCCACACTTCATGTCCTCAGAACTACCAACCCTTATCCTGGGAGACTTCAACATCCCCATTAACAGCCCCACTTCCACATCTGCATCCCAGCTTCTATCACTAACCACTTCTCTAGGCCTCTCTCAGCTCTCAACCTCTGAAACACACAAAGACGGTAACACCCTGGACCTGGTTTTCGCCCGGCTCTGCTCAATCTCCTACCTAGATAACTCACCGCTCCCCCTCTCTGACCACAACATTCTCTCCTTTACACTCACAAATCCTCGCTCACCCCAGCACCCTCCTACCTACCATTCAGTCAGAAATCTACAAGCCATTAACCCTCATACACTTTCAGACTCCCTACACTCATCATTGTCCCCAATCTCTTCTTTGTCCTGTCCTGATCTGGCTGTACATCACTTCAATGACACTCTTAGAAGCACCCTTGACCAAGTAGCTCCCCTCACCCTCAGAACCTCCAAACACAGAGTGAAACAGCCCTGGCTCACATCGCAAACCCGATTTCTCCAGCGATGCTCTAGGTGTGCTGAACACTTATGGAGGAAAACACGCACACCAGAAGACTTCATACACTTCAAATTTATGTTAAGGACATATAACTCTGCCCTTCACCTCGCCAAACAGACCTACTTCACCACCCTGATCTCCTCACTATCCAACAACCCCAAGAAACTTTTTGACACCTTTCACTCCCTCCTCAGGCCAAAAGCACAAGCCCCTATCACAGACATTTGCGCTGATGACCTGGCCTCCCACTTTATAGAGAAAATAGACAATATCCTTCAGGAAATCCACTCCCAATCACCAAGTTCAGTGACTCCCATCCCTCCCTGCATTTCCCCCGGCTCACTCTCCACATTTGCTCCCATCACAGAAGAAGAAGTCTCCAGGCTCCTCTCCTCTTCTCGTCCGACTACATGCACAACCGACCCCATTCCCTCACATCTCCTCCAGTCTCTCTCCCCAGTCGTCACAACTCACCTAACTACAATCTTTAATCTCTCCCTCTCCTCTGGCATTTTCCCCTCCTCCTTCAAACACTCTATCATTACTCCATTACTAAAGAAACCCACCCTCGACCCATCCTGCACAAACAACTACAGACCAGTCTCCAATCTCCCCTTCATCTCTAAACTCTTGGAGCGCCTGATATACTCACGCCTTACCCGTTACCTCTCCACTCACTTCCTCCTAGACCCTTCACAGTCCGGTTTCTGCCCCCTACATTCGACAGAAACTGCACTCATCAAAGTGACCAATGACCTTCTGACAGCAAAACGTAATGGTGACCACTCTCTGCTCATTCTTCTCGACCTTTCTGCAGCTTTCGACACTGTTGACCATCCTCTCCTACTCTCTAGGCTCCAGTCACTAGGCATTAAGGACACTGCTCTTTCCTGGTTCTCCTCCTATCTTTCCGACCGCTCCTTCAGTGTTCTGTTTTCTGGCTCCACTTCATCTCCTCTTCCTCTCACTGTTGGGGTACCTCAGGGCTCAGTCCTTGGCCCCCTTCTCTTCTCTCTCTATACGGCCCCAATTGGACAGACCATCAGCAGATTTGGCTTTCAGTACCATCTTTATGCTGATGACACACAACTGTACACATCATCCCCTGACCTTACCTCCGCTGTACTACAGAACGCCACTGACTGTCTGTCTGCAGTCTCCAACATCATGTCTGCTCTCTATCTGAAACTCAACCTCTCCAAAACTGAACTTCTTCTGCTCCCACCATCTACTAACCTCCCTAAATCTGACATTTCCCTCTCTGTGGGTGGCACTATAATAACACCCCGACAGCAGGCGCGCTGTCTGGGTGTTATGTTCGACTCCGATCTCTCCTTCACCTCCCATATACAATCTCTTGCCCGCTCATGCCGCTTACACCTAAAGAACATCTCTAGAATCCGCCCTTTTCTCACCATGGAAACAACAAAAACTGTCACTGTCGCCCTGATCCACTCCCGCCTGGACTACTGTAATGCTCTATTAATTGGCCTCCCTCTCACTCGACTCTCCCCTCTCCAGTCTATCCTTAATGCAGCAGCCAGGGTTGTCCATCTGGCTAATCGTTACTCAGACGCGTCCGCTCTTCGCCAGTCGTTACACTGGCTGCCAATTCATTACAGGGTACAATTCAAAGTACTTGTTCTCACCCACAAAGCTCTCCACAGTGCGGCACCCCCTTACATCTCCTCCCTCATTTCTGTCTATCAGCCTAACCGACCGCTGCGCTCTGCAAATGACTTTCGACTAACCTCTGCCCTAATCCGTACCTCCCACTCCCGACTCCAAGACTTCTCCCGTGCTGCGCCAATCCTCTGGAATGCTCTACCCCAAGATATTAGGACCATCCACAATTTGCATAGTTTTAGGCGCTCGCTCAAAACACATTTGTTCAGAGCGGCCTATCACATTCAGTAATCAAAGTCATGTTTGTGTGTGTGTAGCCCATTCACTATCTCCATCTAACCCCCACCCCCTGAAGATGGCTGGACCGTCATTGTAAATACATCATTGTAAATACAAACCTGTGCTTTGTATCTCCCCACCTCATTGTAGATTGTAAGCTCCACGAGCACGGTCGTCTTATTTCGCTTTAATTATTGTATTGTTAACGTTGTTACTTATGACTGTTGTGTTTGAAACTGTTCAACTGTAAAGCGCTGCGGAATATGTTGGCGCTATATAAATAAAGATTATTATTATTATTATGACTGTTTTCAGCGATTTGCCCACTATTGATTTATACAAAACAGTGGAGAAAATAACGCAAATAGGGTCTTACCTGATAAAATTTCACATATCTATTCGGATCTCTGCACTGAATCAACTCCTGTGTGTCTCCACTCCATTCAATGTCAGCAAGCATTTAATCCTGAATGCTACATATGTCTTTTCAACTATGCAAACTTATATCTGGTAACCAGCTTTTTCAATCTCTGCTCTGAATCAACTCCTGTGTGTCTCCACGCCATTCAATGTCAGCAAGCATTTAATTCTGAATGCTACATATGTCTTTTCAACTATGCAAGCTAATATCTGGTATATAGTTATTTCAACTTACTCTACTTGTCCCCTTATGTTGTGATGTCAAGAAACTTTTCAAAGTGGTTTATGATGCATGTAGGCCATGACACTGGTTTATCTTACCACTACATTTATTGGGCCCTGCTGTTGTTGTTTAGTTTGATTGCTTGTTAACGAGCTGAGCCAAAAAAAAAAACAACCAGATCTAAGCATCAGACTCCTATATATTCAGACCTAGCTTGGGGGAGCATTTATGCAGGGAGCATTTATGCACATTGAATCGAAGTACATTTGATCAAAGTATGAGGCAGTTTTAACATGGCAATTAGACAGGGCAGGAGACAGGTAAGACATTTATATGCATCTTATCTATGTACATTTGGATTACAACAAATATATACCATACGCATTTGTCTAATTTATATCCTGGCCGCTACATTCATACACATTCACCGCCCTGGCACTAACTCTTTACACTCCATCCATATCGGCCCCTCAGTCCTTTCCTCTATGTATAGCACTCACGCTCTTTTCACATTGCTACACAGCACAGATCCATTCAGTCCCACCATTCAACATCAGAGACACTCTCACAAATCACTTAACCATCTGCTCACTCTTTCTATCCTCCTTCTTCTAGTCGCAGGAGACATTGCTCCCTACCCTGGTCCCCCATGTTATAGCAAGTCAAACCCCCAACTGCTACATTCAGAAACCCCTCTTATCTTATTAATATTCCCTGCATGCCTCCTGTTTCTCTTAATTGTGCCCTTTGGAATTCTCGCTCAGTGTGTAATAAACTCTCTTTCATCCATGACTTTTTCCTTTCAAATTCTCTTAACCTTCTGGCTCTTACTGAAACCTGAATCCAGCAGTCAGACACTACCACTGCTGCTGCTCTTTCATATGGGGGCCTACTGTACACTTTTCTCATACCCCAAGATCAGACAAAAAAGCAGGTGGAGGTGTTGGTCTGCTCCTATCACCAAAATGTACCTTTCAGGTTATCTCTCAACTACTCTCACTTGTCTTCCCTTCTTTTGAAGTCTATGCAGTCAGACTCTACACCCCCTTCTCCATGCGAGTGGCGGTGGTGTATCGTCCTCCCGGCCCCTCCCATCAGTTCCTGGATCATTTTGCCACTTGGCTTCCACATTTTCTCTCCTGTGACATCCCTAGCCTCATCATGGGCGATCTCAACATCTCCATTGCTCTTCCCCTATCCCCATCTGCTACTCACCTTTTATCTCTAACCTCCTCGTTTGGCCTTTCACAGCTTACTAATTCTCCAACACATGAAGACGGAAACTCCCTCGACTTGATCTTCTTTGTGCAGTGGATGATTTCACAAACTCCCCTCTCCCGCTCCCTGACCACAACCTTCTTTCATTCTCTATCAAGAACTGCCAGGCCGCTCAGGTCACCCCCACTGTCCATATTTATAGAAACATACAGGCCATTAACACCCAGAAACTTATGAAGAACTTGCAGTCTTCATTTGCCCCTATCTCCTCCCTCTCATGTCCTAATTCTGCACTAAAGCATTACAATGAAACACTTCAAAGCACCCTGGATGAATTTGCACCTCTTTTACATAGAACAACACGACACAGAGAGCGACAACCCTGGCACACCCTGCAAACACGTTTCCTGCAGCGGTGCTACAGATGCGCTGAACGTCTGGAGAAAATCCAGTCTACACAAAGATTTCATCCATTAAAAGTTTATGCTTAGAACATACAACATTGCCCTTCTCCTCTCCAAACAAACCTATTTCAACACCCTCATTACCTCACTATCCAATAACCCTAAACGTCTCTTTGACTCTTTTCATTCCCTGCTCAACCAAAGAGTGCAGGCCCCAACCACGGAGCTTCGAGCTGACGATCTGGCCAATTACTTCAAAGAAAAAACTGACCATATCCGACTGCAAATTAACTCCCAATCACCTCATACCATGCACTGTCCTCCCTCCCCCACTGCATCTAGCTCACTCTCTGATTGTGAACCAGTCACAGAAGAAGTAAGCAGGCTCCTTGCATCTTCTCGCTCAACCACTTGCACCAGTGACCCATTTCCGTCGCATCTCCTCCAATCCCTTTCCCTCACCTAACTAAAAAATTTAACCTCTCTCTCTTCTGGTATCTTTCCCTCCTCATTTAAGCATGCCATCATACATCCACTAGTTAAAAAAAATCCCTCGACCAAAACTGTGCCGCTAACTATAGACCTGTCTCTAATCTTCCCTTCATCTCTAAACTCCTGGAACGCCTGGTCCACTCCCATCTGATCCGCTATCTCTCTGATAACTCGCTTCTCGACCCTCTCCAATCCGGTTTCCGCTCTTTGCACTCTACTGAAACTGCCCTCACTAAAGTCTCTAATGATCTACTAACAGCTAAATCTAATGGTCACTACTCCATGCTAATTCTCTTGGATCTCTCCGCAGCATTCGACACTGTGGATCATCAGCTCCTCCTCACCATGCTCCGATCCATCGGCATCAAGGACACCGTTCTCTCCTGGTTTTCCTCCTATCTCTCTGACCGCTCCTTTACTGTATCTTTTGCTGGTTCCTCCTCTCATTTTCCCCTTACTGTTGGGGTTCCTCAAGGATCACCCTCCTCTTCTCTTTGTATACTGCTGCTATTGGTCAAACAATCAGTAGATTTGATTTCCAGTACCATCTCTATGCTGATGACACAAAATTATACACTTCTTCTCCTGATATCATGCCTGCCTTTTTAGAAAACAGCAAGCGATTGTTTTAATGCTGTCTAACATCATGTCCTCACTATGTCTGAAACTGAACCTGTCAAAGACTGAACTCCTTGTGTTTCCTCCATCTACTAATGTACCTATACTCGACATTGCCATTTCTGTGTGTGGTTCCACTATTACTCCCCAGCAACATGCCTACTGTCTTGGGGTCATACTTGACTCCGAACTTTCATTCACCCCCACATCCGATCACTGGCTCGCTCTTGTTATCTGCACCTCAAAAACATTTCTAGAATTCAACCTTTCCTTACTTTTGATTCCGCGAAAACTCTTACTGTTTCTCTTATTCATTCTCGTCTAGACTATTGTAACTCTCTTCTAATCGGTCTCCCTCTTGCCAAACTCTCCCCCCTCCAATCTGTCTTGAATGCTGCAGCCAGGATCATATTCTTCGCCAATTGTTACACCGATGCCTCTACCTTGTGCCAGTCATTACACTGGCTACCCATCCACTCCAGAATCCAGTACAAACTTATTACCCTCACCCACAAAGCTCTCCATGGCTCAGCACCACCCTACATCTCCTCCCTCATTTCAGTCTACCACCCTACCCGTGCCCTCCGTTCTGCTGATGACCTGAGGTTAGCATCCTCAATAATCAGAACCTCCCACTTCCGTCTCCAAGACTATACACGTGCTGCGCAAATTATTTGGAATGCACTTCCCAGGTCAATACAATTAGTCCCCAATCCCTACAATTTTAAGCGTGCCCTGAAAACGCATTTATTCAGACTGTCCTACCACCTCAACACATTAACCTAACTATCCCTGTGTGGCACAGTCAAAAGTTTTACTATAACCAGGTTCCCCGTCTCATGTTCCCACATGCTTTATGCATCTATTAGCCCTCTGTGTCTGTACTGTTACATGCTTAACATTATGGCTGGTCCAAACAATCAGGGCAATTGTTACCACCCACCTTTCATGTCTACCTTTTTTCCTCATAGATTGTAAGCTTGCGAGCAGGGCCCTCATTCCTCTTGGTATCTGTTATGATCTATGTGATTATTGTTATGCTGTAATGTCTATTGTCTGTACAAGTCCCCTCTGAAATGTAAAGTGCTGCGGAATATGACGGCGCTATAGAAATAAAATTTATTATTATTATAGATTATGCTAACCTGATATAGCCGGTGTCTGAGGTTTTTAAGATATAGATGATAGCTGCAGCAGATCCACGGGTCAGCAGGTGACCGATAATGTCTGGATAAAAAGGGATATTTGTGGATATATTCTGTGCTGCTGAATGAATAAAGACATCAGTCCAGAGATGGATGGATGAAAGAATTTGTGGTTTATTCTACACGTCTAGAAGTTTCAAACACCTCTTCAGGAAGCAAACACGTTTTATGCTCTGCTCACAGTATGGCAGAGCAGAGTGCGCCTGCGCGGTCTTGTGAGGTGCAATATCTCAGTTCGCAATATGGATGGCACATCCACATCAATCAAAGCAGGAAGATGCAATTAGGAGCAGAGAAGAGGGACAGATGCCGCAGTGAGGACGCCCCTCAAACTGGACCACCCTTATCTACATAAAGTGCGGGAGCATATCAAATAGTATTTATGGAGGCATGCATGGGGAGTCGGGGGCTGATAAACGCGTTTGTGGGGTACAGAACAGGAGCAGTTAAAGGTGGTGTCATTTGTGCATATGCTCAAAAACTCATGAAGGGGAGAAGGTCGGGGTTCCTCTGGAATCTGCCACATGTAATGGCTTGTGCCAAGTCTTTCTAAGGTAGCCTTTTTGAGCCTGTAGCCTCTGAGAGACGTAACATGATGGAGCTGTAGAATGCAATGAGAGAGTTCAAGGACTATATTTGTGGGGGTTTTTTGCCAGTGTGGTCTGCTTCTTCATATGGACATAAGAATGTAATAGTCTGTATCTTAAAAAAAGGGACACTGCTGTAAAGCACAACAGAATCCAGTTTAATTCCGTATGCCTCACTGCATGCTATAGCTCTGTTGAGGTTACGTGTGAATCCCATCTGAACTCCTAACTGTAAGTGCTTAAATGAAAAGTGAATGACTCCTTTTAATGTTGTCCCTAATAATAATCTGGAACTGCAGATCTTGGGATGTTTTCCCTCGTCCATGTGCCAGGTTCCGATCATTCTTTATTAAATAGACGTCAAGGAGAATGAGTCAGCCAAATGTAATGTAAAAGGGGCCTAAGTTAACTGCTAAAAAAATTAGATGATATTCTTTCACACTGTACCATCTAGTTGACTGAGTCCAGTGGTGGAATCTGTTATTGACTAGATTATTTCCTGCCACATTCATTACCTTCCTCATGGGCAGTTTCAGAAATGTATTCTGCACTAGACGCCTACATTAATAATTGAGTATTGCAGAACTAAAGCAGCCACAAGTGTGTGATAATAACTAGTCTAATGCTTTATAACTACAATGTAACTAGGTACATATTTGTAATCACCATGTAAATAGGTATGCAAAAACATAATCACTTCCAAAGATATTATGCTGAGCGTCAAATACGTTATTATACACTGCTCTATAAAGTGTCCTTTAAACCCAAGAATCTAATGCTGGAATAAAGTGTCGTTGATTTGGGGTAAGAAACTCTCCGGCTGTTTATGATTATAAATGTTGCGTGATTAAATTGCACGCTTAAAACTAACATTTGGAACATGTTGTTAACATTGAATACCGTTGTAGAAAATTATACCATAATTCAGAACACATTGCTCTTTTGTAGCAAGAGCTTAAATATCACCATTTACAATACTGTTCAGAGGTACTTTTCCATTATTCTGAAGAGATTTTTGTTTAAGTAAATTACACACTCGGATTTATTTATACCGTGTAAGTCTGAAGGCACAAGCTTGAGCCCACCCCAACCCAATCCTCATTTAATGTGAATTAGATGAATACATTAACACTTTAAAGTTACTTTATTGAGATTTTACATTGCTTACTGGCGGTCTGATGCCTCCATTTATTTAGAAACCGCTAAAAACCATAACAAAGTGGTTTCTATGCTAATGCTAGCAATAAAGGTGCAAAGCTTACAAACACTATTTAAATGAATATTGCTAATGCAGGAAAAAAAAGCTGAATAACACATTTGAAAGCATATTTCTAAAAAAAGATGAAAACTGTATTTAATTGACTCATTTGCAAAAAAATGCAATTTAAGTACAACTATTCTATGAAAATGAGAGAAAATACAGAAACATGTCAGTACATTGCAGGTTTAAGCTGAAATTTGACTTTTAGCTATTGCTAGATAATTGAGGGTCCCGGTGGTGCGGCAGTGCTATAGTGATAACCGATGACTCTTTAGGCCATGATCACAAAACTCAGACAAGTGCTATCCATCGTTCTGACGCATAGCACTTGTCCCCATGTAATTCTATGGTTCGGTGGATGAGTCTGATTTTTTTTCTCGGACCGAGCTAGTCAAGGGAAAAAAAATATCACAGCATGCACAAGTTGCATCCAATCATCATTCATCTCTATGGGTCTGTGAAAAAAAATCAGACCATACTCAGATGACATCTGAGTGTGGTCCGATTCTTACACACAGACTTCATGGAGAAGATAGAGAAATTTTTTTTTCTCATCCAGGAAAATCTGTTTAGAGTGCGATTAGCACAATTGGACACATTTTCTCGGAGGAGCGATAAACAGGAGCATGATGCTAGCCTTATGATGGCTCATCAATATCAGATCATTGCGCAGTGACTGTGAATGGTACTGGAAGAACTCTCCTAATTGCTTGAATGGGAGAGAGTTACAGTGTCGAAAGTTAATCTGATATCAGTTACCTTAAGGTCATTAATTTTAATGTCCCTCAACACTCCTTTAAGCCACCCTTGAACATGTTTTTATAACATGTTTGCAGCAATATATACTGTATTATGCACTACTGGTTCTTTCAGAGACTTGGACCTGAGGTACATGGCTTTATTACAGCCACCATGTTGGTTAGCACCGACACTATTCCATAAGGCAATGCTGTAGCTCTGAAGCCTATAATATCATATGAAGGCACACGGAGTTGTCTTTCGATTGGATTCTAAATGGAGAAGACAAAAAAATATATAATGGCATGTTCCATCAAATGCTGTATTATAGAGATCTTCATGGAGCCCATGAGCACATGCTGTGCCATTAACATGCGGCTTAATGGGGGCATGCATAATAACTGTTCTAACACATAATGCCTGTATGGACTGTTTTTTATCTATCATGAACGCACTGTGTATCCCAAACATGGGAATTGGTAAACCATAGACATAATGATGTCACTGTCAAATGCTAACTATATTGTAGTTACCAACTAATAAACCTAATGAAAAACACAATAACTGATATATACTAAGGAAGATGAGTACAATATATCTCTAGGTCTATAACATCAACTATTGAACAAGAACTGATCCATTTTTTCATATCCTTGTTTAAATGATTGAAGATACAACATCAGAGATTAAAATATTCCATCAAATATTCCAATAAATGCCTGGGTTTCTTCATCCTGATCTTCACTGAAAGAAAATTACAAGCAGAAAAGGGTGAAAATAACGAAACATTTTAAGGAAAGCATGGGAGGCATAGAGGTGAGGGGCATTGACTTACTGCTGCCTCTACAGAGATCCATGTGTAAGGGGTGTTGGGAGAAATGGCTTTTGGTCAAACAAAGCTGTTGGCTATGCAAAGTTTATGGCTAGCTTTAGATCAGATTCACATGGCTACAACATGCTTGCAATTCTGCTAATCAGATTACCATAATATCCTACGGTGATCTAAGTTTGGTTCAGTAGATCTGCAGGGATTTGTGTTACTGAATTCTGAACTAATACTTATAGATAAACATGGTGATCTGAACATAGCTTGAACTATACTGGGTGATATTTCTCACTGCTTTCCATGAACAGCTACAATATGATGTCTTAGGTGAATTATTTACTGGTGATATTCAGCACATAGTCATAATAATAAAATGTAATTCAACAAGTTAGGCCTAGGAAAAATGGCACTTCCCAAAAGACATGTAAACCAAACAGATCAAGGAAGCATATAGCGAAACGTGCGTCGGGGACTGCGAAATCATAAGGTCATATGCCTGTTACTCTGTCTTTTTGGGGCTGTTGTAGTACATTCAGGGAATGGGATTAATGCTATGGAGGAACCCTATGGGTCATTTATTTAAGCATTTATGCTGGTATTTTAGCGTTAACCATCCCAGCACAGTCTTTACTTAACCCCTGTTATATAGTGTCATATATTTTTTGTTGCCATTTGACTACTATAGTATGGCACCACTGTTAAGCACTTTATTATGCGCTCTCTGCCTGTAATCATGTCATTTACCCGTATAGATGGAATTTAGCCTTATATTTATATAGCTTGCAGAGAGTTTGCATTTTTATGACATATATTTCGGTGTTATTTCATGCAGTGTAGACACCATGCATGTCACATATCCATTTGGTATCTCACATATTCTGTATTGATTGTACTATACTGTAATCCTTTAAACGTGTTGGACATTCATGAGTGTACCCCTTGATGTAGCGTTAGGCACTTTACAGAGGCATGTGCATTTGTGGTATCTAATTGGATATCCATCTCTTTTTATGATTGTCTTTGTCTTTTTGTATGAATTTCAATAAAGCTGTGTGTATTTTATGGCTATATGCTTCCTTGATCTGTTTGGTTTACATAATAATAAAACGTTTGACAGGTGAAGTGAATAAACTGACTTTTTATCTACTGCTAAAACCCCTTACTATGGGCTCAAGAGTATCAGAACTGGACCATGGAGCAAAAAAAAAAAAAAGAGGTCCGAATGATCACATTTCTTTTATATCATAAAAACGGGCAGCGATGCCCCAAGATGAACTACTGGAAGAAGTCAAGCTGGTGGGGGGCAACAAAATACTCTTGTCACTAGGAAACATTAGATCCTGGCATTTATGTGCATGTTACTTGAACAAGTACCAATGGCCTTAACATTGTGTCCTGTCACACTGAAAAAAACATTTTTAGGAATCGTGTGAGGAACATGAAAAGTTGACCTTCAAATCTTCCGGAGACCCTGATGGTAGCGCTGCATTCCCAGGTCATCTTCTCCAGCGCTGTAGCTATCTATTGTTGAGCTGAAGCTCTCCCTGCTAATAATTGACAGTTCTGCTTATATTGTGCAAAGGGAGATACAGAAGCTGTCAATCAGCAGTGGGCGGGTGAGGGAAAACCAGTTTCCCTCTAAAGCATCTCATGCTGACATCTTGGTGCCAGTTATCACAGGGCACCCTTAGTGTCAATGTTGTTTTGGCAGCACAAAAGGGATTCATACAATTTCTGCATGTAAGTGACAGATCTTGCTGTCCACATCATGTAAAGGATCATATGACCTCAGTCATGAGACCAGGCTTCATTTCATTGCTTTGCGAGACATTTCTAATACTTATGTGCCCATTGTAACGCTTTCAGCCATGAACTGTCGTCCTTATAGGCACTTCCCATATGGAGATGGTTTTAATGCACAGTGTTTCTCTGTTATCCTTGAAAAGTAGAACTACATTAATTTTTGTGCTGTTTGTGTTTTTGCTTTTAAACTAAACAAAAACAACAGGCAAGATCAATTTTATTCAATTAATACATTTTAGGTGAGACATTTGAACAGAAGACATAATGCTCAAAGCTTTTACCTTTCATGGCTGGTGCTAACAAAAAAGTCGTGGTAACCTTTAGAAGGAAAGGGAGAGTTCAAAGTAGTCATCTTAGATCTTCCTGAGTATTGTCCTTCATTTGCAGCTACCTAGATGATAAAATTGTGGATATTAGAATAATATGACACTAAGGCTAAAGCATCATAAATGGTGTAAAGAAAACAAAATATTCACTTACTATTTTATGTGCTTTTGATCCATATTTTACTGCTTCAGAATCCAAGCAATGTACTTGTTTCTGACTCTCTATATTTGGGTCAGTCTTGATATTGGAATACCTAGACGAAGAAGTCTTGGTCATAAATATTACTGAGTTGCAACTTAATACAGCCTACATTAGAAAAGAGAAGCCGTTGCTCTGTTGACATTACGTCTACAGAAGATGCAGAATAGGAGGAGCAGTCTATGACTGCTCTGAGCTGGCAGAGATTGGCGATGGGCAGAACAGGCAGGTAGTAAATAACTACCTACCTGTTAGTTCTTATGACCATACTAAAAATAAATTAGCTCCAGATAACTTCTTTTAATATGCAAATTTACAACCCACCACAATATTATGTGTTGTAACTTAAAATGCTATTTTCATTGCATGGTTCCAGCAGAGAAAAACACATAAGTAAAATTCTATAGATGGAAGGAGATACATCTCCAGGCATACTACTACATTTTTCGCTTTTGCTTGTCCGCTCACCCTCATTCTTATATACAGTACTTTATGAAACACCATTGTTGTGTATGGAAAAATATATTCATTGATTATAAATTCTGGGTTTCTGCTCTGTTTTTGCATCCATGACTGACTTTCTGATGTTAGAGTAATAAAAAAAAATGCAGGAGTGTTTTGGATTGTGTGATCCCATGTCTCCGTGCTATATTCACACTTTAGCAGTATGCAATATATTTTAGCAAATGAGCAGAAAATGTGTGCATGAAGGCAGGTGTATAGCAGCATGATTTAATTTGTGAGCTTGTGAATGAGTACATACTTTTTTTTTTAATAATTTGATTATAATCCTTGTCCTGCTGATCTGTACAACACTACTTTACAGCCATCACTGTGAATACTCTAATGTGCAGATGCCTGCTTGAATTAACCTCGCAATGACTATGCTTCCTTGGCAAAGGCCAAGGGAAAATGTTGTTTTTTGTGTTGCTTTATTTTAGTAGCCATACATTTTTTATTTTCGCATTGACATACTGGAAAAGTTGTTTTTTGGAGACCGTATGACTTACCAGTTAAAGGAAACCTGTCACCGGATTCATGCTGCCTACACCATGGCTACCATGAATCCAAACCTTGCTGCCTGATTACAGACAGGTATATTTTTTATCTTCAACATAGAGGAAAACACATTAAAGATCAAGCCGGGACTAGTCTGACACTGTCCTGACCAGCTTTTCCATGCACTGCTAGTGGTCTTCCATAGTAAGGCTATGTGCACACGTAATTTTTGTTGCTGCAGATTTTTCCATGCGGATTTTGAAAAATCCACAGGTCAAAAATACCTGTGGATTAGCCTGCGGTTTAGCCCTGCGGTTTCACACCTCACAATGGTGAAGGCGTGAAACCGCAGCGGAATCAGCACAAAGAATTGACATGCTGCGGATTGTAACCCGCAGCAAATCCGCTCGGAAAAATCCGCAGCATGTGCACAGCGGTTTTGGTTTTACCATTGCAAAGAATGGTACTGTACAACGCAGCAGAAACTGCTGCGGATCCGCAGGGCCAGAAACGCTGTGGATCCGCAGGGCCAGAAACGCTGCAGATCCGCAGGGCCAGAAACGCTGCGGATCCGCAGCAGAATCCGCAACGTGTGCACATAGCCTAAGAGACCTGTCAATCACCTGCGATGGCACTAGGAGAAGCTCACCCGGTGGCAGTGCTGGGCTAGTCTCATCTCTAGCTACGGTCACTGACCAGATCCGTAAAATATATTTTTTCTGAAATGTTGGAACACTTCAGAAAAAACTATACCTGGCTGCAATCGGGCAACCGGACTGACTCATGCTGTCCACAATTTGGTAGCATTGATCAGATGATGGGTTACCTTTATTATTTTAATTTTTTGTGTTTTTTTTTTACTTTGTTTACACTGTACAAATTACATATTTTATTCTAATGATCACTGAAATTGTGACCTTACCAAATATGTATAGCTTTTTATATTTTACTATTTTGCGCAGTTCAAGCACTTTTTGTATTAAAAAAGTAGTTTTTTAAATCTTTTTCCTTTTGTGATAAGTTTTATTTTACATTTTTATTAGTGCCACTTAGAAACTTGAAACATGGATTATTGTGAGTACTCACCGTAAAATCCTTTTCTCCGAGACGCTCATTGGGGGACACAGATAGTGTGGGTGTATGCTTCTGCCGCTAGGAGGCTGACACTAAGTGAAAAAAAAGAGGTTAGCTCCTCCTCCGCAGTATACACCCGCGCCCCTATTGCGGGTGGAAATCAGTTTGGTGCCAAAGCAGTAGGAGGACAACAAATCAGCCTTAATACAGGTACAACATGTCCAAAGGAAAACACCACCCTTATATCAAATAAGTAAACACATTCATTTAAACAAGAGCCAACTGGCTAATAGGGTGGGTGCTGTGTCCCCCAATGAGCGTCTCGGAGAAAAGGATTTTACGGTGAGTACTCACAAAAGTCCATGTTTCTCCTTCGTCTCATTGGGGGGACACAGATACTGTGGGACGTCCTAAAGCAGTCCCTGGGTGGGAGATTGACTCACCGATCCAAGCTACATGCACCTCCTGTCTAAAGGTGCGCCACCATTGCTTGGAGAATCCTTCTACCCAGGCTTGCATCTGCCGAGGCCTGAGCATGGATATTATGTTTGGCAAATGTGTTCAGGCTGGACCAGGTTGCTGCCTTGCAAACCTGTTCCATCGAAGCCGAAGTGCGCTCTGATCCCTGCTGGAATCGGCGTGCCTCTAATGCAGTAGGACTCCTGAATAGTCAAACGAATCCATCTGGCTATGGACGACTTTGAGGCAGCGAGTCCCTTCCTGCGTTCTTCAGGGAGCACGAACAGTGTGTCCGTCTGAGGAAAGGGTGCCGTCCGTGACATGTACCTCCGGAGGGCTCTTACCAGGTCTAACGTGTAAAGAGCCTTTTTCCACACGGTGCACCGATGCTGGACAAAATGAAGGCAAAACAACATCTTCATTGATGTGAAAAAGAGGACACGACCTTCGGCAGAAAAGGAGGGGCTGGTCTGAGGACCAGCTTATACCTATGGAAAGTGAGGAACGGAGCTCAGCAGGATAGAGCCGCCAGCTCTGAAACCCGCCTGATGGAAGTGATGGCCACTAGGGGAACAACTTTCCAGGGAAGGTACCTTAAAGTGATATCCTGAATCGGTTCCAATGGAGCTTCCTGTAGAACACTTAGGACCATGTTAAGAACCCAGGCATCCATCGGCGCCTTATAGGGATGTATCAAGTGGGACACTCCATGGATGAAAAGTTTTCACCTGCAAATTGGTAGCAACCCTGCACTGGAACAGAACGGATAAGGCCGACATTTGGCTCCTGCGGAAACCTGGGGCAAAGCCCGAGTCTAATGCTCTACCGACTGAGCTATCCGGGCTCTCTGAGCCCGACTGGAGAAAAACCAAGATGTTGGAGATGGAGAATCTTAGCGGAGAAACACCGCAGCCTCGACATCAAGCAAAGAACACCTTCCAGGTGTGGTGGTAAATTCATGCTGAAGCAGGCCTCCGGGCGCTAATCGTTGTAGCGACCACCTTGCTCCCGACCCTTGCCTGGGTTAGAATCCAAGATTCAACGGCCCTGCCATCAAACACAGGGTCCCTGAGTTCGGGTGGCAAATTGGCCCTTGAGACGGTAGATCTGGGCGCTATAGCAGGCGCCCAGGAACGTCAGCGAGCAGCTGCCTTAGATCTGCGTACCACGCTCGACAGGGCCAGTCTTGGGCCAGCAGAATCGCCGGCCCCCCCCTTCCGTCTTGATCCCTTTGCTGACTCTCAGGAGTAGTGGCAGTGGGGGAAATAGATATGGGAGACGAAACTGGTTCCATGGCAGAACCAACGCGTTCACCGCGAATGCCTGCGGGTCCCTGGACAGAGCGACATATGTGGGCACCTTGGCATTCACTCTGGAAGCCATCAGGTCCACATCCGGAGCGCCCCACAGTTGACAAATCTGTTGAAGAACTTCGGGATGTAGAGACCACTCTCCGGATGCAAGACCCTGCCGGCTGAGGAAGTCTGCCACCCAATTTTCCACACCCGGGATGTGGACAGCCGAAATCACCGAGTGGTTTGCTTCGGCCCACTGAAGAATGTGCTCCACCTCGCGCATGGATGGTTGTTCTGCTGCGGTTGCCCCCCTGACGAATTATGTAAACCACCGCCGTGGCGATGTCCGATGGAATCCGGACGGGCGGCCTGCTAGAAAGTGATGAAACTTCTGCAGAGCCAGCCGAATTGCACGTATCCCCAATAAGTTGATTGGGAGGCGTGCCTCCTGTGGCGACCACCGTTTCTGGGTTGTGTGGTGGCGAAACACCGCTCCCCAACCGAGGAGACTGGCGTCTATTGTCATTATCAGCCCATGACATGGGGGGAATGGTTTCCCCTAGGCAAGAGAGGAACTGGTTATCCACCATCCGAACGACTGCCTGACTTGAGAGGACAGTTTGCACCGCTGATCGAGCGTGAAAGGATTCTTGTCCCAGGCTGACGTGAGGCGTGCCGCAGGGGGTGAAGGATGGAACTGGACGAAAGGTATCGCTTCGATTGCTGCCACCATTTTCCCTAGGATCCTTATCGCGGATCGGATGGTATGAGGGACTGGTTGGCGCGCCCTTTCCTGAGGGAGAATTATCAACCCTCAGGAAGTGTCGAAGATCATTCCTAGGAAGATCCTCTGAGCTGGCACAAGGGATGATTTCTTTGCATTGACCAACCATCTAAGCGGCAAGAGTATCTAGCGTGATGTTGACACCTTCCTCACATGCCCGTATTGACGGGCCCTTGACCAAGAGGTCGTCCAGATAAGGCAAGACGACTATGCCTCGAGAATGCAGTGTGGCCCTGACAATTGCCATAACCTTTGTGAACACTCTGGGAGCCGTGGCTAGCCTGAAGGGTAGCGCTACGAACTGAAAATGCTGAACGCTGATGGCGAAGCGTAGACACCTCTGATGAGGAGGAAAAAATGGGAATATGCAGAAATGCGTCCTGGCTGTCAATTGAGGCCAAGTATTCTCACTGTTCCATGACCGCTATGACTGAACGGAGAGACTCCATCCGGAAATGTCTGATCCTGATGAATTTGTTCAGAAGCTTTAGGTCCAAAACAGGCCTGACAGACCCGTCCTTTTTGGGAACCGCAAAAAGGTTGGAATAGAACCCCTGAGCTCTTCCGTGTTCCGGCACTGGAACAATGACTCCGTTGTGCAGGAGCGACTTGATGGCTCCCAATAGAGCCCTTACCTGGGTATCCACCCTGGGATGCCGGGAAAGAAAAAACCATCTTGGAGGGTATCTGACAAATTCTATTTTGTAACCTGAGGACACCAATTCTTTTACCCATGCGTCGTGAGCGATGTTGGCCCAGACGTGGTGAAAACAGAGTAGGCAGTCGCCCACTTTGCTGGTGCGTCTGGTGAAGACCTCGAGTCATTTGGCTGATGATCCTTAGGATCTGGGTCCCCTTGGCTCTATATGACCTGCCGCTCCCTATCCTGGTTGGGGCGGCCTGAGGGGGCGGAATTGGTCCCCGTAGTCCACCCGGAGTCTTTTAACGCATGACCCTGGACCAGTCTCCTATTCGGGTTCCGGACCAGGCTCAGGCTGCTTAGCGGCCGCCACCTGACCAATGCCGTCATGCCCGGCCTAGAATGGCCGCTGGCACTGCGAAAGGCCAGAAAACGTGCCTGAACCGGGTGACGAAAAAACGGTTTAACCTTCTGTTGAAGGAGAAACCCGCTCTTTACTCCTGTGGAGTCGGAGATAAGTTGATCCAAAAATAGGCGGCCGCAATGATAAGGCAGGGAAGTCAAGGACTTCTTGGAAGTAGAATCGGCCCGCCATGTCCTCAACCATAGGGCTCTTCAGATAGAGATTGCATTAGCAGCAGCAAGTGCTGAACTGGAGTGTCCAGGTCAATGGGCTCGTCTGAGTCACAATCTGAGGTCTGCTCGCTATCAACCACTGGTGACGGGGAGCGAGAAGCAGATCTTACGGATGCCGAAGGCACCGGATGGACTGGGCGACACCGTGTGGATTTGTTTCCCCCGGGTCTGCCTGGAGTGAGGGTGGCCCCTGCAGGCCGGAGTCTCCTGTGAGGTGGAGATTCCCTCTAAAGGTGGCGAGACACTGTCCCTGCCCCTATCTGGGGCTTGAAGGGATGCTATTGCTCTCGTAAGCGACGCCATGTACTGTGACAGTGATCGGGCCCACTACGGGGGATTTGACACATTGGTCGCGGTCGCAGGGGAGGGCTCCTGGGCGCGTTTGGATTCGCAGGTTTCGCATAAATGCTTGCTCTGCGCCTGCAGAAACGCAGCCCGACAAGAGATGCATGCCGCGTAAAAGAACGTGTGCGTCTTTGCTTTTTTCGGACATGCTGTATCTGTCCGCTGCTGGGGATATGGGGAAGAGGTAGCCCCTCATTTTTCCCTATAGCATGGCCTCTTGGGCAGCACTTACCCCAGTCCTGCGCCCCCCCGACCTGAATGCTTCCTTTAAATCGCGCGCCGACATCTGTGGCGCGCACCAGCCTGTAAAATCGCTCTAGGGGCGGTACTCCCACTTTGCGGCTTAGCCCGTGCTCCGAAGCCGGGGCCTCGACTTTCACCGCCGCCGAGTGCGGGGCGGGCTGCCGGAAGTGACACACGGCCCCGAGGGCGGAACTTCCGGCAGCGGCCTAGCTCCGGCCGAAGCCGCGGCCTCAATTTTTCCCCTACCCGACTGGGGGGGGCGCAGTACCAAAAAATGGCGCTACTGACCGGCACAGCGTTCCTGTCCCTGACGGATCCATCCTTCTCTTGCATGGCTAGTGGACGCAGTGAGGTATGCTGCGGCTGTGGGCTCCAGCCCGAAATCTTCGCAGGAGCCCTCCCCGACCCTCTCCTCACTGATGATCCTCTTCAGCCTGAGCGCAGGTATGTGAGGGGGTCTTTGATAAAAAATAGGACGGTGCAGGCACCCTAACTCCATCTAACCCCTTCAGGGGGTGAGGAGAGGGACCGTCCGCCACCTTGCAGCACCGCTGTCTAGCGTTGGTGGAGCAGTGGGGGCCGCACAGACTAGTCTTGTGCCTCTGTGCAAGCCCATGGTTTCAATACCTAGGGGTGGACAGGGCTAAGTCTGGCATAATGTCCCACATCGCGGGAAAGGATTCGTGGAGGGATACTCGCACGTGCTCGCCCGTTGATGGTTTGGGGGATCCTTTCAATAGGATGCGTTGCCCCTGTCTCATCTTCATAAAATAACAAACAAAAATAGAAGTCTGGGGAAAGTCCCAGATATGTCCCTCGGTGCGGGAAAGTATACGCGGTGACGATACTCAACGCGTGCTCGCCCGTTGATGGTTTGGGGAGATCGGACCTTTTCAATAGGATCCGTCGCCCCTGTCTCATCTTCATAGTAAACTAGAAAAAAATAGTCTGGAGAGATCCAGACTGTGTGTGCCTCCATAGGACACTAAGCAAAATACTGATTTCCACCCACAATAGGGGCGAGGGTGTATACAGCGGAGGAGGAGCTAACCTCTTTTTTTCACTTACTGTCAGCTTCCTAGCGGCAGAAGCATACACCCACAGTATCTGTGTCCCCCAATGAGACGAAGGAGAAATTTTAGATTTTATAAACATTTATATCGCTTGTCACTAGGCATGTACCAATGACAGGCCTTGGAAATTTGTTAAACTTTGGTTATCATAAAAAGGCATTGTTACCCCATGGTAGTAATATAGGTAGGGAAAATCTGGGGCAAATAAAAATAGACCACCAGTCCTCTGTCAAATAATATACAGTCATAGCCAAAAGTGTTGGCATCCTTGAAATTGTTCTAGAAAATGAAGTATTTCTTCCAGGAAATTATTGCAACTACACGTGTTTTGTTGTACATGTTATTTCCTGTGTGTGTATTGGAACAGCACAAAAAAATAAGAAAAAAAAGGCAAAATTGAATATAATTTCACACAAAAATCCAAAATTGTCCAGTCAAAATGGTTGGCACCTTTCCAAAATTGGGGGTAAACAATTTTGTTTCAAATATGAGATGCTCATTTCCTACCCACCTGTGGCAAGTAACAGGTGTGGGCAATATGAAAATCACACCTGAAACCAGATAAAAAGTGGAGAAGTTGATGCAGTCTTTGCATTGTGTGACTGTGTGTGCCACACTAAGCATGGAGAACAGAAAGAGGAGAAGAGAACTGTCTGAGGACTTGAGAAACAAAATTGTTGAAAAATATCAACCGGTTACAAGTCCATCTCTAGAGATCTTGATATTCCTTTGTTCACGGTGCGCAACATAAATCAAGAAGATTCCAACCCATGGCACTGTAGCTAATCTCCCTGGACTTAGTCGGCAGAGAAAAAATGTTGAAAGGTGGCAACGCAAGCTTGTCCAGATGATGGATAAGCAGTTTCAATCAAATTTCAGAGAAATGCAAGCTTTCCTGCAGGCTCAGGGTGCATCATTGTCAGTATTAACTATCCATTAATCACTATGCCAGGAGACCAAGGGGACCCCACGGCTGACACAGAGACTTTAAACAGCTAGACTGTAGTTTACCAAAATGTAGGTGAATAAGCCAAAATCCTTTGGGAAAGCATCTTGTGGACAGATGAGATCAACATAGGGCTTTTGGGCAAAGCACATCATTGTACTTTTTACCGAAAATGGAAAGTTGCCTACAAATAAAAGCACACATTACCTACTGTCAAATATAGTGGAGGTTCAAAGATATTTTGTTGCTTTTGGCACTGAGTGCCTTGACTGTGTGCAAGGTATCATTAAATCTGATGATTACCAAAGGATTTTGGGTTGCAATGTAGTGCCCAGTGTCATAAACCTGGATTTGTGACCTAGGCCATGGGTCTTCCAGCAGGACAACCCCCCCAAAAAAAATTCAAGAAGCACTTGGAAATGGTTGGAGTTCTGAAGTAGCCAGCTATGAGTTCAGATCTAAACCCCATTGAACACCTGTGGAGAGATCTTAGAATTGCTGTTGGGAGAAGGCACCCTTCACATATCATTATTATTATGCTTTTGCTTATATAGCGCTATCTTATTCCGTACAGACATTATCACTGCTGTCCCCACTGGGGCTCACAATCTAAATTCCCTATCAGTATGTCTTTGGAATGTGGGAGGAAACCAGAGAACCTGTAGAAAACCCATGCAAACATGGGTAGAACATACAAACTCCTTGCAGATGTTGTCCTTGGTGGGATTTGAACCCAGGACCGCAGCACTGTCCTGCCCATATGAGAGACCTGGAGCACCTTGCAAAAGAAGAGTGGTCTTAAATTCCAGGTGTAAGGAGCTTGTTGATGATTATAAGAAGCGATTGATTGCAGTGACTTAATGCCAAAGGGTGTGCAACCAAATATTAAATTGAGGGTGCCACCAATTTTGTCTGGCCCAGTTTGGGGGTTGTGTGTCAAAAATGTCCAAATTGCCTTTTGTTCCTCTGTTTGTGTTCCAATACACACAAAGGAAATAAACATGTGTATAACGAAAAGTGTAATTCCATTCATTTTCTGGGAGAAATATTTCATTTTATGGAATAATTTCAAGGGTGCCAACACTTTTGGCCATAACTGTAGGTCCAATGGTTATCTCTGACTATGGAATTTAAAGGGTTAATCCACCAGAATGTGTTGTATTGGGAGCAGGACACTGAAAAACAGCCACGCTACTTCCACAAATCTCGTGGTTAAACTGAACAGTACTTGCGATGTCACAGGTTGCCTCCCACATACTTATTTAAATACATTTTTCTTACACATCTGACTACGTAACTATAAAATCATCTCTCTCCTATATAGGAATTGATGGACCAAAGTTTTCCAGATGGTCACAGTGAAATATCTGACTGTACTAAGATATATTAAGAGAAAAAATATTTCTAGACTAATTTAGAAGATATTCTAGAAGGCTAAAGGTTCAGAAGTCACAGAGGGGAACATTGCCTAAGACATAGTTAATAACTTTGCAGAGCATGGACCACCAAAAGTTATTACAGTTAGTCACAAACTCTGAACAAAGTAGTTTATAAAAATAACCTGTTGTCAGGATTTTATACCCAAATTAATGGCATGTATATAAAGGTGCCTTAATGCTGAGTAAATCCTTGCCTTTCTTGTAGAAATCAGTTTTATTGTTTTAGAGAATTACATAGTTGAAATTATATGCTATTAGTAGTGGGACTACCCCTGCCAGCTACAGCTCTTCTGCTTCTCTGCCTTTTCCCCACCCGCTGCCTGCATCTGACTGACAGCTCACTCATTTTTCAGTGACTTGTCAGTCAGAGACAGAAAGCAGATACTGTAGCAGGCGGGAAAAAGGCAGAGAAGCAGTAGAGCTGTATATGCAGGTCCCGCCCCAATGAACTTGCAAAGCATTAGCATGAAATTTCAACTATCAATTTCTCTAAAACAGCAAAACTGATTTGTGGAAGAAAGGTAAGCATTTACTCTGCATCAAAGGGAACCCATCAGGCCGAATAACGATATTAACCTGCAAATTAAGGGTTAGCCTGCAGGTTAATAGCATTAGGATGGTGACCGGAAGAAAGTGAACTTTATTTCTCAAGGCAGGCACTAGCTTTCAGTCAAAGTGCCGCCAGCTTTCAGTCATTCCAGTGTGCCTTCAGTCATCATTAATAGCACTGCACGTGGTGACTATAAGCACGCCCTGGTATTTTGACTGTATGTAAAGAGCAGAAACTAAATTATAAAGGGTCAAGAAGGGAGTTGTCAGAAAGATAATGAATCAGAAGAGAGTGGACCAAGCGTTCCAGAAATTTAGAGAAGGAGGAGAGATTAGAGACAGCTTTGGAGTTAGCAGAGTAGTTCTGGTGGAGGGATATTTTATTTGGCAAAAGGTTTCATTTTCCAGATGTTTTTGCGTTATCATTTGCGATTTTTCAGAACGTCACAAAATTTCTCATATACGTACTCCATCAAGGGAATAACAAATACAAAAAAAGAAATTACTTTAAAAAAAAAAAAAAAAAAGCAAATGACTAATTGAGCCTCTTGTTTATATTTTAAACGTGTTTTGTTTTTTTCTAAACAATAGTAGTTCAGCAAAAATATTACCAAATACTCACTTGCAATGATTCATAGAATTCAGACCAGACTTTGGTTCTTCTCTAAAAGATATCATATTGGATTGGTTCTTGCTGTGTGCAGTAGTTTTGGGAACTTTGGAAAAATTTAACAAATCAAATTTTAAGCACTCTGATAAAATAAAACAAGTAGTGCAAGTTTAATTAATCTCACACGGTTCTCTATGAATCCATAACATACACAAATTACTGTAGTGATCATAATAAAATTGAGTCAGTCATCATCCACCTTGTTTCCATTAAAGGGAATCTGTCAGCTGATTCCTGCCACCTGAACCACAGATAGCATGAATCAGAGACCAGCTTCTGTACTACAACATACTGTATGTTCTTTTCTGAAATACTGTGGGGATTTAGAGAAAAACAGTTGAAGGAATATCCAGGGACAAGGTGGCTAGTCCAAGAGGAGGCTCCCCATCAGCTTTTCTTACATGCTTAAATGGGATAACTACATAATGCCAGCATAACTAGGGCTGCATACAGTGTGTACGGAAAGTATTCAGACCCCTTTAAATTTTACACTGTTTCATTGCAGCCGTTTGGTAAATTCAAAAAAGTTCTTTTTTTCTCATTAATGTACACTCTGCAGCCCATCTTGACTAAAAAAAAACAGAAATGTAGAAAGTTTTGCTAATTTATTAAAATAGAAAAACTGAAATATCACATGGTCATAAGTATTCAGATCCTTTGCTCAGACACTCATATGTAAAGGTACTGTCACACTTAGCGATGTACCAGCGATCCCGACCAGCGATATGACGCGGTCAGGATCGCTGGTACATCGCTAAGTGGTCGCTAGTGAGCTGCCACACAGGCAGATCTCACCAGCGACATCGCTGGGGACGGGGGTCGTTACTTACCTGTCACACCAGGCGATCCTGCGTCCTCCCGCCCGGCTCCACGCGTCGCTCGTCGTCACAGCAGGAAGCGCCGCAGGAAGCAGACGACGAGAAACAGTCCAGCCTGTTCTCGCGCGATCAGCGATAAGCAGCGGGGGAGCCGGTTGTAGGTAAGTATCAGACACAGCGATATCGCTAGCAATATCGCTATAACGTCACAAGTTATAGCGATATTGCTAGCGATATCGCTTAGTGTGACATGCCCTTAAGTCACATGCTGTCCATTTCCTTGTGATCCTCCTTGAGATGGTTCTGCTCCTTCATTGGAGTCCAGCTGTGATTAATTAGACTGATAGGACTTGATTGGTAAAGGGGCACACCTGTCTATATAAGACCTCACAGCTCACAGTGCATGTCAGAATGTCACTCCAGATGATCTGACAAAGCTGCTTGAGAGAATGCCAAGGAAGGGTAAAGCGGTCATCAGAGTAAGAGAGGGTACTTTGAGGAATCTAAAGTTTAACATATTCTGATTTTTTTTTTCAAATTAATTTTTTTATTCCTTGTTTTTATATGTGTAAGCAACACATATAAAAACAAGGAATAAAAAAAATAGTTTGGTTTTGATGCCATCAGTCTGAATCTACAATGTGCACATTTCAGTAAGAACGAGAAAAGCAATGCAGGAATAGGTGTGTCCAAACTTTGACTGGTACTATATCTTTGGCTTTATGCTTGATATAGTTGTCTTGATGGAAAATATCTATTCTGAGTTGTTCTTTATTTCACTTTTGCCTTTCAGGAGCCCTCCAGAAAATGCTGGTGAATCTGTGGATGAGTCTACACGGAGATCTTGTATTAATGTACTATGAAAATAAAATAAATTGCTGTTTATAGGAATGTATTATGCTGATTGAAAATCTCATGATATATATTTTTTCAATTGCTCCTTAAAAGGAATGTACTAGGTTCATTTTCTCCAGAGGGCGATTTCTTGAAAATCGCATGTTCATGTTTTGATGACTTTTTGGGTAAAAAATTCAGCATAACTGATGTGTGTATGACTCAATGGAACTGTATGGGTCAGTGGACTGTCGAAAAAAAATAAAACACTGCACTTGAACCTGTGACACAATGTGCGAACATGGGCTAAAGCCGAATTTTTTTTTTTTGCTCATAGGTAAGTATATTATATTATATTATAGCAAAGACTTAAGAGATGTTGTCGTAAAGTGGCAAGACATCTTACACAGTTTCATAAAGATGTGTAATAAGAACCTCATGTACATTTTATTAATGTTGCTTAGAAGAAGTAAATCAATGTAGAAGATGTGGATGTGTCTTTCTATAATCATGGTGTAAGTACAACTATTCTGAACTTTAAACCGCAGTAGTGGATGCCATCAGTGTTGGTTTATCGGCTTAGAGCTAATTAATTTATTTGCAAAAAATAAATATATACATGCTGTTTAATCAGAAATCAAATGTATATACAGAACTAAACATCAAATGTATAATTGGAAACTTTTTTATGCCATGTTAGAAACACACTGGTGTCATTTTACACTCTGTAATTAGGTCTCAATTACATAATTACATACTGTATTTTACCAGCTCGTTCAAAGTGACTCTTGGAAAGAAACACATTGTTAATGATAACGAGGCCTTTCATGAAATGGAAAGAGTCTGAAATATGTGACAACCGTCATATGCAAGCAACCGGATAGTATTTCCTTGACTATAATCATTTCCATTTATATTTCAAAAGGAACCTTTCGTTGCCTCACGAACAGCTTGAAGTGCGGCCTTTTTAATGTTTTAATGCATCATTTAAAGCACTCCTTGCTTATCAGTGTGCATTGTCACCGCCTGTATTCCAGAGCACACTTTTATTTTGGCTATAAGCATAGCAATGCATTTCCCTTGCTCTTTACCTAGCCTAAAAAGTGATCATTCGAAAATAGCTGGTTGCTGTTCACAGATTCGGATGTTAAATACGGTACTCCTCTATCAGTTAGGTAAGGCGAGGTTCACACGTTCAGGATATGATGCAGGGCTCCACACCATAAATCTTTAGCGATTTACCATACAATACAACTGAATGACATCAACAACAAAAGGCAAGCAGTAGATTCCCAATCTCACGCTCATTCTTGTGCAAATCTTCACCACTGATTTCACCCTATACAATGCTTTGCAAGAAACACATGTGATTTTTTTGGGGGGGAGATTCGCCGTAGATTTGTTACATATCTGTGAATAAATTTGCAGTGGAAATTTTCCAAAACTAGAACATGGCCTCAAAGGAGTTGTCCACTGCTGAATAACCCGTTTGTTGAGTTCAGGACCCCGATTAAAATAAAAACAACCTATACTCCCCTATCACAGCTGCATCTTTCTAGTCACCAACGTTGTTCCTGTAGAATTTTTCCATTTATGAACATTTCGCAAGATCCTTGCCAAAATTGTTAGCTCGGAGCTTTGTTTGTTATATTGTGACGTTCTTTCTCTCCAATCACGTAGATATCACATACGGTATATTTTTGCTTGCTAACATCCATGTATAGTCACCAAGTTGTTTGCATATTAGCATACTCTTGTGTGATTCTAGGTTCACACGAGCATATAAAAAATTATTTGAAGTTTAATCCAGAAACATGAGACAAATGTCCTTTTGAAATGCGATTTTTTTTTTTTTTACAAAATTAGCTATTAATTATTTACGATTTACGAGAGAAATTAATGCATGCTACAATTTTTTTTTCACAAGCAGATTCAGTCAGTGGAAAAAAAAAATCGCTTATCTTCACTGTCACATTGAATAACCTTGGCCCTAACGTACACTGTCAAGAAAACAATGTTCATAGTTCAACATCATCCCAGAAAAGTATCCTAATGATGATATCAGTTTTGACTTGAACAAGATCATCAAGAAAAGGTTCACACAACCATATTTTCACTCCGAGTGCGGTCTGTGGATAAAACGGACAGTACTCAGACCAACGTTATTCAATCGGGCTGTTCAGATGATAGTTTTTTCATACGGACTGAATGTCCATGTGAAAGATTGCAACATGCACTATTGTCTTCGGTATTTTGATTGGGACTCAACTATTCAAGTCTATGGGTGCGCCAAAGAAAATCGTATCTCATATGGATCATCTGTACAGTATAACATTTTTACGGATACATTGAAATTCTTTAACATATTAAACGATTTGTTTTTTGTAAATTTTAAAACCTACGGATGGGATGTACAAAGACAGATGCCATACGCGTTTCACATGGATGACAATACAGATGAAAAATGTTCATTTTTTCAGGATGAAAATCGGAAAAAAAAAATTATATGCTTGCGTCACCATAGCCTAAAAAGGGCCTGTTATCATTATCTTTTCAGAAATCACAAGATTTTAAGTAAATGAAAATACTTATTTTGTAATCATTTATTTTTACCAGGACTTGTTTTCTCCATTGCAGTTGCCGTAATGCTGGCATCCAGCAAATTTTCATCATCAAAATCATCCCAGACATCATCTTGCAAATCATATATCACCTCTGAAGGTGTGTGTGACCACGAGCTATACTTGTCAGCGTCAGTCATATTATTGTGGTATTGGCTCATAAATGCTCTTTGCTGGTCTGCACAGTCTCGGTTTCCCAAATATGAATACTCTGCCAATACAAAAATGCAGCATAAAATATCAGATATAAATGGGTGATAATTACAATATCTCATTTAACCCTAAAATGCTAGTGGACAAAGCTCACAATATTATACAATTTATTCCCTATTTTGTACCCATGATTTTTAAAGCAGAATGTTGGGCTACGTTCCCACGATGAGCTTTTGGTGAGTTCTTTATGTTGCAAATTTTCTGCACCTATTAGGTAAATTAAGAGGTCTGGCGCCTGCGCACTGCAGTATTCTGCTCTGCCCTCAACGGGGCAGAGCAGTGCGCCTGCGTCGGAACCACTACAGGCAGCAAAGAAGAAGACGTCATCGTTAGAAGAAGGGAGGCGCCGGACCGCAACACCCATCGGACCAAGACCAGACCGCGCCCCAGTGAGTATAATCTAACCAGCATTCCAGAGTTATTACCTCATAAATGGACGGTCGTCAGAATTGTAAAAATTGGCCCGGTCATTAACATGCAAACCACCCTTTGGAGTAAAGGGGCTAAGGCTATGTTCAGACGCAGTGTTTTTATCTGCAGCCAAAACCTGCTCTTTTGGCAGTAACGTCGCCGCATTCAAAACGCAAGTTTTGCTTGTAATGGGGTTGTCCAAGCATAAGTGTTTGCTGACCTATAAATAGTATAGTTCATCAATAGCAGATTGGTGGGGTCTGACACAGACAATCCACTTATTAGCTATTTTTGCTCCAGTGGCTGTCAGACAAACACTTTGATCATAGCTGTTAAGTGCAGGTACATTCAAATGTTAGAGACTGCTGCTAGATGCTGCAGCAAAGCTCTAAGGGTATGTGCACACGTTGCGGATTTGGCTGCACCCGCAGGTAAAATGACTTGTGTTTTACCTGAGGATTTAGTGCGGATTTCACCTTCGTTTTTACACCTGCGGATTCCTATAATGGAAGAGGTTTAAAAAGCTGTGGATTCCATATACAGAATTGACATGCTGTGGAAAATAAACTGCAGCAAATCAGCGCAGAATTTTCCGCAGCATGTGCACAGCGGATTTCGTTTTCCATATGTTTACATGGTACTATACACCGCATGGAAAACTGCTGCGGATCTGCTGCCAAATTCGCAACGTATGCGCATACCTTTAATCTGTTGCATAGAAGTGGTGCTGCAGTAGACGGCAACGTTCAGCAGTCCTGTACAAAGTGCTCACATCCAGCCGCTGCTGGATCAAAAAACAGCATATAGGTGCAGACGTCAGGTTTCGGACACGTAGTGCTCTGCTGTTGATGACCTATCCTGTAGATAGGTAATCAAATACTCATACCCGGAAAACCCCTTTAAGACAGCTCAAAGCGACCAGTCTTCACTTAATAAAACCTAGTTAAGAATGGCTTTCATTTTTGTCATTTTCTTAAAAGAAATAACTGAACAGGATTTTTCACTTGAGTATACCACCAGCACTGCATCTGCCGGTTTATAAGCCGTGATAGCATGCACTCATATTAGAAACTCATGTAAGCAACTTCCAAAAATCACCTTATAACAGTGTTGCACTATATGTAAAGCACCTCCTATGGGGTAGCACCTCAACCTCGAAACAATAATGTCAAATCTGCTGTAATTATGCCTAAAGAGACATAATTTATTGTTCCACAAACCGCTTGACATACGGCACCGTGTAGTTGATAGTATGACAATTACACCTACAGCAGATTTGGCATGACACTTGCAGGATGAGATGTTACCCTTGCATCATTAGATGTAATTGTTGTGTATTTTGTCTGTAATTGCGTCTGATAATGCTGTATTTTCCTGTATATTATCTGTAGCTGAACTTCATTTAAAAGGTAATATCTCTATTCACAGATAGTATCGTTTAAGACTCCAGTAACACCCATGATAGCTTTTACACTATTATCCCCATGATTCTCCTGTCCCAAATCTTTACAGAACAGATGCCAGGCCTCGCCCAAACTACAAGACATCCACTTCTCTTGGATCGCTTAAAGGGAATCTGGCAACTATTTTTTGGCATATAAGCTGCCAACACCGCCATCAGCTGACCTGGTCTCGGCGCCTGCGCACTGCGGTACTCTGCTCTGCCCTCAACAGGGACTGTGACCCCCATTGGACCAGCACCGAACCCGGACCGCCCTGGTGAGTATAATACAACTCGTTTTTCTTTTCTTTCAAGTTACATCAGGGGCTTATCTATAACATTACAGAATTATTAACTGATTATCACAGCTGACACCCGACACTATGTGTCAGGGGCGGTCACAGACCGCCCCCAGCACGTTAACCCCTGGCACACTGCGATCAAACATGATCGCAGTGTACCGGGGGATTAGGGAAGCATCGGCAGGGAGGGGGCTCCCTCCGTGCTTCCCTGAGACCCCCAGCGCAGCGCATTGTGCTGCGCTTCTCTAGGTGCCTCCTTCCCTGCAGGCCCCTGGATTCAAGATGGCCGCGAGGTCAGACAGCATGCAGTGAGGAAGCCTGTGCATCGCCTGCCAGATCGCTGATCTGACACAGCACTGTGTGAAGTGTCAGATCAGTGATCTGACACATGACAGTTATGTCCCCCCCCCCGGGACAATAAAATAAAGTGAAGAAAAAAAAGTGTAAAAATAATTTATAAAAAAATCACTAAATAAATTTAAAAAAAAATTCCCTAATAAATTCATTTTTTAGAAATAAAAAAAAACAAAAAACAATAAAAGTACACATATTTAGTATCGCCGCGTCTGTAACGACCCGCCCTATAAAACTGTCCCACTAGTTAACCCCTTTAGTGAACCTCTTAAAAAATAAAAATAAAAAATAAAGCAAAAAACAATGCTTTATCACCATACCGCCGAACAAAAAGTGCAATAACGCGCAATCAAAAAGACGGATATAAATATCCATGATACCGCTGAAAACGTCATCTTGTCCTGCAAAAAACGAGCTGCCACACAGCTTCATCAGCGAAAAAATAAAAAAGTAATAGCTCGCAGAATAAAGCAATGCAAAAATAATTATTTTTTATATAAAATTGTTTTCATTGCATAAAAGCACCAAAACATAAAAAGATATAAATGAGGTATCGCCGTAACCGTACTGACCGAAGAATAAAACCGCTTTATCAATTTTACCGCACGCGGAACGGTGTAAACGCACCCCCCAAAACAAAAATTAATGAAATGCTGTTTTTTGTTCATTCTGCATCCCAAAAATCAGAATAAAAAGCGATCAAAATTGTTACGTGCCCGAAAATGGTACCAATAAAAATGTCAACTCATCCTGCAAAAAATAAGACCTCACATGACTCGGTGGGTCAAAATATGGAAAAATTATAGCTCTCAAAATGTGGTGATGCAAAAACTATTTTTACAATAAAAAGCGTTTTTTAGCGTGTGACAGCTGCCAAACATAAAAACCCGCTATAAATAGTAAATCAAACCCCCCGTTATCACCCCCTTAGTTAGGGAAAAATAATGAAATTAAAAAAATGTATTTATTTCCATTTTCCAATTAGGGTTAGGGGTGTGTTGGGGTTAGGGTTGGAGTTAGAATTGGGGGTTTCCACTGTTTAGGCACATCAGGTGCTCTCCAAATGTAACATGGCGTCTGATCTCAATTCCAGCCAATTCTGCATTGAAAATGTCAAACGGTGCTCCTTCCCTTCCAAGCTCTGCCATGCGCTCAAACAGTGGTTTACCCCCACATATGGGGTATCAGCCTACTCAAGACAAATTGCACAACAACTTTTGGGGTCCAATTTCTCCTGTTACCCTTGGGAAAATAAAAAATTGGGGGAAAAAATATAATTTTTGTGGAAAAAAATGATTTTTTTATTTTAATGGCTCTACGTTATAAACTTCTGTGAAGCACTTGGGGGGTCTAGTTAACAAAATGGGGTCACTTGTGGGGAGTTTCAACAGTTTAGGCACATCAGAGGCTCTCCAAACGCAAAATGACACCCGCAGACCATTCCATCAAAGTCTGCATTCCAAAACATCACTACTTCCCTTCCAAGCCCTGACGTGTGCCCATACAGTAGTTTTCTCGCACATATGGGATATCAGCGTACTCAGGACAAATTGGAATACAACTTTTGGGGTCCAATTTCTCCTGTTACCCTTGGGAATATAAAAAATTGGGGACTAAAAGATCATGTTTGTGGAAAAAATATGATTTTTTTTTACTTTCACACCCGGGCGTTAGAAACGTCTGTGAAGCCCTTGGGGGTTCAAAGTTCTCACCACATATCTAGATAAGTTCCTTGGGGGTCTAGTTTCCAAAATGTGGTCACTTGTTGGGGGTTTCCTCTGTTTAGGCACATCAGGGGCTCTCCAAATGTGACATGGCGTCCGATCTGAATTTCAGCCAATTTTGCAGTGAAAAAGTCAAACTGCGCTCCTTCCCTTCTGAGCTCTGCCATGCGCTGAAACAGTGGTTCCCCCCGACATATCAGGTATCAGCATACTCAGGACAAATTGCACAATAACTTTTGCAGTCCAATTTCTCCTGTTACCCTTGGTAAAATAAAAAAAATTGCACCTGAAGTAATTTTTTTGTGAAAAAAAGTTAAATGTATTTTTAAACATTCAAAAAACTCCTGTGAAGCACCTGAAGGGTTTTGAGCACCTTTAGGGGTGTAGGTTTTAGAATGGTGTCACTTTTGGGTATTTTCTATCATATAGACCCCTCAAAGTGACTTCAAATGTGATGTGGTCCCTAAAAATAAAATGGTGTTGTAAAAATGAGAAATCGCTGGTCAACTTTTAACCCTTATAACTTCCTAACAAAAAAAATTTTGGTTCCCAAATTGTGCTGATGTAAAGTAAACATGTGGGAAATGTTACTTATTAAGTTTTTTGTGTGCCATATCTCTGTGATTTAAGGACATAAAAATTAAAAAATGGAAAATTGCAAAATTTTGAAAATTGTCGCCAAATTTCCATTTTTTTTCACAAATAAACAAAATTTAAATCAATGAAATTTTACCACTAACATGAAGTACAATATGTCATGAGAAAACAATGTCAGAATCACCAGGATCCATGGAAGCGTTCCAGAGTTATGACCTCATAAAGGGACAGTGGTCAGAATTGTAAAAATTGGCCCGGTCATGAACGTGCAAACCACCCTTGGGGGTAAAGGAAATTCAGTTCAAATCAAAACAGACACCACTTTCAGTTCCATGCCTATTATTTAGTTTGTTAAGCTCAGCTTTACTGATTGTGCCCTTCAGAATTGTGAAGAGTTAAAAGGAAGTTTTTCTTTTTTAGTTAGGTGGATAGATTAATTGACATTTTATTCCTTTGATCTATGACATAACGGAGATAAATTAATTTATATGTAATGTGGTGTAGTAACCACTGTGTCCGCTAGGGGGCGCTGTGTGGATGTCCCAAGAGAAAGGATGAGTGGCAGAATCCTGAAGGATGGTTATGTATCTCAAGGTGGGTGGCCTTGAGATGGAGACTTATGTATGTATGTGTGATCAGCAAGGACATTGCTGAGGTGCTGCGTTAATATACGAGGAAGAAGTCTCCAGGTAACTAGAGAGTTGGGGGGCCTGATTACCTACAAACCCACCCAGGGGGTGTGTTTAAAGCACGGTTGTAAAGAGTGTGAAAATGCCTGAAGGACCTGTGATGAGGTCAGAGTCATGTGACCCAGTGGGCGTGGCTATGAACGATATAATGTGGCCGGGGTGAGTCACAAGGGGTGAATGCAGGGACCTGGTTGGTCCAGAGCGGAAGGTCCCGTGAGGAGAGTTGTCTCCTGGCTAACAGCCTGTAAGTGGCTGTGTGTAATGGCTGCCAGCGTCTGAGAGTCCCAGAGGAGAGAGTGGATGTCTGCAGCGTGGAGCAACAGCCATGAGAGAACCCTGACGTGGCTGAGATAATGATGAGGCTGAAGAGCCTGTGTATGCTGGACATTGCTATCAGAGGGAAACTCTGTAATGGACGCTATGCTGGTGAAATGAACTGTCTGTTGCTGTGATGGTTTATGCTGCATAACAAACCGCATGGACTGCTATGTTTTGTTGGAAAACCTGTGCCAGATGTGATTTATTCGCTGCCTAGCGAGAATCCCCTAACTAAATGACAGTGCTACCTCACAGTAACTTCCTATTTGATGAATAACTAGTTATCTTACAATACAGTCCAATGTTTGTAACAAAGTAAATTTGTTGTCACCAGTTATTGTCCTCAGCATCATTAGCTTATTTAATAACTCAATGCAAATACACATGTAGCACGCCATCTCTTCTACCTACGTGATCCATCTTGTGGCTGCTGTGTAGAATTTCTGGTTTCAGAGAAGGTCTGTTTCTCCAATTCCGCTTGTGCAGGTGTGGTTGTTGATCTGCACAGAGGATAATAATAATTATTTACAGAAAACAACAAAATGCTGCAATAACTAAGCTATAGATTCACGTCGGTGGTCTCTGTGGTCAGTAGTTGTGGCAAGAAAATAACAAAAGAAATTAGTAAAATTCAGAAAAATGCCAAGAATTGCAGGGTGATAAACATGACTGTACATAAATATCATGGGGCCACATACCAGAAGTCTTACTTGCCTCCTCAGTAAATACTAAGTAAAGGAGGCGCTGTCACGGCAAATAAGCATAGTCACATAAAGGTGTGCCACCAATGTTTTACAGAAAAAGAGTGACATTGTGGCAATTACAAAATAGTTTTGCTCCTATTGAAGCCCATAGTGTACTCACTTAATACATTACTCCGTTAATGGGCCCATAAAGCATGATGCCAACAAAAATGCCCAAGTGAATTCTTCCACAGCACACCGTATGATGGCCCTCCTCATAGTATAATGACACCCCACAGCCTTCCACCAAGTTTGAGACCCACACACAGTATAATGGCACCCACACAGCCTTCCACACAGTATAATCACCCCCACACAGCATAATGGCCTCCACACAAAATAAAGGTCCCCACACAGTATAATGGCACCAAAACATTATAAATGCCACCAAAGCCTTCAACAAAGAATGAGACCACCACACAGCCCTCCACATCGCATGATAACGCCCACAGCCTTCCACAAAGTATGACCGCCTTCCACACCCCCATACAGCCCTCCAATATAATGGTCCCCAAACTGTATAGTGGCTAGTGGCCCCCACAGTCTTCCACACAGTATGAGACCTCACAGCTTTTTGCACAGTATGAGACCCCCACACAGCATAATGGCCTCCGCACAATATAAAGGTGCCCACACAGTATAATGGCACCAACACACTATAAATGCCCCCAAAGCCTTAAACAAATGAGACCCCCACATCGTATAACCCCCACAGCCTTCCACACAGTATGACCCCCTCCCAAACAGCCGTCCACACCCCCATACAGCCCTCCAATATAATGGTCCCCACACAGTATGAGACCCCACACAGCCATCCACACAGTATAATGGCCTCAACATAGCATGCCACACAATATAATTTCTAACACACAGTCCTCCACACAAAATAATATACCCACACAGTAGAATGGCCTCCACATACCTCCATACGGTAAAATGGTTCCAAGACAGCCCGCCCCACATAATATAATGACCCCACAGCACCTTAGACACATTATAATGGCCCCATACTCATTGATTTAAAAAAACTACTCACCTCTGCTCGCTCCCCTGGTCTCTGTAACATGTGTTCTAAAGCTCGAAATAGCAGGCGTCAGACTTGAGGGCTCAGACACACATAGAGAATAATGATGGCTCCCTTCCATCATTGTTTTCAACTTTATCTACATCTAGAATGCAGATGCAGTTGAAAGTAAGGGCCCCGTCACACATAGCGACGCACCAGCGATCCCGACAATGATATGACCTTGTCAGGATCGCTGGTGTGTCGCTACATGATCGCTGGAGAGCTGTCAAACAGGCAGCTTCACCAGCGATCAGCACCAGCGACAGGAGGGTAACAAGCGACGCACGTTGCTTAGTTACCCACTGTGTACCTTAGTTACCAGCGCGCTGGTGCATGGAGCTTAGAAACGGGTTTCTAAGCAGCACGCGGCACTTAGAAACCCGATGTGTACCTTGGTTACCAGCTCCCTGCACCAGTGCACTCGTAACTAAGGTACACATCTGGTTTCTAAGCGCTATGCGCCGCTTAGAAACTCGACGTTTACCTTAGTTACCAGCGCGCTGATCGCTGGTCTACCGCCTGTCACACGCAGCGATGCGTGCTGGCCAGCGGGAGACCAGCGATCAAAAAAATGTCCTGACCATTCCAGAACGATCAGCGTTAGCCGGCAGGGGACCGGTCGCTGGTCAGTGTCACACACAGCGATCTCGCTGGTGAGATCGCTGTTGCGTCAGAAAACTTGTGACTCAGCAGCAATCTCGCTAGCGAGATCGCTATGTGTGACAGGGGCTTAAGACAACTGGGCAAGGTAAGCACGTTCTCACACCAGGCCCCCCCGACTCATAGACGCTGTAGTGGCCTTGTGCTCTTCTGCTATTAGTGGCATGGCCCTGATGATAAATGCTACTAAGAAATAAAATGTTGGAGTGTTGTTCTAGACCTTTTAACCTGGTATGATTTAAATAGTACACACCATATACCAGTGCCATTTACAAAAGTAAAATAAAGATTCCTGCTTAATTGGCAGAGTTGCAATTAAAAGGAATCTGTCAGCCTAAACTAACAGAATAAACTAAGCACATAGCCTTGTAGTTGACTTAGCCACAGAACAATCACACCTTTTAGTTTTGTAATCACTGCTTTCATTCTTCAAAAACAGAAATGTAATCAAATAAGCAACTTGGCGTGCTCCGTGCACCCATAGTGTGTCCAGGAGGCTCATTACACTATTCCACCCACTGATTTTGCATGGTTCTACCTCTGTCACTGGTAAATGACAGCTCAGGCAAGTCAGAGTTGTGAATGACCAATAACGGAGACAGGGCATGCAAAAGCAGTGGACAGAACCGTGCTCTGAGCCTCTTGGCCACACCAAGATTACTGCGAGCACCCTAAGCGGCATGTTTGTTTTAACTTCAGTTCATGTAGAATGGAGATCGCGATTAGAACAGTTAGGCTGTATGCCCACGTAGCGTTTTTGATGCGTCTTTCAGGGTCAAACCGCAAAAACGCTTAAAAGAAGCATCCCATTCATTTAAATGCATTTTGGCCTTTTTATGCCAATGGATGCGTTTTTTACCGCTAAGGAAACGCTTAGTGGTAAAAAAACGCAGCATGTTCATTAATTTCTGCTTAGGTCCGCGTTTTTGGCTATTTCCTATAGTCCAAAAGATACGCGGAAAAAACGCATCAAAAACGCGCTTTTTTTGCGCAAAAATCGCGGAAAAAAACGAGCAGAAAAAAACTTGCGTTTTCTGGGAAGGAGAACCCGTTTCCTGAGCGTTTAAAAAACGCTACGTGGGCACATAGCCTAAAAGTCTGATTCTTAGGGTCCCGTTTCACATAGCGATGCTCCAGCGATCCTGACAACGATACGACCTGGTAAGGATCACTGGTGCGTCGCTACATGGTCGCTAGTAAACTGCCAAACAGGCAGATCTATTCAACGACGTAGCAACGATACGGCGATCCGTATAATGACCTCAGCGGTCGTTGGTACCTTGTCACACAGCAGCTATTCTGACGACTCACGCCTGCATCCCTGAGTTCTGCGTTGCCAACGAGGTCGCTCGTCGGCGTCAAACACAGCGATGCATGCTGGCCAGCAGGATGCCAATGATCAAAAAATGGCCCAGGACATTCAAGCACGATCAGCGATATCCAGCGGGGAGCCGGTCGCCACTATGTGTCACACATAGCGAGATCGCTGGCGAGGTCGCTGTTGCATCACAAAATCTGTGACATTTCAGCGATCTCGCTAACTATCTCGTTATGTGAGACGGGGCCTTTATAGGGGTTCTATTATCCTCTACAAGGCTGTATGTTTAATTTATATTATCCATTTGGGGTGACAGATTTCCTTTAAAGGGAATCTGTCATCAGAATTTGCTACCTCATCTGAGAACAGCATGATGTAGGGGCAAATACCATATTTCCAAAGATATATCACTTACAAGGCTGCTTGCTTCAGTGTTGATAAAATCACAGTTTTCACTACTGCAGATCTATGTGTTCTCTGAATGCTGAGCTGCATATCCCCCCACCCACCCACCCCACTTATTGGCAGCTTTTTGTGTACACTGTGCATAGGCAGAAAGTTGCTAATCAGTGGTGGGGACAGGGTTATACAGATCTCATGAATATGGAGTGCTACTACACCAGGTTTACTAGTCCCGGTGACAGATTCTCTTTAAAATGTCATAAATTCTCATTTGTAATGAGGTGGGGCCATTGGATGAATTTAAAGGAGTTGTACAGATAAACAAATCTACGTTTGAAATTTCTGGATTAGAGCTAAGAATTTGTATGAGAAAACAAAAAGGTGAAGGAGGCCGGATTAAGGCTTGATCACTGATTAAGAATGCAAGTGGAAATGTGATGGTGTAGATCAGCCTTGGATATGACAATGTATGAAATGCACACTCAAAGGAATAATGAAGCTGTGAATTGACCACTCAATTCTATAATCATACATAGAAGTTTAAATATAATTTGTAATCACCGTGAAAACTCTGTCATAGAAGCTTTAGGGATGAAGACAAACTTTTCCAGATTTACATTTTTTGGCTCATTTTGCATCATCATCTAGAAAATATAATGATTTATATTATAGAAAAAAACACACCAAGTATATAAACACTTTTGGGAACTAAATATGTAAAACAACAATTTCAAAATAACTTGAGCTCTAAAGTGTACCATCCATTTTATCTATATTAACAAAATACACAAATATTTTTCAACGGGTTGCTTTTTTTTTTATAAGGTTGGTTGGTGTTCTTTTGTGGTAGTATGGAGAACAGAAGGACCGTTCAGTTCCTTAATGGGCTTGTCCCAAAAACTATTAACAGATCGTGGAATAAATATAAGTACCAAAATAAGTGGCTGTGATAAAAAAGGTTCCCCTGCTATGCACTGTCTTATTTGCGGTGTCCAATCAGGCAGAAGTGCTCTAGTTGATGGTAATCACATTCTACAGCTACTGGCCAGTGGAGTAATCATATAAGTCATTTATAATAATTGAGTGTAAATCACTTATAATAATTGAGTATACTTACATGAGACTGCAAGAGCTCGCAGCTGCTGCTTTCTGAGGTAACATATTTCCCTGCCTGTTTTATCACAGGAGCGAGTGTTTCGGTCACTATACTTCTGAGCTCATCACAAATCAGCCTATGATCAGTCGATCAGCCTGTGACACTGCTGAGGTGTTATGGAAGCCTAGGTTGCTTTGATAGCAGCCGTCAGCTTGTCTGCATTGTTGGGTCTGGTGTCTCTCATCTTCTTCTTGACAATACCCTATAGATTCTCTATGGGGTTAAAGTCAGGCAAGTTTGCTGGCCAATCAAGCACAATGATGTTGTTTTTAAACTAGATATTGGTACTTTTGGCAGTGTGGACAGGTGCCAAGTCCTGCTGGAGAATGAAATTTCCATCTCCAAAAAACCGTGTTGGCAGAGGGAAGCATGAAGTGCTCTAAAATTTCCTGGTAGATGGCTGCGCTGACTTTGGTCTTGATAAAACACAATGAACCTACACCAGCAGATGACATGGCCCCCCAAACCATCACTGATTGTGGAAACTTCACACTACACCTCAAGCAGCTTGGATTGTGGCCTCTCCACTCTTTCTCCAGACTCTGGGACCTTGATTTCCAAATCAAATACAAAATTTACTTTCATCTGAAAACAACACCTTGGACCACTGACAACAGTCTAGTTCTTTTTCTCCTTGGCCCAGGTAAGACGCTTCTGGTGTTGTCTATTGGTCATAACACAAGGAATGCGACACTTGTAGCCCATGTCCTGGCTATGTCTCTTGAAGCAATGACTCCAGCAGCAGTCCACTCCTTGTGAATCTCCCTCAAAATTTTTGAATGGCCTTTTTTTAACAATCCTTTCAAGGCTGCGGTTATCCCGGTTGCTTGTGCACCTTTTTCTACCACACTTTCTTTCCACTCCACTTTCCAATAATATGCTTGGATACAGAACTCTGTGAACAGCCAGCTGTTGTGAACACTTTTTATCTGGATTCTGAGTTTTGGCTCCCTTTGGTGGTTGCTGCTGGTAATGGAGCTGTTCTAGCTGACAGAAGTCAATCACCTGAGCAGGATGATTGGAGGTCAGGTGTTACAGACTGGGGAGATTTAAGTGAATAACCTTCCCTCAGTTCTTGCCAGTGATTTTGTTTGCTTCCTGAGCATATTTTGAAGTCTGCTTGTCTCCTGCTCCGTCCTGCATCTTTCAGATAAGTTATTTGTCTTCTTGAATCTTTTTTTGCATTGGATCCATTTTTGCTTGTCTGATTTTTGCTTAGCTGATGTGAGTTCAGCCTCATTCCCTGTTGGGACCTGTGCTGGACGCTGTCCATATGCCACAGCGTATGTTAGTCTTTTTAGTAACCAGTTCACACCTGAGTTCTGATTTAGTGGGGGAGAGGTTGTGTGGTCTCAGTATTTTTGTATATCAGACGTGTTGCATTTTTCTTAGGATTTTTTGCGTGATTGCAGACAGTATCCTTTCCTTTCCTGTTCTATCTAGACAGTTTGGGCCCCATCATTTGCTTACTCTATTCTCTGCCTGTGTTTTGTGCTTCATCTTGTCTCACTGGCAATATATGTTCAGGGGCTATCTATTCCTTTGGGGTTCTACTCCGGGGTAGTTTAGCTTTCCCATTTCTCTTTTTAGGCTTAGCTAATTCTGTAATTCTGTGGCTGTGCCGAGGTGTCTAGGGCATCGTAGGTACGTCCCACGGCTAATTCTAGTTGTGTTGTCAGTTTAGGGGTGTGCAATCCGCTAAGCTACCAACCTCTCTTGTTATCTGGTTGCCTAGTCTATTCCCCCATTATCCTCCTCAGTTACCTAGTCATAACAGCCAGCCTATTTAGAAATGACCTTTTGTGGCCTATCCTCCTTGTGGAGTGTCAATGACTGCCTTCTGGACATCTGTCAAGTCAGCAGTCTTCCCCATGATTGTGGAGCTACTGAAACAGACTAAGGGACCTTTTTAAACACTTAGGAAGCCTTTGCAGATGTTTTTGTTAATTATACTAATTTACTGAGAAAATGACTTTTGGGTTTTCATTGGCTGTAAGCCATAATCATCAACATTAACAGAAATAAACACTTGAAATAGATCACTCTGTTTATAATGTTGCAATATACAATTTTTGTATTGAAGAATTGAAATAAATTAACTTTTTGATGATACTCTAATTTTGTGAGAAGCACCTGTACATGTACAAACAATATAGACATTACAGAGTAAGGCAAAATACTACAATGGAACGAGAGGAGTAAGGGTGGTTTCACATTAGCATTTAAGGCCGCAGCGTCGGCCTGCGCATGGCCGCCGCTAAGCCCTGCCCCCTGCCACGCCTCCGCCGGTAGCTCCGCCTACGGGCGCATGACGCTGCATGCGTCCTGTGTCCCCTATCTTTAGCACTGGGGACACAGGCCGTGCGCAGGTATGCATTTGGCGGCGCATGCGTCCTTTTGACGGTGCGCTGAGCGCACCAAATTGCAACAGGTTGCGTTTGGCGCTGGTCGGCGCACCCGTCAAAAGGACGCATGCGCCGCCAAACGCATACCTGCGCATGGGCTGCGTCCCCAGTGCTAATGATAGGGGACGCATGCAGCATCAGGCGCCCATAGGCGGAGCTACCGGCGTAGGCGCGGCAGGGGCGGGGCTTAGCGGCGGCCGTGCGCAGGCAGACGCTGCAGCCTTAAACGCTAATGTGAAACCACTCTAAGGGACCTTTTTGAAGAGCTTACCATTAGTGATGAGCAAGTATATTCGATGCTCGGGTGTCCTCCGAGTATTTTGGTGTGCTCGGAGATTAAGTTTTCGCTGCCTTATCTACATGATTTGCGACTTGCAGACAGGCTGAATACATGTGGGAATTCCCTAACAAACAGGCATTCCACACATGTATTCAGCCTGTCTGCAAGTCGCAAATCATGCAGATAAGACGAGGGAAACTAAATCTCCGAGCACGCCAAAATACTCGGAGGACACCCGAGCACGCTCGGAAAAACCCAAGCAACGAGTATACTCGCTCATCACTACTTACAATCTATAACAGCACTGCTCTGTACACTGTCTAGTTATTCATTAGAATAGGAACTCATCTGCACTACCACTAAGTGTAGAAACCTATGCCATTCCGCTCCATACACTGTGTACTTCCGGCAGCTGAAGGCAGGTAACTATTAATCATTAGGGTGTTGTGTGTCAGCCCCCACTAATCTCATATTTATCACTTGTCCAAAGGATCAATATTGTAGTAATGAAAAACTCTTCTACATGATGTTAATTAATTTATTGCACAGGTTACGATTGCCGGGACACATAATACATCCATACAATATTTTGTCTTAATTTAAAAAGTGTGTTTTTTTTTTACTCTACATTTTAACATTACTTAATTTTACACTGCTTATCTTATTTATTTTTAAATTAAACACTGTGATAAAACACTCCGGGATCGCCTTTGCGGGGGTCAAAGGTCACGTGCGTTCAGCATGAAACTCAGGCGCAGAGCTGGGATTCGGGTATAACTGACACTGGGTCAGGTTTATTAATGGTGAAAGCAATGCATAAAGAAATAAAACATAAAACAAATTCTTGCCTGTCCGGCACTAACTAAACAATGGACAACCTAACTACCAACTGGCAGGCTTCTCCCGTCCAGCCAAACCACAGTTGCAGTGGGCACTGCTTTCACTCACGTGTGTCTCTCACACAGACAGGCTCTCTGTGTTCCCAGGCTGAGACACTCACACAACCACCTGGCATCCTTTTATATCCACCTCCCATTATCCATTAGTAAGCAGGTGCGATACTGACCAGACTAGGCCACATAGGAAAGGAATCTGGGCGAGATATACCTGCCCTCATCCACTATTCCCACATGATTCTCACAACACATACAGACATTTGTACGGTATGTTCTGTACATTAATGCACACACCCAGGTACGCAATAACAATTGGCAATATGGTCATACAGCCCTTCTGCGACTGTGTATCCGGCTGTTCCTCTTGCATGGGCACAGCTAACACATTGTTTTTAGCATATACCCTGGCATGCGATATCATGGTTTCAGTTGTTGACTACAGCCCTCCCCCTGATAACGATGGGGCTCCCCACAATCTAGAACAATCGATTACCCCTTAAAATAAGGTAGATTGGTTAGCAAAGACAGATCACATAATGTACTAAGTGGTGCTCTTGCTGTGCTTTAGAAGTGGCATATGTGTCCATAAATAAAAATCTGGGTCTTTACATGTATAATAAGATCATGTCACAATTGAAATATCTGGACTTACTGTTGTTAAAGCATTTATTATATGGAGCTTTGCCATATGTTCAAAATAGTATGATAATGCAGCTTTAGTCTTCATTCTAGATCACCATTCTTTCATCATTCAGTGAAATTGAGTTCACAGGCATGAATTAAAGGAAACAATTACTGCTCTGCTGAAAAATACTGAGCACAGAGACCTAATGTGAGAGACGTCTCTACCTCATAAACATCAGATACCCGACTCATGCTGTTGTGGATGCCACAGTGGGGGTCTGCTTTTCCGCATGGCACGCTAGCTGCTCTCTCTGCATGACGTTAGTTTAACTATCCCAGCTAATGTAAGATTCATTAAGTAATCCATGTGCTGATGTCGCAAAAGCCATTTTATGTAATGACATGTTCTTTGAATTTTCCCATCCTGCCTTTTTGATCATGTTACCTTTAGTCTCTTTACTGGTGGAGCTGATGAAACTGAATTTCGACTCCTTAGATCACTTAGATATGAAGAGAAGTCTGAATTAGTTTTACCGTCAGCCTTATAAGAAACGCCGGTTTTACCTGTTATTTGTAAATAAACAGATTATATTTTAATGTGTAAATGAAGGCTGTCGCAGTTTGTAACCAGAATATCTAAGATGGGGAAAATAAACACTGTGCATCTCTATTTCTTATAACAATAATAAAGTGACTTCTTCCTTTACAGATCTCAGTATTGTCTCTGTCTTACAAACCATACTTGGAAGGAAAAACCAAAACATTGCGGATATATTGTCAGAATAAGAACATCCACTTATTCAGAATTCTGATAAAAAAGCAACTCACACTCTTCACTAAATAAGTCAATGAATAGTGGTACAAATTAATTAGGTTTGGCCTCATGAATGGTGAGTAGTTCAAACAAAAAGTAGGACATAGAGGCCCATTTAGAAAAGCCAATAATCAGTAACGAGCGTTTAACAGAACACGTGTTCACCAATTATTGGCTTGTGTAAACATACTTGCTATCACCCCAACACATGGGCATAAAGCTCATTCATTGTGTAACTAGATCAATCATGACAGATAAAATGTTTAATTATTGGCATGACATTGTCCTGGGTATCCAGATGATGTGCTGCCGATAACGATGATATTTTGTGAACACGAATTATTGCATTAAGGAATGACCATATTAATCAACACTCTGTGTAGACAGAATTCTGGTCGGCCTTTCTAAATGTCACGATCCATGTTGGATTGTGACAGATAAAAGCACATGTAACCTTTGTTTTCCTTTAAGCTGTTTGCTTAAAGTTAGTTTTCCCCCCCGTGGCCATTAGGCCATTAGGATCATTATCTTACTTAGGATCATTATCTTACTTAAGCTTGTCAACCTTAATTAACTTGATAATACAAGTTACGCACTGAAAAATGGGGGTTATTTGGCTAAATTTGTTGGGGGGGAGGGCTGGCTGCAGGTTTTCATGTGCCCTGGGCGAAAGAGCGCCCCTTTAACACATACCACAACTCATCATGCTCCGATAGGGCAGAGAAATAGCGGTATAGTACAATGAAAAATACCTCACTTTTTACATCTCATGACGAGGCCCATCTATTTCTCCATACAAAATCATTGGTCCCATATAATGTTTGAAACAGTATATGATGAGCTCCACATAATGCTACAGTATATGTTGGTCCCCATGGATGAAGCTCCACTGTCTTATGGGCCCAAATAATGCTCCAAACATAATGGGCCCCCATTTCTACTGCTCTAGTGTATAATGGGCCCTGTAAATGCTGCTCCAGTGTCTGATGTCCACCTTTAGAATGTTCCAGTGTATGGTGGGCCCCATCTATCATTCTCCAGAGTATAGTGCTCCCCAAAAATTGCTGTCCCAACATAGAAAACAATCAAATAAGTCTCCTCGCTAGGGAATCCCTGTACTTGTCTGGACAGGTGCTGTAGCTTGCTTAACAGCTCGCCAGCCGTTCTCACGCCCAGTATGGATTGCACGTGATTGCACAAAGGTTAGAAAGGGTACCGTATCCCTGGATAACATGTATGGATAGCGTACACATTCAAAATATATGTCTATACAGCATGAGGCAGGCTCAGACGGTGTTAGGCCCAGTATGGATTGCACGTCATTGCACAAAGGTTAGAAGGGGTACCGTATCCCCGGATAACATGTATGGATAGCGTACACATTCAAAATATATGTCTATACAGCATGAGGCAGGCTCAGATGGTGTTAGGCCCAGTATGGATTGCACGTCATTGCACAAAGGTTAGAAGGGGTACCGTATCCCCGGATAACATGTATGGATAGCGTACACATTCAAAATATATGTCTATACAGCATGAGGCAGGCTCAGACGGTGTTAGGCCCAGTATGGATTGCACGTCATTGCACAAAGGTTAGAAGGGGTACCGTATCCCCGGATAACATGTATGGATAGCGTACACATTCAAAATATATGTCTATACAGCATGAGGCAGGCTCAGACGGTGTTAGGCCCAGTATGGATTGCACGTCATTGCACAAAGGTTAGAAGGGGTACCGTATCCCCGGATAACATGTATGGATAGTGTACACATTCAAAATATATGTCTATACAGCATGAGGCAGGCTCAGACGGTGTTAGGCCCAGTATGGATTGCACGTCATTGCACAAAGGTTAGAAGGGGTACCGTATCCCCGGATAACATGTATGGATAGCGTACACATTCAAAATATATGTCTATACAGCATGAGGCAGGCTCAGATGGTGTTAGGCCCAGTATGGATTGCACGTCATTGCACAAAGGTTAGAAGGGGTACCGTATCCCCGGATAACATGTATGGATAGCGTACACATTCAAAATATATGTCTATACAGCATGAGGCAGGCTCAGACGGTGTTAGGCCCAGTATGGATTGCACGTCATTGCACAAAGGTTAGAAAGGGTACCGTATCCCTGGATAACATGTATGGATAGCGTACACATTCAAAATATATGTCTATACAGCATGAGGCAGGCTCAGACGGTGTTAGGCCCAGTATGGATTGCACGTCATTGCACAAAGGTTAGAAGGGGTACCGTATCCCCGGATAACATGTATGGATAGCGTACACATTCAAAATATATGTCTATACAGCATGAGGCAGGCTCAGACGGTGTTAGGCCCAGTATGGATTGCACGTCATTGCACAAAGGTTAGAAGGGGTACCGTATCCCCGGATAACATGTATGGATAGCGTACACATTCAAACTATATGTCTATACAGCATGAGGCAGGCTCAGACGGTGTTAGGCCCAGTATGGATTGCACGTCATTGCACAAAGGTTAGAAGGGGTACCGTATCCCCGGATAACATGTATGGATAGCGTACACATTCAAAATATATGTCTATACAGCATGAGGCAGGCTCAGACGGTGTTAGGCCCAGTATGGATTGCACGTCATTGCACAAAGGTTAGAAGGGGTACCGTATCCCTGGATAACATGTATGGATAGCGTACACATTCAAAATATACAGTGGGGAAAAAAAGTATTTAGTCAGTCAGCAATAGTGCAAGTTCCACCACTTAAAAAGATGAGAGGTGTCTGTAATTTACATCATAGGTAGACCTCAACTATGGGAGACAAACTGAGAAAAAAAAATCCAGAAAATCACATTGTCTGTTTTTTTTTTCATTTTATTTGCATATTATGGTGGAAAATAAGTATTTGGTCAGAAACAAAATTTCATCTCAATACTTTGTGATATATCCTTTGTTGGCAATGACAGAGGTCAAACATTTTCTGTAAGTCTTCACAAGGTTGCCACACACTGTTGTTGGTATGTTGGCCCATTCCTCCATGCAGATCTCCTCTAGAGCAGTGATGTTTTTGGCTTTTCGCTTGGCAACACGGACTTTCAACTCCCTCCAAAGGTTTTCTATAGGGTTGAGATCTGGAGACTGGCTAGGCCACTCCAGGACCTTGAAATGCTTCTTACGAAGCCACTCCTTCGTTGCCCTGGCGGTGTGATTTGGATCATTGTCATGTTGAAAGACCCAGCCACGTTTCATCTTCAATGCCCTTGCTGATGGAAGGAGGTTTGCACTCAAAATCTCAAGATACATGGCCCCATTCATTCTTTCATGTACCCGGATCAGTCGTCCTGGCCCCTTTGCAGAGAAACAGCCCCAAAGCATGATGTTTCCACCACCATGCTTTACAGTAGGTATGGTGTTTGATGGATGCAACTCAGTATTCTTTTTCCTCCAAACACGACAAGTTGTGTTTCTACCAAACAGTTCCAGTTTGGTTTCATCAGACCATAGGACATTCTCCCAAAACTCCTCTGGATCATCCAAATGCTCTCTAGCAAACTTCAGACGGGCCCGGACATGTACAGGCTTAAGCAGTGGGACACGTCTGGCACTGCAGGATCTGAGTCCATGGTGGCGTAGTGTGTTACTTATGGTAGGCCTTGTTACATTGGTCCCAGCTCTCTGCAGTTCATTCACTAGGTCCCCCCGCGTGGTTCTGGGATTTTTGCTCACCGTTCTTGTGATCATTCTGACCCCACGGGGTGGGATTTTGCGTGGAGCACCAGATCGAGGGAGATTATCAGTGGTCTTGTATGTCTTCCATTTTCTAATTATTGCTCCCACAGCTGATTTCTTCACTCCAAGCTGGTTGGCTATTGCAGATTCAGTCTTCCCAGCCTGGTGCAGGGCTACAATTTTGTTTCTGGTGTCCTTTGACAGCTCTTTGGTCTTCACCATAGTGGAGTTTGGAGTCAGACTGTTTGAGGGTGTGCACAGGTGTCTTTTTATACTGATAACAAGTTTAAACAGGTGCCATTACTACAGGTAATGAGTGGAGGAAAGAGGAGACTCTTAAAGAAGAAGTTACAGGTCTGTGAGAGCCAGAAATCTTGATTGCTTGTTTCTGACCAAATACTTATTTTCCACCATAATATGCAAATAAAATGAAAAAAAAACAGATAATGTGATTTTCTGGATTTTTTTTTCTCAGTTTGTCTCCCATAGTTGAGGTCTACCTATGATGTAAATTACAGACGCCTCTCATCTTTTTAAGTGGTGGAACTTGCACTATTGCTGACTGACTAAATACTTTTTTTCCCCACTGTATGTCTATACAGCATGAGGCAGGCTCAGACGGTGTTAGGCCCAGTATGGATTGCACGTCATTGCACAAAGGTTAGAAAGGGTACCGTATCCCTGGATAACATGTATGGATAGCGTACACATTCAAAATATATGTCTATACAGCATGAGGCAGGCTCAGACGGTGTTAGGCCCAGTATGGATTGCACGTCATTGCACAAAGGTTAGAAGGGGTACCGTATCCCCGGATAACATGTATGGATAGCGTACACATTCAAAATATATGTCTATACAGCATGAGGCAGGCTCAGACGGTGTTAGGCCCAGTATGGATTGCACGTCATTGCACAAAGGTTAGAAGGGGTACCGTATCCCCGGATAACATGTATGGATAGCGTACACATTCAAAATATATGTCTATACAGCATGAGGCAGGCTCAGACGGTGTTAGGCCCAGTATGGATTGCACGTCATTGCACAAAGGTTAGAAAGGGTACCGTATCCCTGGATAACATGTATGGATAGCGTACACATTCAAAATATATGTCTATACAGCATGAGGCAGGCTCAGACGGTGTTAGGCCCAGTATGGATTGCACGTCATTGCACAAAGGTTAGAAGGGGTACCATATCCCCGGATAACATGTATGGATAGCGTACACATTCAAAATATATGTCTATACAGCATGAGGCAGGCTCAGACGGTGTTAGGCCCAGTATGGATTGCACGTCATTGCACAAAGGTTAGAAAGGGTACCGTATCCCCGGATAACATGTATGGATAGCGTACACATTCAAAATATATGTCTCAGGAGGCAGGCTCAGACGGTGTCAGGCACAGTATGGATTTGACGGCCCAGATTACACAGCGGAGGAGCAGGGAGAGGTAAAGATTGCAAATGCTGGGGCCCTGGCCAAGCAAGGGGGGCCCACTCGTGGGCGTCGGTACTGGCACTGGGCCCCTCATAGTACAGCGGTGTGTCTGACGGCGGGTGTGCACCACCACCGTCAGAGACACTTGATTGCACTATGAGGGACCCTGTGCCAGTGCCCGCGCCCAAGAGTCGGCCTACCCACCTGTCCAGGGCAACGGCACTCGCACGGTGTCGTGCGCTAGGTGGTGACCCCGGCCATGGGGGGGAGGCAGCACAGTTAGGGAGTTTTAGAAAGTGGCATATGTTGATGTTGGACATTCAACTGATGCAAAAGGCGAAATAGGTGAAGTACCAGGAAGAGGTGGACCAAAGCAAGCCATTTTTCTGTCACCCTATGTGTCATCAGGGGAAGGTGGGACAAAATCCTTGGAAACCCATGCGTGGTTCATTTTAATGAAGGTTAGATCATCCACATTTTGGGTTGACAGACGGGTCCTTTTTTCTGTCAGGATTGATCCAGCTGCACTGAAGACTCTTTCCGATAGCACACTTGCAGCTGGGCAAGCGAGCTCCTGTAAGGCATATTGGGCCAATTCAGGCCAGGTGTCCAGTTTAGCGGCCCAATAGTCAAAGGGGAATGACCTGTGTGGGAGAACATCGATATGGGAGGAAAAGTAGTTTGTAACCACAGTTGACAACTGCTGTCTCCTGTCACTTTCCATCGATGCAGTATTACCAGTTGTGTGAGCGGTATTTGAAAAATCAGTCCACAACATTGTCATGAAACCCCTGTCTCCAACGCCACTTCTGCTGTGTGCACCACGAACACCTCTGCCAAGCTGCCCCCGGCCCGTACGGCTCGTGTGAGAACCATCACCGCTGCTGTGTGCTGGGAATGCCTCAAGCAACCGATTTACCAGAGTTGCTTGTTTATTAGCCAATATTAGGTCAAGGTTCTCCTGTGGCATGAAGTTTTGTAATTTGCCTTTATAGCGTGGATCCAGGATGCTGGCCAACCAGTAGTCGTCATCGTTCATCATTTTGGCAATGCGGGGGTCCCTTTTTAGGATCCGCAAGGCATAATCTGACATGTGGGCCAATGTTCCCGGTGTCAATGATGCACTGCGAGTGCTGGGTGGAGGAGCACTTTCTGGCAAATCCACATCCCTCCAGTCACGCACAAACCCTGTACCAGACCTTGCCACGCCAACATTTTCACTTGCCCCACGAGATGCATCCTCCTCCCCTAAGTAATCATCCCCATCATCCTCCTCCTCCTCCTCCTCCTCTTCTTCCTCCACCTCGTCCAGGAGAGGTCCCTGAGCAGACAATGGCTGAATGTCATCAAGGATTCCCTCCTCCTCTTCCTCCTCATCAACATTGGCTGCAGACGCCTGCTCCTTAAGGTGCGTCAAAGTTTGCATGAGCAGACGCATAAGTGGGATGCTCATGCTTAGGATGGCGTCGTCTGCGCTTACCAGCCGTGTGCATTCCTCAAAACACTGAAGGACTTTACAAAGGTCTTTCAGCTTCGACCACTGCACGCCTGTCAATTCCATGTCTGCTCTCAAAGTGCCTGGCCGTGTATCCTCCCACAAATGCATTATGGCCTGCCTCTGCTCGCACAGCCGCTCCACCATGTGCAGGGTGGAGTTCCACCTTGTTGCAATGTCGATAATGAGGCGGTGGTTGGGAAGGTGGAGCAATCGCTGCAGCTTCTGCATACGAACGGAGTGCACAGGCGACCGGCGGATGTGCGCGCACAGTCTTCGCACCTTCTGGAGCAGGGCTGTTAACTCCGGATAATTTTTGAGGAAGCACTGCACCACCAGGTTCAAGGTGTGAGCCAAGCAAGGTATGTGGCTGAGTTTTGAAAGGGCTATGGCTGCCACAAAATTACGGCCGTTATCACTAACTACCTTGCCTGCCTCAAGATGTACACTGCCCAGCCATGACTCAGTTTGTCGCTTCAAGTACTCGGCCAGCACCTCGGCGGTGTGTCTGTCGCCCAAACACATCATCTGCAACACAGCCTGCTGACGCTTTCCACTAGCTGCTCGATAGGGGGACACATCGTGTGCAACAGTGGCAGCTGCAGATGGAGTGCTCGTACGACTGCGCTCTGTGGACGAGCTGTCGCTTCTGGAGGAGGAGGAGGAGGAGGAGGGTCGAACGCCTACAGCCAACTGTTTCCTATACCGTGGGCTAGGCAGCACTGTCCCACCACCGCTGTCCCCTGTGGACCCTGCATCCACCACATTAACCCAGTGCGCAGTGATGGACACGTAACGGCCCTGGCCATGCCGACTGGACCATGCATCAGTTGTGAGGTGCACCTTTCCGCTCACTGACTGCTTGAGTGCATGGACAATGCGGTCTTTCACATGATGGTGGAGGGCTGGGATGGCTTTGCGAGAGAAGAAGTGGCGACTGGGTAGGTCATAGCGTGGTACTGCATAGGCCATGAGTTCGCGGAAAGCTGTGCTTTCCACCAACCGAAAGGGCATCATCTCAAACGAGATTAGTTTGGCAATGTGGGCGTTCAAACCCAGTGTACGCGGATGAGAGACTGAGTACTTTCTTGACCTACTCATAGTGTGTGGGAGGGTGAGCTGGACTTGAGAGCTGCATATGGTGGAAGTAGCGGTGGACAGGGCGGACTGAGAGAGGGTTGATGATGGTGATGGAGTTGGTGTTCTTTCTGATGGCCTAGAATCAGTCTTTCGTTGATATAACAGTGGGATTCCCTGACTGCTGTGGCCTTGCAACGACACCTCAACATTTGCTGCTGTGCTAACCGGTGGGCTTACAGTGGGGGAAACAATGTAGCGTTGCTGACTACCTTCGTTGTGATCAGTTGCACATGTGGCACTTGAGGTTTGGTGTTGTGTCCACGCTTGCAAGTGCATGCTGGTTAAATGTCTAAGCATGCAACTGGTATTCAAATTTTTCAGATTTTTCCCTCGGCTAAAGGTCTTTGCGCACTTCTTACAGATAACCTTGGCCTGATCATGAGGATTTTGTTCAAAAAAGTGCCACACTGCACTCTTCCTACTTTGGCAGACATTTTGCGGCCTAGCACGCTGTGATCTTTTGACCCTCTGGACAAGCTGTCCAGCAACTCTTTTGATGTTTGGAACCTGTCTTTGGAGTGCTCCGGGCCTGCCAGATAACAGCTGTTGCGATGTCGATGTCTGCTGTGGATGCTCCTCATCTGAGCTATTGGAAGCAGCACCCTCTTCCCCCAATGGATGCCAATCTGGGTCAACAACTGGGTCATCCATCACCTCCTCTTCTATGTCATGTGCACCTTTCTCTGTGTCACCGTGTATGGTGGTATAGTGTGCGGGAAGGGGCACCTGAGTCTCATCAGGGTCAAAATCTGGCTCTGTACACTGCGAGGACAATGTAGTGCTCTGAGTGAATGTACCAGCAGAATCATCCATCAGCGGCTGTGCATCAGTGCACTCCATGTCAGATTCATCTTGGCCTGGGTAATTCACCATTTGACTTGATAATCCAGGCATGGTATGTGAAAACAGCTCCATGGAGTAATCAGTAGTATGGCCTGCGTCATCCTTCAATCTTGGTTGGGGTGAAGGACACAAGGAAAGGTGTGGTTCATGAACATGAGCCTCCAATGACGACTCAGTGCTTTTACTTTTTACAACTGAAGAAGAGGAGGCGATAGAGCTGGAGGCTGAGTCAGCAATGTAAGACAAAACTTTTTCCTGATGCTCTGCCTTTAAAAGCGGTTTGCCAAATCCTAGAAAACTAAGCGTTCGAGGCCTTATGTAGCCAGACGATGACGCAGGGTCAGCACCTCCTGCATTCGGTCCTATTTTGCTCTTGCCACTACCATCAGATCCACCACCAACACCATCATTACCAGCTGCCAACCCCCGCCCAATTCCACGGCCTCTTCCACCAGCCTTCCTCATTTTTGGTAGAAATGTAGACAAAATCCAACAAACTATATAGTAATGTAAAACAAGGTACAAGGTGTCTATAGGACAGGGGAGTTTTAGAATTTCTGCACACACTTGTGGACAGTGGACACTTGTGGATTGTGTGCGGCCCACTGATATCTGAGCGCTATGTGACACGTTCGATGGCACAGCTGCCTGTGACCAAAGTGACGAGAGGATAATGGAGATTTTGAATCTCTGCGTACACTTGTGGACAGTGGACACTTGTGGATTGTGTGCGGCCCACTGATATCTGAGCGCTATGTGACACGCTCGATGGCACAGCTGCCTGTGACCAAAGTGACGAGAGGATAATGGAGATTTTGAATCTCTGCGTACACTTTTGGACAGTGGACACTTGTGGATTGTGTGCGGCCCACTGATATCTGAGCGCTATGTGACACGCTCGATGGCACAGCTGCCTGTGACCAAAGTGACGAGAGGATAATGGAGATTTTGAATCTCTGCGTACACTTGTGGACAGTGGACACTTGTGGATTGTGTGCGGCCCACTGATATCTGAGCGCTATGTGACACGCTCGATGGCACAGCTGCCTGTGACCAAAGTGACGAGAGGATAATGGAGATTTTGAATCTCTGCGTACACTTTTGGACACTGGACACTTGTGGATTGTGTGCGGCCCACTGATATCTGAGCGCTATGTGACACGCTCGATGGCACAGCTGCCTGTGACCAAAGTGACGAGAGGATAATGGAGATTTTGAATCTCTGCGTACACTTTTGGACACTGGACACTTGTGGATTGTGTGCGGCCCACTGATATCTGAGCGCTATGTGACACGCTCGATGGCACAGCTGCCTGTGACCAAAGTGACGAGAGGATAATGGAGATTTTGAATCTCTGCGTACACTTTTGGACACTGGACACTTGTGGATTGTGTGCGGCCCACTGATATCTGAGCGCTATGTGACACGCTCGATGGCACAGCTGCCTGTGACCAAAGTGACGAGAGGATAATGGAGATTTTGAATCTCTGCGTACACTTGTGGACAGTGGACACTTGTGGATTGTGTGCGGCCCACTGATATCTGAGCGCTATGTGACACGCTCGATGGCACAGCTGCCTGTGACCAAAGTGACGAGAGGATAATGGAGATTTTGAATCTCTGCGTACACTTTTGGACACTGGACACTTGTGGATTGTGTGCGGCCCACTGATATCTGAGCGCTATGTGACACGCTCGATGGCACAGCTGCCTGTGACCAAAGTGACGAGAGGATAATGGAGATTTTGAATCTCTGCGCACACTTGTGGACAATGGACACTTGTGGATTGTGTGCGGCCCACTGATATCTGAGCGCTATGTGACACGCTCGATGGCACAGCTGCCTGTGACCAAAGTGACGAGAGGATAATGGAGATTTTGAATCTCTGCGTACACTTGTGGACAGTGGACACTTGTGGATTGTGTGCGGCCCACTGATATCTAAGCGCTATGTGACACGCTCGATGGCACAGCTGCCTGTGACCAAAGTGACGAGAGGATAATGGAGATTTTGAATCTCTGCGTACACTTTTGGACACTGGACACTTGTGGATTGTGTGCGGCCCACTGATATCTGAGCGCTATGTGACACGCTCGATGGCACAGCTGCCTGTGACCAAAGTGACGAGAGGATAATGGAGATTTTGAATCTCTGCGTACACTTGTGGACAGTGGACACTTGTGGATTGTGTGCGGCCCACTGATATCTGAGCGCTATGTGACACGCTCGATGGCACAGCTGCCTGTGACCAAAGTGACGAGAGGATAATGGAGATTTTGAATCTCTGCGTACACTTTTGGACACTGGACACTTGTGGATTGTGTGCGGCCCACTGATTTCTGAGCGCTATGTGACACGCTCGATGGCACAGCTGCCTGTGACCAAAGTGACGAGAGGATAATGGAGATTTTGAATCTCTGCGTACACTTGTGGACAGTGGACACTTGTGGATTGTGTGCGGCCCACTGATATCTGAGCGCTATGTGACACGCTCGATGGCACAGCTGCCTGTGACCAAAGTGACGAGAGGATAATGGAGATTTTGAATCTCTGCGTACACTTGTGGACAGTGGACACTTGTGGATTGTGTGCGGCCCACTGATATCTGAGCGCTATGTGACACGCTCGATGGCACAGCTGCCTGTGACCAAAGTGACTAGAGGATAATGGAGATTTTGAATCTCTGCGTACACTTGTGGACAGTGGACACTTGTGGATTGTGTGCGGCCCACTGATATCTGAGCGCTATGTGACACGCTCGATGGCACAGCTGCCTGTGACCAAAGTGACGAGAGGATAATGGAGATTTTGAATCTCTGCGTACACTTTTGGACAGTGGACACTTGTGGATTGTGTGCGGCCCACTGATATCTGAGCGCTATGTGACACGCTCGATGGCACAGCTGCCTGTGACCAAAGTGACGAGAGGATAATGGAGATTTTGAATCTCTGCGTACACTTGTGGACAGTGGACACTTGTGGATTGTGTGCGGCCCACTGATATCTGAGCGCTATGTGACACGCTCGATGGCACAGCTGCCTGTGACCAAAGTGACGAGAGGATAATGGAGATTTTGAATCTCTGCGTACACTTGTGGACAGTGGACACTTGTGGATTGTGTGCGGCCCACTGATATCTGAGCGCTATGTGACACGCTCGATGGCACAGCTGCCTGTGACCAAAGTGACGAGAGGATAATGGAGATTTTGAATCTCTGCGTACACTTTTGGACAGTGGACACTTGTGGATTGTGTGCGGCCCACTGATATCTGAGCGCTATGTGACACGCTCGATGGCACAGCTGCCTGTGACCAAAGTGACGAGCGGATAATGGAGATTTTGAATCTCTGCGTACACTTTTGGACACTGGACACTTGTGGATTGTGTGCGGCCCACTGATATCTGAGCACTATGTGACACGCTCGATGGCACAGCTGCCTGTGACCAAAGTGACGAGAGGATAATGGAGATTTTGAATCTCTGCGTACACTTGTGGACAGTGGACACTTGTGGATTGTGTGCGGCCCACTGATATCTGAGCGCTATGTGACACGCTCGATGGCACAGCTGCCTGTGACCAAAGTGACGAGAGGATAATGGAGATTTTGAATCTCTGCGTACACTTGTGGACAGTGGACACTTGTGGATTGTGTGCGGCCCACTGATATCTGAGCGCTATGTGACACGCTCGATGGCACAGCTGCCTGTGACCAAAGTGACGAGAGGATAATGGAGATTTTGAATCTCTGCGTACACTTGTGGACGGTGGACACTTGTGGATTGTGTGCGGCCCACTGATATCTGAGCGCTATGTGACACGCTCGATGGCACAGCTGCCTGTGACCAAAGTGACGAGAGGATAATGGAGATTTTGAATCTCTGCGTACACTTTTGGACAGTGGACACTTGTGGATTGTGTGCGGCCCACTGATATCTGAGCGCTATGTGACACGCTCGATGGCACAGCTGCCTGTGACCAAAGTGACGAGAGGATAATGGAGATTTTGAATCTCTGCGTACACTTGTGGACAGTGGACACTTGTGGATTGTGTGCGGCCCACTGACATCTGAGCGCTATGTGACACGCTCGATGGCACAGCTGCCTGTGACCAAAGTGACGAGAGGATAATGGAGATTTTGAATCTCTGCGTACACTTGTGGACAGTGGACACTTGTGGATTGTGTGCGGCCCACTGATATCTGAGCGCTATGTGACACGCTCGATGGCACAGCTGCCTGTGACCAAAGTGACGAGAGGATAATGGAGATTTTGAATCTCTGCGTACACTTGTGGACAGTGGACACTTGTGGATTGTGTGCGGCCCACTGATATCTGAGCGCTATGTGACACGCTCGATGGCACAGCTGCCTGTGACCAAAGTGACGAGAGGATAATGGAGATTTTGAATCTCTGCGTACACTTTTGGACACTGGACACTTGTGGATTGTGTGCGGCCCACTGATATCTGAGCGCTATGTGACACGCTCGATGGCACAGCTGCCTGTGACCAAAGTGACGAGAGGATAATGGAGATTTTGAATCTCTGCGTACACTTGTGGACAGTGGACACTTGTGGATTGTGTGCGGCCCACTGATATCTGAGCGCTATGTGACACGCTCGATGGCACAGCTGCCTGTGACCAAAGTGACGAGAGGATAATGGAGATTTTGAATCTCTGCGTACACTTGTGGACAGTGGACACTTGTGGATTGTGTGCGGCCCACTGATATCTGAGCGCTATGTGACACGCTCGATGGCACACCTGCCTGTGACCAAAGTGACGAGAGGATAATGGAGATTTTGAATCTCTGCGTACACTTTTGGACACTGGACACTTGTGGATTGTGTGCGGTCCACTGCTATCTGAGCGCTATGTGACACGCTCGATGGCACAGCTGCCTGTGACCAAAGTGACGAGAGGATAATGGAGATTTTGAATCTCTGCGTACACTTTTGGACAGTGGACACTTGTGGATTGTGTGCGGCCCACTGATATCTGAGCGCTATGTGACACGCTCGATGGCACAGCTGCCTGTGACCAAAGTGACGAGAGGATAATGGAGATTTTGAATCTCTGCGTACACTTTTGGACACTGGACACTTGTGGATTGTGTGCGGCCCACTGATATCTGAGCGCTATGTGACACGCTCGATGGCACAGCTGCCTGTGACCAAAGTGACGAGAGGATAATGGAGATTTTGAATCTCTGCGTACACTGTTGGACACTGGACACTTGTGGATTGTGTGCGGCCCACTGATATCTGAGCGCTATGTGACACGCTCGATGGCACAGCTGCCTGTGACCAAAGTGACGAGAGGATAATGGAGATTTTGAATCTCTGCGTACACTTGTGGACAGTGGACACTTGTGGATTGTGTGCGGCCCACTGATATCTGAGCGCTATGTGACACGCTCGATGGCACAGCTGCCTGTGACCAAAGTGACGAGAGGATAATGGAGATTTTGAATCTCTGCGTACACTTGTGGACAGTGGACACTTGTGGATTGTGTGCGGCCCACTGATATCTGAGCGCTATGTGACACGCTCGATGGCACAGCTGCCTGTGACCAAAGTGACGAGAGGATAATGGAGATTTTGAATCTCTGCGTACACTTTTGGACACTGGACACTTGTGGATTGTGTGCGGCCCACTGATATCTGAGCGCTATGTGACACGCTCGATGGCACAGCTGCCTGTGACCAAAGTGACGAGAGGATAATGGAGATTTTGAATCTCTGCGTACACTTGTGGACAGTGGACACTTGTGGATTGTGTGCGGCCCACTGATATCTGAGCGCTATGTGACACGCTCGATGGCACAGCTGCCTGTGACCAAAGTGACGAGAGGATAATGGAGATTTTGAATCTCTGCGTACACTTGTGGACAGTGGACACTTGTGGATTGTGTGCGGCCCACTGATATCTGAGCGCTATGTGACACGCTCGATGGCACACCTGCCTGTGACCAAAGTGACGAGAGGATAATGGAGATTTTGAATCTCTGCGTACACTGTTGGACACTGGACACTTGTGGATTGTGTGCGGCCCACTGATATCTGAGCGCTATGTGACACGCTCGATGGCACAGCTGCCTGTGACCAAAGTGACGAGAGGATAATGGAGATTTTGAATCTCTGCGTACACTTGTGGACAGTGGACACTTGTGGATTGTGTGCGGCCCACTGATATCTGAGCGCTATGTGACACGCTCGATGGCACAGCTGCCTGTGACCAAAGTGACGAGAGGATAATGGAGATTTTGAATCTCTGCGTACACTTTTGGACACTGGACACTTGTGGATTGTGTGCGGCCCACTGATATCTGAGCGCTATGTGACACGCTCGATGGCACAGCTGCCTGTGACCAAAGTGACGAGAGGATAATGGAGATTTTGAATCTCTGCGTACACTGTTGGACACTGGACACTTGTGGATTGTGTGCGGCCCACTGATATCTGAGCGCTATGTGACACGCTCGATGGCACAGCTGCCTGTGACCAAAGTGACGAGAGGATAATGGAGATTTTGAATCTCTGCGTACACTTGTGGACAGTGGACACTTGTGGATTGTGTGCGGCCCACTGATATCTGAGCGCTATGTGACACGCTCGATGGCACAGCTGCCTGTGACCAAAGTGACGAGAGGATAATGGAGATTTTGAATCTCTGCGTACACTTGTGGACAGTGGACACTTGTGGATTGTGTGCGGCCCACTGATATCTGAGCGCTATGTGACACGCTCGATGGCACAGCTGCCTGTGACCAAAGTGACGAGAGGATAATGGAGATTTTGAATCTCTGCGTACACTTTTGGACACTGAACACTTGTGGATTGTGTGCGGCCCACTGATATCTGAGCGCTATGTGACACGCTCGATGGCACAGCTGCCTGTGACCAAAGTGACGAGAGGATAATGGAGATTTTGAATCTTTGCGTACACTTTTGGACAGTGGACACTTGTGGATTGTGTGCGGCCCACTGATATCTGAGCGCTATGTGACACGCTCGATGGCACAGCTGCCTGTGACCAAAGTGACGAGAGGATAATGGAGATTTTGAATCTCTGCATACACTTTTGGACACTGGACACTTGTGGATTGTGTGCGGCCCACTGATATCTGAGCGCTATGTGACACGCTCGATGGCACAGCTGCCTGTGACCAAAGTGACGAGAGGATAATGGAGATTTTGAATCTCTGCGTACACTGTTGGACACTGGACACTTGTGGATTGTGTGCGGCCCACTGATATCTGAGCGCTATGTGACACGCTCGATGGCACAGCTGCCTGTGACCAAAGTGACGAGAGGATAATGGAGATTTTGAATCTCTGCGTACACTTGTGGACAGTGGACACTTGTGGATTGTGTGCGGCCCACTGATATCTGAGCGCTATGTGACACGCTCGATGGCATAGCTGCCTGTGACCAAAGTGACGAGAGGATAAGGGAGATTGGATTGCTTTTAAAAAAGCAGTTTGCGGAGCAGTGGGTAAACAGCAATGCCAGCGTGTCAGGAAGCCTTAAAAGGCAGCCCAACAACCAACACCACTGATACACCACAATATAGCCTCCCCTTGCACTGCACACACAGTGACTTGTGTGTTGTGCAGGCCAAATCGCTAGCAGCAGAAGCAGTTTTTTTGTCTTCTTCCCTGCCTAACGCTCTCCCTACAGAATCAGCAGCAACCTCTCCCTATACTAAGATCGGCAGAAGTAAGATGGCGGTCGGCGTGCACGCCCTTTTATACCCCCTGTGACGCCCACCAAAGCAAGCCAATCACTTGCATGCCCTTCTGAAAGATGTTGGTGACCCGTGCCTATGTCATCACATTGCCCACAGTGTCCGTGGATCCTGATTGGCTGAAAAAGAGCGCAAAACAAACTTTTGAAACGCGACTTTGGCGCGTAAATCGCCGACCTCGTGGCCGACCTCATCCTAGGGTCGGGTTTCGTTTCATGAAACCCGACTTTGCCAAAAGTCGGCGACTTTTGAATTTTTTCGACCCGTTTCGCTCAACTCTACTCATAAGAATATTATTTCTTTAAAGAAAACAGTGGAAAGGAGTGCACTCAGTGAAACAAATATATTGCACTTGAGTACTGTTCAATGGCTAAGAATGAACATAATAGTTAAAAATGAATTACAGTAAAACTCCCCTAATCCTGAGACATGACATCCTGGACTGTACAGCTTTACCAATTACTGGTATATTTGACGGTCAGTAAGATTGTTGTGATCCTGATGAATTATTGAAAAAATTCAGTTGATGGAATGTACAACTATTTCATTATCCACCGTCTTTCTTCCTTGAATCCTTTAACTGAAAAACCAAGTATTTCAGCTTCTCCCCAAATTATGAATTTTGTATTTTGGACCTATCAAGCTCTATTCATTTCTGATAGCAATGTGGCTCTATAACACCCATTGAAAAAGTAAGCATGCACGGTTTGCAATAAGAGTATGTTCCTTCTGGCTACCTGACTAAAAGGCCGATTTTTATTCACTGTGTATGGGGGCTAACTTGCTGATTTTGGCAGAATCGGACAACCACCTAAAGTGTATGGGGGCCTCCTGATCTTTCTGCAACAGATGACTTCAGGGTAAAGAAAACCGAGTTGTTAAAATTTCAACAGCTGATTCTTTCATTCGACATTGAGAAATGATTCTGTCAGCAGCTTTCTCATAGAGAACATAGTAGTGCTCATTCCAAGTCGAGCACTTCTGGGTATGGCGGAGTTAGGAGAGATAGCTGTCGGCCAAACTTTTGTTTGGTTGACAGCTTTCTGATGTGCATGGAGACCTTAAGAGAAATTACTTGAAAGGCTACAGTTTTAAAGGTTTTTTTTAGACATCAAAAATAAATTTGAAAAAACAAGCACCTATCAAGAATATAGCAGGTGTTAAAGGGAACTTCACCTGTATTGATTTAGATTACAGCTGTAAATAATTATGGAGGTGGTTTGAGAAGTTTAGGGAAACTTATGGGTTCTTTTTAATGTTGGAAAGATATGCATTTAGTAATAGTGGTGATCATAGTTTTGTTTGCCTTGGAGAATGCTCCAATTTCTTCCTCCTGTTTCCACTGACCACTCACAGATACTTCTTTACAAGAACTATAAGGCAGATGAAGAAAACTCTTCAGATCATTATAAAAAAATCAATTAATGTGTTTGTACTGGACAATCATTGGAAAACTTTGATTAATCTAAAAATATTTTTAAAATGATAATCTCCTTGTAGATAAGGCCATTAAGAAAGATCTGTGGAATCAACCTGCAAGAAGGTAGAGAGTATGTCCTCACCGTAGATATTGCACCCACTAGGTTAGTCTTACTAGGGCATCAAAATATATGAGAGCAGATAAAGGCCCCAATTCATCAAAGCAATTATGCCAAAATTGTGGCGTAAATTGCTTTCAAAAGTTGCACAATTTCTGCAAAGAATTTAGTTTTCACCCAGCTTTGCCAAAATGGATGGCTGACTTGACTAAAATTTGTTTAGCAAGCTGCACGGAGTCACACATCACTTGTCAGACACTCCTGATTCATTAAGAGGTGTCCCATCATCATGGCAAGTCAACATCACTCGGCTTGTTGAATCAGAGTTAAAATGCCTGTAAACTGACCCACAACTTCAAAATAAGTACTATAAAAAGAAATCAGGTCTATGGATGTGATCAGAAACTTACAACATTCATGCCCACAAGTTTCCTTGTTTTTGCAGTGATGGTTGCATTCCCTCATTCCTGTTCTTAACAATGTCTGTAGGCCTCCTACTTACAGGGAGTAAAATGAACGACATAAATTACGCTTTCAGGTAATGAAATACATAGACAATTATATGTAGACAGTTGTATGGTAAGAATTTCAACATTTTTTCTATACCTAACAAATATATATACACATGCTAATCATTTTTAAAGGCAAGACATTTAAAAGAATGTGTAATTTGCCAGACCGCATCGTACTGCAAGGAGTAAAGCCCCCTTCACACATAGCGAGATCGCTAGCGATATCGCTAAAGCGTCACCGATTTTGTGATGCAACAGCGATCTCGCTACATGTGATACTCACCTCCGACCTGGCTCCCCGCTGGATATCGCTGATCGCGCGAGATCGTCCTGGTCCAATTCTCGTCGTCGGCTTCCTGCTGGCACCGACGAGCGACTCCATGGACGCAGGCGGAAGACGTCACCCTCGCTGCGTGTGACAGGTAAGTGACGACCGCCGCTGCACCGCTAGTGAGATCTGCCTGTTTGGCAGCTCACTAGCGACCATTTAGCGATGCACCAGCGATCCAGACCGGGTTGTATCATTGTCAGGATCGCTGGTGCATCGCTAAATGTAACGGGACCTTAACAGGCTGAAAAGAAATAATAAAGCCATTTGTAAACATCAGATAGTTGTCGCTGACAATAGAATTTGTAAGAGAACAAACTAACAGTCCCCTGAAGGCAGCTATAATGGGGGAAAAGAGTATTAGGCATATTAAGTTTTAACATGCCCCATGCTTTATTTTGTTGGGAAATATGCCCCCTTCAGAGGTCTGGTGGCAGCGTGTCTACCTGTAATTCTGCATGCACACTCAATTTATTAGGTCATGAGAGAGATGTCACTGAATTTCCAGTGAAATAAAACAAATGCCTGGGAACTTTCCCTATTGATGCTCATTTAAAGCTGACATTGAACCATATTCCAAATATTTATTTTGTTTACCCAGAACTTTGCAAATGAGAAGGCATTTAGGCATTGGCAAAAGTAAAGGGCTCTTTTGAATTTCACAACTAATTAAGGATAGCCAGTTTAAGGTTTTAAAAGGAATTTTAGGAAGAGCTAGGCCTATCAAGCAAAATAGTTACCAATATCTGCTATTAAGACACCCTTTTACATTGCAAAATAGACAATTCCCATTCTTTCAAAGTAAGGGGGCTGCGTTTTTAGACAGTGTAGTTGGGAAGGCTCGATGAAAGGCATTATTATCTCGCTTCACTACAAGTGCTGGATGGAACAGATCCTCTAAAAATCAAATGGGAGCAGGACATGGGCCTAATTAGTGAGGATATTTGGGAATTTATTTTACAGTCACTCCCCATGATATCAATCAATGAGTGAAGTACAACTCTCCCACCCACTCCGCAGCTATACACCTTTGGCTACAAAACAGATTCAAAGTGCTATAGGTGTGTTGCCCCTAATGTTGTCCTATGTCATGTAATGTGGCGCTGGCCTAAATTTAGTGATTTCTGGAAAACAATTTTGGATCCCACTGGATGCCTGCTGGGTTATGTCGGTGGCGTACCAACTGAGGAGGCCCACCAACTGTTCTGTGTTTGCTATACAAAGCCAGAAAGCTAATTTCCTTTCATTGGAAGGATGATGATCCTCCTAATATACAAGAATACATTCCCAGAATTAATTGAATGCTTGAGAGATTTTTGTTTCAGAAGAGAGCAACGTCTCTTAAATTTGAAAAAATGTTGGCCCCTTGGTTGAATTTTTCCTGGCCTAGCCCCTTTAACATTAATTTAGCCAAGAATATTGATGAGTACATTCGCTCACTATTAAATCTTAGATTCAAATAGCAATGCATGAACAGGTGCCTTAAACAGTATTTCCCAAGGACAACAACAGGGTGAAACTAACAAGGAAAGTTAGAAATAGGGTTGGGATAGGGTGGGATTGGGATTAGGAAGTTACGTCTTTATTTTATTATTATCCTTTTCTGTTTTTGAAAATGTTCAACAAAAACTGTGTGACTCAAATATGTTTTTTGTAATAGTAGGTTACCATATACTAAACTGGCCCAGGTAAACACTGAAAGGAATCTGTCATAAGGTTGCTCTACTTAAAATGGCCGTACCGCTGTATTCCTGCTGTAATTATCAGTCTTAATTCACGAACGTAGCCCAAAAGTCCTGTAAAAATAGCCTTTATTTCTTATGCAAATCCCCACTGAACTGTCAGATCTGATGGCCAGACTGTTCTCACAACCACCAGCAGTGTAGACAATGCTGCATCCTCCCCTTGAATAATGTGGATAAAGTCTCTTCTATTATCCACATCTAGCAATACATCTTGAGGTTGTTTTGTTTGCCAGAACCAAGCGCATGCACATAGGTGAATTAAGTCACTGCCCTGACCAGGCACATGTGCAAGGCTTTCAGTAAATGGAGTAAGCACAAGAATTAGGCTGTAGCTGTGCAAAGACTTTGGCTGTGATGTGGGTCAAGCAGCCAAAGATCGCTCCGTATATCTGCTACATTGCAGCATAATGCAGGTGAATGTGACTGTATTGCGAATCCCAAGGTACCACAATAAGCAAGTTGTAAGTCAGTTGGATTCTTCGCAACTTGCTTATCACAGTACCCTGGAGTCCCAATGTGAACACATTCACCTGCCTTTCGCTATGATATAGCAGTGCCATTTTAATGATTTTGACAGCTTGATCTCTGTTGTGTCAAAAAATGCTGTGTAGCTCCCCAGCCTTACTGCTAGATGTGGATATGGAGGGAATGTCATCCACATCAATCAAGGCAAGGTGCAGAATTATCTGCATAACTGAAAGCTCGGAGAAAGGTCCCATCACACTGCTGGGTGAGGATTTGCCTACAGCATAGGAAAGATATAAAGTCTATTTTTACATATATTCTGGGCTGTGGTGTTAAACTAAACAATCATTTAGAAGGTTGCTTACATTTGTGTGAGTGCTCACTCATCCAAGAGATATGGCAAATGAGTGCTCAATTCATAAAAGATACTTTCAATATCTTGCTCTTGATAACACCAGAGTGGGCTCTGTATTTTATATAAACACTAACTCACTAGTAAACAGTGAAGATAGCAGCATCTTACATATATAGCGGCAGCTGCCCGCAAGAGCATTTTTTTAGTGTTATGCTCGTAACATGCCCCTTCATTTTCTCTAATGAAACATAAAACAGACTTTCTTTTTAAGATGGATTGGATAGAAATATTTCATGAAAAAGAAAAAAATAACAGAACACTTCTTAATTATTTGGGGAAAATTTATTGTTACACAACCATTGACTACCAGACAGTCTTTGCACCCTTGTATTCAATGCACTGGTTGGTATACGTGTGAAAAATTGGAAGGAGGCACTTCTATTAAACTGGGTTGATTTGACATAATATTGCAAAATCTCAGATTATATTTAGCAATTTTTTTAACCCATGTCCACATAGAGATGATACAGTCATATGTAAAAGTTTGGGCACCCCTATTAATGTTAACCTTTTTTCTTTATAACAATTTTGGTTTTTGCAACAGCTATTTCAGTTTCATATATCTAATAACTGATGGACTCAGTTATATTTCTGGATTCAAATGAGGTTTATTGTACTAACAGAAAATGTGCAATCTGCATTTAAACAAAATTTGACCGGTGCAAAAGTATGGGCACCCTTATCATTTTCTTGATTTGAACACTCCTAACTACTTTTTACTGACTTCCTGAAGCACTAAGTTGGTTTTGTAACCTCATTGAGCTTTGAACATCATAGCCAGGTGTATCAAATCATGAGAAAAGGTATTTAAGGTGGCCACTTGCAAGTAGTTCTCCTATTTGATTCTCCTATGAAGAGTGGCATCATGGGCTCCTCAAAACAACTCTCAAATGATCTGAAAACAAAGATTATTCAACATAGCTTTTCAGGGGAAGGATACAAAAGTTGTCTCAGAGATTTAACCTGTCGGTTTCCACTGTGAGGAACATAGTAAGGAAATGGAAGAACACAGGTACAGTTCTTGTTAAGCCCAGAAGTGGCAGACCAAGAAAAATATCAGAAAGGCAGAGAAGAAGAATGGTGAGAACAGTCAAGGACAATCCAAAGACCACCTCCAAAGACCTGCAGCAGCATCTTGCTGCAGATGGTGTCACTGTGCATCGGTCAACAATACAGCGCACTTTGCACAAGGAGAAGCTGTATGGGAGAGTGATGCGAGAGAAGCCGTTTCTGCAAGCACGCCACAAACAGAGTCGCCTGAGGTATGCAAAAGCACATTGGGACAAGCCAGTTACATTTTGGAAGAAGGTCCTGTGGACTGATGAAACAAAGATTGAGTTGTTTGGTCATACAAAAAGGCGTTATGCATGTGCTGTATTGTTGACTGATGCACAGTGACACCATCTGCAGCAAGATGATGCTGCAGGTCTTTGGAGGTGGTCTGTGGATTGTCCTTGACTGTTCTCACCATTCTTCTTCTCTGCCTTTCGGATATTTTTCTTGGCCTGCCACTTCTGGGCTTAACAAGAACTGTACCTGTGTTCTTCCATTTCCTTACTATGTTCCTCACAGTGGAAACTGACAGGTTAAATCTCTGAGACAACTTTTTGTATCCTTCCCCTGAAAAGCTATGTTGAATAATCTTTGTTTTCAGATCATTTGAGAGTTGTTTTGAGGAGCCCATGATGCCACTCTTCATAGGAGAATCAAATAGGAGAACTACTTGCAAGTGGCCACTTTAAAAACCTTTTCTCATGATTTGATACACCTGGCTATGAAGTTCAAAGCTCAATGAGGTTACAAAACCAATTTAGTTCTTCAGGAAGTCAGTAAAAAGTAGTTAGGAGTGTTCAAATCAAGAAAATGATAAGGGTGCCCATACTTTTGCACCGGTCAAATTTTGTTTAAATGCAGATTGCACATTTTCTGTTAGCACAATAAACCTCATTTGAATCCAGAAATATAACTGAGTTCATCAGTTATTAGATATATGAAACTGAAATAGCTGTTGCAAAAACCAAAATTGTTATAAAGAAAAAAGGTTAACATTAATAGGGGTGCCCAAACTTTTACATATGACTGTATTTCCTTTGTTCTAGAATAGATGGGCCAGTGAAGAGAAAAAAGGGAGGAGTTATAGATAATGAGGTGTTGGTCTGTTTTTGTTCAATTTAATCCCTGTAAAACTGGTCATTGTTTTCATAAGTGGTTAGTCCCCTTGACAGGGATCAGCCTTTTAAGTGTTTATGTTATCTGATTTTCGTGATTAAAGAAAAAAAAAAGAAAAGTGATTACAGTAGGGACTGTTGACATAGAAAACCTGATGGCAGTCTTTTAAATAGAACTTGATCCTACCTGAGCATATAATTGCAGGCATTTAGTCCAGGAGAGTCATCATGTTAGGTATGGGGGTCCCAAAAAGTGGGTACACTTTGTTGCTGGCTATTGGGCTCACACGAATTGTCCAATATGTGAGCTAAGTACCATCATTTTTTAGCATGTTTTCTACAGCAGTAATGCGGTTCCAATTTCATATATTCAATTTTTACATCTTATAGGGTTTCAGCGTGCAGCTTTAATTTTTTATTAACCCATGTAGTAGCATTGCCCTACAGATTACAGCTGATTATTCTCATAAGCGGATAATCGCTTTAAACAGTATACTGTATGTTACCATTATTTTAGAGCAATATTCGGTTGTAGATTTGATACTTTCATGAGAGAAGACTCTTACTATAGTTATTTTTGGAGTCTTTTTTCTTAAAGAAATGAGACTAAGGTGTTTTTGTATCTATGAATGAGTAGAAAAGCTGGAGCTTCAATGATGGCTTTGACCAATCACATTTACTGCAGCACTGAAGTAAATGTGAGATTACACAAAAGACCAGTCAGCCATCAGCTAGTAGAGAAAGCTGCTTAATTATTTATTCTAGAAGATAAGAGACTGTAATGAATATTAATGAACAAACCTTTAGATACATACAGTTGTTGCAAGTCAGAAGGATCAGAATAACCATCTCATCGTGCAAATTATATTTATTGTTTTGCTCTCTGAAAATCTTCACCGAGATAACAATATGGTCTTTGTGGCTACCAAACACAGTCATTGGTGACATTATTTCTTTTGCTTTGCTTATATAGCGTTATCATATTCCGCAGCGCTTTAAGGCCCCTTTACATTTATCGATGCACCAGCGATCCCGACCACGATACGACCCGGTCAGGATCGCTGGTGCATCGCTAAATGGTCGCTAGTGAGCTGCCACACAGGCAGATCTCACAGCGATGCAGCAGCGATACAGCGGTCGTTACTTACCTTTCAGACGAGGCGATCCTGACGTTCTCCCGTCCGCGTCCACACGTCGCTCGTCGGCGCCAGCAGGAAGCGCCTGACGAGAAATGGAGCTGCGCGATCAGCAACAGACAGCTGGGGAGCCGGTCGGAGGTAAGTATCACACATAGCGATATCGCTAGCAATATCGCTGCTGCGTCACCAAATCGGTGATGCTGTAGCGATATTGCTAACGATATCGCTATGTGTAAAACCCCCTTTACAGACATCATCTGTATGTCTTTGGGGTGTGGGAGGAAACTCACACAAACACGGGGAGAACATACAAAATCTACCTAAGTTAGACCTTGTGTTACATTCATTTGAGAATGTATCTTCCAGTTTCCACTTTGCTCCAGTCTCCGTTCCTGAACTCTGTTGCATGGCATAAAGAACTCTGAAGTTTTTCTGAATGTCAAATCCAACTTTTCAGGACATAAGAATACAACAGTTTTTATTATTAAAGTGAATGAAGGCTCTCTATACATTTGCCCATCATATTTAAAAACAATTAAACCCATAAGGACCAGGCCTAGTCTGAGCTTAAAGACCAAAAATGATTTTTCATTTTATTGATGTCACATTTCAGAAGCCATAATTTTTTTTAAGCTTTCAATTTCGTAGGTCCTTTGTTTCTCGCGATGAAGTGTATGGCATCATTATACCGTTATTGCTTAATGCTTATTAACTCTTTACGGGGAAAACAGAAAATAATTCTGCTGTAGTTTTTCGACCATTTAAATCTTGCACTATTCACATGCTGCAAAATACAATTCTGGAGTATCTCACTAAAAATAACCCAGTTCCAACAGAGTTTTAAAAGGGATTGGTCTGTCTGACATAAGCTTCTATGGGGAGGTAAGCTTTAGAATGGATCAGGGTAAAACTGTGACCATCCTGTATTTGGACTAATCAAAGGAGACTGACACAGTCCCACATAAAAGATTCATATAGAAAATGAGAAAAATGAAAACATATGTGTAATTGGGCTAAGAGCTAGCTCAGTGATAGGAAACAGAGGGTCACAGTAATCAGTGGGCTAACTCAGGTGTCAGTATTGGGTCCTCTTCTTTTTACTGTATTTATTAATGCCCTTGTAGAGAGCACACAGAGTAATATTTAAAAATTTGCAGATGATACTAAACTTTGCAAGGTGATCAACACAGAGGAAGAAAACTTTATATTTCATACAAATTTTTGTAGGCTCAGGCTAATAAATGACAATTAAAGTTTAAGGCTGGAGTCACACTTAACATATAAAAATACGGTCTGTTTTCTATGGACAAGAACTGCAGAAATGTTCCCTGAACAGTGATCCGTATGTCATCCGTGTGCAATGCCAGGATGCGATTTTCTCGCATCCAAACATCTGTGTGACATCCGTATGGCATCCGTACGGCAAGATTTTCTTGTCGGCTTGCAAAATGGACATATAATGGATCCATGGCCTCAAATATTCATAAAAACATATATATAGTCTAGATATATATATATCAGTGAAACACATAAATATATATATATATATATATATATATATATATATATTTCATACAGAGGTAGATAGCAGAATAGCCGATAATTCAATTGTCAGCTTCTGTAAAATCATTACAGAACCCGACAGGATATGAGACATGGTTTACATACAGTAACTACTGCATATCCATTAGATTTATATATGTATCTCACTAATAATGTTAGTAGTGTCTGTGTGTAAAATTTTGGAGCTGTAGGTGTTAAATTAAATGATTAATTCACAGAAAAACTTGTGTGGGCTTCCGCGCAATTTGCTCCGCCAGAGAGGGCAAGCCAGTGACTGAGGACAGAAATTACTAGCCTAGAAGGGGACCATTGTTTGTGCAACACCCACAGCTAAAAAAAATCTGCCCCCAACTAGCCCAGAAAAGGCGCATCTGTAAGATGCGTCAATTCTGGCATTTAAAGTTGTGGCCAAAAGTATTGACACCCCTGCAATTTTGTCAGATAATACTTTTTTCTTCCTGAAAATGATTGCAAACACAAATTCTTTGGTATTATTATCTTCATTTAATTTGTCTTAAATGAAAAAACACAAAAGAGAATGAAGCTGTCAGTATTCCGGGTTTTCTAAATCACCTTGTGAATTAATTTGCCCTTTGTTAAGATGGAGGTTGCTGTTTTTGTGTGCCCTACTTCCTGTTCATGTGTATAAAACCGGCTCAGGTGTTGCCTTTCCTTGCTGGAGTATTCTGCTTCCTTCAGCTGTGCTGCTGGTTTCTTAGTGTGCTTCCGCTGTGGCTCTGGACATTCCCTGTTCTCTGTAGGAAAGCTGCACTCATCTTTGGAACTTAACCCTTGGTTCACTGTATCTGGTAATAACTGTGTTCCTGAACTATGTGTGGTTCTTAACCCTTCACTCTTCCCCAATGAGAGCAGTCAGAACTGTCACCTACCGTATGCCTTAATGTGAACCTGTTCCTGGACTCACCTGTGTTCATGCCGCTCCAGGGATCAACTTGTGAATCAGCTTTTGGACTTTCCTGTGCGCGTCTGGCATTTACCTATAGACTTGTTCTGGACTTCCCTGTGCTTGCTACATACCTGATTGGACTCTCTCTGCATCACTACGTTGTGAACTGTGCCACGTCACCTGAGTGTTACACTCACCTTGGATCACATGTTTATGAGGACCCTGTCTTAGGAACTTTACTGAATTGCTATATAGCTTTAGGACTTGTCTCATTTCAGGTTATCAGCATATTGTTTTTGGGTGTCACTGCTGTTATAAAATACACTATTTGCACTAAAGTAACCTGCTTCTGTCTGTTCATTGCCCCACGCTATCAGAATCCTCGAGTTCCTACAATAGTATTACAGGATACTCCAGCCAAAAAGAGGTTTCTGCTGGGGCAATGTCACAGTCACAAGCAGACAAGATGTTTTCTATGATTAACTCCTTGCAGCAGGAGGTGGGGGCTATACAAAATAAGCTCAGAGACTTAGAGTCCCAGGTGGACCACAATGCACAGGTGTTTGGTCAGGCTCTCCAGGATCTACATACCAGGACGGAAGTCCTGGAGGCCTTACCTACTGAGCGTATACCGTCCCCCAGTATGCCCAAGTTGCCCCCATTCCGGTTTAATGGTGACCGAAGCCAATTTCGTGGGTTTGTTAATCAATGCATATTATTTTTTGATGTACATGCCTCTTACTACCGGTCTGATAGATCTAAGGTTTTATGTATTATTATGTCGTTGACATCACGGGCTCTGGCTTGGGCAAATCCTATGGTTGAAAGTCACGATACCTGTCTAAATAATTTGGATGATTTTCTGACATCTATGGCGCAAATGTTCGACGATCCCAACCGCCGTGCCACCGCTGAATCTGCCCTGCTGTCCTTACGCCAGGGGAAGCGCTCAGTCATAGAATATGTTACCGAATTTAAGAGGTTAGTGGTGGATACCAACTGGGAAAACAATGCTTTATTGCCAATTTTTAGGAAAGGTTTATCCAGTGCAATCAAGGATGAGCTAGCTCGTTTCGAGTCCCCACAGGAGTTCGAGTCGTTTTTACAACACTGTGCGTATTGACATTCGCCTAACGGAACGCATACAAGAGAAATGGGCAGCTTTAAATCGCATTGCTAATTTTTCTCTTCCATCTAGGGAAACTACAGGCAAAAACCCACGGGAGACCGAGGAGGTGCCTATGCAAGTGGACTCGCTACAAAGACGTGAGAATAATGAACGCCAGGAATACCGTTTCCGTGAACGATTATGTTTTTATTGTGGTCAATCAGACCATTTCCTCATTAATTGTCCTAAATGTCCCAGGCGACCTAACAAGGTGTTAGCGGCAGTAGGGAATTATGACAATATGGATGCTGAGTCTGAAGTTTCGGAGACCAGTCTACACCTAGACGCTGTGTTTCCCCCAACATTGATGTCGACTTCCCCTAAAGATCAAGGGGAAAAATATTCACATTGTTCTCTTCCTATTCAGATTCTGTGGGAAGGTCAGTGGATACCAAGTTCTGCCATGATAGACTCTGGAGCAGGTGGGAATTTCATGGATTCTCTCATGGATTCAAAGTCTCTCATACAATCCTTATTGAAAAAATGACTAAGTATGGAATGGACAAGGCAACTGTTAGGTGGATTCATAACTGGCTTAGTGATCGGACCCAAAGAGTGGTCGTAAATGGCTGCACATCCAGTTGGAAGAATGTTTCAAGTGGGGTACCACAGGGCTCTGTCCTGGGCCCTGTATTGTTCAACATCTTTATCAACGATTTAGATGAAGGAATTGAGGGTAAACTGATTAAATTTGCTGATGACACAAAGCTAGGAGGGATAGCTAATACTAGAGAAGAGAGAGAGAGGATTCAAAAAGATTTAAATAAACTGGAGAAGTGGGCAGCAACTAACAGAATGGTTTTTAACAGGGAGAAATGCAAAGTACTACATCTGGGCAATAAAAATGAAAAAAGCATATATAGAATGGGAGGAATAGGGCTAAGTGACAGCACATGTGAAAAAGACTTGGGTATACTAATAGATCACAGACTGAATATGAGTCAACAGTGTGATGCAGCAGCAAAAAAGGCAAATGCAATTCTAGGATGTATTAACAGAAGCATACAGTCTAGATCACGTGAAGTCATTATTTCCCTCTACTCCTCTTTGGTCAGACCTCATCTGGAATATTGTGTCCAGTTTTGGGCACCACATTTTAAAAAAGACATCAACAAACTGGAGCAAGTTCAGAAAAGAGCGACCAGAATGGTGACCGGTCTGCAAACCCTGTCTTATGAGGAAAGGTTGCAGGATTTGGGAATGTTTAGTTTGCAAAAGAGAAGACTGAGAGGAGACTTAATAGCTGTCTACAAATATCTAAAGGGCTGTCACATTGTAGAAGGATCAACTTTATTCTCATTTGCACAAGGAAAGACTAGAAGCAATGGGATGAAACTGAATGGGAAGAGACACAGATTAGATATTAGAAAAAACTTTTTGACAGTTAGAGTGATCAATGAGTGGAACAGGCTGCCACGAGAAGTGGTGAGTTCTCCTTCAATGGAAGTCTTCAAACAGAGGCTGGACAGACATCTGACTGGGATGATTTAGCGAATCCTGCTTTGAGCAGGGGGTTGGACCAGATGGCCCAGGAGGTCCCTTCCAACTCTACGATTCTATGATTCTATGATTCTATGATTCTTTTGCCAGGAAACATGGTATAAGGACACAACTAAGAGCTTCGCCAGTCACCATGGAAACGGTGGATGGTTCCCCATTAACTTCTGGACCAGTAGACCGGGAAACGGTGCTCCTGGAGTGTAAGATGGAACCAGACCATCAGGAAACCCTTTCATTTATGCTAATATCTTCTCATTTTCCTACAATTTTAGGAATTCCCTGGCTACGGTCGCAAAATCCAAACATCAATTGGGAAACCAAGGAGATATCCTTCCCCTCGAAGGGTAGTCCTACCACCTGTCCAACAATCACGGTTCCAGTTACCCGGGACGTGGAAGAGGCAATACAGGTACCCACTCTACCTCTAGTTTACCAGGAATTCGCAGATGTTTGTGATAAAAGGAAGGCAGACCAACTCCCACCACATAGACCATATGACTGCCCCATAGAATTGCTTCCTGGGTGCAGCGATCCCTTTTGGCCATGTTTACCCGCTGGCAGCTCCAGAACTAAAAACATTACGAGAGTATATAGATGAGAACCTAGCCAAGGGGTTTATCCGACCATCCTCTTCACCAGCGGGAGCCCCAATATTCTTTGTAAAGAAGAAAGATGGGACTCTAAGACCCTGCATTGACTACCGGGAGCTAAATAAGGTAACCATTCGTAACAGGTACCCGTTGCCGCTAATTCCTGAAATGTTGGAAAGAGTTTGTCAAGCCAAGGGGTTTACCAAATTAGACCTTCGTGGGGCATATAATTTACTCCGTATACGTCCCGGAGACGAATGAAGGTCGGCTTTTAGATGCCGGTATGGACATTTTGAATAATTAGTGATGCCATTCGGACTGTGTAACGCTCCTGCTGCTTTTCAACACTTAGCCAATGATATCTTCAGGGATTTATTGGACCATTATGTGGTAATTTACCTGGATGACATCTTAATCTTCTCTGAATCTCTACAGGAACATCAGGAACATTTCAAGACCGTGCTCAGACGTTTAAGAGAGAATCATTTATACATCAAACTCGAAAAATGTGAGTTTCATTGCTCCGAAATTCAATTTCTGGGCTATATTATTTCTCCCCAGGGATTGAACATGGAATCCAGCAAGATCCAGGTGATCATAGACTGGCCGGTACCAGGAAACATCAAAGAGGTACAACGATTTATTGGTTTTGCTAATTTTTTATAGACGTTTTATCCGGAATTTTTCGGAAATTGTCCGTCCCATCACGCTCCTTACTAAGAAGGGGAAGAAGTTTGTATGGTCTTCGCAAGCCCAGGAAGCCTTTGACCGCCTCAAGGTTTGTTTTACCACGGCTCCGATATTAATGCATCCGGATCCTGCACTGCCTTTCATCGTGGAGGTGGACGCTTCTGACTGGGAGCTATCCTCTCACAACGAACCGGAGACAAAGGTTTGCTGCACCCGTGTCCCTTCTTTTCGCGCAGGTTATCTTCTGCTGAACTAAATTATGACATTGCAGATAAGGAACTTTTGGCAATCATTTCCGCCTTTAAAGAATGGAGACACCATTTGCAGGGAGCAACTCAACAGGTAGTAGTGCTTACAGATCATCGTAATTTGGAATTTCTTAAATCCGCCAGGTGTCTTTCTCCCCGACAAGCTAGGTGGAGTTTGTTCTTGAACCAGTTCGATTTTATTATCTCGTACCACCCAGGTTCACGTAGTGGGAAGGCCGATGCATTATCACGAATCCACACGGTAGACTCCATGCCTGGGACCCCGTCTAAGACCATATTGTCTGATGCCAATTTCATAGGAGTGCTCCAGGACCAGGACTTGTGGGAGGAGATCAAGCTGGCCTATGACGGTGATGCATTTCTTGCTGCTCCACCTGACAACGTGAATCTTGTCTTTCAGAATGGTGTGTGGCTTAGAGATCAACGTATTTACGTCCCAGAGGCTGTGAGACTTCGAATCCTCAAATTGGTCCATGACTCCGTATTGGCTGGTCATAGGGGGGTACAGAAGACTCAGGAATTTTTAAGTCGTTTTTTCTGGTGGCCTACCTGCTTAAAAGATGTGAATGAGTATGTCCGCTCTTGTGAGGTTTGTGCCCGGTACAAAGTTCCTCGTGTTTCACCTACTGGTCTTCTCAAACCACTACCCTTACCATCTCGCCCTTGGGGGTCTATTTCGATGGACTTTATTGTGGAATTAACCACCTCTGGCGGTAAAAACACTATTTTGGTGGTAGTGGACCGTTTAACAAAGGCGGCCCATTTTATTCCTTGTACCGGTCTCCCCTCAGCTACAGTGGATCTGGTTATCCAGAACGTTTTCTGGCTGCATGGGGTACCAGATGAGATCATCTCTGACAGGGGAATACAGTTTACCTCTAGGTTTTGGAAAGAATTTTGCTCTGCGCTCCACATTAATGTTTGCTTGTCTTCTGCATACCATCCTCAGACCAACGGGCAGACCGAACGTACCAATCAAACCTTGGAGCAATATCTACGCTGCTACGTCAGTCATTTGCAGGATGACTGGCTGAAGCTACTTCCTTTAGCAAAATTTTCGTTCAACAACTCACAGAGCAGTTCCACGAAGGTAACTCCTTTTTTTGCCAATCTGGGATATCATCCAAATATTCTCCCTAGGTCTCCGGTTGTCTCTTCGGTACCGGCGGTTCAAGACAGAGTGGAGCTGTTGCAACGTAATCTTGAAGTTTTAAAGGACTCCCTGACTGTAGCACAGGAGCGTTACAAGAAGTCGGCTGATAGGTTCCGGAAACCAGCACCTTTGTATAAGGTAGGAGACTCAGTTTGGTTATCTACCAAGAATCTAAGGTTGGGTGTTCCTTCACAGAAACTGGGACAGAAGTTCATTGGTCCATTCAAGATTACAGGGATTGTGAGCTCCATTGCTTGTCGGCTGAAGCTACCACCAACTCTAAAGGTACACCCAGTATTTCATGTTTCTTTATTAAAACCGGTTTCTCCTAACTAGTTTCAGGGACGTATCATACCTCCTCCACCAGTGTTGGTTAATGGCGAAGAACAATTTGTGGTCCAGGACATTATTGATGCAAGACTGCATCGAAACCGGCTTCAGTATCAAGTTAGATGGCAGGGTTACTCTCCTGAAGAGGATTCCTGGGAACCAGTAAGGCCTGTTTCACACTTCCGTTTTTTCAAATCCATCAAAATCCGTTGTTTTCCGTAAAAAAACGGATCCGCCATTTTTTGCAGGATCCGTTTTTTTTGTCCCATAGACTTCCATTACGGTTACCGCGGATCCGTCAAAAAAACGGATCCGTTTTTAAAAAAACGGATCCGTTGGCATCAGTTTCCGTCAAAAAAACGGAAACGGATCCGTTTGGCGGACACAAAAACGGAAGTGTGAAACAGGCCTAACTAACATCAATGCTCCCCTGAAGGTTGCTCAGTTTCATCGGAGATACCCAGACAAACCTGGTCCGGGTTCGTCCTGAGGCTGTTTCTGGGGGGGGGGGGGGGTAATGTCAGTATTCCGGGTTTTCTAAATCACCTTGTGAATGAATTTGCCCTTTGTTAAGATGGAGGTTGCTGTTTGTGTGCCCTACTTCCTGTTCATGTGTATAAAACCGGCTCAAGTGCTGCCTTTCCTTGCTGGAGTATTCTGCTTCCTTCAGCTGTGCTGCTGGCTTCTTAGTGTGCTTCTGCTGTGGCTCTGGACATTCCCTGTTCTCTGTAGGAAAGCTGCACTCATCTTTGGAACTTAACCCTTGGTTCACTGTATCTGGTAAGAACTGTGTTCCTGAACTATGTGTGGTTCTTAACCCTTCACTCTCCCCCAAGGAGAGCAGTCGGAACTGTCACCTACCGTATGCCTTAATGTGAACCTGTTCCTGGACTCACCTGTGTTCATGCCGCTCCAGGGATCAACTTGTGAATCAGCTTTTGGACTTTCCTGTGCTCTTGCTGCATCTGGGATTTACCTGTGCTTGCTACATACCTGATTGGACTCTCTCTGCATCACTACGTTGTGAACTGTGCCACGTCACCTGAGTGTTACACTCACCTTGGATCACATGTTTATGAGGACCCTGTCTTAGGAACTTTAGTGAATTGCTATATAGCTTTAGGACTTGTCTCATTTCAGGTTATCAGCATATTGTTTTTGGGTGTCACTGCTGTTATAAAATACACTATTTGCACTAAAGTAACCTGCTTCTGTCTGTTCATTGCCCCACGCTATCAGAATCCTCGAGTTCCTACAATAGTATTACAGAAGCAAAAACATTGATCATTTCACACACAACTCCAAAAATGGGCCAGACAAAAGTATTGGCACCCTCAGCCTAATACTTGGTTGCACAACCTTTAGCCAAAATAACTGCGACCAACCGCTTCTGGTAACTATCAATTTTCTTACAATGCTCTGCTGGAATTTTAAACCATTCTTCTTTGGCAAACTGCTCCAGGTCCCTGATATTTGAAGGGTGCCTTCTCCAAACTGCCATTTTTAGATCTCTCCACAGGTGTTCTATGGGATTCAGGAATGGACTCATTGCTGGCCACCTTAGAAGTCTCCAGTGCTTTCTCTCAAACCATTTTCTAGTGCTTTTTGAAGTGTGTTTTGGGTCATTGTCTTGCTGGAAGACCCATGACTTCTGAGGGAGACCCAGCTTTCTCACACTGGGCCCTACATTATGCTGCAAAATTTGTTGGTAGTCTTCAGACTTCATAATGCCATGCACACGGTCAAGCAGTCCAGTGCCAGAGGCAGCAAAGCAACCCCAAAACATCAGGGAACCTCCGCCATGTTTGACTGTAGGGACCATGTTCTTTTCTTTGAATGCCTCTTTTTTTTTCTCCTGTAAACTCTATGTTGATGCCTTTGCCCAAAAAGCTCTACTTTTGTCTCATCTGACCAGAGAACATTCTTCCAAAACGGTTTAGGCTTTTTCAGGTAAGTTTTGGCAAACTCCAGCCTGGCTTTTTTATGTCTCGGGGTAAGAAGTGGGGTCTCCTACCATACAGTCCCTTTTCATTCAGACGCCGACGGATAGTACGGGTTGACACTGTTGTACCCTCGGACTGCAGGGCAGCTTGAACTTGTTTGGATGTTAGTCGAGGTTCTTTATCCAACATCCGCACAATCTTGCGTTGAAATCTCTTGTCAATTTTTCTTTTTCATCCACATCTAGGGAGGTTAGCCACAGTGCCATGGGCGTTAAACTTCTTGATGACACTGCGCATGGTAGACACAGGAACATTCAGGTCTTTGGAGATGGACTTGTAGCCTTGAGATTGCTCATGCTTCCTCACAATTTGGTTTCTCAAGTCCTCAGACAGTTCTTTGGTCTTCTTTCTTTTCTCCATGCTCAATGTGGTACACACAAGGACAGAGGTTGAGTTAACTTTAATCCATGTCAACTGGCTGCAAGTGTGATTTAGTTATTGCCACTACATGTTAGGTGCCACAGGTAAGTTACAGGTGCTGTTAATTACACAAATTAGAGAAGCATCACATGATTTTTCAAACAGTGCCAATACTTTTGTCCATCCTCTTTTTTTTATGTTTGGTGTGGAATTATATCCAATTTGGCTTTAGGACAATTCTTTTTGTGTTTTTTCATTTAAGACAAATTAAATGAAGATAATAATACCAAAGAATTTGTGTTTGCAATCATTTTCAGGAAGAAACTGAGTATTATCTGACAGAATTGCAGGGGTGTCAATACTTTTGGCCACAACTGTATACCAGGATGAGGAGCCGTGTCTAACAGGATGAGGAGCCGTGTCTAACAGGATGAGGAGCCGTGTCTAACAGGATGAGGAGCCGTGTCTAACAGGATGAGGAGCCGTGTCTAACAGGATGAGGAGCCGTGTCTAACAGGATGAGGAGCCGTGTCTAACAGGATGAGGAGCCGTGTCTACCATGATGGGGAGCCGTGTATACCAGGATGGGGGCAATTAGTACAGAATTGAGGGATATTACCCCTATAATACTGTTTCACAGCCGATCCTCACCACCCATAACAGTGCGCAGTGTGTTATGACCACATATTTTGCTTGAAATTTTTTTCTTATTTTTCTCCTCTAAAACCTTGGTACGTCTTATGGTCTGATGCATCATATGTAGTATGAAAAATACGGTATGGTTTTCCCTGAAAACCCAAAGCATTTCAGAATCAAACATACCTGACTGATATCATAAAGCCAGTGCCCGATACATACTGCTCATGGATTGTGCAGTATGTATCAGTTGTTAGGTTCACTTTAATTAACTGACTTCCCAATGTTAAAAATGGGCAGGAGAATAGTGTTTAAAATGCCATACGACAAAGTGCGACTTTTTATGCATGTTAAAAATGGTTCCACATCTTTTTAAGACAGCTATGACTTGTCTATAATAAGAAACTTTTTTGAGCTTTTATGTAGAAATGCAATTATAAAAAAGTTGCACTTCATGCCAAAAGGATAACCACACTCCATTGTTTTGTCATATCAAAGGTGTAGGTAACTAAAGTATGATGTAATTACGGTAATGGCATAAAGGATTAATTAGGCTTAGGCATGAATGACAGTCAAATGTCACACCTTGCGCAAAAAATGTGGCGCAAGCGCAATGATAAATGTCTTTAAAGTCTCATAGCTTTTAGTCAATTGGTACTTTACCATACTGAGAGCTTATCAGGTTTATACTAAGCTGATCTGATGTGGAAACTCTCTTGGTTTCAATTTTTCTTTTCCAAATTCCTGACTTTAACAGGACAGAATCCCTGGAAGGAAAACAAAGCTAATTACATGTAGCAGAGTGACCAGCAGTTCATGTAGTAAATCCAGTATGCAGTTTGCCAAGAAAAATTACAGTACTGCTGCTAAATGGAGTGTTAATTTCTCCAGTTGAGGTCCACTCTATAAATATAGCACTGGTCTTATGAGCTGGAGACAATCAGATCTTCTCTACAAAACTGATTTAACATGATCACTTACATGATTTTCTGCTTAAATACAATATGGTTATCTGAATCTCCAATAATGAGAGAGACGTGATGTGAGGCAGAAGCTGTTCTCTTTTTCTGTAGCTGCTCAAAGTTTGTTAATTTAACAGTGACAAGAATTTCACCCATTGTGGGACTATATCTTCCTACCTGACAGAGAGAAAAATAAAGATGGATCATAAACAGCAATCATTTATTTATATAAATGATCTACAGAAGGTACAAAATGTGTCACATATTTTGATATATTAATTTTAGAAAACACACCAAAAATAAGCTAACAACAGGATGTCCTGTTGTTAAGACCCACCGACAATTAGTTGTAAACTAAGGAAAACTGATAGAAAGTCATTAATTTCCTACCAGCACTATTAGGCAGGAGTCACACTGGCGAGAAATACGTACGAGTGCTATGTGAGAAAAAAATCGCATAGCACTCGTCTCAATGTTAATCTATGGGGAAGCACCCATCATCCGATTTTTATTCGGTCGTCCATGACAGCACCACCTGAGAGAGGGGATCCGCCCTTCAGGAACAGGAAACCTACAGATACAAAAGGGCGGCACCTCTCCCACGCATCAGGTGGTTTCCTGTTCCTAGAGGACACGACTCCCTACAAATCGTCCATCATGGATCGTCGAGGATTCCCAGGCTGGCTGACCGACCCAGGTAGCGGGGGGGTCTCCTACCTCGGTCAGCGCGGGGTCTCTGGAAGTGCCACGGTGGGGCCGGGTAGGTTTCCACGGCAGTGGACGGAGCAGGTGGAGCAAGGGGTCCGGTGGACAGCCATCTCCAAAGTGCCAGCACCAGGAGGTATGTATGCCCCGGGCCCCTCCTGGTGCGTTCCCCCCGGGGTCCGGTCTTCTCCCCATCAGGGCCGACGTTGGCGCCCAGTCAGCGGGCGCAGAGAGACGCACATGGGGGCTGGAGGCATTTTTGAGCCGAGGGCGCCGTGCCGGATCCTTTCCGCGCACTCTCGCGGTCTCATGTGACCCTGGACCTAATTGCCATGGATGGAATATTACGTCACAGTGATCAGCGGCGCCCACGTGGTGAGCGCCGCTGATCGCGGCCGGGTGTCAGCTGATTATCACAGCTGACACCCGACACAATGTGTCAGGGGCGGTCACGGACCGCCCCCGACACGTTAACCCCTTGCACACCGCGATCAAACACGATCGCGGTGTACCGGGGGTTAAAGGGAAGCATCGGCAGGGAGGGGGCTCCCTCCGTGCTTCCCTGAGCCCCCCACGGCAGCGCAATGTGCAGCGCTGCTGCGGGGGGCTCCTTTCCTGCAGGTCCCCGGATCCAATATGGATCAGCAATCTGTCACAGGACAGTTATGTCCCCCCTGGGACATTTGTAATAAAGTAAAAAAAAAAAAAGTGTAAAAATAATTTAAAAAAAAATCGCTAAATAAATTAGAAAAAAAAAAAAAAAAAATTCCCCAATAAATTCATTTTTTGGAAATAAAAAAACCCCAAAACAATAAAAGTACACAAATTTGGTATCGCCGCGTCCGTAACGACCCGCCCTATAAAACTGTCCCAATAGTTAACCCCTTAAGCGAACCCCTTAAAAAATAAAAATAAAAATCGAAGCAAAAAATAATGATTTATTATCATACCGCCGAACAAAAAGCGCAATAACGCGCGATCAAAAAGTCGCATATAAATATCCATGGTACCGCTGAAAACGTCATCTTGTCCCGCAAAAAACGAGCTGCCACACAGCATCTTCAGCGAAAAAATAAAAAAGTTATAGCTCGCAGAATAAAGAGATGCAAAAATAATTATTTTTTATATAAAATTGTTTTCATAGCATAAAAGCGCCAAAACAAAAAAAAACGACCTAAATGAGGTATCGCTGTAACCGTACTGACCCGAAGAATAAAACCGCCTTATAAATTTTACCGCACCCGGAACGGCGTAAACGCACCACCCAAAAGAAATTAATGAAACGCTGGTTTTTGTAAATTCTGCATCCCAAAAAACAAAATAAAAAGCGATCAAAAAATGTCACGTGCCCGAAAATGGTATCAATAAAAACGTCAACTCGTCCCACAAAAAATAAGACCTCACATGACTCGGTGGGTCAAAATATGGAAAAATTATAGCTCTCAATATGTGGTGATGCAAAAACTATTTTTACAATAAAAAGTGTCTTTTAGAGTGTGACAGCTGCCAAACATAAAAACCGCCGTAAATAGTAAATCAAACCCCCCGTTATCACCCCCTTAGTTAGGGAAAAATGATAAAATTAAAAGAAAATGTATTTATTTATATTCCATTTTCCCATTAGGGCTAGGGTTAGAGCTAGGGTTAGGGCTAGGGTTAGGGCTAGGGTTAGGATTAGGGCTAGGATTAGGGTTAGGGGTGTGTTGGGGTTAGGGTTGGAGTTAGAATTAGGGGTTCCCACTGTTTGGGCACATCAGGTGCTCTCCAAATGCAACATGGCATCTGATCTCAATTACGGCCAATTCTGCGTTGAAAAAGTCAAATGGTGCTCCTTCCAAACTCTGCCATGCGCCCAAACAGTGTTTTACCCCCACATATGGGGTATCAGCCTACTCAGGACAAATTGCAAAACAACTTTTGGGGTCCAATTTCTCCTGTTACCCTTAGGAAAATAAAAAATTGGGGGCAAAAATATCATTTTTGTGGAAAAAAATGATTTTTTTATTTTCACGCCCGGGCGTTATAAACTTCTGTGAAGCACTTGGGGGTTCAAAGTGCTCACCACACATCTAGATAAGTTCCATGGGGGATCTAGTTTCCAAAATGGGGTCACTTGGGAGTTTCAATAGTTTAGGTACATCAGGGGCTCTCCAAACGCACACGACACCTGCAGACCATTCCATCAAAGTCTGCATTCCAAAACGTCACTAGTTCCCTTCCGAGCCCCGACGTGTGCCCATACAGTAATTTTCTCCCACATATGGGGTATCCGCGTACTCAGGACAAATTGGACAACAACTTTTGGGGTCCAGTTTCTCCTGGTACCCTTGAAAAAAAAAAATTGGGGACTAATTGATCATGTTTGTGGAAAAAATATGATTTTTTTATTTTCATGCCCGGGCATTATAAACTTCTGTTAAGCCCTTGGGGGTTCAAAGTGCTCAACACATCTAGATAAGTTCCTTAGGGGGTCTAGTTTCCAAAATGGGGTCACTTGTGGGGAGTTTCCACTGTTTAGGTACATCAGGGGCTCTCCAAAAGCAACATGACACCCGCAGACCATTCCATCAAAGTCTGCATTCCAAAACGTCACTACTTCCCTTCCGAGCCCCGACATGTGCCCATACAGTAGTTTTCTCCCACATATGGGGTGTCAGCGTACTCAGGACAAATTGGACAACAACTTTTGGGGTCCAATTTCTCCTGGTACCATTGGGAAAATAAAAAAATTGGTGACTAAAAGATCATGTTTGTGGAAAAAATACGTTTTTTTTATTTTCACGCCCAGGCATTATAAACTTCTGTGAAGCACTGGGGGGTTCAAAGTTCTCACAACACATCTAGATAAGCTCCTTGGGGGGGTCTAGTTTCCAAAATGGTGTCATTTGTGGGGGGTTTCCACTGTTTTGGTACATCAGGGGCTTTCCAAACGCGACATGGTGTCCGATCTCAATTCCAGCCAAAAATGTCAAATGGCGCTGCTTCCCTTCTGAGCTCTGCCATGCGCCCAAATAGTGGTTTACCCCCACATGTGGGGTATCAGCATACTCAGGACAAATTGCACAATAACTTTTAGGGTCCTGTTACCCTTGGTAAAATGAAAATTGGGGGTGAAAAGATCATTTTTGTGGAAAAAATATGATTTTTTAATTGTACAGCTGTACGTTATAAACTTCTGTGAAGCCCTTGTGGGTTCACAGTTCTCACCACATATCTAGATAAGTTCCCTGGGGGGTCTAGTTTCCAAAATGGGGTCACTTGTGGGGGGTTTCCACTGTTTAGGCACATCAGGGGCTCTCCAAATGCGACATGGCGTCCGATCTGAATTCCAGCCACTTTTGCATTGAAAAAGTCAAACGGCGCTCCTTCCCTTCTGAGCTCTGCCATGCGCCGAAACAGTGATTCCCCCCCAACATATCGGGTATCAGCGTACTCAAGACAAATTGCACAATAACTTTTGCCGTCCAATTTCTCCTGTTACCCTTGGTAAAATAAAAAAATTGAACCTGAAGTATTTTTTTTGTGAAAAAAAGTTAAATGTTAATTTTTTTTTAAATATTCAAAAAATTCCTGTGACGCACCTAAAGGGTTAATAAACTTCTTGTATGCGGTTTTGAGCACCTTAAGGGGTGCAGTTTTTAGAATGGTATCACTTTTGGGTATTTTCTATCATATACACCACGCAAAGTGGCTTCAAATGTGATGTGGTCCGTAAAAATAAAATGGTGTTGCAAAAATGAGAAATCGCTGGTCAATTTTTAACCCTTATAACTTCCTAACAAAAAAAAATTTTGGTTCCAAAATTGTGCTGATGTAAAGTAAACATGTGGGAAATGTTACTTATCAAGTTTTTTGTGTGCCATATCTCTGTGATTTAAGGGCATAAAAATTTAAATTTGGAATATTGCGAAATTTTAAAAATTTTCGCCAAATTTCCATTTTTTCACAAATAAACACAAGTTATTTGAATGAAATTTTACCACTAACATGAAGTACAATATGTCACGAGAAAACAATGTCAGAATCACCGGGATCCATGGAAGCGTTTCAGAGTTATTACCTCATAAAGGGACAGTGGTCAGAATTGTAAAAATTGGCCCGGGAGTTAACGTGCAAACCACCCTTGGTAGTGAAGGGGTTAAGGCAGGCGGGGACGCTGCTGGGGTGCTTCTGAAGGCCCAGCAATGGATACGACGGAAGCCCCCATAGGCCAGCTGGACGAGGTGCAGGAGTGCCCGCAGAAACAGGCCACAGTGAAGCCTCATACGAGTGGCCAGCAAAAGAAGCAGGGACGAACGAGCGGACAGAGCCACAGAAATTCCTCCAGACGAAAGGATCCCCCTGCCTCCCTCCGTGATTCGGTACCTGCTTCAACTGCATGGGTAAGAGATCTCCGTGAATGTACCCTGATGCAGTGTTCCCTTATGTTTTTTCACAGGGGAGGAAAGCTACGGGAAAACAGAAGCACAGGGAATGTGCCCTCTGTAGTTGCCCCTTGCCAGATGGCCACCCTAAAAAGTTATGTCAGCCATGCGTGCGACAGACGGTAGGGGTTGAAAGGGAACAATAGTCCACGGGTGGATTGACAGGCCCTAACACTCTCCTCCGTTTGTACAGGTAGAGGAAGAGATGCCTGACTTCACTACAAGCCTGAGGGAGATAATCAGGACAGAGATGAAAGCCCTATCCCAAGGGGAATCTTCTAGGAGAAGAGAGGCTAGTTTTTCAGGCTCGGAGTCCTCGGTCACCCCTAGGAAAGACGATGACTCCTCAGATTCCCCGGCCTCCTCTTCGTCTGATGAAGACTCTAGCCGGTTCTGCTTCCCCTTAGACCAAAGAGATAGGCTAGTCAAAGCAATAAGGTCCACCATGGGGGTAGCAGACACAAAGCCGGAACTCTCAGCACAGGACATGATGTTCGGGGGTCTAGATCCCAGGATGCGCAGGGCCTTTCCATTAAATGATAAAGTCCAGAGTCTGATAGAGAATGGAAGAGACCTGAAAAAGGGGCACCTTGCCACCAGCCATCAAGCGGAGGTACCCTTTTGATGACCCAGTGGTAAGCAGATGGGATAAGGCCCCTAAGCTGGACGCAGTAGCCAAAGCCTCCAAAAAATCCTCCATACCTTTTGATGACATGGCCTCCTTAAAAGATCCGCTTGATAAAAAAGCGGATTCTTTTCTAAAGGGAACATGGGAGATGTCAGTGGGCGCCCTAAGACCAGCGATAGCTGCCACATGTACAGCCAGATCCATGATGGTCTGGCTAGATCAACTGGATTCTCAGCTGAAAGACGGAGCCTCGAGAGCATCCATTCGTAAAACTCTGCCGATCATCCAAAATGCCGCTGCTTTTTTTAGCTGATGCTTCGGTGGACTCTGCAAGAATGGCGGCTAGAACCGCTGGATTGTCTAATGCTGCTCGAAGGGCGCTCTGGTTAAAATGCTGGCTGGGAGATATCCAGGTCAGGTCCCGACTCTGTTCCATTCCATGTGAGGGGGAATATCTTTTTGGCCCCGTCCTGGACGAACTATTAGAAAAAGCCGGGGATGATAAAAAGAAATTCCCCAGTCTGCCGAACCCTTCTTATAGACGTCCCTTTACCAGGAAGGGATATTTCCGTAGAAGGCCGTCCAGAGATCAAGGCAGATGGGATGAGAAAAGAAGGAAAGGTACAGGATTTGTTTGGAGGAGGGGGGCGCCAGGAAGGTCCAGCACGTGACACTAAAAAGCCGCCCCAATGATTAGTTGATCCGGTAGGAGGGAGACTAGCTGCCTTCTACCCAGCCTGGTCGCTGATCTCTAGTAGCAACTGGATACTGGGGGTGAAAGGACTACGACTAGAATTCTCCTGGGTTCCCCAAGATTGATTTAAGGTCACCCCACTCAGGTATTCCACATCAGAACAAGCTGCCCTGGAGGCCGAGGTTCGTGATCTATGCCGCAAGAAGGTCCTAACAGAGGTTCCAGAGGGAGAAAGGGGGAAAGGTTTCTACTCCCCTCTGTTCCTGGTCCGTAAGCCACACAGCTCCTTCAGGACTATAATAAATCTTAAGGCCCTCAATTAGTTTCTGGTCATACGTCCGTTCAAAATAGAAACAATCAATTACACAATAAAATTGCTGTTTCAAAATTGCTTTATGGTGGTGTTAGATTTAAAAGACGCCTACTACCATATACCCATTCATGCAGCTCATCAGTGCTTCCTCAGAGTGGCGGTTCAGTTAGATGGGTCAGTTCAACATTTCCAATATGCAGCCTTCCTCTTTGGGGTGGAAGTCGCTCCCCGGGGGTGTTTACTAAAGTTATAGCGGAAGTTATGGCCCATCTACGTGAATCAGACATTCTATTAGGCCCCTACATGGATGACTTCCTTATTGTAGGCAAAACAGCAGAACATTGTTTGCAACAGTGTTGTGAGTTCATTTTCCCCTTCACTACTGAGGCCCGAGGCACTCCCTCTTCTGGTAAAGAAAGGTAGTGAGCCTGATTATCAAACACCTGAGTATGATGATGATGATGACTGGCTGAATGGAGTTACTGACTGGATATAAGGCTGCCGACGTCCTTCTGCCCAGCGGGTGATTTCTCTGTGGGATCCTTGGAGACCAGTCTGAATTCCTGCTCCTCTAAAGCTAAGTTTTCTGCTCAGCTTTTTGCATTTGTGCTTAGACTTTGTTTTGCTTTGTTTTTCTGGATTTCTGCCATTCCCTGCTGGGGTGTGCTGAATTCCTTTAGCTCTGTCTTCTGAAAATACCTGAGTGCTGATTTAGTTTTTGAAGCCTAGCTGCTTCAGGGTCTTTTTCATATCAGCTTGTTGGCTTATGTCTTTGATAGGGTTTTGGCAGATTGCAGACAGCAACCTTCCTTTCCTGTTCTGTTTAGCTAGTTTGGGCCCCATCGTTTGCTCAGCCTATCTTTCTATCTGTGTGAGTGTTTTTTCATCTTGCTTCACCGTCATTATATGTTGGGGGCTGCCTTTTACTTTGGGGTCTGCTCTGGGGCAGTTTAGATTTCCTTTTCTGTCTTTAGGCTATTTAGCGCTCCGGCTGTGATCGAGGGGTCTAGGGCATCGTAGGAACCCCCCACGGCTACTGCTAGTTGTGTTGATAGGTTCAGGGGTCTGCAATCTGATAGTTGCCAACTTCTCTGGGTTTCTGGACGTAGCTTCTATTTTTGTGTCTGCCTCCTACGGTGACTCAATCATAACAGAATCACCCGCCATACCGCAGATCCTAGGGTACTCAATAGCAGGAAAGAATTGTATAAAAAAAAAAAAAGTGTGTATATTTTTTCCTCTATATCTCTGAGGCCGTAGGGGGAATTTTTTTTTCTCTCAATGGAGATAAAGCAATTGTCTGATCGTGTGGAGCAGCTCGCTGCGGAAGTGCGGGGAATTTCCGCCTACCTTGCTCATTCACATGCTGCTGAACCAAAGATTCCTACACCTGATGTATTTTTTGGGGATCGGTCTAAATTTTTGAATTTCAAAAATAATTGTAAATTATTTTTTGCCTTGAAGCCTAACTCGTCAGGGAGCTCCGCGCAGCAGGTTAAAATTGTCATCTCTTTGCTGCGTGGCGATCCCCAGGATTGGGCGTTTTCTTTGAAACCAGATGATCCTATTCTGACTAATGTGAATGCATTTTTTCAGGCCTTGGGGTTGTTGTATGACGAACCTAATGCCATTGATCAGGCTGAAAAGACCCTGCTGGCATTGAACCAGGGTCGTGATTCTGCAGAATTGTACTGTCAAAAATTCCGAAAGTGGGCAGTACTTACTACCTGGAATGATAATGCCTTGGCTGCTCTCTTTCGGAAGGGTTTGTCAGAAGCCGTAAAAGATACTATGGTGGGATTTCCTGTTCCCTCTGGTCTTGACGATTCTATGTCATTAGCCATTCAGGTTGATCGGCGTTTGCGCGAACGCAAAGCTGCACGAGAGGTGTTGCCACCTGTTGAACAAATGTCTGAACCTATGCAATGTGATAGAGTTTTTTCCAGAGAGCAGCGTCAGGAGTTCAGAAGGCGTAATAAGTTGTGTTTTTTCTGTGGAGATGCCTCGCATATTATTTTTGTCTGTCCTAAACGAGAGAAACGCTTTGCACACATGTTTTCTGTTGGTGGTGTTCAACCTAAGTTTCTTCTGGCTATTACTCTGATCTGCTCCCTGTCCACATTTTCCACCAAGGCTTTTGTGGATTCGGGAGCAGCCCTAAACCTAATGGACTTGGATTTTGCTAAACGTTGTGGATTTCCGATGACACCTCTGCAGACGCCTATCCCTTTGAGGGGGATTGATGCTACTCCTTTGGCTAAAAATAAACCTCAGTTTTGGACCCAGGTGGTAATGCGGGTCGCCCCAGACCATCAAGAAAATTGCAGATTTTTGGTGTTGCATAATCTGCATGATACTACTGTTCTGGGGTTTCCCTGGTTACAAATTCATAATCCAGTTTTGGATTGGAAATCTGTGTCTGTGGTGAGTTGGGGTTGTCGGTGTGCCTTTAGTGAGGCTCCGGTGTTTTCCACCTCTCCTCAGTCGCATGATGTTCCTGATTATTTGGCGGACTTTTATGATGTATTTAGTGAGAATGAGTCTGCGTCTCTGCCTCCTCATAGGAGTTATGACTGTGCAATTGAACTGAGCCCGGGGTGTAAATTTCCCAAGGGTCGGCTCTTCAATTTATCTGTACCCGAGCACGAGGCTATGCGATCCTATATTAAGGAGGCGTTGGAGAAGGGTCATATTAGACCATCCTCGTCACCCTTAGGTGCCGTTTTTTTTTTGTAGCCAAAAAGGATGGATCATTAAGACCTTGTATTGATTATCGTGCCCTCAACAAAATTACTGTTAAATATCAGTATCCGTTACCCCTGATTTCGGATCTATTCTCCAGAGTTAAAGGTGCTTGCTGGTTTACCAAGCTTGACCTCAGGGGGGTGTATAATCTTATTCGCATTAAGCATGGGGATGAATGGAAGACAGCGTTTAATACTCCGGAGGGACATTTTGAGTACCTGGTGATGCCTTTTGGGCTCACTAATGCCCCTTCTGTCTTCCAGTGCTTCATGAACGATATTTTCCGAGATTTTGTCGATAAATTTTTGATTATCTATCTGGATGATATTTTGATCTTCTCCAAGGATTGGGATTCTCATGTGGACATATTCGGACTGTGTTCCGGATCTTGAGGGAGAATTCCCTGTATGTCAAAGGATCTAAATGCCTTTTTGGAGTACAGAGGATTTCTTTTTTGGGATTTATTTTGTCCCCGTCAACTATTGAAATGGACCCGGCCAAGGTACAGGCCATTTACGATTGGGTTCAGCCCACTTCTTTGAAGGCCCTCCAGAAGTTTTTGGGTTTTGCTAATTTTTATCGGAAATTTATAGCAAAATTTTCTAGTATTGCCAAGCCATTGACTGATTTGACTAAGAAGGGGGCTGATGTGTTAAATTGGTCTCCGGAGGCTGTTTCTTCCTTTCAGGAGCTGAAGCGAAGATTCACCTCCGCCCCGGTTTTGCGGCAACCTGATGTCTCACTTCCGTTCCAGGTAGAGGTGGATGCTTCTGAGATTGGTGCAGGAGCTGTTTTGTCCCAAAAGGATCCTGTAACATCTAAAATGAATCCCTGTGCTTTCTTTTCCCGAAAGTTCTCTCTATCTGAACGTAACTATGATGTGGGGAATCGGGAACTGTTGGCCATGAAATGGGCATTTGAGGAGTGGAGACATTGGTTGGAGGGAGCTAAGCATCAAGTCGTGGTCCTCACTGACCACAAGAATTTGATTTACCTAGAGTCGGCTAAGCGCTTGAACCCTAGACAGGCTAGGTGGGCCTTGTTTTTTACACGTTTTGATTTTGTGGTTTCTTTTCTTCCTGGAACTAAGAATGTCAAGGCAGACGCCCTCTCTAGGAGCTTCTTTGCTGATTCTCCTGTGGTGACCAAGCCTGCTACCATCTTAGGCGAAGGGGTAGTTCTTTCTGCCATCTCGCCCGATTTGAGACGTGCTCTGGAAGAGTTCCAGGAGGATAAACCTGAGCGTTGTCCCAGTGGAAAGTTGTATGTTCCTGACCAGTGGAAGAAGAGAGTGATGTCTGAAGTTCATTGCTCTGCTTTGGCTGGTCATCCAGGTATTTTTGGTACTAGAGATCTGGTGAGTCGGTCTTTTTGGTGGCCCTCCTTGTCTCGTGATGTCAGGAATTTTGTGCAGTCCTGTGGGACGTGCTCCCGGTCTAAATCGTGTTCTCGCTCTAGTGGGTTGTTGATGCCTTTGCCTGTCCCCAAGAGGCCATGGACCCATATTTCAATGGATTTCATCTCTGATATGCCTGTCTCTCAAAGGATGACTGTTATTTGGGTGATTTGTGATAGGTTCTCTAAGATGGTTCATCTTGTACCACTCCCAAAGTTGCCGTCTTCCTCTGAGTTGGTGCCCCTGTTTTTACAACAGGTGGTTCGCTTGCACGGGATTCCTGAGAACATTGTATCTGACAGAGGAGTCCAGTTTGTGTCTAGATTTTGGAGAACTTTCTGTTCCAAGCTGGGAATTCAGTTGTCCTTCTCCTCTGCTTTTCACCCTCAGACCAATGGGCAGACAGAGAAAACAAACCAGACCTTGGAGTCATATTTGAGATGTTTTATTTCTGCTGATCAGGATGATTGGGTTTCATTTTTGCCCTTGGCCGAATTTGCTTTAAATAATAGAGCTAGTTCTGCCACTTTGATGTCACCTTTTTTTTGTAACTTTGGGTTTCATCCTCGATTTTCTTCAGGGCAGGTGGAGCCCTCTGCCTGCCCAGGTGTTGACACTGTGGTGGAGAGAATGCACCAGATCTGGGACCAAGTGGTGGATAAGTTATCTCTCTCCCAGGAAAAGGCCCAGCGGTTTTCCAACCTACATAGGACCACTGGTCCCCAGTTTAAGGTTGGTGATATGGTGTGGTTATCATCAAAAAATATTGCTATGAAGGTGGCTTCTCCTAAGTTTAAGCCTAGATTTATTGGACCTTACAAGATTTTGGAGATTATTAATCCGGTCTCTTTTCGTTTGGCTCTTCCTGTCACATTTAAAATCCATAATGTGTTCCATAAATCTTTGTTGAAGAGGTTTGTTGAACCTGTTGTTCCGGGGGTGGCACCTCCAGACCCTGTATTGGTTGAAGGTAACATGGAATATGAGGTAGAGAAAGCACTGGATTCCCGTCTGGCTAGACGGAGACTCCAGTATTTGGTTAAGTGGAAGGGTTATGGTCAGGAGGATAATTCCTGGGTCTCTGCCTCTGATATTCATGCCAAAAGATTGGTGCGTGCCTTTCATCGGGCTCACCCTGATCGCCCTGGTGGCGTGGTTGAGGGTTCGGTGACCCCTCCTCAAGGGGGAGGTACTGTTGTGAGTTCATTTTCCCTTTCACTACTGAGGCCCGAGGAACTCCCTCTTCTGGTAAAGAAAGGTAGTGAGCCTGATTATCAAACACCTGAGTATGATGATGATGACTGGCTGAGTGGAGTTACTGACTGGATATAAGGCTGCCGACGCCCTTCTGCCCTGCGGGTGATTTCTCTGTGGGATCCTTGGAGACCAGTCTGAATTCCTGCTCCTCTAACGCTAAGTTTTCTGCTCGGCTTTTTGCATTTGTGCTTAGACTTTGTTTTGCTTTATTTTTCTGGATTTCTGCCATTCCCTGCTGGGGTGTGCTGAATTCCTTTAGCTCTGTCTTCTGAAAATACCTGAGTGCTGATTTAGTTTTTGAAGCCTAGCTGCTTCAGGGTCTTTTTCATATCAGCTTGTTGGCTTATGTCTTTGATAGGGTTTTGGCAGATTGCAGACAGCAACCTTCCTTTCCTGTTCTGTTTAGCTAGCTTGGGCCCCATCGTTTGCTCAGCCTATCTTCCTATCTGTGTGACTGTTTTTTCATCTTGCTTCACCGTCATTATATGTTGGGGGCTGCCTTTTACTTTGGGGTCTGCTCTGGGGCAGTTTAGATTTCCTTTTCTGTCTTTAGGCTATTTAGCGCTCCGGCTGTGATCGAGGGGTCTAGGGCATCGTAGGAACCCCCCACGGCTACTGCTAGTTGTGTTGATAGGTTCAGGGGTCTGCAATCTGATAGTTGCCAACTTCTCTGGGTTTCTGAACGTAGCTTCTATTTTTGTGTCTGCCTCCTACGGTGACTCAATCATAACAGAACAGCTTCAAAGGGCGATGTCTGCCCTAGAGTGGTTAGGATGGTTGCTTAACATCAAAAATTCTTGGTTACAGCCGATGAGAGTCCAGCAATTCTTAGGCCTAATCTTAGATTCTGGGAAACAGGAATGCCGTCTGCCTCCGGAGAAGCTTGTTCGCCTACACTATCAGGTCCTGAACGCTTCCAATAACCCCATCATGTCCCTCAGGAAAGCCATGTCCCTTCTGGGTTCCCTCTCGTCCTGTATCCCGGCAGTCCAGTGGGCACAGTTTCATACAAGGAAACTACAGGGCGAGGTTTTATTACATCAAAAAGAGTCCTAGGGGGTTACTTGGAGGGCCAGCTAACCTTGTCCCGAAACACAAGGGAGTCCCTAGAGTGGTGGCTAGAGAAGGATAATTTATCCAGAGGGGTACCCTGGGAGTATAAAATAACCCACATAGTCACCACGGATGCTAGCCCTTCCGGTTGGGGGGCTCATATGGGTGAGATTCTGGTCCAGGGCCTATGGGAGCATCATCAGACTAAGATATATCGTGATCAGATTACATCCTGGTGGGAGGTACAGAGCCTCGAAAATTATCTGAAGGCTGGTATCGTCCCACGAGGATTAAGAATCAATATTTCTGCAGGAGCACGACATAAGAACCCCAGTTTCATTGCCAAATGGGAAAAAGAGGCTACAAGTAGTTCCCTTCGCCTTATGCAACTTCTTTTAGAGGAAGAAAAGAAAACTCTGAGTCTTTTGAATGACCGTTTGAAAGATCAAATTGAAGTCACCAAACAATTCTCTACAGAGACTGATTTTTCCCTAAAGGAAAGTAAGCTAGAAACTAATCTTGAGCGTTTTCAATATCATCTCAAGGAGCGTAAACATCGCCAATACTTGAGGGACGCACAAGATTTTAAAGACAATAAGGCTTATTTGGTTATAAGTACTCGTATCAATAATATTGATCTTGAAACTGATTTGTCTTCTACGGATACAGACTTCTCTGATACTGAGGGAAGGGGTAGAAGCAATAGGGGGAGAAACAGAGGTAGAGGTAGGGGCCGTGGTAATCGTGGTCCTCTTGATAGATCCGACACTGTTGTGGGGTCGCATTTTTTAGATCAGAGTTATCCTTTAAGGAACCGTCAACATCCGGTACGGAAATAGGAATCGTTCCTGAGGATAACTACCCCAATACTATTGTACCTCTTAGTTGTGTCTCTAATTCAGTATCTGTTGCTAACGATATACAAGTAGTGAATCTGTCCTCTAGGGTTCTTAACTGAGAAGAACTACAAGTTTTGAAAAAGGGTCTCACATTTGTCCCCAGTACAGACTTTGATCTGTTTCGGTCTATAAAAGATCTAAATCTGTTTTTATGTAAGGTACGTTGGAGAAAGTTTTTTCTTCAACAGGATAATCGTACCTGTATGGACATGGGCATTCCTGTTGATTTGTTGCCTGATGTACGCCTGTTGACAAGTATTGGAGAAGTGAATCCCAATGATCTTGGAAGGGGTCCTTTTACTGACTTAAAAAACAGGAGTACTAAAATGCCCCCTCCCACTGGAGATGTTTCTGCTATAGATATCTTTGAAAACTTGGTTATACAAGATTTGAAATCATTACAAGGAAAAAAGATTTTTTCCAGGTACAATTGTACTAAAACAGAAATCGCAGTTATCAATAGGCTTGAGCAGGATGACCACATTGTCATCAAACCCTCAGATAAGGGTGGCAATGTGGTCATCCTTGACTCCACACAATATTCTAAAATGTGTGAGACCCTCCTCGAGGACAGAGTGAGCTATGAGGTTTTGGATCATAACCCTACTTCTGATTATTTGATTGAGCTTAAAAACATCCTTGATGAAGGTTTATCCATGAGGGTCATTGATAAATCTGAGTTTGACTTCTTAATGCCAAAAGATTCAACAGTAGCTACCTTTTACTGCCTACCGAAATTACACAAAGGTCTTTCCCCTTTAAAGGGGAGACCGATTGTGTCAGGTATGGGCAGTGTTAGCCACAATATTGGCATTTACCTAGATCGTGTCCTGAAACCCTTTGTTGCCTCTCTACAATCCTTTGTACAGGACACCCCTGATCTTCTTCGGAGAATTGAGGGATTATGTGTTGATCCTGAGGTTAATTTGGGCAGTATTGATGTGGAGGCTCTTTACACCTCTATACCTCACGATAAGGGGTTGGAAGCAGTGTTATATTTCCTCAACACCAGAGGATGTCAATACCGGGCCCACAGCAATTTTGTTATCAAACTTCTTCGGTTCTGTCTCACTAAGAATTTCTTTTTGTTTGACCATAAGATCTACCACCAGCTCAGGGGCACCGCTATGGGGAGTCCATGTTCCCCGGCATATGCAAATTTGTTCCTGGGCTGGTGGGAGGAGACTCAGGTCTTCAGGAGTGGTATGGATGTTATGGGAGGAATTGAGCTGTGGGTTCGTTATATAGACGACATCCTGATACGGTGGAAGGGTTCCATGGACAGTTTTTCTGAATTTGTAGATACACTGAATCATAATGAGTGTGGCCTATTCTTTACTTCCGTGATTGACCCATCTTCATTGTCCTTTCTTGATATTTTGATTGAGAGGAACAATGATGGTACTATTACCACGTGTACTTACAGGAAACCCACGGCTACTAACTCCTTGTTGAGGTGGGACAGCAGTCATCCTGTACATTTAAAACGTGGAGTTCCTAAGGGTCAATACCTTAGGATACACAGAAATTGTTCTACAGAGGAATCTTTTGAGAGACAGGCCAGGGAACTTAGAGACAGATTCTTGGATAGGGGTTATCCTCCTGATGTTTTGAAGCGTGCTTATAAACACGCTAAGGGTAAAAATAGAATGGAACTCCTTAAACCCAGACCCAGAATTGAGAATAAAGGTGAAATAAGACTAATTACCACTTTTGATAATGGAGCAAGTGATGTACGTGCTATCTTGGCCAAACATTGGCCTGTTTTGTTAATGGATAAGGACATTGGAGGAGAACTGTCGATACGTCCTCTGATCACGTACAAAAAAGGCTGTTCATTGAAGGATCGGTTGGTCAACAGCCATTTCACCAGACCCTCCCGCACTACTTGGTTGCCCACTAATGTGAAGGGTTGTTTTAGATGTGGCCACTGCGTTGCTTGTCCCCACATTTCCCCTGGCACTGGCTTCGTCAGTAATGTCACAGGACAAGTATATCAAATTAGAGAATTTATTAACTGTAGTAGTAAGGGAGTGATTTACAAGGCCACATGTACAGTGGGGCAAAAAAGTATTTAGTCAGTCAGCAATAGTGCAAGTTCCACCATTTAAAAAGATGAGAGGCGTCTGTAATTTACATCATAGGTAGACCTCAAATATGGGAGACAAACTGAGAAAAAAAATCCAGAAAATCACATTGTCTGTTTTTGTTTCATTTTATTTGCATATTATGGTGGAAAATAAGTATTTGGTCAGAAACAAGCAATCAAGATTTCTGGCTCTCACAGACCTGCAACTTCTTCTTTAAGAGTCTCCTCTTTCCTCCACTCATTACCTGTAGTAATGGCACCTGTTTAAACTTGTTATCAGTATAAAAAGACACCTGTGCACACCCTCAAACAGTCTGACTCCAAACTCCACTATGGTGAAGACCAAAGAGCTGTCAAAGGACACCAGAAACAAAATTGTAGCCCTGCACCAGGCTGGGAAGACTGAATCTGCAATAGCCAACCAGCTTGGAGTGAAGAAATCAACTGTGGGAGCAATAATTAGAAAATGGAAGACATACAAGACCACTGATAATCTCCCTCGATCTGGTGCTCCATGCAAAATCCCACCGCGTGGGGTCAGAATGATCACAAGAACGGTGAGCAAAAATCCCAGAACCATGCGGGGGGACCTAGTGAATGAACTGCAGAGAGCTGGGACCAATGTAACAAGGCCTACCATGAGTAACACACTACGCCACCATGGACTCAGATCCTGCAGTGCCAGACGTGTCCCACTGCTTAAGCCTGTACATGTCCGGGCCCGTCTGAAGTTTGCTAGAGAGCATTTGGATGATCCAGAGGAGTTTTGGGAGAATGTCCTATGGTCTGATGAAACCAAACTGGAACTGTTTGGTAGAAACACAACTTGTCGTGTTTGGAGGAAAAAGAATACTGAGTTGCATCCATCAAACACCATACCTACTGTAAAGCATGGTGGTGGAAACATCATGCTTTGGGGCTGTTTCTCTGCAAAGGGGCCAGGACGACTGATCCGGGTACATGAAAGAATGAATGGGGCCATGTATCGTGAGATTTTGAGTGCAAACCTCCTTCCATCAGCAAGGGCATTGAAGATGAAACGTGGCTGGGTCTTTCAACATGACAATGATCCAAAGCACACCGCCAGGGCAACGAAGGAGTGGCTTCGTAAGAAGCATTTCAAGGTCCTGGAGTGGCCTAGCCAGTCTCCAGATCTCAACCCTATAGAAAACCTTTGGAGGGAGTTGAAAGTCCGTGTTGCCAAGCGAAAAGCCAAAAACATCACTGCTCTAGAGGAGATCTGCATGGAGGAATGGGCCAACATACCAACAACAGTGTGTGGCAACCTTGTGAAGACTTACAGAAAACGTTTGACCTCTGTCATTGCCAACAAAGGATATATCACAAAGTATTGAAATCAAATTTTGTTTCTGACCAAATACTTATTTTCCACCATAATATGCAAATAAAATGAAACAAAAACAGACAATGTGATTTTCTGGGTTTTTTTTTCTCAGTTTGTCTCCCATAGTTGAGGTCTACCTATGATGTAAATTACAGACGCCTCTCATCTTTTTAAGTGGTGGAACTTGCACTATTGCTGACTGACTAAATACTTTTTTGCCCCACTGTATATGTGGTAAGGAATATGTGGGCAAAACCATAAGGGAATTCAAACGCAGGATTGGGGAACATATTGGAGACATCATCCATAAGAGAGACACCCCCATTTCACGCCACATTAATCAGTGTCAAGGAGGAAATGTCAATTCTATCCAATTTCTGGGGATTAAAAGGGTAAAAAAACCACTAAGAGGTGGTAATTGGGATCGTACCATTCTACAAAAAGAGACTAAGTGGATTTTTTGTCTGAATACCATGACCCCAGGAGGGCTTAATGACCAACTCAATTATGGCTGCTATATTTAGTGATTAGATATGTGTGTGAACTTTATGCTTTTATTTCCTCTGTATATACTGTAAAATACCCTTTTTTATATATTTTGTTTGCTACCTTCATATTCTGAGTTTGAATTTTTGTTATTTTCCACTTTTTGTTTTGTTCATTATGGTTTTTCTGCCCTTTATTTATTCTGATTTTGTTATTGCTCTTTTGAGGCCTTTTTGATTGAGATATTTTGCTGTATCCCTTCACCATGTTCCCATGACTTAGGTTGTCTGGTACTATCTGTTACAATCTTTGTTGTGAATGGAGGCCTTTTAGAGATGCACGGCCTGTCCGTCCGCTTGTAAATATCGGCGCACGGACTGATTAAAGCGCGCATGACCGGAAGTTTGGGGGCCATATTGCCTTCTGGCAGTATTGTTAATTGGAAGTATTGCGACCTTTGTCGCATGTTTTACTTCCGCCCTGCTGGCACTGATGAATATGAGTGCGCATGACCGGAAGTGTGGCGGCCATTTTGCATGTCATCCCCTGAGGAAGAAGTGTAAACTTCGAAACGCGTTGGGAAATTAAAGTACAATTAACATAAACTGGAAGGAGTGATCTGTCAAGCAGCGCACGTTTAATCCATAAACTTTCTCCTTTGCAATTTTAGGAGATGCCTCATAGAATATCTGGCAGTTACCGATCCCTGGAAGAAAGATAATGCCCTGTTTGTCTCCCATCAAGGCCATCAAGGAAAGGTTTTAGAGCGTCAAAAAATACACTAGCTAGGTGGATTAGAGCGGCGATTTCATTAGCATACACCTCAAAAGGCAGGTCGGCACCTGGGAAGCTGAGGGCGCAGTCCACCAGAGCCATGGTGACCTCGTGGGCGGAAAGATCGGAAGTCTCCATTGACCAGATATGTAAGGCGGCTACTTGGTCCTCTCCGAGCACTTTTTATAGTCATTATAGGCTAGACCTGGGTACTTCCGCAGACCTCTCCTTTGGTGTAAGGGTGCTGCAGGCTGTAGTCCCTCCCTAAAGTAGTTACTACTCTTTGTAATTCACTCAGGTGGTGCTGTCAAGGACGACCGAATAAAGTCTTAGTTACTCACCGGTTAACGGTATTTTTCGGAGTCCATGACAGCACCCGTATATTCCCTTCCCTTAGTTAAATTGGGTGTGCACGTCTTCCTGTTGTATATGTCCACTGGTGATAAATAATTAGATATTGATAGTATTGCACATAAATCATGCCATTAACCTTGGAGGTCCTCTTATGCTCTGTAATCCAACTGATGCGTGGGAGAGGTGCCGCCCTTTTGTATCTGTAGGTTTCCTGTTCCTGAAGGGCGGATCCCCTCTCTGAGGTGGTGCTGTCATGGACTCCGAAAAATACCGTTAACCGGTGAGTAAGACTTTTTTTGCCCATATTAAACGTGCGGAGGAAATCGCAGCATGCTGCGATTTGCACCGTATTACACCCGAGACTCACCAATGCAAGTCTATGGGTGCGAGAAAAAAATGGATTACACAGAAAGCATACGTGTGACTTGCGAGAAATACGCACCTGTGTCCTTTACAATAGCTGACAATTCAGTGCGCGATACAGTAAAATCACACTGACATGTTTAATAAAGAATAGAAAGAACAGATATATACACATAGAATACATATCTAATATATAAAGCTCAAAGTGTGTATGTGTGTATGTATGTGTGTATGTCCGGGATAGGCATCCGCACCGTCACAGCTACAGCCACAAAATTTGGCACAGTCACACATCTGGACCCCAAGAGCGTCCTAACCTATGTTGTGAGGCGAAATTTTAACCCCGCGCATTCCAATTCACCAATTTTGCCCCTGTCTACATACTGGGGAAAAAGTGTGTGCGCGTCAAGCCCCGCCCCTCATTATGATGCCATAATGCCCCTATTTGCATACTGGGGAAACAGTGTGTGTGTATCAAGCCCTGCCCCTCATTATGATGTCACAATGGTTGCCATGGCGATGCTGATGTCATCATAGGTTGCAAGCCCTGCCGACGCTCATTATGGTGTCATAATGGTTGACTATGGGATGGAGGATGTGTGATGGGTATATGGGCACTGGACTATGGGATGCAGGATATGTATGATGGGTATATGGGCACGGGACTATGGGATGGAGGATGTGTGATGGGTATATGGGCACTGGACTATGGGATGGAGGATATGTATGACGGGTATATGGGCACGGGACTATGGGATGGAGGATATGTATGATGGGTATATGGGCACGGGACTATGAGATGGAGGATATGTATGATGGGTATATGGGCACAGGCCTATGGGATGGAGGATGTGTGATGGGTATATGGGCACGGGACTATGGGATGGAGGATATGTATGATAGGTATATGGGCATGGGACTATGGGATGGAGGATATGTATGATGGGTATATGGGCACGGGCCTATGGGATGGAGGATGTGTGATGGGTGTATGGGCACTGGACTATGGGATGGAGGATATGTATGATGGGTATATGGGCACGGGCCTATGGGATGGAGGATGTGTGATGGGTATATGGGCACGGGACTATGGGATGGCGGATATGTATATGGGCACGGGACTATGGGATGGAGGATGTGTTATGGGTATATGGGCACTGGACTATGGGATGGAGGATATGTATGATGGGTATATGGGCACGGGACTATGGGATGGCAGATATGTATGATGGGTATATGGGCACGGGACTATGGGATGGAGGATATGTATGATGGGTATATGGGCATGGGACTATGAGATGAAGGATGTGTGATGGGTATATGGGCACTCGACTATGGGATGGCGAATATGTATGATGGGTATATGGGCATGGGACTATGGGATGGAGAATATGTATGATGGGTATATGGGCATGGGACTATGGGATGGAGGATAAGTATGATGGGTATATGGGCACAGGCCTATGGGATGGTGGATATGTATGATGGGTATATGGGCACGGGACTATGGGATGGAGGATATGTATGATGGGTATATGGGCATGGGACTATGAGATGAAGGATGTGTGATGGGTATATGGGCACTCGACTATGGGATGGCGAATATGTATGATGGGTATATGGGCATGGGACTATGGGATGGAGAATATGTATGATGGGTATATGGGCATGGGACTATGGGATGGAGGATAAGTATGATGGGTATATGGGCACGGGCCTATGGGATGGTGGATATGTATGATGGGTATATGGGCACGGGACTATGGGATGGAGGATAATTATAATTTGCTATAACTAACCACAGTTAGCTACTATGCCCGGGCAGCGCCGGGCTCTTCAGCTAGTTATATACACACACACACGTCATTGAGACACATATATAAATATATTTTTATATTTCATAGAGTTCTACATAGCATAATAGCCGCTAAATCAATTGCCAGCTTCTGTAAAGTCATTACAGAACCCGACATATGACACATGGTTTACATATAGTAAACCATGTCATATCAAAACAATTTATATATTTCAGTGTTTACTAAATTTATTAGTTTGTGTTAGGAAAAATTTGGAACTCTAGGGGTTAAATTTAAGGCTATAATCGCGGAAAAAATTTTGTGGGCTCCGGCGCAATCTTCTCCGCCAGAGAGGGAAAGCCAGTGACTGAGGACAGATATTAATATTATATGGTTATTGCCCCCCCCCAGCAAAAAAAAAATTTGCTCCCAGCCACCCCATCTATAAGATGCGCCTTTTCTGGCACTTAGCCTCTCTATTCCAATTGCCTTTAGCGGTGGCTCATGGGTTAATAAGGGGTTAATGTCACCTTGCTATTGAAAGGTGACATTAAGTCTGGTTAATAATTGAGAGGTGTCAATAAGACACATATCCATTATTAATCCTATAGTAGTAAAAAAATACACACAGACATTAATTAAAAAATATTTTAATGAAATAATGACACAAAGTTTTTGACCAAATTTATTATGCTGCCAATTCAACAGAATCCCTTGTTCTACTGTAACAAAAAAAAATAAAAACCCAACAATATCCATACCTCTCCGCAGTTCAGTCAGGTCCCCCGCTGCAATCCATCACAAGGGGTTAACTACACTGTGTTCCAAATTATTAAGCAAATGATATTTTTCTCTGATTTTCCTAAAGAGTCGGTACAAATGACAGTCAGTCTAATAAAGGTCATCACTGGTTAGAGTATGCATCAAATTTTATTGAAGAAACCTCTCAATGATAACAGTATAATCGCCAAAATGAATAAAAACTCAAATTGCACTGTTCCAAATTATTAGGCACCTTAGAATTTCTAAACATTTGATATGTTTTAAAGAACTGAAAATGCTCATTTTGTGGAATTTGCAGCATTAGGAGGTCACATTCACTGAACAAAAAAGTTATTTAACTTCAAAACATTCCTAACAGGCCAAGTTACATGTTAACATAGGAACCCTTCTTTGATATCACCTTCATAATTCTTGCATCCATTGAAATTGTGAATTTTTTGAGAGTTTCTGCTTGTATTTCTTTGCATGAAGTCAGAATAGCCTCCAGAGCTGCTGTCTTGATGTGAACTGCCTCCCACCCTCATAGATCTTTTGCTTGATGATACTCCAAAGGTTCTCCATAGGGTTGAGGTCAGGGGAAGATGGTGGCCACACCATGAGTTTATCTCCTTTTATGCCCATAGCAGCCAATGACTCAGAGGTATTCTTTGCAGCATGAGATGGTGCATTGTCATGCATGAAGATGATTTTGCTCCTGAAGGCACGTTTCTGCTTTTTATACCATGGAAGACAGCTGTCAGTCAGAAACTCTATATACTTTGCAGAGGTCATTTTCACACCTTCAGGAACCTTAAAGAGCCCTACCAGCTGTTTCCCCATGATTCCGGCCCAAAACATGACTCCTCCACCTCCTTGCTGACGTCGCAGCCTTGTTGGGACATAGTGGCCATCCACCAACCATCCACTACTCCATCCATCTGGACCATCCAGGGTTGCTTGACACTCATCAGTAATCAAGACTGTTTGAAAATTAGTCTTTATGTATGTCTGGGCCCACTGCAACCATTTCTGCTAGTGAACACTGTTTAGGGGTGGCCGAATAGTAGGTTTATGCACCACAGCAAGCCTGATCCTACACCTTGAGGCTCGAGGGACTCCAGAGGCACCAGCAGCTTTAAATATCTGTTTGCTGGTTTGTAATGGCTTTTTAGCAGCCACTCTCTTAATCCGATGAACTTGCCTGGCAAAAACCTTCCTCATTCTGCCTTTATCAGCACAACATGTCTGTGCTCAGAATCAACCACAAATCTCTTAACAGTACGATGATCACGTTTAAATTTTTAGGAAATATCTAATGTTTTCATGTCTTGACCAAGGCATTGCACTATTTGATGCTTTTCAGCAGCAGAGAGATCCTTTTTCTTTCCTAAATTCCTTTAAACCTGTGCCCTGCTTAATAATGTGGAACATCATTTTTAAGTAGTTTTCCTTTAATTGAGCTCATCTTGTAAACTAATTATCACAGGCATTTGAGATTGATATCAGTGATCCAAAGAGCCCTTATACACAATACCATCTATGAGTTTATTTGAAAAATAAAAAATTACATCTTTAGGACACTTAAATCCAATTTGCATAATAATTTGGAACACAGTGTAGTTTACAACAGGGACCGATGCTAATGATACCGGCCCAGCTGTAAACCACTGCAGAATGAATTAAATTATGTCTCTGCACCCGCCCCGTCTGACCAGGGATGAACTGATTAGCGTGGGAAAGTTTCTGAACTTTTTCCCACGCTGTCAGTTCACCTCTGGTCAGCTGGGGACTCCGCGCAGCCTCACTGACTACCGTTGACGTCAGTGAGGCTGTGCGGAGTCCCTGGCTGACCTGAGGGTGAAAGGGGGGTGATTTGAACTTGTTTTTTTTTTTCTTTTATATTTTTAAACACTTTTTTTTTTTTTACTTTTGGCATGCTTCAATAGCCTCCATAGGAGGATAGAAGCTGCCATAGCGCAAGCGCCTCTGCTACATAGAGGTGATGCTCAGATCACCTCTATGCAGCAGAATTACAGGCTTCCTATGAGCGCCAACCACAGGGTGGCGCTCATAGCAATCTGCAATCAACAATCAAAGAGGTCTCGAGGAGACCTCTGGTTGTGATGGCAATGCAGCGATGACCCCCAATCACGTTACGGGGGTCATCGCTGCACGTATTTCAGGACCGGCCTCCAGAAGTGCATTTAAATGCCCGCTGTCAGAGTTTGACAGTGGCATTTAACTACTTAATAGGCGCGGGCGGATCTTGATTCCGCTTGCGCCTATTGCTGGCACATGTCAGCTGTTAAAAGCAGCTGACATGTCGCGGCTTTGAGGTGGGGTCACCGCTGGAGCTTACCGCAAAGCGGGGGATACTGCCAGCTGATGTACTATTCCGCCAGCTGACAGTAAGGGCTTAAGAAACATGGATTTTTGTGAGTACTCACCGTAAAATCCTTTTCTCCGAGACGCTCATTGGGGGACACAGAGACTGTGGTGTGTGCTAATGCCGTCTGGAGGCTGACACTAAGTATACAAAAAACAAGTTAGCTCCTCCTCCACCGCATACACCCTCGCCCCGATAGCGGGCGGAAACCAGTTTAGTGCAAAAGCAGTAGGAGAACATAAAAGCGAATTAGCCTTACCGCAGAAAATCATATGTCTGAAAAAAGGACCACCCAATAATAAACCAAGAATTACACTAATCAAATAAACAAGAGCCAACTGGCTATCAGGGTGGGTCCTGTGTCCCCCAATGAGCGTCTCGGAGAAAAGGATTTTACGGTGAGTACTCACAAAAATCCATGTTTCTCCTTCGTCTCATTTGGGGACACAGAGACTGTGGGACGTCCTAAAGCAGTCCCTGGGTGGGAGCAAGTCACCGATCCAAACCGCATGCTCACCTGTTTAAAGGTGTGCCACTGCTGCCTGGAGAATTTTCCTACCCAGGCTCGCATCTGACGAAGCCTGAGTATGCACATTGTAATGCTTAGCGAACGTGTGCAGGCTTGACCAGGTCGCCACCTTGCATACCTGCTCTGCTGAAGCCTGGTCCCGAAGCGCCCAAGAGGCGCCCACTGCCCGAGTCGAGTGCGCCCCTATTCCAGTTGGAATCGGCGTGCCTCTGATACGGTAAGCCTCTTGAATAGTTAGGCGAATCCATCTGGCTATGGTCGACCGTGAGGCTGCGAGCCCTTTCCTGCGCCCTTCGGGGATCACAAACAACGAGTCTGTCTAGCGAAAAGGTGCTGTCCTTGACACGTACCTCCTGAGGGCCCTTACTAGGTCCAGCGTGTGGAGCGCCTTCTCCACTCTGTGTACCGGAGCTGGACAAAAAGAAGGCAAAACAATGTCCTCATTAATATGGAAAGAGGACACAACCTTCAGCAGAAACGGCGGCGGTGGCCTAAGGACTACCTTATCCTTAAAAAAGGTCAGAAACGGAGCTCTACAGGATAGGGCTGCCAATTCCGAGACCCGCCTAATGGAAGTTATGGCTACCAAAAACACGACCTTCCTGGAAAGGTATGACAATGCGACTTCCTGCAATGGCTCAAAAGGAGCTTCCTGCAGGACACCCAGAACCAGATTAAGGTCCCAGGCATCTATGGGCGCTCTAAAGGGGGGCACCAAGTGAGAGACCCCCTGAATGAATGTCTTGACCTGCATATTGGTAGCGATCTTTCGCTGGCAAAGGACAGACAAAGCCGATATCTGTCTCCTCAGGGAACTCGGGGCCAAACCTGCGTCTAGGCCTGACTGCAGAAAAGCCAGAATGTTGGGAACCGAGAAGGACAAAGGCGCAACCCCGTGCTCTCGACACCAGAGAAAGAAAACCTTCCAAGTGTTATGATAAACCCTCGCCGAGGCCAGCTTCCGGGCGCTAACCATTGTAGAAACCACTTCACGCCCAAACCCCGCCTGGGTCAGAATCCAGGATTCAATGGCCATGCCGTCAAACACAGGGCCCCTAAGTTCGGGTGGTAGATTGGCCCCTGGGACAATAAGTCTGGCCGTTCCGGTAGACTCCATGGGACGTCTGCGAGGAGCTGTACTAGATCCGCGTACCAAGCTCGACCGGGCCAGTCTGGAGCCAGCAGAATTGCCGGGACCCTCTCTATCTTGATCTTTCTGATGACCCTCGGGAGAAGAGGCAGAGGAGGAAACAGGTATGGGAGCCGAAACTGGCTCCATGGAAGGACCAACGCATCCACTGCGATTGCTCGCGGATCCTGGGACCGGGCGACAAACATGCCCACCTTGGCATTCTCCCTGGAGGCCATCAGATTCACGTCCGGAGTCCCCCACCGTTGGCAAATCTGCTGGAAGACTTCGGGATGCAGGGACCATTCCCCGGCCATGACACCCTGCCGACTCAGGAAATCTGCTGCCCAATTTTCCACGCCTGGAATGTGAACTGCTGAGATTACTGAGTGGTGCCTCTCCGCCCACCGGAGTACATGCTCTATCTCGCGCATGGCTGCCTTGCTGCGCGTGCCTCCCTGGTGATTCACGTACGCCACTGCCGTGGCGTTGTCTGACTGGACCCGGACTGGGCGACCTGCTAGCCAGTGCTGAAAATGCTGCAACGCCAACCGCACCGCTCGAATCTCCAACAAGTTGATCAGAAGATGAGCCTCCTGGGGTGACCACTGCCCCTGTGCCATGTGATGACGAAATACTGCTCCCCAACCGAGAAGACTAGCGTCGGTTGTGACCACCAACCATTGGTCTGGAGGAAATGGTTTCCCCTGAAGGAGAGAGGAGTCGCGCGTCCACCATTGAAGTGCTCGTCGGACCTGAAAGGACAACCTGCACTGATGATCTAGGGAGAACGGACTCCTGTCCCACGCTGCCAAGAGAGCGTGCTGCAGGGGCCGAAGATGAAATTGAGCAAACGGAATTGCTTCTATTGCCGCTACCATTCTCCCTAGAACCCTCATCCCAAATCGAATCGTGTGAGGGCCTGGTTGCTGAAGACTCCGAACTCCCTGCCGGAGCGCCCAAGCCTTGACCTGAGGGAGAATTACCAACCCTCGGGAAGTGTCGAAAATCATCCCTAGGAATGGAATCCTCTGAGCTGGGATAAGAGATGACTTTTTTCCATTGACCAACCATCCTAGGCGAGATAGGGTATCCAGCGTGATGCTGACATTCTCCTCGCATGCTTGAAAGGACGGCCCCTTTACTAAGAGGTCGTCTAAGTACGGCAAAATCACTATGCCCCGAGAATGAAGAATGGCCATAACGACCGCCATTACCTTCGTGAATACCCTGGGAGCCGTGGCTAGCCCGAACGGCAGAGCCACAAATTGAAAATGCCGGCCATCGATTGCAAACTGAAGGAACTTTTGATGCAGGGGAAAAATAGGGATATGCAGGTAGGCATCCTGAACATCGATTGAGGCTAAATATTCTCCCTGCTCCATGGCCGATATCACTGACCGGAGGGATTCCATCCGAAAGTGCCTGACTCTGATGAACCTGTTTAGGAGCTTTAGGTCCAGAACCGATCTTACTGTTCCGTCCTTCTTGGGGACCGCGAACAGGTTGGAATAAAATCCTTGAGCCTTTTCGCCCTCTGGTACCGGGACAATGACCCCGTTGCACTGAAGAATCCTGATGGCTCCTAGCAACGCCTCTGCCCGGGACTCCGATTTGGGAAGCTGGGAAAGAAAAAAATCGCCTTGGCGAATGTCCGATAAACTCTATTTTGTACCCGGATGACACTAATTCCGCCACCCATGCGTCGTGTGCCACCTTGACCCAGACGTGGCGGAACCTGTGCAGATGACCGCCTACGCTGCTGTCTTCGGGTACCTGAAGCCTCGAGTCATTTTGCTGAGGGCCTCTGGGACCTGGCTCCCCTTGACCTGGGTGGACGGCCCCGCATCCTCCCCAGCGGGTTGGCTTTATACGTGACCTGGCTCTCTCTGTCTTGGTTGTAGCGAGCTTGGGCAGTAGAACTGGCCGCTGTTGCCCATCCTGGGGCGCGAAATGCTCGAAAGCGTGCCTGCGGTTGACGAAAGGGCGGTCTACTCTTCTGCTGTGGGAGAAAGCTGCTCTTTCCCCCTGTGGCATCCGAGATGAGTTTGTCTAATTTCTCTCCAAAAAGTCGGTTACCCTGATATGGGAGGGACGTTAACGATTTCTTAGAAATTGAATGAGCCCGCCATAGCCTTAGCCACAAGGCTCTCCTAATGGCGATAGCGTTTGCCGCCGCTAGTGCCGCGCAATTAGCTGCATCCAAGGATGCATTAATTAGATAGTCACCTGCCATCGCGATCTGATTTGCTATCTCAGACACCTCTATCGGCAAATCTCTATCTTGCAGGACTCTATTCAAAGACTCTGACCATGACATCATGGCCTTGGCCACCCATGTTGCCGCAAATGAAGGCAAAAGTGCTGATCCCGATGCCTCATACACCGAGCGGGCTAAACCTTCCATGAGCCGATCCGTGGGGTCTTTAATGGAAGAACCACTAGGCACTGACAACAGGGATCTTGAGGCCAGGCGTGACACTGGGGGGATCCACAATCGGAGATTCCGCCCATGTCTTACAGAGCTCTGGTGCAAACGGGTATCTCGTCTCTAGCGTCTTTTGTCCCAAAAAGCGCTTGTCTGGACGTTCCCTGTGCCATTGCACCATGTCCTCGAATTCTGGATGAGTGCTAAACACCCTATGAGGTCGCCTGGCCTTTTTAAAAGATATCTTATGCCCTGCGGTTAGGGAGACATCCTCCTCAATACCTAGAGTCTGATTGACCACCTCAATGAGACTGTCTACCGTCTCCCGACACCCTGGGGTATCCAGGTCCAGGGATTCCTGCATATCCTCATCCAAACTCTGCTCGCTCCCAGACAATGGTGACTGTCACGGCCCCCGGTCCTACCATTACGGCCCCCGATCCCCCTGTCACGCTCCCAGCCCAGCGCCCCCGTGCACGCAGCTATACTTACCTCGCCCGGCAGCCGCGCTCCCTCCAGCAGCCTCGCTCCCTCCAGCCCCGGCGTCGGCCTCTCTCTTCCTCCGGCCCGCGGCTGGTGACGTCACCGCGGGTCTCGCGCATGCGCTGTAGGTCGCGGCCGGCTCTCCACAACTGAGCTGGTCTCCGGCGGTGCCCTGCCCCGATTGCACCGCTAGACCAATGAGGGCACAGCGGCAGCCATATCAGGCCGCCCTCCCCTAGTGGAGGCGCCTGACCGTGGTTGTTTCTTACAGTACCTCAGGCCCTGTGTTCTCGCCTGGAATCAGGCTCCCTGCCTAATCTCTGTGTTTGCTTCCAGCCCTGCTCCAAGTCCTGTGTCCGTACCTGCTCCAAGTCCTGTGTCCGTACCTGCTCCAGTCCTGTGTCCGTGCCTGCGCAAGTCCTGTGTCCGTACCTGCTCCAAGTCCTGTGTCCGTACCTGCTCCAGTCCTGTGTCCGTGCCTGTTCAAGTCCTGTGTCCGTACCTGCTCCAAGTCCTGTGTCCGTACCTGCTCCAGTCCTGTGTCCGTGCCTGCTCAAGTCCTGTGTCCGTACCTGCTCCAAGTCCTGTGTCTGTACCTGCTCCTGCTCTGCCTACCCGAGTCCGCACCTGCCGTCAGTCTCAAGCCCTGCCTGCACGGGCCTCAACCAGCTGTCCTGTTCTATTTTAGGTTACCGGTGTCGTCCTTACGCAGTCCTTCTTCCCATCTTCAGCCCTGTGATCCATTCCGAGCCGCCCCTCTTGGTTCCGGCTGCCGTGGCATTCGAGTCTCTGGTCTTGCGCCAAATGGTCCCTGTATAGGGGTCGGTCACACCTGGTTGCTCGTCCGGGGCCCCTCGGTGCCACGGTCCAGAGGGTCCACTCCAGGGAAATTCCGCCTTGCCGTGTGCGGTGCTAACAGTGACGGTGAGCGAGACTCCGCACTCTCGGATGCCGAAGCACCGGAGGGGCCCGGAGACGCCATATGGGATCTCTCCCTGTACGTCTGTTTAGAGAGAGTGCAGCCCCTGCAGGCCGGCGGCTCTTGTGAGGTGGATGAACCTTCCCAAACAGGCGAGTCGTCGTCTCTACCCCTACCTGGGGCCTGAAGGGTCTCAATTGCCTTCGTAAGCGAAACCATAGACCGAGAAAGTGATAACGCCCATTCCGGGGGATCCGAACCCCTGGGCTCCGTTGGAGGGGAGGGCTCCTGGGCGCGTTCGGAACTATAGGCTTCACATAACTTAATAGTCTGCGCTCGCGTGACCACAGCCCCACAGGAAAAGCATGCGGTATAAAGGAACGTGTGCTTTTTCCCTTTTCCAGACATACTGCAGAAAAGGCCAACTTTGTCTCTCTCTCTTTTTCCCTTTTTTTTTTTTTTAAACATAAGGGGGAATGAGGAGAAGGAGGAACACTTGCCCTAGTGTGGCTCCGGGACGGGGTCGCACTTACCCGGCTCCTGCTGTCTCCCCGCGCTCCTGATCCTGCTGTCGCTTCCTCTCTGGGTAGGCTGCGATGCTCTGCTGACTGCGGCTTACCCTGTTCTGAAGCCGGGGCCTCAATTTTATCCAGCGCCCGCCCTGGACATGGGGGCAGCGCCGGATCTGACGTCACGTCGGGGGGCGGGCCTTCCCCCCGCTGCCTAGGCCGAAGCCGCGGGCTAAATTTAACACTGCCCACCCGAGCAGGGGCGCGCTTGTGTACCGGAGCTGGATCCTGACGCTCCCCCGGTACCCCCCTGAGGCGCCCTCCTTCCCCAGCTGGGGAATCTCCTTGCGCCCACTGGCTACAGGTATAGAAGGGAGGAAGGAGAGAGGGAGGCAGGAGGGAGGAAGCGGAGAGGAGAGAGGAAGGAGGGAGCTGCTGCTGATCACCGCCTTTGGTAACTCTGCAGCTCCAGCCCTGAGTTGCTGGGGCATATGACTTGTATTAAAGTGTTCGTCGCTCTTCCTAAGCCGGCGCTAGCCTGGAGCCTCTCGCTGCCCAGGGGCCCTCCCAGCCCAACCATACCTCCTTGAGGACATGAGGTAATCCATCTTCGGACGGTGCAGGCACCCTAGCTCCTTCCGCCTTGTCCGCACGTGGTCGCCCGTTGCTGGTTTGGGGAAATCGGATCCTTTCAATAGGATGCGTTGCCCCTGTCTTATCTTCTCAGAAAATGAAAAATAAAAATAGATGTCTGGGGAAAGGTCCCAGAGATGTCCCTCGGTGCGGGAAAGGATACGCGGAGGCGATACTCACGCGTGCTCGCCCGTTGATGTTTTGGGGAGATCGGACCCTTTCAAAAGGGTCCGTCGCCCCTGTCTCCTCTTCATAGCGAGAAAATATATAAAAAATAAAAGAAAATAGTCTGGAGAAACCCAGACTGCGTGTGCCTCCATCAGACACTAAGCAAAAAACTGGTTTCCGCCCGCTATCGGGGCGAGGGTGTATGCGGCGGAGGAGGAACTAACTTGTTTTTTGTATACTTAGTGTCAGCCTCCAGATGGCAGTAGCACACACCACAGTCTCTGTGTCCCCCCAATGAGACGGAGAAATAACAGTTTATAGTCTACATTATGACGTCCGAGACACTACATACATGTGCATCGATGTCAGTAGCAAATAAGCAATTGTTCAAAAGTGTTTTGCAGACGACTTTTGTGTCAGATGCTTCTCGAATAAGATTCCAGCAATAGTCAGCCAGCATTGACGTACTCCACCTTCCCTGGTACCTTTTCTCCATCAGCGCAATATCTTGGTGAAATCTTTCACTGTGTTCATCGCTAAAGGTACCAAGATTGGCTGAAAAAAAGTCCAAGTGAGGATGTAGAAAATGCCTTTTTAGTGACATATTGCATTTCATCAAATGATATGCTGTGAGCATGTTGTCCACGAGTTGTTCAAAGTTCAGTTCTCAGCTGTTGCCAAGGAAGTTGAAGGTCTCATTTTTAAAGGCTCTCCATGCCACTTGTTCAACACCTTGCAAAAGACCATCAAAGCTACTGTCATACATTATATCTCTGATCTGTGGGCCAATAAAAATACCTTCTTTAATCTTTGCATCACTTATTCTTGGAAATTTCTGTCGCAAGTAAGAAAAGGCTTCCGATTCTTTGTTCATTGCTTTGACAAAATTCTTCATAAGCCCAAGTTTAATATGCAAAGGAGGGAGAAATATCTTTGCTGGATCAGCGAGAGGATTATGTTTAACATTCTTCTGTCCAGCAACCAGGTTTTCGTGGCGTGGCCAGTCCTTTCTGAAATAGTGCATTTCTCGTGCAAGATTGTCCCACTCACAAATAAAACAACAATACTTGGTATATCCAAGCTGTAGTCCAAGAAGAAGTGCAACAACTTTTAGATCACTACATACGTTCCAGTTATAATTTCTATAATTAATGTGGGTCAACAATAACTCTATATTCTCATACTTTTCTTTCATGTGTACGGCATGTCCAATACGTATAGAAGGATTTCCGTTGTGTAGTAAAACAGCCTTCAGACTTAAAACTGACGAGTCAATGAACAGTCTCCATTCCTTCGGGTCATGTTTGCATCCAAGAGCACCAAATAACCCCAAGATATCGTTGCAAAAGGTTAAACTGTCGACATGGTTGAAAAATTGATTAAGGTCTTCATAACTGCAAAAAACAGAAACTCTTGTTCCTGGTAATAAGAGATTCCATTCTTGTAGCCTTGATCCCAATAATTCTGCCTGCCTCTTTGACAACCAAGTTACTCAGATCAGCTTGACTGAACAGATGTGGATTAGACGTAGAAGGCTCAAAGTCTGGGTTTGCAGCAGTTTCATTTTCCACTGACATTGTTAGTTCATCTTCGTCACCCTCCATTGTCCATACTTTGGGGGGCTTTGGAACACGAAGACTTTCATCGTGTGGCATTGGTCTTATGGCTGAATGAATATTCGGATATTCTATTGATTTCTTGTTCTTTGCTGAATATCCTGTTACATTTGTAAGGCAGAAGTAGCAATCTGTTACATGATCTCTCTGCTCTCTCCATATCATTGGGACAGCGAATGGCATTGAAGGTCGTGATCCATTCAGCCATGCTTTAAGTATGTCAGTATTATCTTTTGATTCCTCCCCTGCCCAGGAGATGTGGTATACTCCATACACGGTCAGCCGAATGATTCACTGCGTCTGCGTGGAATTCGCATAAGTGCTTGCATATGCGTAGATCAGCTATTTATGTTATTTCAGTGGAAAATTCAGACTATACTGTTTCAGAAAACGTTCATACGAGTTTTTAGAATTATGACAGAATATTATAATGTTTTGTATCAGTTCTCAAAAACCTTACGCGATAGGAAAAATCTGAAAATTGTCTGAGGTACAAAACCTTGGTAACACAGTGTTACCCATACACTTTCATTAGATGTTGTAAAACAGCATTATCTTCCTAGTCACATGCGTATTAAGTGTGGGAAAGCAGCTTTCTACACATGTGTACTAATTTAAATAATGGTGAATCTTGTGACACGGCTGGAAGTACATGACAAAGGAAGTGGAGGAAAGCACAAAGAGAGGTCCCCTCCTTTTTAATAAATAAATAATAATTTAAAAAAAAATGGTGTGGGGTCCCCCTATATTTGTTAACCAGACAGAGTAAAGGAGACTACTGGTATTTCAGACTGTGAAGGATCCAATATCCATGAACCTTATCAGCCTGATAACACCAGGCCGCAGCAGTCTGATTACCTTGGATGGTTAGCAAAAACAATTGGATCCACTCCAAAAAAAAATAGCAGCCCGCAGCCGTCCCACAATTGGCACATCCAAAGATGCGCTAATTGTTGCACTTTACCCGGCTATTCCCACTTGCCCTGTAGCGGTGGCAAGTGGGGTAATATTTTTGGGGTTGATGTCACCTTTGTATTGTCAGTTGACATCAAGCCCATGGCTTAGTAATGGAGAAGAGTCTATAAGACACCTATCCATTACTAATCCTATAGTTACATGGTAAATAAAGAGACAGCCAGAATAAAGTCTTTTAAATTGAAATATTGACACAGACTCCTTTAATAGATCTTAATTAAACCATATTTACTGCACTGCCTAGTCCACTGATGCCCTCGTTCTCCTGCAAAAGTTTTAAAATAATAAAGCAATATACCTTACGAGTCTGCCGATAAACTATACATACTGTCCCACTAAAAGTCCAGCTCTGCTACATCTGGATGCCTTTGGCTGAACAGTGGCACTATGCCACCATTCCATACAGATACAGCAGAGCTTTAAGCTCATGACCGGGGGGAGACAACTCGGTCCCCGGTGGTCATGTGCACTGCAGTTCTCGCGGTCAGCGGTAATTTTCAGATTTTATGACACTTTCCACACAGTCAAGGCACCCAGTGCCGGAGACAGCAAAACAACCCCCAAACATCTTTGAAACTCCACCATATTTGACTATAGGTACTGTGTTTTTTTTCTTTGTAGGCCTTATGCGGTTTTTGGTAACAGTAGGATGATGTGCTTTACCAAAAAACTCTATCTTGGTCTCATCTGTATACAAGACGCTTTCCCAGAAGGATTTTGGCTTACTCATGTATATTTTGGCAAACTGCAGTCTAGCCTTTTTATGGCTGTCAGCAGTGGGATCCTCCTGGGTCTCTTGCCATACTGTTTCATTTCATTGAAATGTTGACGGATAGTTTGCGCTGACACTGATGCACCCTGAGCCTGCAGGACAGGTTGATTTTTTTTTTTACTTGAATGGGGATGCTTAACCACCATCCTTGACTATCCTGCGTTACAACCTTTCATAATTTTCTCTCTGCTGTCCACATCCAGGGAGACTAGCTACGATGTCATTGATTGTAAACTTTTTGATTATGTTGCGTACTGTGGACAAAGGAACATCAAGATCTCAGCAGATGGACTTGTAACCTTAAGATTTTTGATTTCTATTTTTAACAATGTTGGTTCTCAAGTCTTCAGACAGTTCTCTTCTACTCTTTCTGTTCTCCATGCTTAGTGTGGCCCATATAGGCACAGAATGCAAAGATTGAGTCAGCTTCTCCCCTCTTTATCTGGTTTCAGGTGTAATTTTCATATTACCCACACCTGTTACTTGCCAGAGCTGGGCACCCTTGAAAGGTTACAAGTCCATTTCCAGAGATATTGGTGTTCCTTTTTTCATGGTGCACACCATAATCAAGACATGGCACTGTACCTAATCTCACGGCAGAGAAAAAATGATGAAAGGTTGCAATGCAGGATAGTCCCGATGGTGGAAAAGCATCCCCAATCAAATTCCAAAGAAAGTTAATCTGTCCTTCAGGCTTAGGGTGCATCAGTGTCAGCGCAAACTATCTGTGGACATTTGAATTAAATGAAACACTATTGCAGGAGACTCAAGAGGACCCCACTGCTGACACAAAGACATAAAAAAGCTAGAGCGCAGCTTGTCAAAAGGTTCATAGGTAAGCAAAAATCCTTCTTGGATAGCGTCTTGTAGACACATGAGACCAAGATAGAGCTTTTTGGTTAAGCATATTATTCTACTATTTACTGAAAACAGAATGAGGCCTACAAAGAAAAGAATACAGTACCTACAGTCAAATATGGTGGAGGTTCAAATATGTATTGGGATTGTTTTGCTTGACTGTGTGCAAGGTATCATGAAATGTGAAGATTAACAGCAGATTTTGGGTCGAAATGCATTGCCTAGTGTCAGAAAGTTGGGTTTGCGTCCTAGGGTTGTGGTTAGGGTTATGGTTGGGATTACGGTTAGGGGGGTGTTGGGGTGTGCTATGGTTAAGGTTGTGGTTTGGGTTATGGTTAGGGTTGGGATTAGGGCTAGGGTTGGAGTTAGAATTAGGGGGTTCCATTGTTTAGATACATCAGGGGGTTTCAAAAAGCAACATGGCGCCCACTATTGATTCCAGACAATTTTTGTTCAAAAAGTCAAATGGTGCTCCCTCCTTTCTAAGCCCTGCCATGTGCCCAAACAGTGGCTTTCTCCCACATACGGGGCATCGGTGTACTCAGAAGTAATTGAACAACAAGTTTTGTGTTTCATTTTCTCCTGATATACCCTTGTGAAAATAAAGAAAATTGGTTCCAAAGTAATTTTTTTGTGAATAAAGTACAATGTTCATTTTTTCCTTCCATATTGCTTTAGTTCTCGTGAAGCACCTGAAGGGTTAATAAACTTCCTGAATGTGGTTTTGCGCACCTTGAGGGTGTCATGGTTTGAACAGGGTTCTTGCCCTGCACTCACAGGGTTAAGTGTTCGTGGCCTCTTTCTGGATCTGGGAGGGGTATTTATACTCACTCTTTACCAGGGTTCTCTGTCAGCTATACTGTTGTTCTGGTGTGTCTGACCCCTGGTGTGCGTGTATGCTGCGTTGCTTGTTTGCTTCCCGTGTATGACCCGGCCTGTTCCCTCACTCTGTACTCCGTCTCTCGCTTTGGTACTACTGTCTTCTCCGGTTCTGACCTCCTGGCTTGGCTATCGTTACTCCGTTACAGTTTGTCCCTATTGTACCGTCTATTGCCCGTTCTGGTTTTCTGACCTATTGCTACGTCCTGACTATCCTTTCTGTCTAAACCCCGTGGTACTGTATTGCTATCTGGTGCTTTGACCCTGGCTTCGTCTGGTTTCTGTCTCTGTCTATGCCCCTTGGTAACATTGCCCCGTAGTTACCTTTCTAGGAGTTTCTTTGCAGCTCCTAGATCTGTGGAGCTTAGGCCACGCCCCCAGCAGTCATGTGCTTCAGGTCCTGATACTCTGAAGCACGCATCATCACCGCTGCTGCCCTGCTCCACAGGTATCTGTGAGTACTGTCTTTGTACTCAGGACACCCGCACTGGCACAGTGAGCAAGTGCAGTGCGGTGTTCCTGACATTATAGCTGACCATTTCAGTTTTTTTTTTTTTTCCCCCTCTGAGGGAAAAAAAAAAAAAAAAGTGTGTTATCCTCATGGATCCCAAACAAGCTTTGGCTGATCAGGTCAAGCACCTGACCCAAATGTTCCACAAACTTAATGTGGAACAGCGCACGATGGCCCAGACCCAGCAACAGTTGGTGGATACGGTACAGGGGGCTGCCGCTACAGGGGATTCTTGTGCTGGGGATAGAGATGTGTCATTGGCATTCCCAGAATCTCCGGTCAAATTGCCAGACCTTTTCTCAGGGGATAAAAAGGAGTTCAGGTCGTTCAGAGAAGGATGCAAGCTTTTTTTTTCTCTGAGACCCCGCTCTTCCGGGGATGAGTTCCAGAGGGTGGGGGTCGTCATTTCCCTACTTCGGGGGGCTCCACAGGCATGGGCTTTCTCTCTCTCTTCCTCTGCTCCTGAACGCATGTCTGTGAATTTGTTCTTTGAGGCTCTGGGGCACATTTATGATGAGCCTGATAGAGTGCGTCTGGCAGAGGATACAGTCATATGTAAAAGTTTGGGCACCCCTATTAATGTTAACCTTTTCTCTTTATAGCAATTTTGGTTTTTGCAACAGGTATTTCAGTTTCATATATCTAATAACTGATGGACTCAGTTATATTTCTGGATTCAAATGAGGTTTATTGTGCTAACAGAAAATATGCAATCTGCATTTAAACAAAATTTGACCGGTGCAAAAGTATGGGGACCCTTATCATTTTCTTGATTTGAACACTCCTAACTACTTTTTCCTGACTTCCTGAAGAACTAAATTTGTTTTGTAACCTCATTGAGCTTTGAACTTCATAGCCAGGTGTATCAAATCATGAGAAAAGGTTTTAAAAGTGGCCACTTGCAAGTAGTTCTCCTATTTGATTCTCCTATGAAGAGTGGCATCATGGGCTCCTCAAAACAACTCTCAAATGATCTGAAAACAAAGATTATTCAACATAGCTTTTCAGGGGAAGGATACAAAAAGTTGTCTCAGAGATTTAACCTGTCAGTTTCCACTGTGAGGAACATAGTAAGGAAATGGAAGAACACAGGTACAGTTCTTGTTAAGCCCAGAAGTGGCAGGCCAAGAAAAATATCCGAAAGGCAGAGAAGAAGAATGGTGAGAACAGTCAAGGACAATCCACAGACCACGTCCAAAGACCTGCAGCATCATCTTGCTGCAGATGGTGTCACTGTGCATCGGTCAACAATACAGCGCATGCATAACGCCTTTTTGTATGACCAAACAACTCAATCTTTGTTTCATCAGTCCACAGGACCTTCTTCCAAAATGTAACTGGCTTGTCCCAATGTGCTTTTGCAGACCTCAGGCGACTCTGTTTGTGGCGTGCTTGCAGAAACGGCTTCTCTCGCATCACTCTCCCATACAGCTTCTCCTTGTGCAAAGTGCGCTGTATTGTTGACCGATGCACAGTGACACCATCTGCAGCAAGATGATGCTGCAGGTCTTTAGAGGTGGTCTGTGGATTGTCCTTGACTGTTCTCACCATTCTTCTTCTCTGCCTTTCTGATATTTTTCTTGGTCTGCCACTTCTGGGCTTAACAAGAACTGTACCTGTGTTCTTCCATTTCCTTACTATGTTCCTCACAGTGGAAACTGACAGGTTAAATCTCTGAGACAACTTTTTGTATCCTTCCCCTGAAAAGCTATGTTGAATAATCTTTGTTTTCAGATCATTTGAGAGTTGTTTTGAGGAGCCCATGATGCCACTCTTCATAGGAGAATCAAATAGGAGAACTACTTGCAAGTGGCCACTTTAAATACCTTTTCTCATGATTTGATACACCTGGCTATGAAGTTCAAAGCTCAATGAGGTTACAAAACCAATTTAGTGCTTCAGGAAGTCAGTAAAAAGTAGTTAGGAGTGTTCAAATCAAGAAAATGATAAGAGTGCCCATACTTTTGCACCAGTCAAATTTTGTTTAAATGCAGATTGCACATTTTCTGTTAGTACAATAAACCTCATTTGAATCCAGAAATATAACTGAGTCCATCAGTTATTAGATATATGAAACTGAAATAGCTGTTGCAAAAACCAAAATTGTTATAAAGAAAAAAGGTTAACATTAATAGGGGTGCCCAAACTTTTACATATGACTGTATGGTGATGAATGTGACACAGGGAAGGAACTCTGCTGAATGGTTCTGCTCTGAGTTCAGACGCTGGGCAGCGGAGGTCTCCTGGGATGACGCTGCCCTCCGGGGTTTGTTCTGCAGAGGCCAGTCCGAACGTTTGAAAGATGCCCTAGCCCTTCATCCTCCACCGGATTCTTTGGAGGACGCTATGATCCAGGCTGTCCGCATGGACCGTAGGCTGCGGGCAAGAGGGGTCATGCTACAGGAGACCCCTTTATTCTCCAATCTGAGAGACTCTGCATCTAGTCCTGAGCCCATGGAGGTTGGTGCCACATCATTGGTGGAAAAAGAGAGGCGACACCGAAGAAACAACCAATTGTGCTTTTACTGTGGATCCGCTGGACATTGGAGAAGGAACTGTCCTTCTTGCCCTTCTTCAGTGAAGCCGTCAGGAAAACGACTGAGTCTGGGTAACAGTCGAGGAGGTTGCCCAGACTCCCAGGTACCCTTTTACTCGCTTACTAAAATTCTGCTTCCGGTGGAACTGGAACTTACAGGCGGTCCGGTTGGGACTACCGCCTTTGTTGACTGTGGTTCTTCTATTAATCTGATCGATGCCAAAGTTGTGACTTTTCATAAGATAGGGACAGTCAGGTTAAAAGATCCTGTTAAAATCGTGGCAATTGATTCTTCTCCTATCACCCAGGAGGGAATTTGTTTCATGACTGATACCTTTTCTCTGAAAGTGGGTTCCACTCACGTGGAAAAATTAAGATGTTTTGTCATAAATAATCTGCCGGCTGGACTGATACTGGGTATGCCTTGGCTTCAACGTCACAATCCTACTATTGACTGGGTCACAGGGGAGATCATTCAGTGGGGTTGTATGGCTAACGGTCTATGTTGTAACTTGACAACTCTTGTCACCCCAGTAAAATCTGTGTCAGTGTCGTCTGTCGATCTGGAAGATATTCCGGAGTGCCTGAAAGATTTTGAAGACGTATTTTCTGAAAGTGAGGCTGAGGCGCTACCACCACATAGACCCTTTGATTGTGCCATTAATCTAGTCCCTGGAGCCAAGTTACCCAAGGCTCGCCTGTTCAATTTGTCCGGGCCCAAACGTCTAGCCATGAAGGAGTACCTTACTGAGAGCCTCCGCAAAGGGCATATTAGGCCTTCTGTTTCACCTGTGGCAGCGGGCTTCTTTTTTGTTAAGAAAAAAGATGGTGGTTTGCGGCCGTGCCTCGACTTTCGGGAATTAAACAAAATTACTGTGAAAAATACATACCCTCTCCCCCTAATTCCTGATCTATGTAACCAACTCACCGGGGCCAAGTGGTTCTCTAAACTGGATTTACGTGGGGCATATAACCTTATAAGAGTCCGTGAAGGGGACAAATGGAAAACAGCATTCCTGACGACTGAAGGGCTGTTCGAAAACTTGGTCATGCCCTTTGGTCTCACCAACGCTCCTGCTGTTTTTCAGAATTTTATTAATGTAATTTTCTCTGATTTAATCGGTCGTTTTGTGGTTATCTATTTGGATGACATTCTGGTGTGCTCGGTGGATAGTCAATCTCACTTGCACCATTTGCGGATGGTTCTCATGAGACTGAGGGAGAATCATTTGTATGCCAAGCTGGAAAAATGCTCATTTTTCATGCAAGAAGTATCCTTTCTGGGGTTGATTGTGTCAGGGGAGGGGTTCCGCATGGATCCTAAGAAAGTCCAGGCTGTTACGGAGTGGGTGCAACCTCATGACTTGAAAGGGTTGCAACGATTTTTGGGCTTTGCCAACTTTTATAGGAAATTTATTAAGGGCTTTTCGCAGGTGGTAAAGCCTCTAACGGACCTCACTCTCAAGGGAGCTGATGTAAAAAATTGGTCTGTAGCTGCAAAAAACTCTTTCATGACATTAAAAAAGTGCTTTTCTTCAGCCCCTGTATTGGTACAACCCGACCCGTCAAGACCTTTTGTCGTGGAGGTTGACGCCTCGGAAGTGGGGGTGGGGGCAGTTTTGTCTCAGGGCCCTCCTACCCTTACTAACCTGAGGCCTTGCGCCTTCTTCTCTAAAAAATTTTCCTCTGCCGAGAGAAATTACGATGTCGGCAATAGAGAGTTGTTGGCGGTAAAGTTGGCTTTTGAAGAATGGAGGCATTTCCTGGAGGGGTCTGTTCATCCCATTACAGTCATCACTGATCACAAAAATTTGGCCTATATCGAGTCTGCCAAGAGATTGACCCCCAGACAGGCTCGGTGGGCGCTTTTTTTTTCTCGTTTTCAGTTTACCATCACATTCCGCCCGGGATCTAAAAACATCAAGGCTGATGCCTTATCCCGAAGCTTTGATTCGGTGTCCCCTCCAGAACCTCCCTCCTCCATTCTTCAGCCAGGAGTAGTGATGGCCGAAATCTCATCTGAGTTACAGAGAGGGATTTTGGAGGCCCAGGCTCGGGCTCCTGGTGGTAAACCCCCGGGTAAATTGTTTGTACCGGAACGTTTCCGTCTCGGACTTATGCAGGAATTTCATGATTCTGTGTTGAGTGCTCATCCTGGGATTGCAGCTACCCGGGGGGCAATTGCAAGGGATTTCTGGTGGCCCTCTATGGTAACAGATATTAAAAAGTTTGTGACTGCATGTGTGGTGTGCGCTCGTTCCAAAAGTTCTCAGGTCCGGCCGGCCGGGGAATTGGTGCCTTTGCCAATTCCGGATAGACCATGGACACATTTGTCCATGGATTTTATCACAAATCTTCCTCCTTCCAGGGGCAACTCGGTGATATGGGTGGTGGTGGATAGGTTTTCAAAACAAGCTCACTTTGTACCTCTCCCCGCGTTACCATCTGCTGAAACCCTGGCCCGCTTATTTATGCAGCATATAATTAGGTTACATGGAGTGCCTATGAATGTGGTATCAGACAGAGGGGTACAGTTTGTAGCCAGATTCTGGAGGGCTTTTTGCAAAAGCTGGGGATTTCGTTGTCAGTCTCCTCTGCCTACCACCCAGAGTCTAATGGACAGACGGAGCGCACGAACCAATCGTTGGAGCAGATTCTGAGATGCTTGGCCTCTTCCAGGCAGGAGGACTGGTGTGAGGTATTGCCCATGGCAGAGTTTGCATTCAACGGTCGTGTGAGTCAGTCTACTGGGAAGTCTCCTTTTCAGGTCAACTATGACTTTAACCCACATTTTGGAGAGTTTTCCCGTATGGATTCAGGTTGTCCTGGTGCTGAGGATGTGACACAACGTCTTAGAATTCTCTGGAGGGAGGTTCAGAGGAATATTGCCAAGGCCCAGGAAAACTATAAGCGGTTTGCTGACAGGAGGAGGGGGCCAGGTCCAGCATTTGCAGTAGGGGAGAAGGTGTGGCTATCCACCCGCAATATCAAGCTTAAGATACCTTCTATAAAGCTGGGCCCCAAGTTTATTGGCCCATACAAAGTTGTGGAGGTTGTTAACCCAGTAGCCTACCGACTGCAGCTGCCCACCTCCTTTAAAATTTCTAATGTCTTCCACAGGTCCCTGTTAAAGCCTGTGGGGACAGTGAGAGAGGATCCCTCATCAAATGCTCCGCCAGTGCTGGTAGAGCGGCAGCTGGAGTATGAAGTAGGGCGCATTGTTGACTCCCGGTGGGTGCGCCGGAGACTCCAGTATCTGATACACTGGAAGGGGTACTCTCTGGAGGATCGGTCATGGGTTCCGGCCAGTTCGGTGCATGCCGATCGTCTGGTGCGGGCTTTCCACGCCAGATACCCAGACAAGCCTGGGGGTCCAGTGGCCCCCCATTAAGAGGGGGGTACTGTCATGGTTTGAACAGGGTTCTTGCCCTGCACTCACAGGGTTAAGTGTTCGTGGCCTCTTTCTGGATCTGGGAGGGGTATTTATACTCACTCTTTACCAGGGTTCTCTGTCAGCTATACTGTTGTTCTGGTGTGTCTGACCCCTGGTGTGCGTGTATGCTGCGTTGCTTGTTTGCTTCCCGTGTATGACCCGGCCTGTTCCCTCACTCTGTACTCCATCTCTCGCTTTGGTACTACTGTCTTCTCCGGTTCTGCCCTCCTGGCTTGGCTATCGTTACTCCGTTACAGTTTGTCCCTATTGTACCGTCTATTGCCCGTTCTGGTTTTCTGACCTATTGCTACGTCCTGACTATCCTTTCTGTCTAAACCCCATGGTACTGTATTGCTATCTGGTGCTTTGACCCTGGCTTCGTCTGGTTTCTGTCTCTGTCTATGCCCCTTGGTAACATTGCCCCGTAGTTACCTTTCTAGGAGTTTCTTTGCAGCTCCTAGATCTGTGGAGCTTAGGCCACGCCCCCAGCAGTCATGTGCTTCAGGTCCTGATACTCTGAAGCACGCATCGTCACCGCTGCTGCCCTGCACCACAGGTATCTGTGAGTACTGTCTTTGTACTCAGGACACCCGCACTGGCACAGTGAGCAAGTGCAGTGCGGTGTTCCTGACAGAGGGGTGCAGTTTTTAGAATGGTGTCACTTTTGGGTATTTTATGTTATATTGACCCCCAAAACTCACTTCAAATGTGAGGTGGTCCCTAAAAAAATGTTTTGTAAATTTTGTTGGAAAAATGAGAAATTGTTGGTCAACTGGTTAACCCTTTTAACATCCTAAGAAAAAAAAATTATGTTTCCAAAATTGTGCTGATGTAAAGGTGACATGTGGGAAATGTTATTTATTAACTATTTTGTGTGACACCACTCTCTGATTTAAGGGTACAAAAATTAAAAGTTTGAAAATTGCAAAATTTTCTACATTTTGGCCGAATCTTCCTTTTTCTTTTTCATAAACACAAGTCATATCGAAGAAATTTTACCACTAACATAATGTACACTATGTCATGAAAAACAAACTCAGAATCAGTGGAATCTCTTAAAGTGTTCCAGAGTTATAACCTCATAAAGTGACAATGGTCAGAATTGTAAAAATTGGCTTGGTCATTAAGTACAAATTGGCTCAGTCAATAAGGAGTTAATTAGCTGGGCTGGTGCGATGTCAAATGTCTTGCAAACTGCAATAATGTAACTCCAGTCCAGTTAATCAAAAGGAAAGCCAGGAATGACAGGTAGTAAGGAAATCCGCAGGCTCTCTGTCCAGTGGTCACAGATTACTGACGTTGCCAAAGAAATAGTGTTCTGCAAATCGATTCTCCCCTGTAAGTTGAGAATGGAGAAGGTTTTTAATGACAGCTAAACAGAAAAGTTGCATGTTTTTACAAGCACTTTTCAATTTTACCCATATATTAAGATAAGACAACCCCTTTAACTAGGTGCATATGCAATAAACCTAATGGTAAGCATTTGTAAGCTCTGACGAATATGAAAATGATGAAGTGATCACAAAGCAATATTACAAAGCATTTCCTATTATTTGGCATTAACTCAAATAAGGTAGGGAATCGATTCCGACTATTACTATCTGCAACTGTGTAAATAAGTGTCCATTCAGCTGCTCCTCAAATTACACAGCTAAAATCAGTCATTGAAGGAAGGGACATGACCTGTAAGAAAACACCTAATGTAACAGACATAACAGTTGCGTATGAATTATTGTCTGACCTGTTCAATATCAAGTTCATACTTTGGAAGATACATTATGGCTTCTTTTATCTGATTTCCAAATGGAGGGTGTCTGTTCACAATCTGTAATGTAAATAGAGAAAAAAAAATGGTTAAATGAAAATGAAGCACACATAAAATAAACTGATCTATCTACCTACATTCAAAACCATAAGCATTAACAGGTAGCATATCCACCCTTCTGGGAAATCTTTCCTCTACAATTTGGAAAGTGGCTGTAGGGATTTTTGTTTTTTTCAGGCAGGCATACGCTGCGGTTATAATTACATCACCTAACAGGACCATCTCATCTTCCTCTTGTATTTTGGAATATTTATATTGCCGACTTACTACATTCACATACATTGACAAGAGACTTACGGATCTGAGCTTTTATTTTAAATGGTAAAAACGCAGTCTATTTTCTGGATCTGCATAAGAACAGTTTGATCAGTATCAGTGTGCGTTTTATCACTGTTTCTACTGGACGCAGGATACAGTCAAACTACAGACTTATCTATGTACAGAAATAGGCAGAACTGGTTTTATTGAACATCACTGAAGGTCCTTTGACCTGTTAGGATTTGCACTTTAAAGGGGTTCTCCACTATATTTTAAGCTTCTCAAAAGGGAAAAGCCAGACCAGAGAAAAAAATAAAAGCTATATTTAACCACAAAATCTGCTATCTGCTCCCTGTTCCAGTGCTCCATCTGACCAGAAGCAATGGCATCATGGCTGCCGTGACATGACTGTTGATGCCACTGATTGGCTGCATGGTCAAGTTACTTGTGGCCTGGCAAAGACTGATAGAGTGTCAGCTTGGAGCAGATTCCGGTGTCAACTTTTTTTTTCACTCTTCTCTCTGTGAAGTTTAAAAATATAGCAGAAGAACCCTTTAACCCCTTCCTTACCGATGACTGAATAGTACGTCATCGGTAAGGTCCCCTGCTTTGAGGTGGGCTTCGGTGGTGAGCCCACCTCAAAGCCGCAACATGTCAGCTGTTATGAACAGCTGACATGTGCCCGCAATAGGCGTGAGCGGAATCGCCGTCCGCCCGCGCCTATTAATTAGTTAAATCCCGCTGTCAAAGCTGACAGCGGGCATTTACATAGCATTTCCGGCCACCAGGCGGGAAATGAGCTCATCGCCAACCCCCGTCACGTGATCGGGGGTTGGCGTCATGTTGCCTGGACAACCAGAGGTCTCATAGAGACCTCTATGGTTGTTCCAGGCAGATGGCTTTCAGCGCCACCCGGTGGTCGGCACTGAAAGCACAGAAGTAAATTTGCTACATATGGGCGATCTGCTCATCGCCCATATGTAGCAGAGCCGATCGAGTATTGCATGCTTCAAGCCTCCTATGTAGGCTATTGAAGCATGCTAAAAGTAAAAAAAAATGTTTAAAAATAAAATTTAAAAAAACCTAAAAGTTCAAATGACCCCCCTTTCGCCCCAATCAAAATAAAACAATAAAAAAAAACACATACACATGTTTGGTATCGCCGCGTTCAGAATCGCCCTATCTATCAATGAAAAAAGCATTAACCCAATCGCTAAACGGCGTAGCGGGAAAAAAATTCAAAACGCAAGAATTACGTTTTTTTGGTCACCGCGACATTGCATTAAAATGCAATATCTGGCGATCAAAAGAACGTATCTGCACAAAAGTGGTATCATTAAAAAACGTCAGCCCGGCACGCAAAAATTAAGCCCTCACCCGACCCCAGATCACGAAAAATGGAGACGCTACGGGTCTCAGAAAATTGCGCATTTTTTTTTTTTTTTTTTTTTTTTTTTTTAGCAAACTTTGGAATTTTTATTCACCACTTACATAAAAGAGAGCATAGACATGTTTGGTGTCTATGAACTCGTAATGACCTGGAGAATCATAATGGCAGGTAAGATTTAGCAACTAGTGAACCTAGGAAAAAAAGCCAAGCCGAAAAACAAGTGTGGGATTGCGAAAAATCGAAAAAAGCTCCGGGAGTGAAGGGGTTAATGTGACGGCATTTTGAAGACAAGAAGTAGGGTTTCACTGTAACCTCTCCTTGCTTATTCTTATTTCTAAAATAAAGTATGTAAAAGACCAAATGAGATTTTGTGCCATAAATTATAGCTATAATGATACATTCTTCCCTTTCCTCCAAAAGCCATAACTTTTTTAAATTTTCATTGATAAACCCGTATAAGGGCTTTTGTTTTGCAGTACAAGATGTAGTTGGTATAACACCATTCATTTTACTATATATTGTACTGGATAACAGGACAAAAAATTTCAAGTGCGGTGAACTGAGGAATATTTCATGGGTAATGTTTCTACAATTGTACAGTGGTTTTTTGCATCACAACCTCACGTTTTTATTGATTCCATTTTGGGGTACATATAATGTTTTGATAGCTTTTTATTGCATTTTTGTGTATGTATGTATGAAGTGCGGCGACCAAAAAATCAGATTTTGCTAGAATGGTTTAAGGGTGCCATGTCATATTGGCAGAGCCCCCAAGGTGCCAGAACAGCGGAACCCCCATAAGTAACTAAGTAACCCCATTTCACAAACTTCAACTCTCAATGAATTCATCTATTGGTGCAGCGTGCATATTGAAACCATATGTGCCTTACAGAATTTATACTATTGGGCAGTGAAGAAACATGGATTTTTGTGATAAACTCACTGTAAAATCCTTTTCTCTGAGACTCTCATTAGGGGACACAGGTACTGTGGTGTATGCTACTGCCGCCTGGAGGCTGACACTAAGTGAAAAAAAGAGGTTAGCTCCTCCTCCGCCGTATACACCCTCGCCCCGATTGCGGGCGGAAATCATTTTACTGCAAAAGCAGTAGGAGAACAACAAAATCAGCCTTAATGCAGGGAGCACGAACAGCATGTCTGTCTGACGATGGGTGCCGTCCATGACACGTACCTCCAGAGGGCTCTTACCAGGTCTAACGTGTGAAGACCCTTTTCCACACGGTGTACCGGTGCTGGACAAAAAGAAGGCAAGACCATATCCTCATTAATGTGAAATGAGGAAACGACCTTCGGCAGAAAGGGAGTGGCTGGTCTGAGCACCACCTTATCCTTATGGAAAGTGAGAAACGGGGCACAGCAGGATAGGGCCGCCAGCTCCGAGACCCGCCTGATAGAAGTTATTGCTACCAGGAACACCACCTTCCAGGAAAGGTACAACAAAGAGACATCTTGTAGCGGTTCGAATGGGGCTTCCTGCAAAACGCTTAGGACCAGGTTAAGGTCCCAGGCGTCCAGGGGCACCCTATAGGGAGGTACCAAATGGGAGACTCCCTGGATGAAAGTCTTCACCTGCAAATTGATAGCAATTCTGCGCTGGAACAGGACGGATCACGCCGATATCTGTCTCCTGAGGAAGCTTGGAGCTAACCCTGAGCCTAGGCTAGACTGGAGAAAGGCCATGATGTCGGGGATAGAGAATCTTAGTGGAGAACAACAGCGGCCTCGACACCAAGAAAAGAAAACCTTCCAGGTGTGATGGTAAATACGTGCTGAGGCAGGCTTCCGGGAGATAACCATTGTAGCGACCACCACGCGGCCCAAACCCCGCCTGAGTTAGAATCCAAGATTCAACAGCCATGCCGTCAAACACAGGGCCCCTGAGCTCGGGTGGAAGATCGGGCCCTGGGACAGAAGATCTGGGTGCTCTGGCAGTCGCCAAGGAACGTCGGCGAGCAGCTGCACTAGATCTGCGTACCACGCTCGACGGGGCCAGTCTGGGGCCAGCAGAATCGCTGGAACCCCCTCTGTTTTGATCTTTTTGATGACTCTCGGAAGTAGTGGCAGCAGGGGAAATAGATATGGGAGGCGAAACTGGTTCCATGTCAGAACCAACACATCCACAGCGATTGCCTTTGGGTCCCTGGACCGAGCGACAAACATGGGCACCTTGGCATTCACCCTGGAGGCCATCAGGTCCACATCCGATGTCCCCCACCGTTGGGAAATCTGCTGGAAGATCTCGGGGTGTAGTGACCACTCCCCAGATGCAAGACTCTGCCGGCTGAGGAAGTCTGCCGCCCAGTTCTCCACGCCCGTGATGTGGACTGCCGATATCACCGAGTGGTTCCTCTCGGCCCAATGAAGAACGTCCCCTACCTCGCACATGTTTGCTCTGCTGCGGGTGCCCCCTTGATGATTTATGTAAGCCACTGCCGTGGCGTTGTCCGACTGAATCCGGACGAGGCGGCCTGCTAGAAGTTGATGAAAATGATGCAAAGCCCGCCGGATCACTCGTATCTCCAACAAGTTGATTGGGAGGCATGCCTCCTGGGGCGACCACCGTCCTTGGGTCGTGTGGTGGCAAAAAAACGCTCCCCAGCCGAGGAGGCTGGCGTCGGTTGTGACCACCAACCAATGGTCTGGGGGAAAGGGCTTCCCCTGAAGCAGGGAGGAACTGGTTATCCACCACTCGAGTGACTGTCTGACCTGAGAGGACAACCGGCACCGGTGATCGAGTGTGAATGGGTTCTTGTCCCAGGATGACAAGAGGGCGTGCTGCAGGGGGCGAAGATGGAACTGGGCGAACGGTATCGCTTCCATTGCCACCACCATTTTTCCTAGAATCCTCATCCCGAAACGGATGGTATGAGGGACTGGTTGGTGAAGTGTCTGGACTCCCTGCCGGAGAGCTAGGGCTTTGTCCTGAGGGAGAATTACCAACCCTCGGAAGGTGTCGAAGATCATCCCTAAAAAGGAAATCCTCTGAGCTGGAACAAGGGATGATTTCTTCACGTTGACCAACCACCCTAAGCGGGAAAGAGTATCTAGCGTGATGTTGACACTTTCCTCGCATGCCCGAATTGAAGGGCCCTTGACCAAGAGGTCATCCAAGTAAAGCAAGATGACTATGCCCCGGGAGTGCAGGATGGCCATGACGACTGCCATGACCTTTGTGAACACTCTGGGGGCGGTGGCTAGCCCGAAGAGCAGCGCTGCAAACTGAAAATATAGACTGTTGATGGCGAAACGTAGAAATCTTTGATGCGGAGGGAAAACGGGGATATGTAGGTAGGCGTATTGGATATCGATAGAGGCCAAGTATTCCCCCTGCCCCATGGCCGACATGACTGAACGGAGAGACTCCATCCGGAAATGTCTGACCCTGATGAATTTCTTCAAGAGCTTCAGGTCCAAAACAGGTCTGACAGTCACATCCTTTTTTGGGACCGCGAATAGGTTGGAATAGAAGTCATGGGCCTTTTCGTGTTCTGGCACGGGAATAATGACTGTTGCACTGGAGCGATTCGATGGCACTTAGCAAAGCTCTTGTCTGGGTATCCACCTTGGGAAGATGGGAAAGAAAAAAACGTCTTGGGGGGTACCTGACAAACTCTATCTTGTACGCTGAGGACACCAGCTCTCTTAACCATGTGTCGTGTGCGACGGTGAGCCAGATGTGGCGAAAGCAGAGTAGGCAGTCGTCTACCTTGCTGGTGTCGCCTGGCAAATGCCTCGAGTCATTTGGCTGAAGATCTTTGGGACTTGGATCCCCTCAACCTGGACTGGTGAGAACGCATTCTCCCCAACGGGATGGCTCTATATGAGACCTGTCGATCTCTATCCTGGTTGGGGCGACCTGAAGCGGCAGAATTGGCCGCTGTAGTCCACCGGGGGTTGCGAAAGACCCGAAAACATGCCTGAAACTGGCGACGAAACGCAATTTGACCTTTTGTTGAGGGAGAAAACCTCTCTTCCCTCCTGTGGAGTCAGAGATGAGCTGATCTAACTTCTCTCCAAATAATCGGCCGCACTGATATGGTAGAGAAGTCAAGGACTTCTTGGAGGTTGAATCGGCCCACCATGTCCTTAACCATAGAGCTCTCCTAATGGAAATTGCGTTTGCGGCAGCAAGTGCCGCGCAATTGGCCGCATCCAAAGATGCATTGATTAAGTAGTCCCCCGCCATAGCGATCTGACACGCAATCTCTGATACTTCTGCAGGTAGGTCACTATCCTGCAAGGCTTTGTTCAATGATTCTGACCAAGAAATCATGGCCTTGGCCACTCACGTTGCCACAAACGAGGGAGAGAGTGCTGACCCTGATGCCTCATATACTGAGCAAGCAAAGCTCTCTATGAGACGATCCGTGGGATCCTTAATAGAAGAACCACAGGGTTTTAGAGGCCAAACGTTGCAGAGAAAAGGAGACACAAAAGCACAATAGGGTCTTATCCGTGTTACAGAGAGAGATTACAATAAGAAATTTGCTCACCTGATTAGTATGAGAGAAAGCATATAGTCTGGTGGCTGCTGCAGATCCACAGGTCCTCAATGACCAGAAGAAGTAATGTATTCAGGGGAATTTGTAGCTATATTCCGCGCTGCCTAGAGTTGAGCGAAATGGGTCGAAAAATTTCAAAAGTCGCCGACTTTTGGCAAAGTCGGGTTTCATGAAACGAAACCCGACCCTAGGATGAGGTTGGCCACGAGGTCGGCGACTTACGCGCCAAAGTCGCGTTTCAAAAGTTTGTTTTGCGCTCTTTTTCAGCCAATCAGGATCCACGGACACTGTGGGCAACGTGATGACATAGGCAGGGGTCACCACCATCTTTCAGAAGGGCATGCAAGTGATTGGCTTGCTTTGGTGGGCATCACAGGGGTTATAAAAGGGCGTGCACGCCGACCGCCATCTTACTTCTGCCGATCTTAGCATAGGGAGAGGTTGCTGATTCTGTAGGGAGAGCGTTAGGCAGGGAAGAAGAAAAAAAAACTGCTTCTGCTGCTAGCGATTTTGCCTGTGCAACACACCAGTCACTGTGTGTGCAGTGCAAGGGGAGGCTATATTGTGGTGGATCAGCGGTGTTGGTTGTTAGGCTGCCTTCTAAGGCTTCCTGACAGCTGCATTTCTGTTTCCCCACTGCTCTGCAAACTGCTTTTTTAAAAGCAATCCCAATTTTTTTTTTTGTCCTGCTGAGGTACTGAGCGTGCATTTATTCACACCATACAGCGGTGTACGCTCCTCACACAGTACCGTGTAACGGCTGTTATCACAGCCACAGTGAAGCTATCTGTGTGTCACTGTGGAAGGATAAGTGGAGGACTTGTTCCGTTCTTACAGACCTACACTCTAGGGAGATTCCTATTCTGCCCAATTCTACATACATCTTGTAGTTTGTGATACACTAGCCAATTTCTGCCTGTGACATAGCGCTCTGATATTCAGTGGGCCTCACACAATCCAAAAGTGTCCAGTGTCCACAAGTGTCTGCAGAAATTCAAAATCTCCCTTATCCTGTAGTCACTTTTTTCACACCTGTGCCATCGAGCCTGTGACATAGCGCTCTGATATTCAGCGGGCCTCACACAATCCAAAAGTGTCCAGTGTCCACAAGTGTCTGCAGAAATTCAAAATCTCCCTTATCCTGTAGTCACTTTTTTCACACCTGTGCCATCGAGCCTGTGACATAGCGCTCTGATATTCAGTGGGCCTCACACAATCCAAGTGTCCAGTGTCCACAAGTGTCCGCAGAAATTCAAAATCTCCCTTATCCTGTAGTCACTTTTTTCACACCTGTGCCATCGAGCCTGTGACATAGCGCTCTGATATTCAGTGGGCCTCACACAATCCAAGTGTCCAATGTCCACAAGTGTCTGCAGAAATTCAAAATCTCCCTTATCCTGTAGTCACTTTTTTCACACCTGCTGCATCGAGCCTGTGACATAGCGCTCTGATATTCAGTGGGCCTCACACAATCCAAGTGTCCAGTGTCCACAAGTGTCTGCAGAAATTCAAAATCTCCCTTATCCTGTAGTCACTTTTTTCACACCTGTTGCATCGAGCCTGTGACATAGCGCTCTGATATTCAGTGGGCCTCACACAATCCAAGTGTCCAGTGTCCACAAGTGTCTGCAGAAATTCAAAATCTCCCTTATCCTGTAGTCACTTTTTTCACACCTGTGCCATCGAGCCTGCGACATAGCGCTCTGATATTCAGTGGGCCTCACACAATCCAAGTGTCCAGTGTCCACAAGTGTCTGCAGAAATTCAAAATCTCCCTTATCCTGTAGTCACTTTTTTCACACCTGCTGCATCGAGCCTGTGACATAGCGCTCTGATATTCAGTGGGCCTCACACAATCCAAGTGTCCAGTGTCCACAAGTGTCTGCAGAAATTCAAAATCTCCCTTATCCTGTAGTCACTTTTTTCACACCTGCTGCATCGAGCCTGTGACATAGCGCTCTGATATTCAGTGGGCCTCACACAATCCAAGTGTCCAGTGTCCACAAGTGTCTGCAGAAATTCAAAATCTCCCTTATCCTGTAGTCACTTTTTTCACACCTGTTGCATCGAGCCTGTGACATAGCGCTCTGATATTCAGTGGGCCTCACACAATCCAAGTGTCCAGTGTCCACAAGTGTCTGCAGAAATTCAAAATCTCCCTTATCCTGTAGTCACTTTTTTCACACCTGTTGCATCGAGCCTGTGACATAGCGCTCTGATATTCAGTGGGCCTCACACAATCCAAGTGTCCAGTGTCCACAAGTGTCTGCAGAAATTCAAAATCTCCCTTATCCTGTAGTCACTTTTTTCACACCTGTTGCATCGAGCCTGTGACATAGCGCTCTGATATTCAGTGGGCCTCACACAATCCAAGTGTCCAGTGTCCACAAGTGTCTGCAGAAATTCAAAATCTCCCTTATCCTGTAGTCACTTTTTTCACACCTGTTGCATCGAGCCTGTGACATAGCGCTCTGATATTCAGTGGGCCTCACACAATCCAAGTGTCCAGTGTCGACAAGTGTCTGCAGAAATTCAAAATCTCCCTTATCCTGTAGTCACTTTTTTCACACCTGTTGCATCGAGCCTGTGACATAGCGCTCTGATATTCAGTGGGCCTCACACAATCCAAGTGTCCAGTGTCCACAAGTGTCTGCAGAAATTCAAAATCTCCCTTATCCTGTAGTCACTTTTTTCACACCTGTTGCATCGAGCCTGTGACATAGCGCTCTGATATTCAGTGGGCCTCACACAATCCAAGTGTCCAGTGTCGACAAGTGTCTGCAGAAATTCAAAATCTCCCTTATCCTGTAGTCACTTTTTTCACACCTGTGCCATCGAGCCTGTGACATAGCGCTCTGATATTCAGTGGGCCTCACACAATCCAAGTGTCCAGTGTCCACAAGTGTCTGCAGAAATTCAAAATCTCCCTTATCCTGTAGTCACTTTTTTCACACCTGTGCCATCGAGCCTGTGACATAGCGCTCTGATATTCAGTGGGCCTCACACAATCCAAGTGTCCAGTGTCCACAAGTGTCTGCAGAAATTCAAAATCTCCCTTATCCTGTAGTCACTTTTTTCACACCTGCTGCATCGAGCCTGTGACATAGCGCTCTGATATTCAGTGGGCCTCACACAATCCAAGTGTCCAGTGTCCACAAGTGTCTGCAGAAATTCAAAATCTCCCTTATCCTGTAGTCACTTTTTTCACACCTGTGCCATCGAGCCTGTGACATAGAGCTCTGATATTCAGTGGGCCTCACACAATCCAAGTGTCCAGTGTCCACAAGTGTCCGCAGAAATTCAAAATCTCCCAGTGTCCACTAGTGTGTGCAGAAAATCTAAATCTCCCCTGTCCTATAGACACCTTGTACCTTGTTTTACATTACTATATAGTTTGTTGGATTTTGTCTACATTTCTACCAAAAATGAGGAAGGCTGGTGGAAGAGGCCGTGGAATTGGGCGGGGGTTGGCAGCTGGTAATGATGGTGTTGGTGGTGGATCTGATGGTAGTGGCAAAAGCAAAATAGGACCGAATGCAGGAGGTGTTGAGCCTGCGTCATCGTCTGGCTCCATAAGGCTTCGAAGGCTTAGTTTTCTAGGAGTTGGCAAACCGCTTTTAACGCCAGAGCATCAGGAAAAAGTTTTGTCTTACATTGCTGACTCAGCTTCCAGCTCTATCGCCTCCTCTTCTGAAGTTGTAAAAAGTAAAAGCACTGAGTCGTCATTGGAGGCTCATGTTCATGAACCACACCTTTCCTTGTGTCCTTCACCCCAACCAAGATTGAAGGATGACGCAGGCCATACTACTGATTACTCCATGGAGCTGTTTTCACATACCATGCCTGGATTATCAAGTGAAATGGTGAATTACCCAGGCCAAGATGAATCTGACATGGAGTGCACTGATGCACAGCCGCTGATAGATGATTCTGCTGGTACATTCACTCAGAGCACTACATTGTCCTCGCAGTGTACAGAGCCAGATTCTGACCCTGATGAGACTCAGGTGCCCCTTCCCGCACACTATACCACCATACACGGTGACACAGAGGAAGGTGCACATGACATTGAAGAGGAGGTGATGGATGACCCAGTTGTTGACCCAGATTGGCATCCATTGGGGGAAGAGGGTGCTGCTTCCAATAGCTCAGATGAGGAGCATCCACAGCAGACATCGACATCGCAACAGCTGTTATCTGGCAGGCCCGGAGCACTCCAAAGACAGGTTCCAAAAATCAAAAGAGTTGCTGGACAGCTTGTCCAGAGGGTCAAAACATCACAGCGTGCTAGGCCGCAAAATGTCTGCCAAAGTAGGAAGAGTGCAGTGTGGCACTTTTTTGAACAAAATCCTCATGATCAGGCCAAGGTTATCTGTAAGAAGTGCGCAAAGACCTTTAGCCGAGGGAAAAATCTGAAAAATTTGAATACCAGTTGCATGCTTAGACATTTAACCAGCATGCACTTGCAAGCGTGGACACAACACCAAACCTCAAGTGCCACATGTGCAACTGATCACAAAGAAGGTAGTCAGCAACGCTACATTGTTTCCCCCACTGTAAGCACAGCAGCAAATGTTGAGGTGTCGTTGCAAGGCCACAGCAGTCAGGGAATCCCACTGTTATATCAACGAAATACTGAATCTAGGCCATCAGAAAGAACACCAACTCCATCACCATCATCAACCCTCTCTCAGTCCGCCCTGTCCACCGCTACTTCCACCATATGCAGCTCTCAAGTCCAGCTCACCCTCCCAGACACTATCAGTAGGTCAAGAAAGTGTCATGATCTGAAGTTTTAAAAGCACAGAGTGAACTTTTTTCCTTTTGGCAAGTTGCCAAGGTGACTTGACTGTCCCCGGTGGTGGTTAGTGGTATCGCACCTTAGGTTTTCAGTTTAAAGTTCTCTGTAATTATGATTCAGGTGTGGGGCTCTATAAATGAGTCTCAGGGTGTGCAATCACTGCTGGTGATATTGATTCATTCATTGATTCTGAGTTGGTGAGAGCCTGGTGGAAGGATGGAGCTGAGGAGGAGTCCTGCGCAGCTTAGCCAGGGGGGAGTGTGTCAGCTATGGTGTCTGGACGAAGGGCTGGCATGGCGTGGTGGGGTCGCAGTGATGGTGTCGGCAGGAAGTGTCTGCATGGACTGGTGGAGTGGCGACTATGGATAGTGGCACTCACCATGTGGGACTTGGCTGCTGAGCTGGACTCAAGCATGCCTGGCTTCGTGGCAGAAGCTGAACTCCTCTTTGGGACTCTGTTACTAAGCAGCAGCAACTGGTGGTGGACCCTGCTCCAAGGCTGCACTATGGTGAAGGATCCTGTTATGGTGATGGATCCGGGTGGAGGAGAAGACGCACGCAGGTGGAGGGCTCTGTTGCAGGAGCATAAGCACAGAGCATAAAGTTAAGTGGTGTCCCCCTGTATTGTCTCTTTCTCTCATGTGTGTTGTTAGTGCAGTGGTGGGATTAGTTTCCGCACCGACCAATTCCCTAGTGAGGGTTTAGGGTCAGGGCGAGCAAGGGCTTTGAGGTACGCGTGCGGCGCCCGGTGCGGAATCGGCATAGGGAACGTTAGGAGTGCAGGCAAACTGGCTCAGGGGAGCTCAGGAGGTCTCCAATTCCCTTTTCCCTATCGCAGGGCCCACCATTGTTAATGTTTCCCAGGTCCTCCTTATTACCTAAATTCGCCAGGTGGAGGCGGTGTATCCATCTGCACGTTTTATTATTTAAATTCGCCCCACTGGAGGCGCTGTATCCAGGGTCACGTGTGTTATGGGTTCGCCTTGCGGTAACATCTGCATCCAGACACACATGACCGTGACATTATCACCAGCCCTACATTTTTTCTGGTGAGCTTTTGGCCATGTGGAGACCTGAGAGCAAGTATCAGGGTCTGGGGCCTTTGGCCATGTGGAGACCTGTGAGCAATTGCTGCTGGGCTTCACTGAGGTGAGTGAGGAGCTGCATGGTGTTGAAGCAGCTGCGGCAGCAATTATCAGGGTCTGGGGCCTTTCCTCGGGCTCAACCAGAAAATCAAAATTGCGGCTCTGGCATTGAAGCCCCCTAGTGTCGCTGCTGGGGAGCGGGACTTGCTCATGCACGCGGAGGTACCCAGGCAGGTGGGAGGAGTTGGTGCCCACGGAGCTGCCTGGTATTCCTCGAGGTGAAGGGGTACGTCCCTGTGGTGAGCAGACTGGTGTGATAGTCCACGGGGTTTACGCCAAATCTTCAATACCACCGAAGAAGCCGCCCCCTCCTGGTCATTTGGAGGTAGGCGACCAGCGAGTGTATATTTCCTCCATATTTCGGTGCCCTTCTCCTCCAGGTGTGAGCGGCAGGTGTGCTGCGGGGGAGTAGGGACAAATCTTACCCCTCGCTATTAACCAACTCTGAGAGGCGGAGACCTCATGGTGAAAGGGTTGGAGGGTGGTGTCCCTTGGTGAATAGCGGGGGTGTGAGTGTGGTGACAGCAGGGGGACGCCTCTGTTGTCGAGTCCAGAATGAGTTCACCAAAATATGACAAACGAATGTGTGCAATAAACGTTCAGGTCCGGACCTGTGTGTGAACGAGCATGTATGGTGGCCACCAAAAAACATCTTGTGGAAGCGTGTTGTGGAGTCTGATCAGCTCATAGCAAACATATACATACATAACCTCGTTCCCCAGGTCGGCACTGTGGAGATGAGTGGTGCCTCCAGAACGAACATCATTGCCAATTCCAGCGGTGCGTTTGTCATTAACCTGAAGTGTCAGGTAGTGGTGGGGTGAACTCAGGATCTGGGCATCCCCGCTGTAGGTGTTTCCCTAATGAGTAGTGGTCTTGAGGGTCCAGAGGCCCCTCATTAAGGAGGGGGTACTGTCATGATCTGAAGTGATCTGACAGTTTTAAAAGCACAGAGTGAACTTTTTTTTCCTTTTGGCAAGTTGCCAAGGTGACTTGACTGTCCCAGGTGGTGGTTAGTGGTATCGCACCTTAGGTTTTCAGTTTAAAGTTCTCTGTAATTATGATTCAGGTGTGGGGCTCTATAAATGAGTCTCAGGGTGTGCAATCGCTGCTGGTGATATTGATTCATTCATTGATTCTGAGTTGGTGAGAGCCTGGTGGAAGGATGGAGCTGAGGAGGAGTCCTGCGCAGCTTAGCCAGGGGGGACGTGTGTCAGCTATGGTGTCTGGACGAAGGGCTGGCATGGCGTGGTGGGGTCGCAGTGATGGTGTCGGCAGGAAGTGTCTGCATGGACTGGTGGAGTGGCGACTATGGATAGTGGCACTCACCATGTGGGACTTGGCTGCTGAGCTGGACTCAAGCATGCTTGGCTTCGTGGCAGAAGCTGAACTCCTCTTTGGGACTCTGTTACTAAGCAGCAGCAACTGGTGGTGGACCCTGCTCCAAGGCTGCACTATGGTGAAGGATCCTGTTATGGTGATGGATCCGGGTGGAGGAGAAGACGCACGCAGGTGGAGGGCTCTGTTGCAGGAGCATAAGCACAGAGCATAAAGCTAAGTGGTGTCCCCCTGTATTGTCTCTTTCCCTCATGTGTGTTGTTAGTGCAGTGGTGGGATTAGTTTCCGCACCGACCAATTCCCTAGTGAGGGTTTAGGGTCAGGGCGAGCAAGGGCTTTGAGGTACACATGCGGCGCCCGGTGCGGAACCGGCATAGGGAACATTAGGAGTGCAGGGACACTGGCTCAGGGGAGCTCAGGAGGTCTCCAATTCCCTTTTCCCTATCGCAGGGCCCACCATTGTTAATGTTTCCCAGGTCCCCCTTATTACCTAAATTCGCCAGGTGGAGGCGGTGTATCCATCTGCACGTTTTATTATTTAAATTCGCCCCACTGGAGGCGCTGTATCCAGGGTCACGTGTGTTATGGGTTCGCCTTGCGGTAACATCTGCGTCCAGACACACGTGACCGTGACAGAAAGTACTCAGTCTCTCATCCGCGTACACTGGGTTTGAACGCGCACATTGCCAAACTAATCTCGTTTGAGATGATGCCCTATCGGTTGGTGGAAAGCGCAGCTTTCCGCGAACTCATGGCCTATGCAGTACCACGCTATGACCTACCCGGTCGCCACTTCTTCTCTTGCAAAGCCATCCCAGCCCTCCACCATCATGTGAAAGACCGCATTGTCCATGCACTCAAGCAGTCAGTGAGTGGAAAGGTGCACCTCACAACTGATGCATGGTCCAGTCGGCATGGCCAGGGCCGTTACGTGTCCATCACTGCGCACTGGGTTAATGTGGTGGATGCAGGGTCCACAGGGGACAGCGGTGGTGGGACAGTGCTGCCTAGCCCATGGTATAGGAAACAGTTGGCTGTAGGCGTTCGACCCTCCTCCTCCTCCTCCAGAAGCGAAAGCTCGTCCACAGAGCGCAGTCGTACGAGCACTCCATCTGCAGCTGCCACTGTTGCACACGAGGTGTCCCCCTATCTAGCAGCTAGTGGAAAGCGTCAGCAGGCTGTGTTGCAGATGATGTGTTTGGGCGACAGACACACCGCCGAGGTGCTGGCCGAGTACTTGAAGCGACAAACTGAGTCATGGCTGGGCAGTGTACATCTTGAGTCAGGCAAGGTAGTTAGTGATAACGGCCGTAATTTTGTGGCAGCCATAGCCCTTTCAAAACTCAGCCACATACCTTGCTTGGCTCACACCTTGAACCTGGTGGTGCAGTGCTTCCTCAAAAATTATCCGGAGTTAACAGCCCTGCTCCATAAGGTGCGAAGACTGTGCGCGCACATCCGCCGGTCGCCTGTACACTCCGTTCGTATGCAGAAGCTGCAGCGATTGCTCCACCTTCCCAACCACCGCCTCATTATCGACATTGCAACAAGGTGGAACTCCACCCTGCACATGGTGGAGCGGCTGTGCGAGCAGAGGCAGGCCATAATGCATTTGTGGGAGGATACACGGCCAGGCACTTTGAGAGCAGACATGGAGTTGACAGGTGTGCAGTGGTCGAAGCTGAAAGACCTCTGTAAAGTCCTTCAGTGTTTTGAGGAATGCACACGGCTGGTAAGCGCAGACGACGCCATCCTAAGCATGAGCATCCCACTTATGCGTCTGCTCATGCAAACTTTGACGCACCTTAAGGAGCAGGCGTCTGCAGCCAATGTTGACGAGGAGGAAGAGGTGGAGGGAATCCTTGATGACATTCAGCCATTGTCTGCTCAGGGACCTCTCCTGGACGAGTTGGAGGAAGAGGAGGAGGAGGATGATGATGGGGATGATTACTTAGGGGAGGAGGATGCATCTCGTGGGGCAAGTGAAAATGTTGGTGTGGCAAGGTCTGGTACAGGGTTTGTGCGTGACTGGAGGGATGTGGATTTGCCAGAAAGTGCTCCTCCAACCAGCACTCGCAGTGCATCATTGACACCGGGAACATTGGCCCACATGTCAGATTATGCCTTGCGGATCCTAAAAAGGGACCCCCGCATTGCCAAAATGATGAACGATGACGACTACTGGTTGGCCAGCATCCTGGATCCACGCTATAAAGGCAAATTACAAAACATCATGCCACAGGAGAACCTTGACCTAATATTGGCTAATAAACAAGCAACTCTGGTAAATCGGTTGCTTGAGGCATTCCCAGCACACAGCAGCGGTGATGGTTCTCACACGAGCCGTACGGGCCGGGGGCAGCTTGGCAGAGGTGTTCATGGTGCACACAGCAGAAGTGGCGTTGGAGACAGGGGTTTCATGACAATGTTGTGGACTGATTTTTCAAGTACCGCTCACACAACTGGTAATACAGCATCGATGGAAAGTGACAGGAGACAGCAGTTGTCAACTATGGTTACATACTACTTTTCCTCCCATATCGATGTTCTCCCACACAGGTCATTCCCCTTTGACTATTGGGCCGCTAAACTGGACACCTGGCCTGAATTGGCACAATATGCCTTACAGGAGCTCGCTTGCCCAGCTGCAAGTGTGCTATCGGAAAGAGTCTTCAGTGCAGCTGGATCAATCCTGACAGAAAAAAGGACCCGTCTGTCAACCCAAAATGTGGATGATCTAACCTTCATTAAAATGAACCATGCATGGGTTTCCAAGGATTTTGTCCCACCTTCCCCTGATGACACATAGGGTGACAGAAAAATGGCTTGCTTTTGTCCACCTCTTCCTGGGACTTGACCTATTTCGCCTTTTGCATCAGCTGAATGTCCAACATCAACATATGCCACTTTCTAAAACTCCCTAACTGTGCTGCCTCCCCCCCCCCATGGCCGGAGTCACCACCTAGCGCACGACACCGTGCGAGTGCCGTTGCCCTGGACAGGTGGGTAGGCCGACTCTTGGGCGCGGGCACTGGCACAGGGTCCCTCATAGTGCAATCAAGTGTCTCTGACGGTGGTGGTGCACACCCGCTGTCAGACACACCGCCGTACCATGAGGGGCCCAGTGCCAGTACCGACGCCAACGAGTGGGCCCCCCTTGCTTGGGCAGGGCCCCAGCATTTGCAATCTTTACCTCTCCCTGCTCCTCCGCTGTGTAGTCTGGGCCGTCAAATCCATACTGTGCCTGACACCGTCTGAGCCTGCCTCCTGATGTATAGACATATCTTTTGAATGTGTACGCTATCCATACATGTTATCCGGGGATACGGTACCCTTTCTCACCTTTGTGCAATCACGTGCAAGACATACTGGGCCTAACACCGTCTGAGCCTGCCTCCTGATGTATAGACATATATTTTGAATGTGTACGCTATCCATACATGTTATCCGGGGATACGGTACCCTTTCTCACCTTTGTGCAAGCCATACTGGGCCTAACACCGTCTGAGCCTGCCTCCTGATGTATAGACATATCTTTTGAATGTGTACGCTATCCATACATGTTATCTGGGGATACGGTACCCTTTCTCACCTTTGTGCAATCACGTGCAAGCCATACTGGGCCTAACACCGTCTGAGCCTGCCTCTTGATGTATAGACATATCTTTTGAATGTGTACGCTATCCATACCATGTTATCCGGGGATACGGTACCCTTTCTCACCTTTGTGCAATCACGTGCAAGCCATACTGGGCCTAACACCGACTGAGCCTGCCTCCTGATGTATAGACATATATTTTGAATGTGTACGCTATCCATACATGTTATCCGGGGATACGGTACCCTTTCTCACCTTTGTGCAATCACGTGCAAGCCATACTGGGCCTATCACCGTCTGAGCCTGCCTCCTTATGTATAGACATATCTTTTGAATGTGTACGCTATCCATACATGTTATCCGGGGATACGGTACCCTTTCTCACCTTTGTGCAATCACGTGTAATCCATACTGGGCGTGAGAACGGCTGGCGAGCTGTTAAGCAAGCTACAGCACCTGTGGTTTGCACACGTAAGTTTTTCATTTTTTCAGGAATGACGGTTAGGCCTAATTCCGGAACTGCGGTTGACCTGCACTTACTGGGAAATCATCGTTCGCGGGTAATAATTGTAATCAGTGATCCCCATCACTAACGTTGTTCAGCGGGTTATCTGCACCTGTAAGCGACAAACGCTGGCCTTTTCAGTGTAGCGCACATGCAGCCACGGACATGTAAGGGCATGACACACCAGTTATTGGCCAATCTCATGTGCCAGAGCCTCACGTGTCCCTCTAGTAAGCCGGACTCGGACCGCGGGGCATGACGGAGTCTCGTTCATTAACGGAATTAAGCTTGCAATGTGTGCATCTGTTCTGTAGCTGGCATGGTTGAGGTTTCCCAGGTGGAGTCGAATTTAACCGTAGGCTCCACTCCTGGTGGTGCCCTTCTGGACATTCCTTTAAGGTTCAGCTTTGCAACCATACTGCCCACGTAAAACAAACACTTTGCCTTCATGAACGCTGTTTGGAGGGTCATGACTCGTGGGAATAACGCCGCCCAATCAGTTAACCTGCTAGAGAGATCCTTCGTTGCTCCCAAGCATGACATCACACTCCCTAGGAGGAAGGTAATGCCACTGTGGCGACCGTACTCCTGGGGGCGACACAAGTGCACTGATGCCCAGCCACTGCTCGATGAATCTGCTGGTACATTGACCCAGACCACTACATTCCCCTCGCACGCTACACGGCCTGAATCTGACCCTGATGAAACTCAGGTTACCCTTCCCATATACAGTTCCATCTTACACGGTGACAAAGAGGAAGCTGCAGATGAAAGTGCAGGTTCAGCCCACCCGCCATCAGACACACCACCGTACTATCAGGGGCCCTGCGCCAGTGCCGTCGCCAACGAGTGGGCCCCCCCTGCTTGCTCAGAATCACAGCACTTGCAAGGTTGAAATACTGTGCAGTGAGATGGAAGATGGGGACGACGAGGAGTCCAGACTAGTACAGGGATTCCCTAGCTAGGAGACTTATTTCATTGTTTTCAATGTTGGGACAGCAATTTTTGGGGAGCACTATACTCTGGAGAATGATAGATGGGGCCCACCATACACTGGAACATTCCAAAGGTGGACATCAGACACTGGAGCAGCATTTACAGGGCCCATTATACACTAGAGCATTAGAAATGGGGCCCATTATGTTTGGAGCATTATTTGGGCCCATAAGACAGTGGAGCTTCATCCATGGGGACCAACATATACTGTAGCATTATGTGGAGCTCATCATATACTGTTTCAAACATTATATGGGACCAATGATTCTGTATGGAGAAATAGATGGGCCTCGTCATGAGATGGAAAAAGTGAAGTATTTTTCATTGTACTATACCGCTATTTCTCTGCCGTATCGGAGCATGATGAGTTGTGGTATGTGTTAAAGGGGTGCTCTTTCGCCCAGGGCACATGAAAACCTGGAGCCAGCCCTACCCCCCCACAACTTTAGCCAAATAACCCCCATTTTTCAGTGCGTAACTTGTATTATGAAGTTAATTAAGGTTGACAAGCTTAAGTAAGAAGAATTGATGCTTTTGGCATTCAAATGAGCACTGTAGGTGTGTTTCCTGTCCTCCTCTCACTGCCGACTTTTATTCCCCATTGACTTACATTGGGTTTCGTGTTTCGGGACGACCCCGACTTTTCCCTATAATCGGCTGATCTTGCTCGACCCGACTTTTGGAAAAGTCGGGTTTCACGAAACGAAACTCGACCCTCAAAAACCAAAAGTCGCTCAACTCTAGCGCTGCCGCAAGAAAATATTCCAGGAGATAGATGTCAAAGATTCACAGTGGTTTATTCTACGCTAGTCTGTGTCATCTGATCTGTTGGCGCCCGTTTTTTTGAATCCTAGCATCCTGTCTCAACTATATATACGTGTGAGACCTGTACATACTATGTGGTATTTCCTGACAAAGGGGGCATGAGACCCCGAAACGCGTAGAATAAACCACTGTGAATCTTTGACATCTATCTCCTGGAATATTTTCTTGCAGCAGCGTGGAATATAACTACAAATTCCCCTGAATACGAGAGGCCAAACGTGACAAGGGTGGATCCACCGTTGGGGATTCCGTCCATTTTTTACGAGGTCTGGGGTAAACTGATACCTCGCTTCGAGCGCCTTCTGGCCCGAGAAGCGTCTGTCCGGCCGCTCCCTGTGTCGTTGCACTATGTCCTCGAACTCTGGGTGAGTACAAAATACTCTGTTATGAATGAGTCACCATAGGAGGCAAAAACAGAAATACTAGCTAAGTCCAGAAAACCAGAGAAGTTGGCAGCTATTGGATTGCAGACCCCTGAACCTAACAACAACAACTAGCAGTAGCCATGGGGGGTTCCTACGGTGCCCTAGACCCCTCGATCATAGCCGGAGAACGAAATAGCCTAAAGACAGAAAGGGAAATCTAAACTGCCCCAGAGCAGACCCCAAAGCAATAGGCAGCCCCCAACATATAATGACGGTGAAGCAAGATGAAAAAACACTCACACAGATAGAAAGATAGGCTGAGCAAATGATAGGGCCCAAGCTAACTAAATAGGACAGGATAGAAAAGCTGCTGTCTGCAATCCGCCAAAACCCTATCAAAACAAGGGCCAACAGACTGATAGGGAAAAAAGCCCTGAAGACGCTAGGCTTCAAAAAGACTATATCAGTACTCAGGTGTTTTCTGAAGACAAAGCAAAAAGGAATTCAGCTCACCCCGGCAGGGAATGGCAGAAATCCAGAAAAACAAGGCAAAACAAAACCAAAACACAAATGCAAAAAGCAGAGCAGAAAACTTAGCTTTTGAGGAGCAGGAATCAGACTGGTCTCCTAGAATCCCTCAGAGAAAACACCAGCAAGGCAGAAGGGCGTCGGCTGCCTTATATCCAGTCAGCAATTCCAGTCACCCAGTCATCAACATCCAACTCAGGTGCTTGGTAATCAGCCTCACTACCTTCCTTCACCAGAAGAGGGAGTTCATCAGACCTCAATGGTGAAGGGGAAAATTAACTCACAACAGTACCTCCCCCTTGAGGAGGGGTCACCGAACCCTCATCCACGCCACCAGGGCGATCAGGGTGAGCCTGAGGAAAGGCACGCACCAATCTTTTGGCATGAATATCAGAGGCAGAGACCCAGGAATTATCCTCCTGACCATAACCCTTCCACTTAACCAAATACTGGAGTCTCCGTCTAGCCAGACGGGAATCCAGTATCTTCTCTACCTCATATTCCATGTTACCTTCAACCAATACAGGGTCCGGAGGTGCCACCCCAGGAACAACTGGTTCAACAAACCTCTTCAACAAGGATTTATGAAACACATTATGGATTTTAAATGTGACAGGAAGAGCCAAACGAAAAGAGACCGGATTAATAATCTCCAAAATCTTGTAAGGTCCAATAAATCTAGGCTTAAACTTAGGAGAAGCCACCTTCATAGCAATATTTTTTGATGATAACCAAACCATATCACCAACCTTAAACTGGGGACCAATGGTCCTATGTCGGTTGGAGAACCGCTGGGCCTTTTCCTGGGAGAGAGATAACTTATCCACCACTTGGTCCCAGATCTGGTGCATTCTCTCCACCACAGTGTCAACACCTGGGCAGGCAGAAGGCTCCACCTGCCCTGAAGAAAATCGAGGATGAAACCCAAAGTTACAAAAAAAAGGTGACATCAAAGTGGCAGAACTAGCTCTATTATTTAAAGCAAATTTCGCCAAGGGCAAAAATGAAACCCAATCATCCTGATCAGCGGAAATAAAACATCTCAAATATGACTCCAAGGCCTGGTTTGTTCTCTCCGTCTGCCCATTGGTCTGAGGGTGAAAAGCAGAGGAGAAGGACAACTGAATTCCCAGCTTGGAACAGAAAGTTCTCCAAAATCTAGACACAAACTGAACTCCTCTGTCAGATACAATGTTCTCAGGAATCCCGTGCAAGCGAACCACCTGTTGCAAAAACAGGGGCACCAACTCAGAGGAAGATGGCAACTTTGGGAGTGGTACAAGATGAACCATCTTAGAGAACCTATCACAAATTACCCAAATAACAGTCATTCTCTGAGAGACAGGCATATCAGAGATGAAATCCATTGAAATATGGGTCCATGGCCTCCTGGGGACCGGCAAAGGCATCAACAACCCACTAGAGCGAGAACAATTTTTAGACCGGGAGCAAGTCCCACAGGACTGCACAAAATTCCTGACATCACGAGACAAGGCGGGCCACCAAAAAGACCGACTCACCAGATCTCTAGTACCAAAAATACCTGGATGACCAGCCAATGCAGAGCAATGAACTTCAGACATCACTCTCTTCTTCCACTGGTCAGGAACATACAACTTTCCACTGGGACAACGCTCAGGTTTGTCCTACTGGAACTCTTCCAGAGCACGTCTCAAATCGGGCGAGATGGCAGAAAGAACTACCCCTTCGCCTAAGATGGTAGCAGGCTTGGTCACCACAGGAGAATCAGCAAAGAAGCTCCTAGAGAGAGCGTCAGCTTTGACATTCTTAGTGCCAGGAAGAAAAGAGACCACAAAATCAAAACGTGTAAAAAACAAGGCCCACCTAGCCTGTCTAGGGTTCAAGCGTTTGGCCGACTCCAGGTAAATCAAATTCTTGTGGTCAGTGAGGACCACGACTTGATGTTTAGCTCCCTCCAACCAATGTCTCCACTCCTCAAATGCCCATTTCATGGCTAACAGTTCCCGACTCCCCACATCATAGTTACGTTCAGATGGAGAGAACTTTCGGGAAAAGAAAGCACAGGGATTCATTTTAGATGTTACAGGATCCTTTTGGGACAAAACAGCTCCTGCACCAATCTCAGAAGCGTTCACATCTACCTGGAACGGGAGGGAGACATCAGGTTGCCGCAAAACCGGGGCAGAAGTGAATCTTCGCTTCAGCTCCTGAAAAGAAGAAACAGCCTCCGGAGACCAATTCAACACATCAGCACTAGTGTTGAGCATTCCGATACCGCAAGTATCGGGTATCGGCCGATACTTGCTGTATCGGAATTCCGATACCGACTTCCGATATTTTTTCAATATCGGAATTCGGCATCGGAATCGGAAGTTCAAAGTTGATTGACAGACTGACGTCATCATGATGCGCGGTGTGTGCGCATCATGATGCGCCGTCATTTCGGGCCTTCCGGGGGTCTCTGCCGGCCTGCCGGGGGGCTATGTGGACTGCCCGGGGTCTGTACCGGCCTGCCGGAGGGCTGTGCCGGCCTGCCGGTGGTCTGTGCACCCTGTGGGGGTCTGTACCGGCCTGCCGGGGGGCTGTGCCGGCCTGCCGGTGGTCTGTGCACCCTGTGGGGGTCTGTACCGGCCTGCCGGGGGGCTGTGCCGGCCTGCCGGGGGGCTGTGCACCCTGTGGGGGTCTGTACCGGCCTGCCGGGGGGCTGTGCCGGCCTGCCGGGGGGCTGTGCTGATGTCCGGGGGTCTGTGCAAGCATCGTCCGATGGGACTACAAGTCCCATCGGGCGATGCCTGCTACCATGACAGTGATTGACACATTAGCCAATGATGGGACAGTAGTAGTCCCATCATCCGGCTAATGTGTTAAATGTTAAAAAAAAAAAAAAAAAAAAATACTACATACATACTACATGCATGCTACATACATACTACATGCTACATACATACTACATACATACTACATACATACTACATACATACTACATACATGCTACATACATGCTACATGCATGCTACATACATACTACATGCATGCTACATACATGCTACATACATACTACATGCTACATACATACCACATACATACTACATACATACTACATATATACTACATGCATGCTACATACATACTACATGCTACATACATACCACATACATACTACATACATGCTACATACTACATACATACTACATACATACTACATACATACTACATGCATGCTACATACATACTACATGCATACTGCATACTACATACATACTACATACATACTACATGCATGCTACATACATACTACATGCATGCTACATACATACTACATGCTACATACATACCACATACATACTACATACATACTACATACATACTACATATATACTACATGCATGCTACATACATACTACATGCATGCTACATACATACTACATATATACTACATGCATGCTACATACATACTGCATGCTACATGCATGCTACATACATACTACATACATACTACATGCTACATACATACCACATATATACTACATACATACAATACATTCATACAATACATACATAGACATACAGTACATATAACATAGAGTAACATACTTACCAATACTTGTCACATTGTTCCCCGAAGCCATTGTCTTTTCCGGAATAAATATTAACATAACAAACCACAAAAATACTCACCCACGATCCGAAGCAGTCCACGAGTGTGTCCCACGACGATCTTGGGTAGAGAACTGCAGCATCAGATGATGCTGCCGTTCTCTACGGGCTGCAGGAATCCAATGACGGAAGGTAGGTATCCTTCCGCACTGTATTCCTCCGCCACTTAAAAAAAAAAAAGTCCCTAGTCTCACTTTATGCCATTGCTGCGTGGGAAATTCCCACACAGCAATGGCATAAAGTGAGACTAGGGACTTTTTTTTTTTTTACGTGGCGGAGGAATACAGTGCGGAAGGATACTTACCTTCCGTCATTGGATTCCTGCAGCCCGTAGAGAACGGCAGCATCAGCTGATGCTGCAGTTCTCTACCCAAGATCGTCGTGGGACACACTCGTGGACTGCTTCGGATCGTGGGTGAGTATTTTTGTGGTTTGTTATGTTAATATTTATTCCGGAAAAGACAATGGCTTCGGGGAACAATGTGACAAGTATTGGTAAGTATGTTACTCTATGTTATATGTACTGTATGTCTATGTATGTATTGTATGAATGTATTGTATGTAGTATGTATGTAGTATGTATGTGGTATGTATGTAGCATGTAGTATGTATGTAGTATGTATGTAGCATGCAGTATGTATGTAGCATGCATGTAGTATGTATGTAGTATGTATGTAGCATGTAGTATGTATGTAGTATGTATGTAGTATGTATGTAGCATGCATGTAGTATATATGTAGTATGTATGTAGCATGTAGTATGTATGTAGCATGCATGTAGTATATATGTAGTATGTATCATGTAGTATGTATGTAGCATGCATGTAGTATATATGTAGTATGTAGCATGTAGTATGTATGTAGCATGCATGTAGTATGTATGTATGTAGCATGTAGTATGTATGTGGTATGTATGTAGCATGTAGTATGTATGTAGCATGCATGTAGTATATATGTGTTATGTATGTAGCATGCATGTAGCATGCATGTAGTATGTATGTAGTATGTATGTAGTATATATGTGGTATGTATGTAGCATGTAGTATGTATGTAGCATGCAGTATGTATGTAGCATGCATGTAGTATATATGTAGTATGTATGTAGCATGTAGTATGTATGTAGCATGCATGTAGTATATATGTAGTATGTATCATGTAGTATGTATGTAGCATGCATGTAGTATATATGTAGTATGTAGCATGTAGTATGTATGTAGCATGCATGTAGTATGTATGTAGCATGCATGTAGTATGTATGTGGTATGTATGTAGCATGTAGTATGTATGTAGCATGCATGTAGTATATATGTGTTATGTATGTAGCATGTAGCATGCATGTAGCATGCATGTAGTATGTATGTAGTATGTATGTAGTATATATGTGGTATGTATGTAGCATGTAGTATGTATGTAGCATGCAGTATGTATGTAGCATGCATGTAGTATATATGTAGTATGTATGTAGTATATATGTAGTATGTATGTTGCATATATCAACAAAGAGCCATATCTCAACTATTAAATGAAAATTAAGGACCAAAAGAGTTTTAGCATAAAAAATAAATTTTATTGCATAATAATTAAAAACAACAGCAGAGCAACAATGCTAAAACAGGCAGTGGTAGACATAAATGGTAGATGATATCTAGAAAAGAATCCAAGTGGAAAGGGCATTACTCCCTCAAAGTACTCAATGATAAATCACATCCATGTAGTGTAAATATAATCTAGAGTGCCTTATTCATGAATCTGCCATATTTTATATAGTAGAGGTAATAGAGAGTATATCTTTTGCCAAAGAATTTATTTTAATAAATTCACTAGAATGTTAATTCTCAGCTGAGAAAAAAATGGGACCAATATAGTGTAATGTACATGACGCCGTGAGCAGTAACCACCACACGGAGAATAGATTAAATAGGTTACAAAAAGCTGCACCAAACATATGAGCTCACATAAAGTGGCAAAAGTTACAAATAAATACAAGTAATTGCCACAATGTGAGCCGGCATATTCACGAAGAGCAACATAAATAAACAGTTAGTTGCTCAGCAGAATAAACCACATATTAATGTGAATAAAACTGGGTGCAAATTGAAAAGAAAATGCAAATAATAACCTCAGCAAATATTGGCGCAGATAAGCCCATACAAATGACCAAACTAAGGCCAAAGCAAAGTATTCTCTACTAGGCAGAGAAAAAAAGACCTATTCATGCAAGTTGAACCGGATAACAATTGAAAAATAGAGTAACGTAACACTTACATGAAGTGACTATGTGCTGCCACTGCCTGCCGCCTCTACGCGCGTTGCGCCTTGGCTTCCTCAGGAGTCGCCTCCTGAGGAAGCCAAGGCGCAACGCGCGTAGAGGCGGCAGGCAGTGGCAGCACATAGTCACTTCATGTAAGTGTTACGTTACTCTATTTTTCAATTGTTATCCGGTTCAACTTGCATGAATAGGTCTTTTTTTCTCTGCCTAGTAGAAAATACTTTGCTTTGGCCTTAGTTTGGTCATTTGTATGGGCTTATCTGCGCCAATATTTGCTGAGGTTATTATTTGCATTTTCTTTTCAATTTGCACCCAGTTTTATTCACATTAATATGTGGTTTATTCTGCTGAGCAACTAACTGTTTATTTATGTTGCTCTTCGTGAATATGCCGGCTCACATTGTGGCAATTACTTGTATTTATTTGTAACTTTTGCCACTTTATGTGAGCTCATATGTTTGGTGCAGCTTTTTGTAACCTATTTAATCTATTCTCCGTGTGGTGGTTACTGCTCACGGCGTCATGTACATTACACTATATTGGTCCCATTTTTTTCTCAGCTGAGAATTAACATTCTAGTGAATTTATTAAAATAAATTCTTTGGCAAAAGATATACTCTCTATTACCTCTACTATATAAAATATGGCAGATTCATGAATAAGGCACTCTAGATTATATTTACACTACATGGATGTGATTTATCATTGAGTACTTTGAGGGAGTAATGCCCTTTCCACTTGGATTCTTTTCTAGATATCATCTACCATTTATGTCTACCACTGCCTGTTTTAGCATTGTTGCTCTGCTGTTGTTTTTAATTATTATGCAATAAAATTTATTTTTTATGCTAAAACTCTTTTGGTCCTTAATTTTCATTTAATAGTTGAGATATGGCTCTTTGTTGATATATACTGTTTTCTGAGTTATGCTATTACTTATTTCCCATTAACAGGGGATTTTTTTGGTACTTTATGTATGTTGCATGTAGTATTTATGTAGTATGAATGTAGCATGTATGTAGTATGTAGTATGAATGTAGCATGTATGTAGTATGTAGTATGTATGTAGCATGTATGTAGCATGTAATTTTTTTTTTTTTTTTTTTTACATTTAACACATTAGCCGGATGATGGGACTACTACTGTCCCATCATTGGCTAATGTGTCAATCACTGTCATGGTAGCAGGCATCGCCCGATGGGACTTGTAGTCCCATCGGACGATGCCTGCACAGACCCCCGAAGCCTGCACAGACCACCGGCAGGCCGGCACAGCCCCCCGGCAGGCCGGCACAGCCCCCCGGAGCCTGCACAGCCCCCCGGCAGGCCGGCACAGCCCCCCGGAGCCTGCACAGCCCCCCGGCAGGCCGGCACAGCCCCCCGGCAGGCCGGCACAGCCCCCCGGCAGGCCGGCACAGCCCACCGGAGCCTGCACAGACCACCGGCAGGCCGGCACAGCCCCCCGGCAGGCCGGCACAGACCACCGGAGCCTGCACAGACCCCCTGGCAGGCCGGCACAGCCCCCCGAAAGGCCCGTACAGACCCCAGAGAGGCTGTACAAGGGCAGGAAAGGGTTTTTCTTATTCCGATACCGGAAGTCCCATAGACTTGAATGGGACTTCCGGTATCGGAATCGGCGATACCGATACTTTTTTTAAAGATCGGCCGATACCATCCGATACGATACTTTGAAGTATCGGACGGTATCGCTCAACTCTAATCAGCACCCTTCTTAGTCAGATCAGTCAATGGCTTGGCAATACTAGAAAATTTTGCTATAAATTTCCGATAAAAATTAGCAAAACCCAAAAACTTCTGGAGGGCCTTCAAAGAAGTGGGCTGAACCCAATCATAAATGGCCTGTACCTTGGCCGGGTCCATTTCAATAGTTGACGGAGACAAAATAAATCCCAAAAATGAAATTCTCTGTACCCCAAAAAGGCATTTCGATCCTTTGACATACAGGGAATTCTCCCTCAAGATCCGGAACACAGTCCGAACATGTTCCACATGAGAATCCCAATCCTTGGAGAAGATCAAAATATCATCCAGATAGATAATCAAAAATTTATCCACAAAGTCTCGGAAAATGTCGTTCATGAAGCACTGGATGACAGAAGGGGCATTAGTGAGCCCAAAAGGCATCACCAGGTACTCAAAATGTCCCTCCGGAGTATTAAACGCCGTCTTCCATTCATCCCCATGCTTAATGCGGATAAGATTATACGCCCCCCTGAGGTCAAGCTTGGTAAACCAGCAAGCACCTTTAACTCTGGAGAATAGATCCGAAATCAGGGGTAACGGATACTGATATTTAATAGTAATTTTGTTGAGGGCACGATAATCAATACAAGGCCTTAATGAACCATCCTTTTTGGCCACGAAAAAAAAACCGGCACCTAAGGGTGAAGAGGATGGTCTAATATGACCCTTCTCCAACGCCTCCTTAATATAGGATCGCATAGCCTCGTGCTCGGGTACAGATAAATTGAAGAGCCGACCCTTGGGAAATTTACACCCCGGGCTCAGTTCAATTGCAGTCATAACTCCTAGGAGGAGGCAAAGACACAGACTCATTCTCACTAAATACATCATAAAAGTCCGCCAAATAGTCAGGAACATCATTCGACTGAGGAGAGGTGGAAAAAACCGGAGCCTCACTAAGGGCACACCGACAACCCCAACTCACCACAGACACAGATTTCCAATCCAAAACTGGATTATGAATTTGCAACCAGGGAAACCCCAGAACAATGGTATCATGCAAATTATGCAACACCAAAAATCTGCAATTTTCTTGATGGTCTGGGGTGACCCGCATTACCACCTGGGTCCAAAACTGAGGTTTATTTTTCGCCAAAGGAGTAGCATCAATCCCCCTCAAAGGGATAGGCGTCCGCAGAGGTGTCATCGGAAATCCACAACGTTTAGCAAAATCCAAGTCCATTAGGTTCAGGGCTGCTCCCGAATCCACAAAAGCCTTGGCGGAAAATGTGGACAGTGAGCAGATCAGAGAAATTGCCAGAAGAAACTTAGGTTGAACACCACCCACAGAAAACGTGTGTGCAAAACGTTTCTCTCATTTAGGACAGACAGAAATAATATGTGAGGCATCTCCACAAAAAAAAACACAGCTTATTACGCCTTCTGAACTCCTGACGTTGCTCCCTGGACAAAACTCTATCACATTGCATAGGTTCAGACACTTGTTCAACAGGTGGCAACACCTCTCGTGCAGTCCTGCATTCACGTAAACGCCGATCAACCTGAATGGCTAATGACATAGAATCGTCAAGACCAGAGGGAACAGGAAATCCCACCATAGTATCTTTTGCGGCTTCTGACAAACCCTTCCGAAAGAGAGCTGCCAAGGCATTATCATTCCAGGTAGTAAGGACCGCCCACTTTCCGAATTTTAGACAGTACAATTCTGCAGAATCTCGACCCTGGCTCAATGCCAACAGGGTCTCTTCAGCCTGACCAATAGCATTAGGTTCGTCATACAACAACCCCAAGGCTTGAAAAAATGCGTTCACATTATTCAGAATAGGATCATCTGGTTTCAAAGAAAACGCCCAATCCTGGGGATCGCCACGCAGCAAAGAGATGACAATTTTAACCTGCTGCGCGGAGCTCCCTGACGAGTTAGGCTTCAAGGCAAAAAATAATTTACAATTATTTTTGAAATTCAAAAATTTAGACCGATCCCCAAAAAACACATCAGGAGTAGGGATCTTTAGTTCAGCAGCATGTGAATGAGCAAGGTAGGAGGAAATTCCCCGCACTTCCGCAGCGAGCTGCTCCACACGATCAGACAATTGCTTTATCTCCATTGAGAGAAAAAAAAATTCCCCCTACGGCCTCAGAGATATAGAGGAAAAAATATACACCCTTTTTTTTTTTTTTTACAATTCTTTCTTGCTATTGAGTTCCCTAGGATCTGCGGTATGGCTGGTGATTCTGTTATGAATGAGTCACCGTAGGAGGCAAAAACAGAAATACTAGCTAAGTCCAGAAAACCAGAGAAGTTGGCAGCTATCGGATTGCAGACCCCTGAACCTAACAACAACTAGCAGTAGCCATGGGGGGTTCCTACGGTGCCCTAGACCCCTTGATCACAGCCGGAGAACTAAATAGCCTAAAGACAGAAAGGGAAATCTAAACTGCCCCAGAGCAGACCCCAAAGCAATAGGCTACCCCCAACATATAATGACGGTGAAGCAAGATGAAAAAACACTCACACAGATAGAAAGATAGGCTGAGCAAATGATGGGGCCCAAGCTAACTAAATAGGACAGGATAGAAAAGCTGCTGTCTGCAATCCGTCAAAACCCTATCAAAACAAGGACCAACAGACTGATAGGGAAAAAAGCCCTGAAGACGCTAGGCTTCAAAAAGACTATATCAGGACTCAGGTGTTTTCTGAAGACAGAGCAAAAAGGAATTCCGCTCAACCCAGCAGGGAATGGGAGAAATCCAGAAAAACAAGGCAAAACAAAACCAAAACACAAATGCAAAAAGCAGAGCAGAAAACTTAGCTTTTGAGGAGCAGGAATCAGACTGGTCTCCTAGAATCAGGGAAATCACCAGCAAGGCAGAAGGGCGTCGGCTGCCTTAAATCCAGTCAGCAATTCCAGTCACCCAGTCATCAACATCCAACTCAGGTGCTTGGTAATCAGCCTCACTACCTTCCTTCACCAGAAGAGGGAGTTCATCAGACCTCAATTTTGAAGGGGAAAATGAACTCACAACAATACTCTATGCGGCTGCTTAACTCGCTTAAATGACACCTTATGGCCCGAAGCCAACTTGGAATCATCCTCAATCCCCAAAGTCTGGTTGATGGCTTTGATGAGGCTGTCCACTGTTTCACGACACCCTGGAGTATCTAGGTCAATGGGTTCATCCGAGTCGAAATCTGAGCTTTGCTCGCTATCGACTACTGGTGAAGGAGAGCGAGAAGCGGAACTCACGGATGCCGAGGCACCGGATGGACGGGGAGATGCCGTGTGGGTTCGTGTCCCCCGTGTCGGCCTGGAGTGAGGGCGGTCCCTGCAGGCCGGATGTTCTTGTGAGGTAGAGGACCCCTTCGAAGACAGGCGAGTTACTGTCCCTGCCCCTATCTGGGGCGCGAAGGGACTCGATTGCTCTCGTAAGTGACGCCATGGACTGCGACAGTGATAGGGCCCACTCCGGGGGACTTGGCTCGGTCGCAGGGGAGGGCTCCTGGGCGCGTTCGGAATCGCAGGCTTCGCATAATCACTTGTTCTGCACCCGCGGAAAAGTGGCCCGACAAGAGATGCATGCAGGGTATAGAAACGTGTGCGTCTTCGCTTTTTCGGACATGCTGTATCTGCCAGGCATCAACACTGCAGACCGCTGGGGGGAGTACTCCTCGTTTTTCCGTAGCGTGGCCTCTCGGGTTGGGGGAGCAGCACTTACCCCAGTCCTGTGCCCCCACGTGTCCTGGAAGTGCCGGGCATTGCTCTAGCTCAAAGAAGCGTGCCACAGCTGCGAGGCGGGCCGTCGGAAGAAGGAGTTCTGGGGGCGGTACTTCTGGTTTGCGGCCTAGCGCTGGTCCGAATCCGGGGGCTCAATTTCTTCGGCGCCCGCCCAGGCCACGGAGGCGGGCCGTCTGAAGTGAGGCGAAGGAGGCGGGACTTCCGCCGCGGGCTAGCACCGGCCGAAGCTGCGGGCTTGATTTACAGCGCCTTCCCGTGACGGGGGGAGGACCCACCTCCCACGGAGTCCCAGGCAGAGGATACATGGCTGGACGTCAGGACCCGCCGCCGTGCGCAATGGGGGGGCTATCTTCGGATGCTGCCGCTCTGACCCCCGAGGAAAAAGCTAAGGGCTCCAGCCCTGTGGATGCTGCTGCAGGAGCCCTCCCCGGTCATCCCCCTCCGTGACGATGCTTCAGCTTCCCACCTCAGGTAGAGGGGAGGGGGGCCACATATAGGACGGTGCAGGAACCCTAGCTCCATCTTTCCCTCCAGGGATGAGGAGAGGGACCGTCCGCTGCCTTGCAGCACCACAGTCTAGCATTGGTGGTGCAGTGGGTGCTGCACGGACTATGCTTGTGCCTCTGTACAGCCTAGGCTTTCAATACCCTAGGGTGGTCAGGGCTAAGTCTGGCATCATGTCTCACGCTGAAGGAGAGGATACGTGGAGGCGACACTCGCACGTGCTCGCCTGTTGATGGTTTGGGATAATCGGGCCCTTTCAATAGGGTCCGTTGCCCCTGTCTCATCTTCATGGAAAGTAAAAAGAAAAAAGTCTGGGAAAAAAGACCAGACGTGTCCCGCGTTGTGGGAGAGGATATGTGGAGGAGACACTCGCACATGCTCGCCCATTGTTGGTTTGTTGAGATCGGACCCTTTCAATAGGATCCGTCGCCCCTGTCTCATCTTCATAGGAAAAAAGAAAAGAGTCTGGAGAAAAACAGACGTGTGCCTCCAACGGACACTAAGCATGAACTGATTTCCACCCGCAATCGGGGCGAGGGTGTATACGGCGAAGGAGGAGCTAACCTCTTTTTTTCACTTAGTGTCAGCTTCCACGCGGCAGTAGCATACACCACAGTACCTGTGTCCCCCAATGAGGCGAAGGAGAAAGAATAATTACCTTTCACCACTAACATGTCTTAGCGCCAAGTTTTTAATTTTAATAAGTGCTAAAAGGAGAAATTGCATCACAATTTTTCCTGAGTGCACCAAGACCCCACATGTAATCGGGAAATACTTTTTAGGCACAGTGGAAAGTTCAGAAGGGAAGAAGAGTCATATTACAGCAGTAAAGAAATAGTATAGCAGTGAAGAAAAAAATATTCAATTTTTACAAAAAAGATAATTTTTTAGCCCCACATTTTACATTTTCACATAGCAAAATGAGTAAATCTGGCAACAAAATGTGTTGCACAATCTCTGCTGAACATGGCAAGACAGTACTGCTTAACAAGACTCAGGAGGGATGGAGTGCTATTTGACTCTTGGAAAACATAATGTCGTATGTTTTGTGGACTCCAAATTCAAAGCCCCTTAGTGCTATAAGTGCAAATCCCCCCCCTTCCCCCCCAAGTAACCCTACTTTGGAAATTACGCCCCTTTGGGCATTTATATACAGGTGTGGTGACAATTTTGACTCCATGCATGTTTCCCAGAATCAACCAGCAGAAAATGTTGCTGAATGAAAGTGCAAATCTGCCATTGTAGTGCTCAGTACGTTGCAGTGCCCAGTACATTGTAGTGCCCAGTTCTTGCTTTTGGAGACATGGCTCTCATGAATTAGGCGGGTTCTCATCTCTACAGAAATGCCAAACATGTGGATGCTAAATGTGGTGCAGGCACACTTTGGGGCTCAGAAGGGAGGGGGGGGGGCATTTGGGAGCACAGAATTTGCTAAATATATTTTGGGGTGCAAGAGCCATAGCGTTTTTCCAAAGCCTTTGTGCTGCCAGTAACGAGGAATCCCCCTATATTTTCATTGACAGATGATGGACCTAAGTGGGGACTTGTTTTTCTGTAAATTGAGTTGAAGCTTTTGCTGGGAACATTTCACATAGTATTTTGGATCACGTTTATCCTGTGCGCTACGCGAAGAACTTACATGCCGACCATCGATTGCAAACCGAAGGAACCTTTGATGCGGGGGAAAAATCGGGATGTGCAGGTAGGCATTCTGGACATCGATCGAGGCCAAATATTCTCCGTGCTCCATGGACGATATGACCGACCGGAGAGATTCCATGCGAAAACGCCTGACCAGGCCTTACTGTTCCGTCCTTCTTGGGGACTGCGAACAGGTTGGAATAAAATCCTTGGGTTCTTTCGCACTCTGGTACAGGGACAATGACCCCGTTGCGCTGCAGCACCTCGATGGCCCCTAGCAATGCCTCTGCCCGGGATTCTGTTTTGGGAAGCCGGGAAAGAAAAAATCGTCTTGGCGGATCTTTGACAAATTCTATTTTGTACCCGGAACACACTAATTCTGCCACCCATGCGTCGTGCGCCACCGCGACCCAGACGCGGCAGAACCTGCGCAGACGTCCGCCTACTCTGCTGTCCTCGGGTACCGGATGCCTCGAGTCATTTCGCTGAGGGCCTCTGAGACCTGGCCCCCCTTGACCTGGGCGGCCCCACATCCTTCCCAGCGGGTTGGTTCTATACGTGACCTGACGCTCTTTGTCTTGGCCATAGCAAGCTGGGGTGGAGGTACTGGCCGCTGCCATCCACCCGGAGGTGTGAAATGCTCGAAAGCGCGCCTGAGCTTGACGAAATGGCAGTCTAATCTTCTGTTGTGGAAGAAAGCTGCTTTTTCCCCCTGTAGCATCTGAAATGAGCTTGTCTAATTTCTCCCCAAATAGCCGATTCCCCTGAAAAGGCAGGGAAGTCAACGACTTCTTAGAAATCAAATCAGCCCGCCATAGCCTTAACCACAAGGCTCTCCTAATGGCGATTGCATTTGCTGCCGCTAGTGCCGCGCCATTAGCCGTATCCAAAGATGCATCAATTAAATAGTCACCCGCCATCGCGATCTGACTTGCTACCTCAGCCACTTCCGTCGGCAATTCTCTATCCTGTAGGACCTTATTCAAAGAATCTGACCATGACATCATGGCTTTGGCTACCCACGTTGCCGCAAAAGAAGGAAAGAGCGCTGATCCCGATGCCTCATACACCGAGCGAGCTAAACCTTCTATGAGTCGATCCGTGGGGTCCTTAATAGAAGAACCACTAGGTACTGACAACAAGGATCTTGAGGCCAGGCGTGACACTGGGGGATCCACTACCGGAGATTCCGCCCATTTCTTACAGAGCTCTGATGCGAACGGATAACTCGTTTCTAGCGTTTTTTGTCCTGAAAAACGTTTGTCTGGACGTTCCCTGTGCCGCTGCACTATGTCCTCGAACTCAGGATGAGTGCTAAACACTCTATGTGGTCTCCTGGCCTTCTTAAAGGATACCTTATGACCTGTGGTTAGGGAGACATCATCCTCAATACCCAGAGTCTGATTGACCGTTTCAATAAGACTGTCTACCGTCTCCCGATACCCCTGGATATCCAGGTCCAAGGATTCCTCCCAGTCATCACCTGAACTCTGCTCACTCCCAGAAAATGGTGACGGTGAGCGAGACGCCGCACTCGCGGATGCTGAGGCACCGGAGGGGCCTGGAGACGCAGTATGGGCTCTTTTCCTATGCGTCTGCCTAGAGAGAGTGCGGCCCCTGCAGGCCGGAGGCTCTTGTGAGGTGGATGACCCTTCCCAAACAGGCGAGCCGTCGTCTCTACCCCTATCCGGGGCCTGAAGGGTCTCAATCGCCTTCGTGAGCGAAACCATGGACCGAGAGAGTGATAACGCCAATTCTGGGGGATCCAGACCCCTGGGCTCTGTCGCAGGGGAGGGCTCCTGGGCGCATTCGGAGTCGCAGGCTTCACATAACTTAACAGTCTGCGCTCGTGGGAACATAACCCCACAGGAAACGCATGCGGCATAAAGGAACGTGTGCGTTTTTCCTTTTCCAGACATACTGCTGGCGTAGGCCAAAAAAAAAAAAAAATCCTTTTAAGGTTCGAGGGGAGAGGAGGAGGGTAACCCTGTAGTGCCTTGTGTGGCTCCGGGACGGGGTCGCACTTACCCACTCCTGCGTGTCTCTCCCCGTGCTCCTGCAATCCGCCTGCTGCCTCATTCCTGGGTAAGCTGCAAATCTTCTCCTGATCGCGGCCTACCCTGCTTTGCAGCCGGGGCCTCAATTTAATCCGGCGCCCGCCCTGGTCATGGGGGGCGGCGCCGGATATGACGTCGCGCCTCAGGGCGGAACCTCCACCCGCGGCCCAGGCCGAAGCCGTGGGCTAAATTAGAGACGGTCCACCCGCTTGGTATGCTGGCGGACCGCTACCCCGGCCATCCGACTCCCCATGCCCGCCTACTGCTGGCGTAGGCCCTGGTCATGGGGGGCGGCGCCGGATATGATGTCGCGCCCAGGGCGGCACTTCCGCCCGTGGCCCAGGCCGAAGCCGCGGGCTAAATTAGAGATGGTCCGCCCGCTTGCGCTACCCCGCCATGCCATCCGTCTGCTGGAGGTTCCCCGGCCCACTGAGTCTCCCGGACCACCGGTACCAGGAGGGAGGAGGGAAGTGACGGCACGAGGAAGGTTAGAGGAGCGGAGGGAGGGAGGAAAAGAGGAAGGAAGGAAGGGGGGATTAACTCGGGCTATTGTAAATCTGTCCCCCCCCGCCGGATGGCCGCCTGACTCCAGCAGCGGCCTCTCCACCCGGGGGTAAGCCTGACCACTATCCTCCAAAAAACGCTGCCCAGGGCCCTCTCCAGCTCATACCTGAGGTATTTCCGCTTAGGACGGTGCAGGCACCCTAGCTCCAACCGCCTTGCATGGGCTAGGAGAGGGACCGTCCGCCGCCATGCAGCACCGCCGCCATGCGTTGGTGGAGCAGTGGGGGCCGCACAGACTAGTCTTGTGCCTCTGTGCAAGCCCATGGTTTCAATACCTAGGGGTGGACAGGGCTAAGTCTGGCATAATGTCCCACGTTGCGGGAAAGGAAACGTGGAGGGACACTCGCACGTGGTCGCCGTTGCTGGTTTGGGGAAATCGGATCCTTTCAATAGGATGCATTGCCCCTCTTATCTTCATAAAATAAAAAACAAAGAAAAAATAGATGTCTGGGGAAAGTCCCAGAGATGTCCCTCGGTGCGGGAAAGGATACGCGGAGGCGATACTCAACGCGTGCTCGCCCGTTGTTGGTTTGGGGAGATGGGACCCTTTCTATAGGATCCGTCGCCCCTGTCTCATCTTCATGGTAAACTAGAGAAAAAATAGCCTGGAGAAATCCAGACTGCGTGTGCCTCCATAAGACACTAAGCAAAAAACTGGTTTCCGCCCGCTATCGGGGCGAAGGTGTATGCGGATGAGCAGGAGCTAACTTGTTTTTTGTATACCTAGTGTCAGCCTCCAGACGGCAGTAGCATACACCCACAGTCTCTGTGTCCCCCAATGAGACGAAGGAGAAAAAAGAACTTTCATGTGAAACTTGACAGTCTATTCTTGTTCTTAGAAATTAAGGCTATTCCATGTGAGAAATTGCCAAGAAACTGAAGATTTCCTACAACAGTGTGTACTACTCCCTTCAGAGGAGAGCACAAACAGGCTCTAACCAGAGTAGAAAGAGAAGTGGGAGGCCTCGCTGCACAACTCAGCAACAAGACAAGTACATTAGAGTCTGTAGTTTGAGAAATCAATGCCTCACAGGTCCTCAACTTGCAGCTTCATTAAATAGTACAGTGTCAATGTCTACAGTGAAGAGGCGACTCCGAGATGCTGGCCTTCAGGGCAGAGTGGCAAAGAAAAAGCCATATCTGAGACTGGCTCATAAAAGGAAAAGATTAATATGGGCAAAAGAACACAGACATTGGACAGAGGAAGATTGGTAAAAAGTGTTATGAACAGACGAATCCAAGTTTGAGGTGTTTGGATAACACAGAAGAACATTTGTGAGACGCAGAACAACTGAAAAGATACTTGAAGAGTGCCTGACGCCATCTGTCAAGCATGGTGGAGGTAATGTGATGGCCTGGGGTTGCTTTGGTGCTGGTAAAGTGGGAGATTTGTACAAGGTAAAAGGGATTTTGAATAAGGAAGGCTATCACTCCATTTTGCAATGCCATGCCATAACCTGTGGACAGAGCTTGATTGGAGCCAATTTCATCCTACAACAGGACAATGACCCAAAGCACACCTCCAAATTATGCAAGAACTATTTAGGGAAGAAGCAGGCAGCTGGTGTTCTATCTGTAATGGAGTGGCCAGCGTAGTCACCAGATCTCAACCCCACTGAGCTGCTGTGGGGACAGCTTGATCGTATGGTACGCAAAAAGTGCCGATCAATCCACACCAACTTGTGGGAGGGGCTTCTGAAAGCATAGGGTGAAATTTCTCCAGATTACCTCAGAAAATTAACTGTCAGAATGGCATGGTCTGCAATGCTGTAATTGCTGCAAAGGGAGCATTCTTTGACGAAAGCAAAGTTTGAAGGAGAAAATTATTATTTCAAATAAAATCTTTTTTTCGAACCTTGTCAATGTCTGGACTAGATTTTAGATTCATTTGGCAACTCATTTGATTAATAAAAGTATGAGTTTTCATGGAAAATACAAAATTGTCTGGGTGACCCCAAACTTTTGAACGGTAGTGTATAACAGTGACAGCATGAGCAGATGATGGGGCAGTAGTAGTCCCATCATCCGGCGACTGTGTTCAATTGTAGTACAAAAAAAACATACTCACCAAACAGCATCTCATGCAACAAAAATAAATCAACATATACGTACCTTTCCACTGTAGTCCATTTAATAACAAGAGTCCAACGACGATCTGACGTATAGAAAAGTCACATCGGGAGATGTGACCGCTCTACACAGTTCCGGTGATACACTGACAGGAGGTATCCACCCGCAGTGTATCACTGCGACGCTGTCAGAGGTCACCGGAGTTCGTGCTGTCATTTGTGGCATCGCTGCATGAGAAAATTCTCACAGCGGTAGTGTCGTAAGTGAACTCTCAGTGATACACTGTTGGGGCGATTATTTCCTATCACTGGAGCCGTGTATAGCAGTCACATCTCACGATGTGACTGTTCTACACGTGAGATCTTCGTTGGACACTCACTAAAAAGACTACGTCAGACAGGGAGTGTTTGTGTTGGTTTATTTTATTTTTGTTGCAGGAGATCAGGGGATTCGGGGATTAGGCAGTGTAGTAACTATAGTTTAATTAAGATTCAATAAAGGAATCTGTGTGATTATTTCAAATAAAGGACTTTATTGTGACTCTGTCTTTATTTACCATGTAACTATAGGATTAGTAATGGATAGGTGTCTTATAGACGCTTCTCCATTACTAAGCCATGGACTTGATGTCACCGGACAATACAAAGGTGACATCAACCCCACAGATATTACCCCACTTTCCACTGCTACAGGGCAAGTGGGAAGAGCAAGGCTTAGTGCCAGAATTGGCACATCTATAAGATGCGCCATTTCTGGGGCGGCTGAGAGCTGATGTTTTTAGCCTGGGGGGTGCCAATATACATGGCCCCTTCCCAGGCTATTAATAACAGCTCGCAGCTGTCTGCCTAGCTTTAGCTGGTTCAATTTTTTTCTGGGGTTCCCCTGTAAACTAACCAGTAAAGGCTAAGCAAACATCTGTGAGCTGATATTAATAGCCTGTGAACCTTTATGGCTATTGGCTCCTTCCCAGAATATTAACATCAGCCCTCAGCAGGTTATGAAAGTTTCGCGGGAGCCCACGCAATTTTTTTTAATTTTTTTTTTTAATAAACAGATAATGCGTTTCACGCAAATTTCTTGTGTGTGTTTATCTTTTATTTAAATCTTTACTTACCATTTAATTAATGAGGATATCTGACTGACACATACATATATATATATATACCGCATTTTTCGCTTTCTAAGATGCACTTTTTTACCCCAAATTTGGGGGGGAAATGGGGGTGCATCTTACAATGCGGATATACCGCTTACCGTTACCTTGCTGCAGGCTGGGATGAGGGGGTGTCCGCCACTGCTGCCCAGGGTGTCCGCCGATACGGGGGGGCCCTGCCGACAATTCGTGGCTTCATCCTGTGCGGTGGATCTGGGAATATGGCTGGGAGATGAGATTTCAGCACAAAATCTTCTGAGATCTTGGTGCCGAGATCTCCATTTGCGGATGCGGCGCCCCCTGATGGCCATATTCCCGAAGTCCACCTCACAAGTCATGGATCTGCGGGTGGCTCTGGCCTTTCACAAAATGTTGGCAGAGCCCCCCGCCCAGCGCTGCAGCCTCCCCGCCCAACACCGGAGCCCCCGCCAGGCACCCGGCCTGTTTTGTAGTTCAATAAAGCATTGCCGCACTGTTTTACCCTCACCCTGTGTTGTCTCATTAGCAATACGCCAACATTACAAGGAGATCGGGTGGTCAGGGGGCCATCCCAGGTCCATGAGGTTTAGGCTAGCGCACCGGGGCGCCCATCGAGCTCCCGTGTCTCCACAGACATGATTCAGATGACACCCTAAAGGGATCTATATGCGATCCATATACTATAATGAAACAGCAGAGTTACTCTGGACTCCATCTGGCTTCTGTGCAGTGGTGTCCTTTTCAGAGGTGCACAAAACTGTTGCCGACCATGCTTTTATGCACTCTTAAAAGGATCGACACAGCGGGCCAGATGGCGTCCACAGTGTCTCCATCTGACTCATTAAAGGGAACCGTCTATCGGAGGTTCCGTTTGAATCACGCATTTTAGAGATTTACAAGAAAACCCTGGTGTAAGCGCTCAGCGCAGAGAGCGAGATAAATGTGAACTGAGCTATAGTGCAATCTTTGGGAGGCAGAATGAACAAATCAACGGCAGATCAATAATTGGTTCTATTTATTTTTTTACGCCATTCCTCGTTCCTTTAGATCTGTGCGATCACGGCGACATCACATCAGGTTTTAAAAAAAACAAAACGCTTTTTATTGCAAAAATAAAGTTTTAGCATCACCATATTTTGACAGCTAGAATTTTTCTATATTTATGCCAATAGTCATGTGAGGGCTTGTTTTATGTACGGTTGAGTTGATGTATTTATAGGTGCCATTTTCGGGCACATAACATTTTTTGATCGTTTTCTATTCCAATTTTTGAGAGGCAGAATGAACAAAATCCAGTAATTCGAGAATTTTTTTTAAATACTGTTCACCATTTGGTAAAAGTGATAGGGCAGCCTTATTCCCTGGATCAGTACGATTATAGAGATTCCACATATTTTTTGTTTTGTCACTGTTACACAAAAACTATTTTATAGAAAAAAGATTTTTTTCTTGCATCGCTATATTCTGAGAGCTATAACTTTTATTTCTCTGCTGACGGAGCTGTATGGCGGCTCATATACAAAAAAATCAATCCTTAAAAGATACTTTATTAACCAACCATTAAAAAGTTTTCAAAACTTCAAAAAACAGGCAAACAAAAATAGGCTTATTGCTGATTTTCAAAATCCAGCCACAAACACTAGAGAGTCGTTCCAATGTCAGGTAGAGGGTCACAAACCTATTTGTCCCTATAGGGCCCTATATCTCTCTCCTACCTGACAGCGGAGGTTGGCACCCTCTTGATACGCAAATGGCGCCCCCGCTCCTCGGCGGCTCTCCCTAATCACCCTGTTAACTCCTATCTAAATTACATCAGCTTGGAGTACAACAGATGGCCGGGGACAAAAATATAATAGATAATAACCCCATGCCACAAACCACCAAGACAAAAATGTAAGGAATAGTAACTGGAAAAAACTCTAATTTTTGGCAGATTTGTAAACATTTGCTTTGGGAGGAAAAGGTGTCTAAATAACCCTATTTAGGTGTCTCCCTGCCTGACAGCGGAGCTTTTACACCCTACGTTACTCTGGTGCCCCCGCTCCACGTGGGCTGACCCTTACTGACCCCTACACTTCTCACCCAGAAAGAGGAAAGAGGGTGTCAGAACATATGGCCAAGGGAGACAGGGGTAATAACTTAGAATTATCCCTGAAAAAATCCCCCCCAAGACAAAAAATGTTTTAATAATAATAATAAAAAAAAAAATGTATCTGAAAACTAATATATACAGTGTATGGGATAATAGTGCATTAGCAAAGGCAGTTGCAAGTAAAGGGGGTAAGATATCAATCAGAACAGATACACAATCATTTAAATGTTCTTAACACTAGAACTACTGATGGAGTCATTTTGACTCCTTTCGTTTTTTATTTCTCTTCTGTGACTACATTTTTCAGAATTCCGGCTTGAAACTCGGTGACTTTTCCTCAAATATGATGTGAAAAAAGATTTTGTGAGAATAAATAATTTTGGTGAAAAATGTGCGTGTTTTTTTCAAAATTTACCAAGAACTACTGAAGGGAGTCATTTTGACTCCCTACTATATTTTGAGGTCCTTTTGTCACTAAATGTTGCTATAAAGTTTTGTGCATAATTTTTTCACTCTGTCTTATTTACCCTGATGTTCATATAGATGTAGTTCAATTTACATGTCAACTTTTCACATTTTCCTTGTGTTTTACCTGCTTGTATTACTGTGTAATGCTGAACAAAATAGCTTGTTTACTCTAGGCTCTTATCTTATGCTAATGAAGGGTGGTGTTTTTCTAAGGTCCTAGCAGGAGACAGTATTCTGGATAGTAACTTTACTTTCAGTTCAGCTGAAGAGACAAAGAGAACAGACGCAGACATAGGAGCTCTGAAGACTCATAACAGGTATGAATTCTTATGAAATAGTTTAGCTGTCTGTCAACTGATTCAGCCCACCTACTTTTGAAGGTGGCAGAACAGTTATTATTTCTTTTAGTTTTCATTTCATTTCTATTTTTCAGCAGGGAACTATATAGAATTATGGAATTTGTGAGGAATATGGAGAGAAGACGTTTGATAAAGCCTCAGGATATTCTGGCTACTTTGCAATCCATACCGGAGGATGAATCCGAATCCGAATTGCAGGAACATGTATTTGATTCTGACAGTGATGAAGATTTCATTCCTCAGAACATATCAAGTGAATCTGAAGACTCAGAAGGAACAAATCCAGAAGGTAAGTAGTTATGTGTATTTATTTGTTCTTCCACACACTGAGTTAGGGCCTGTGCACACTAGCGGAATTCTGGCTGAATAACCATCTGGATATTCTTGCCGCAATACAGGCCGTACCTGCCCGCTCATGCCTGAAGCTCCGCTCCGAACCCCGGGCTGGAGCCGCTGTCAGGGACAGAGCAGCGCTTGCTTACGCGCGAGCACGGCTCCGTCCCAGACAGCGGCTCCAGCCCGGGGTTCGGAGCGGAGCTTCAGGTATGAAACTCCGCTCTGTACCTGTACCAAAAAATGTCACGCAAGGCATTTTTGCAAACGCTTGTGAGAGAGTTGAGTGGTCCTTATGTCACAGATAGGGAAAAGGGTTCCACGTCCCAAGTTTCTACAAGCTCAGAAGTGATGGTTCAAACAAAATTTTGCCAGATCAAAGAAAAGTGCAAGAAAAATAGATCTGTCGGCAATTGTAAGACTTGTGGTAAGTCTTTGTGTGGGCAATGTACTGCCATAAATCAAAGGCAATGCCTAAAATGCGAAACACCAAATGTTTAGAAGGTGAATTCTGCGCCATATTTTCATTTTTATGCTCCTCCACCTACATTTTCTCTGCTTTTTGTTCTTCAGTTGTTGTTTATATGTGTGCACTTGAATAAAAAAAATGTTTGAAAAACGTCTATTATAATTATTGTTATTTTCTGTAGAAAAATAAGAAAAGCAGAAAAAAAACAATCAAAAGCATTACTGTTGGATCTCACAATAATAATACATTACAAAAAATATAATTATTAATAAATAACCACAAATGAAACTCTAAAAATAAGCGAAAACAAGCAAGGAGTCAAAATGACTCCTTTCAGTAGTTCTAGGCGGGGTCACGAGTCCAGTAGTCCTAGTGTTAAGCAGCATTAATGTACATTTCTCACATCACAAAACGCTGCTATTGCCTCTAATCCCCAACAACACATTTTTCATATTGCATCATGCCCAAAACAATGAGCCATTGATCGCTCAGGCTCAAAATTGCACTGTCCCAAAAAAAAAAAAAAAGAAAAAAAATCAGCAAATTAACAAATATGTAAGAACTTAGCTCATGGCCACTGAAAAATCACCTCAATATAGACAGTAGGTGGGGTGATAGTACTTAGACAAAGGCAGTTTCAAATAAAGGGGGTAAGGTATCAATCAAAACAGATATACAACCATCTGAGTATTCTTAAACAGCATTAATAAACATTTCTCAAATCACCAACCGCTGCTATTACCTCTAATCCCCCATAACAGCATATTTTCATATTGCTTCATGCCCAAAAACAATAAGCCATTGATCACCCGGCTCAAATTGCACTATCCCCAAGTATTAAATCAACAAAATTGACAAATATGTAAGAACTGAATGAAAAATCGCTTCGACGCGTTTCCCTCCCGTAAAAGGAGTTCATCAGGAGGCCCATGATGTATTATGAATGCTCCCTCCGAGCATCAGATGTCATGCCTGGTTGCAGGAGCTGTATGGCGGCTTGCTTTTTTGTGGGACAAGATGGTGTTTTTAGTAATATCATTTTTATTTACATTCAACTTTTTGATCAGGTTTTATTCCACTCTTTGTTCAGCGGTATGATGAAAAAGTTTTTTGCCACTTATTTTATTAACTTTCTTTTAGAGTTCACTGAAGGGGTTAACTAGTGTGACAGTATTATGGTTCAGGTCAACAAAAAGTTTTAGCAATACAAAATATATGTACTTTTTTTTACATAAATATGTGTATTGATAATATTTTTTCGGGTCTTAATTTTGTGATTTTTAACCCTTTAGTGATGCAGCTAATTTTGACCTTAATGACCAGGTCAAATTTTTTATATTTGACCAGTGTCACTTTATGAGACAACTCTGGAATGCTTCCTCGTATCCCAGTGATTCTGAGATTGTTTTTTTGTGAGATATTGTCCTTCATGTTAGTGGTAAATTTCGGTGGATTTGATTGGCATTTATGAAAATATCGAAAATTTGAAAATTTTGCAAGGTTACATTTTTATGATCCTAAATCAGAAAGTTATGTCAAACATCACATTTGAAGTGACTTTGGGGCGCCTATATGAAAGAAAAGATCCAGTGACAGTATTATAAAAACTGTACTCCTTACAGTCCTCAAAACCACATTCAGGATGTAAAGGAACATGGATGGAAAAGAAACATTTTCCCTTTTTTTTTTTTTTTTTTTTTTACAATTAACATTAGGTCATCATATTGAATATGTTGTCATTAGTGTTGAGCGCAAGTACTCTCTACTCGAGTTCGCATTGGGTGCTTGGGTACGCACAAAATATCGTGGGGACTCGAGAGACCCAGATGCAAACTCGAGTAGCAAGAACTTGCACACAACACTAGTCATATTGTCATCATTTTATTTTTAACTTTTGAAAAAACCCTAACCCCTATGCTAACCCTAATTCTAGCCCAACCCTAACCATAGCCCTATCACTAGCCTAACACCAAACCCTAGCCTAACCCCAAACCTAACCCTAATGGCAAAGAATGAAAGAAATTTTTTAAAAAAGGTACCGTAATCTAAGAGGATGGCACAGGGGGGGTGACATATTAATTATTGGCTTTTGATCACTGTGATAGGGTCTATCATAGTGATCAAAATGAGCCAATAGGAAAAATCTCTGCTATTGCTGGGTGCCGGCTGGCAGATCTAGGCAGGTGCATTACGCATGTGCCCGCCATTTTTTCCAGGAAGACCGAGCTGGATGGACCAGGGGATGGCAGAGGTACCTGGGGAGCTTGGGGACATGTATATGTCAGAAGAGAAAGAAATGTTTTTAATTGCGGACACGCTTTTTATTTTTTACGTAATAGGGGACTGGAAAAACCGGTCCTAATCGTGTTTTCCAGGGTCTCAACTACCCCCGGTAGCTGAAACCTCGGAGAATTTCTGACGCTGTGTGAGTGCTATAGGCGTATTACTGATTGCCGTTTTACAACGGCAATGAGGGAATAAGGCACTTTAATGGCTGCCGTTTTAGTGCGTATCAACAGTTGTAAGACCATGCTCCTGGCATATTCTAACAGGCATGCCATAACTGGCTAAACCCCCTCCCTCTCCCAACCTTCTAAATGCTGTGATTAATATCGATCATGGCATTTAAGGGGCTAAATCACCCAGGGGTGGTGCTCAGCTATAACTGAAGCCGATCTCCCGATTGTGATCACGCAGGCACTACTACTGCGCACTGCATGACATACCTGTACCTCAAATAACGGGAACCCATTCTCGACCATGATGTATAAGTACGTCAAAAGTCGTGAAGGGGTTAATGAAGAAAAAGGGGGTGATTCCATTTTATTTTTTCAAATAATATCCACAAACCCACAATCAATTTGCGGGCTGCCAATGGGCGCCTAGAACAGCGCACCCCAAGGACTGTGCACCGTAAATGAGAGACGCTAGAGACTAACAATGACATTTAAAGGGTTCAAAGCTGCAATCACTGCATCGTAGGATGCAGATGCCGGCTATATAACATGGCCGATATCTGTTGGGTATGGAGGAGGTATAGCTCCCAAGCCTTCTACATTCACCCGCACTTGCTGCATGACATAATGCTATGTCTTGTAGCGGGAAGAGGTTAAGTAACATACATAATGTAATGTAACATACCAACTCCAGTTCCCTGGCATTAAAATCTTCTATTTTTTTGAACGTTGTAAGGCTGGCACTCACCATTGCATTGGCTAAAGTAATGCCTGAATAAAAAAAGTTATGTTACCATTGATAACATAGGAACTATACAAACATATCACACTGAAGATGTTATACTATTTAAATATATACAGTATAAATATAAATAAATCTGGCAAAGACTAGGGTCACACTACTGTATTTTCTTTCCAAATCGTACTCTGTTCGAACTCTGATCAGAGTGTGATCTGATTCTCTCAGATGAGCAGAAGATGGAGAAAAAAATACCTCCATCTCCATTGTATCAGTCTGTGGAAATTGGACTTCACTCAGATGTCATCCGAGTACAGTCTAATGTTTTCCAAGGACTCATTAACTTGCATGGTCGAGTACTATCTGAATATCGGATCAAACTTGAGCATGTTACGATTTTTTCCTCAGTCTAAGGAAAACAAATTGGACATGTACACAGCCCCATAGAATAACATTGGTCTGATCACGATCCAAAATTTCGTCGGATCGCATTCAGACCGAAAATTCAGCCTACTGCAAGAGCCCAGAGAATGTGTGACTAACCTACGGTAATTAGAGTGTTATTGAAATCTCTTACAAGGTTTTTGTTATGTAATCTGAGAGCAGCATGATTTAAGCACTGAGACTAACTCCAGTGCTTATTGATGCGTTTTTCTCTACTGTTTCCTGCATACTTCTCTATTAGTTCAACCGTCCCCTAGTTGGGAACCACTTTACCACCAAAGGCCACCAAATCCTTTATCTTAATTAAGGGTCACGACATTAACCAAACTTTTAATACACAAATATAACGTACTAGGTTCTGTTTTCTTTAAGTGCATATCAGTTTTCTTGAAATAAACATCAATATTATACACACTTACCAATCTTATCCAATTGCTTGGACACATGCAATGAATTTTCCCATAATTTGCACCTGAAGCATTTGGTTAGAATTGAAGCATTAAGAAATGCAATGAATTTATTTTCTTGTAATGCTAAAAACTCAGACAGATCTATAATTAAAATGTTATAAATTGGTTAATTTCTAGAGACTTAAAATAATTTAATTATAACCAGTTTAAAATAAAATATACATGGACACATACATTTTGCCACTCTTGTGCCATGTCTGAAAATCTTTGCCATATCTTGCATCAATGAAAAATCTTGAACAGGAAGACATCCAAGTTGAGCCTGTATGAGACTAGGAAGAAAAAGATCATCCAATAAGTCTATGGTGAGGGGAATTCATCAAAGCTTGTACGCCAGTATCCAGAAAACACTTTGAAAATTCGCTACATATTCATTCGATGTGAAGTTGCACAAAAAATTGTGAGGCTTTGGGCATTTTCACGTAAGTTCGAAGCAGCTGCTCCAAAATGGGTGGAACTAGCAAGCCGTGGCAGGACGTGACCCGACTATACCTCCATCACATTTTGCAACATTTCTGGCTCGTTTTTATGCTAGATGTGCTATTTCAGCTGTTTACTGGAGTACCATTTCTGGCAAGGCGCATGCCACTGAGAGGATATACTGAATTCATTAAGTGCCATGTGCTGCTTAATGAATTCGATGCATTGTACTCCAACAAGTCCTTCATGTTTACTGGTATACATAATGCTAGTCTTAATGAATTGGCCGTTATATGTTAGATCTGCATAGCTATGCTATATCTGCCATAGTAATTCCTACTTGATTGCACCTCTGCATCATCGTCACCTATCCATGCTGCACTAGAACTGCGCATCCAGACTAAAATATATACAGAGGCATGTAAAAGTTTGAGCACCATGCATTGTTAATACCGGGAAGCACCCCCTTTTGAAAGTATCACAGCTTATAAACGTGTTTTGTAGCCAGCAAAGTGCCTTAATAATTGTTTGAGGGATTTTCATCCATTCTTCTTTGGAGAAATCTTCCAGTTGTGTGATTCCTGGGTCGTCTTGCTTGCACTGCTATTTTGAGGTCTTGCCACAGATTTTCAATGTTGTTCAGATCAGGGGCCTGTGAGGGCCATTGTAAAACCTTCAGTTTGCACCTTTTGAGGTAGTCTATTGTAGATTTTGACATGTGTTTAGGATCATTAACAATTTGCTGCCGTCATCCTCTTTTCAACTTCAACTTTTTTACAGATGGTGTTATGTTTGCATCAAGAATTTGTTGAAATTTCATTGAATCCATTCTTCCTTCTATCCGTGAAATGTTCCTCGTGCCATTGGCTGCCACACAACCCCAAAGCATGATTGATCCACCCTCATGTTTAGTGGTTGGCGAGATGTTCTTTTCCTGAAATTCTGTACCTTTTTTCTCCACATATATCTTTGATCACTGTGTCCAAACAGTTCTATTTCAACCTCATCGGTCCACGGGACTTGTTTACAAAATGCATCAGACTTAGATGTTGTTTTGCATACTTATGGCGCTGAATTTTATGGTGAGATCGCAGGAGAGGTTTTCTTTTACTCTTCCTTGAAGGCCATATTTGTGCAGGTGTCTCTGAATAGTAGAACAATGTATCACAACTCCAGAGTATGCTAAATCTTTCTGATGGCCTTTTTCAGTCAATCGGGGGTTATGATATGCCTCTCTGGCAATCTTATGAGCAGTTCTCACTGAAATTTTGCTTGGTCTTCCAGACCTTATCTTGACCTTCACTGTTCCTGTTAAACGCCATTTCTTAATTACATATCAAAGTGAGGAAAGGGCAACTTGAAAACGCTTTGCTATCTTCTTATGGCATTCCCTTGCTTTGTGGGTTTCCACCATTTTCATTTTCAGAGTGCTAGGCAGCTTCTTAGAATAACCCAGAGCTGCTGTTTCTTGACACAAAGTTAGAGGAGGCTGGGTTTTTATAAAACTGGGAAATTTGCATCATTTGGCATTTCCTAATGATGTTTGTGAGCAAGCCTAACAGGCTAATTAAGGTCTGGAATGTTGGTTAAACGTTATCTGAGCACACAAATATTCAAGGGTGGCCAAACTTATGCATTGGCCCATTTTCATTTTTTTAATTTTTAAAATATAAAAGAGGAACTTTTAACTAAAACACAAAGGAAATGTGTCATATTTACCTTTGGCCTTTTAGAGATCATTTCATCTTGAAATTGCTTAACTGTTCACAATAAAAGTAATTTTGATCAGGGGTGCCTAAACTTTTACATGCCACTGTATGTTACATAGATCAAGCATATCAAGGATCACTTATGAAGTTCTACCTCTAAGTAGCCACAAATTGCATAGAAAACTGAATTATAAGAGTCACTGTAGATATCTATGAGCTCCGCATGGAGAAGCCTAATGTCTTGTGCACACAGCGTTTTGTTGTGTTTTTTCGAGCAGACAAAAAGCACCCTTTACAGTAAAAGCAAAATGAGATTTCTAAAATATCATTCAGAGAGCGGTGCAATTTTTAACCAATGGTGCATTAAAAAAATGTAGCATGTTCATTCTCTTAGCATTTTTTACTACAGTTTTTTCCCATTGAGAAAAAAAAAAAAATTACAACGCGTAGAATTTCTGTTGAAATTTTCTGGACATACCTGTATTTTTCACGGAGAAAAAAAAACACATCAAAAACGCTAGGTATAGACATTCTCTAATTCTACTGAAGCTCGTTCATCCAAGTGGCTGTTTACAATGACAAACCTCCAGCGGCGCTGACAGCTCCCTGCTGCCATGTACACATTGTAATATACCGTTCATTGCAGCAGCTACGAAGAATTGATATGTTGACATTTTGTAACATATGTTTACATAACCATGTAACCTCTTGGAGCTATCATAATTAGGACGAAAGATACATATGCATTGCTTACCAATTCACTTTCATTTCCTTAGATTTTATCTTCCCTTCCATTGGAAACCTACATTTTTTCAACAAGGCGGATATTAGTATATAATGTTCTGTATGGATGTGCAATACGGTAAATATAATGTTGAATAAGGATAGGGATGAATCAAGGAAATACAGAAAAAATTAGGCAATTTTATTTACAATTAAATCTATAATATTTTCATTTTTACAAAAAAAAAAAATTAGAGATCATCAATTCTACTAAAAGTGAAATAAAAGCACAAAAAATTAACCATGCATGTCAAATGCTAAAAAAAGGTTTTCCACTGTTTGGCATTGAAGTGCAATTTTAATAGCTTGATTAAAAATGTGTTGCAGTACTAGACAGAGAGAATGGACAAGAGTGTTCATGTTCTGTAGAAAAAAAACATTCCTTTTTTTCTGATTACTAAAACTACTTTAATTCAATTATTATGCTTAGTATTGTTTACAAGAAACAAAAACAAATAAATAGATGAAATATGTAAGCATATAAATACTTTAAACAGTACAAATATAATTACGTTTATTTAATTTTATGGCCCAGATGAAGTTTTGCAAAATAAACATTTGTTCCATGTGTAAAATGACAAGGTGAAAATAAGCATATGGAAGAAACATATTAGAGAGTCATGTAACAAGAAAAATAATAATAGTGTGAGCGACACAGCCACGGGGAGTACAGGAAACAACAGCGATGTAAAAAAAAGTGACAGTCATATATTGGAAGTACTGTCAAGAACCCTAGAGACAGAAGTGATGCAATATACAGTAAGACATTAAAATATTAATGACAAAACACACACACACACACACATATATAAATATATATATATATATATTATGAGGCAGTGAGGTGGATCATATGCGAGGCTCGATATGTATTCCCCAGGATGCGGACGGAGTCCTATTATACCGGCTGGAGTGCCTTGTATTCACAGCAGCACGCCTGTGAGTCATAAGGCAAAGTGAAAGTAAAGCTGTGTGCCCACGATGCGATTTTTAAGCGTTTTTGCCGCGATTTTTGGCGCGAAAACGTTTAAAAATCTTGTACATGACGTACCCCATGCATTCCTATGGCATTCCGCACATGCTGTGCTAATGCTGCGCTTTTTTCCGTGGCAGAATCGCATCGTGGAAAAAATCGCAGCATGATCATTCTTTTGTGCGGAATCTCAAAGAATTGCTGCGATTCCGCACCCATAGGAATGCATGAGAATCGCTTACTTCCCGCATGTGGCTATGCCCACCATGCGGGAAGTTAAGCGTCTCATGTGCGGTTGGTACCCACGGTGTGGAGGAGAGGAGACTGTCCTCCAGGCCCTGGGTACCATACCCCTGTAAAAAAAAGAATAAAAAATAAAAAATCGGGGTATATTTACCTTCCGACGTCCCGCGCTGCATTCCCGGGCCTCAGCGTTCCCAGTAATGCCTTGCGGCAAGGTCCTGTGATGACGTGGTCTCGCGAGATCGCTATAGTAACGCGAGACCCCGATTTTTTATTTTTTTATAATTTTTAACATTTTATCTTTTACTATTGATGCCGCATAGGCGGCCTCAATAGTAAAAAGCTGGTCACACTTGTCAAACACTATGTTTGACGAGTGTGACCAACCTGTCAATCACTTTCCAAGCAATGCTTCAAATCGCTTGGAAAGTGCTTGAGAAAATCGCGGCAAAATCACGAACAGAATTGTGGTAAAATCGCGGTGAAATCATGTGGAAAAAAACGCACGATTTCTGGGAAGGAGTCCGGTTTTCATTGTGCGTTTTAAAACGCTACGTGGGCCCATAGCCTAAGTGTGGACCTGGTCAAGCAATTTGGCCAAGGCAATGTTCAGGAAAACCCGGTAAGGGCTTTTATTTTTGAAGTGGACTACAGAATGGTAGTGGGGCGGTCCGCTTCCTCCAAGCCGGGTCTTACAAATGGCCCATGGCCACAGATTCCAAGTAAAAACCCTGCAATATAGCATTTGGGGGTGTCAGTGTTTGTTTGCAAGTAGCAGAGCAGGTGGCTCTGCAGCATCCAGCCTGTGTGAGGTAACACAGAGCCCAGAGCAGCGAACACCTGGCACCCTGCAACGTGATAGGGCGGTGCAGTCACCCTCGACAACCATTCTCATGTATGGACTGTTGTGACGCCCCGGCTGCGATCAGGAGGATACCGTGTGCTGTGCACTGTGTGAGTTTTTGAACATTAAACACATTTGCTGTGAACTTTCCTGTGGTCCCTGCCTGTCATCCTGCACCAACCCCGCTGCACTAATATATATATATATACAGTATATACATATATATCTATACATATACACACACACATATATACTGTATGTATATATATATATATATATATATATATATATATACAGTGGGGAAAAAAAGTATTTAGTCAGTCAGCAATAGTGCAAGTTCCACCACTTAAAAAGTTGAGAGGCGTCTGTAATTTACATCATAGGTAGACCTCAGCTATGGGAGACAAACTGAGAAAAAAAAATCCAGAAAATCACATTGTCTGTTTTTTTTTCATTTTATTTGCATATTATGGTGGAAAATAAGTATTTGGTCAGAAACAAAATTTCATCTCAATACTTTGTGATATATCCTTTGTTGGCAATGACAGAGGTCAAACGTTTTCTGTAAGTCTTCACAAGGTTGCCACACACTGTTGTTGGTATGTTGGCCCATTCCTCCATGCAGATCTCCTCTAGAGCAGTGATGTTTTTGGCTTTTCGCTTGGCAACACGGACTTTCAACTCCCTCCAAAGGTTTTCTATAGGGTTGAGATCTGGAGACTGGCTAGGCCACTCCAGGACCTTGAAATGCTTCTTACGAAGCCACTCCTTCGTTGCCCTGGCGGTGTGCTTTGGATCATTGTCATGTTGAAAGACCCAGCCACGTTTCATCTTCAATGCCCTTACTGATGGAAGGAGGTTTGCACTCAAAATCTCACGATACATGGCCCCATTCATTCTTTCATGTACCCGGATCAGTCGTCCTGGCCCCTTTGCAGAGAAACAGCCCCAAAGCATGATGTTTCCACCACCATGCTTTACAGTAGGTATGGTGTTTGATGGATGCAACTCAGTATTCTTTTTCCTCCAAACACGACAAGTTGTGTTTCTACCAAACAGTTCCAGTTTGGTTTCATCAGACCATAGGACATTCTCCCAAAACTCCTCTGGATCATCCAAATGCTCTCTAGCAAACTTCAGACGGGCCCGGACATGTACAGGCTTAAGCAGTGGGACACGTCTGGCACTGCAGGATCTGAGTCCATGGTGGCGTAGTGTGTTACTTATGGTAGGCCTTGTTACATTGGTCCCAGCTCTCTGCAGTTCATTCACTAGGTCCCCCCGCGTGGTTCTGGGATTTTTGCTCACCGTTCTTGTGATCATTCTGACCCCACGGGGTGGGATTTTGCGTGGAGCACCAGATCGAGGGAGATTATCAGTGGTCTTGTATGTCTTCCATTTTCTAATTATTGCTCCCACAGTTGATTTCTTCACTCCAAGCTGGTTGGCTATTGCAGATTCAGTCTTCCCAGCCTGGTGCAGGGCTACAATTTTGTTTCTGGTGTCCTTTGACAGCTCTTTGGTCTTCACCATAGTGGAGTTTGGAGTCAGACTGTTTGAGGGTGTGCACAGGTGTCTTTTTATACTGATAACAAGTTTAAACAGGTGCCATTACTACAGGTAATGAGTGGAGGAAAGAGGAGACTCTTAAAGAAGAAGTTACAGGTCTGTGAGAGCCAGAAATCTTGATTGCTTGTTTCTGACCAAATACTTATTTTCCACCATAATATGCAAATAAAATGAAAAAAAAACAGACAATGTGATTTTCTGGATTTTTTTTTCTCAGTTTGTCTCCCATAGTTGAGGTCTACCTATGATGTAAATTACAGACGCCTCTCATCTTTTTAAGTGGTGGAACTTGCACTATTGCATTTTTCCCCACTGTATATATATATATATATATATATATATATACACACACACATGCATATATACATATAACACCAAAAAGGAAATGTCGTGGAATTATGAAAATTAGAGAATTGATATATATGTTAATCATATGGAAATGATGAAAAAATGTAAACAAAATTTTGATTTATTCAATACTGAGTATGAGCCACTTGAGCAGTAATGCATGAACTTACATACACCTTGGCTGCAATCATTGGGGTTATTAGTGGATGTCTGTGGAAAGTTCTGCCACACTGAATGCACTTGGGCACACAAATCATCAAGATCTGCTACTTGCATCTCCGTTTGCAATTGCCGACCAATGATGTCCAAGATGTGTTTGATGGGAGACAAATCAGGAGCCTCTGCAGGCCATGTGTTATGAATGTGTATACACTCACACACGGGTAACGGAAATTCAACCACAGAGAGATGTTACACTTACACCCAACTGGTACCTGTACAGACTAGAAATTCTCTAGTTGCACAACTAAAAACACTACCTTGGACCTAACTCCCTAAAAGGCCATTGTGGGGTGTCTAGTACTTCCTGAAGAATCAGAGAGGAGGTCGCAACACACTGCCTACAAGGGGCGAAGAAACTGTGAAGAACGATACGAAAACCCAGCGTGAGAAACTAAATCAAGTTCTAAGTTAGAGAGAGAAAACTAATGAGAACCATAATCAAAGGAACAAGTAACCTCCCAGAAACCCAAAAGTGGTAAAAGGAAAAGCTGCTGGAAAAGAAAGCAAACAGACTCACTGCAGGAAAATAACGGGAGGTCACCAAACAAGGTAAATCCTTTTTCTGAAGGAGTTGGAACTCCTGAACACACATCCACCAAGAAGTATAGCCAGCAAGGAAGTGCAGTGAAGGGTGAACATATAAAACCTCACCCAGAATGTGATAGGGAAAATCAAAACGGGAAAATGAGAAGCACCTGGAAAGAAACAAACCAAGAATGGAAAACAAAGAGAATTGAAACCATCAGCATTTGGATAGGGAAGAAAGAGCAACTACTCAGCTCAGCAGACAGGGAACCAACCACTGAAGCAACAGGTCACCATATCAAATCCATAAATCAAGGCATGACACCATGGTAGCACATATAGGCCTCGCAGAATTCTCACATTAACATGACAACCAGGCAGCCTAGTATTGCTGTGTGGAAAAATGGTTCCTGGGACACTTTGGAGAAATGGCCATACCACTGGTTCCACTCTTGAGCCATCCTGTTCTGGCCGTGAAATTGGATATCATATACCAAGCCTAAGGTATCAGACAGTGTCTACACAAATCACGAGAAAATGATGATCAAACATAGCATACAGCTATCTGGTGACAGTATACTAAAATCACATGGTATGCTTTTAAAAGCTGGTATAATGATGGCCCACACATCTCATGATATGTTATTACAGGAGAGACAATGGGGGGAAATCAACCAGATTTTTAGTCAGTTTCATTTCAGCTCATTCTTCCTGACCTGGTAGTTCAGATTCATTGAAAGACGCTTGTTAACAGCAATTTTCCAGGATTACCACAAATTCGCAAAAGATATTCACTTTGATTTGGCTACTGTAGAAAAGTCAACTTTCATTGTTCAGCCATCCCAGTATTTATATGGCCTTGTGCTAAAAATCATTGTTTTGCTGACAAATTAACTTTTTTTTTACATTTTGGCAAAACTGATCAATTTTTGTTCTTGCTGTCATACTGAGTTTTTAGGGAAAGCCATGTCTAGGCAAAATTTGTCTATAACTTTACTGTTAATGTTGTTAGAAATGTATTTTGTTATTTGGAAAGCTTTTCTTCAAATTCAATGTCTGACCAGCAGTACTTAAATTAAGGGTTGTTTTAGGCCTTCCATTACTTCTCTTTTTATTTCTGCATTTTAAATATGCAAAAACATTGTGCACTTAAAGCTTTTTAATGGCATCTTTGTGATAAAAAAGGCCAAAACTAAAAGGCTGTATATGAACACTTTTCATATTTCTATATATATTTTAAACTAACATTTGTGTAATCCTGAAAACCTGACCTTTTTCTTTCAGCTGTGCACAAGTAAAGACCAATGGTAAGTCAACGGTTGGGGTTGCATCTTTTGTTTATGTAAACCTGAAGTGCTATATAACTAAGAGTTTCAATTTCCATTTAAAAAAATAATTTCAAATGATTAACTGATGCAGCCGGAATTGAGCTATGTAAAAAAAAAATCTACATTAAAAATAAAAAATAGAGATCTTGCGATTTTCACACTGGCCACTGGTGATTTTCAGATTTTTCTAATTTCTCTTTCTGGAAACAATACATGTACATAGACACAATTGTCAGACCCCCAACCCTATCTTTTGCATTAAAGCATCTTATGAGCATGTGTAAATGTCATTGTGAAGGGAAGGGGAGCAGAGAAAGTTGTGATACAGCCTATTGTGATTGGTGGAGTACCATCTCTATATAGAGATGTTGCATTTCATTGTATTCCTGCCTCTGATGATAATGAGCCTGCTGAAAACTCTTCCTGAAAGGATAGAAAGTATGAATTCAAAAAAATCCCTAGTGGCCAGTGTGAAAATTGCATGATTTCTTATTTTGTTTTGCTTGTTTTTTCCAGTGTCAATCTCAGAGATTGGGGATCAGTTAGAGACAGATACTGATTATGTAACATAGCAAGCATTTACTGCATGTGGACTGTGCTCAGGTACTCTACCCTCCCCATACCACTGCGATAGCGACCTTGGAAACAAAAGGATATAATGTGAATAGAGGAGGCATCGGGATGCAAACAGTGGGCACTAGGTAGGATCATCACCATACATTGGAAGTATATAAACATTTTTCAGTCCCTGTTTGGAGGGTCACTGCAACTCAGAAATCATATTGTATGTCACACAACTGAGTTGTGAGCCAAATGTAGCTTCCAAGTCACTGGTAGTGAACCACTGTGTAACACAGAATTTACTCCTGCTTAAATCAACTTTAAAAAATGCTAATTATTATATTACCTGATGGTTACTCTGTTTTTATCCTTATTCAAAGAATTAAGTATTTTCTTTTCACTGGTTCTGAGTTGCACATCTGAGAATTCTTTACATGTAGATATCAGCAGAACCTATAAATAACAAATACATTAGACTTTTCAAAGGCAAATATTATTGATCAAACCAACTAGCTTAGTGTCAAGTATGAAATTAATGAACAAGTCCTATGAAATGAAAATGTCAGTCCCACAAATAAAAAAAATAATATGCTAAGCAATTAAAACAATACCTATAGAATTAAAGGTGAAATTCTACTTGAGGCAGAATTTCCTAATATGGGCTATCATTTTGTACTACTGAATGTATCAGGTAATCACTAACAATATTATTAGTTAAAAGTATTTTCCATTGTACAGGTATGCTGTATTGGGTATAGTTTTAACACCTTAACGATATACCGTATTATTCGGGCAATAAGACACGCTTCCCCACCCCCAAATTTGGGGGGAGAATGGGGGTGCAATCATGTGCCTCTAACAGTCTCCGATGCATCGGAGCTCTCAGTGGTATAACTACAAAGTTATCGGCCCCGGTGCGAACTTTCCAATGGGGCCCTACATACCAAAATACACGCACATCTCTGCTCTGTACACCTCGTACACGCGCGGCTCCTCTCTGTCCACCTCGTACAAATCCGGCTCCGCTCTGTCCACCTCGTACACACCCGGCTCTGCTCCGTACACCTCGCACACACCCGGCTCTGCTCCGTACACCTCGTACACACGCGGCTCTGCTCCGTACACCTCGTACACACGCGGCTCTGCTCCGTACACCTCGTACACACGCGGCTCTGCTCCGTACACCTCGTACACACGCGGCTCTGCTCCGTACACCTCGTACACACGCGGCTCTGCTCCGTACACCTCGTACACACGCGGCTCTGCTCCGTACACCTCGTACACACGCGGCTCTGCTCCGTACACCTCGTACACACGCGGCTCTGCTCCGTACACCTCGTACACACGCGGCTCTGCTCCGTACACCTCGTACACACGCGGCTCTGCTCCGTACACCTCGTACACACGCGGCTCTGCTCCGTACACCTCGTACACACGCGGCTCCGCTCCGTACACCTCGTACACACGCGGCTCCGCTCCGTACACACTGTACACACACGGCTCCGCTCCGTACACACGTGCGGCTCCGCTCCGTACACATTGTACACACATGACTGCGCTCCGTACACCTCGTACACACACGGCTCCGCTCCGTACATCTTGTACACACACGGCTCCGCTCCGTACACACACGGCTCCGCTCTGTACACCTCATACACACGTGCGGCTCCGCTCCGTACACATTGTACACACATGACTGCGCTCCGTACACCTCGTACACACACGGCTCCGCTCCGTACACTTTGTACACACATGGCTCCGCTCCGTACACTTTGTGCACACACGGCTCTGCTCCGTACATCTCGTACACATGTGCGGCTCCGCTCTGTACACCTCGCACACACTCGGCTCTGCTCCGTACACCTTGTACACACGCAGGTCCGCTCCATCCAAAGTTGTACGCACAGCTCTGCTACATCTACACTGTAAACCCCTCGTGACCCCACACATAAACTTACCTCATCCAGCACCATGACAACCAGCACAGCAGAGTCCTGCACAACGGAGGCCCCTGATCATGTGACCTCTGACTCCTCCCCTCCTGTGACCTCATCACAGGTCCTGTGCCACAGAAGAGAACACGGCCTAGCAACGTTATTGCAGGCTGTAAGGGGCTGCCGTGGGTCTATCTGGGAGGGCGAGGATGGGGTGCATGGGAGGGCATGGCAGCTCAGTGCAGTGCAGGAAGAATAGAGTCCCGGGCAGGATGCGGGGGGGTGGGTGGGAGTCAAAAACGGGACTGTCCCACGAAAATCGGGACGGTTGGGAGGGAGATATGGGCTGTCCTGCCAGGCCCCTGACTTCCCCCGGGCCCGGTCGCATTGGCGACTGCTGTGACCGTGGTAGTTACGCCCCTGAGAGCTCTGCCTGTGGCTGTTAACCTGTTAAAAATCCGTCTGTCAAGTTCTGACAGCAGCATTTAATATGAGTCGACAGTGAAGCGCATCATTCCAGGTGACCATTGGCGTGCCCGTGACGTGATCCAGAGCACTGCTGGGTTGTCATAATAGGCGAGGGTCGTGCTTGTCAGTATGATCCTCCTGTGAAAGGCAGCTTTTATAGGAGATTGTGATTTTCTCTACACATAGCAGTGCGCTGATGCTCTGTTCTTGTCTGGTCCTATATAGCTGTACAAATTGTTGTAGCTTGGAATGTTAAGGTACTGTCACACTTAGTGATGTACCAGCGATCCCGACCAGCGATATGACACGGTCAGGATCGCTGGTACATCGTTAAGTGGTCGCTAGTGAGCTGCCACACAGGCAGGTCTCACCAGCAACATCGCAGGGGACGGGGGTCACTACTTACCTGTCACACTAGGCGATCCTGCGTCCTCCCGTCCGCGTCCACGCTCGTCTCTCCACAGGAAGCGCCGCAGGAAGCTGACGACGAGAAGCGGTCCTGAACGTTCTCGCGCGATCAGCGATAACCATCGGGGGAGCGGGTCGTAGGTAAGTATCACACACAGCGATATCGCTAGCAATATCGCTATAACATCACAAGTTATAGCGATATCGCTAGCGATATCGCTTAGTGTGACAGTACCTTTACTCAAGCTCAATGAGTTTTATTAACCCCTTCACCCCCAAGGGTGGTTTGCACATTCATGACAAGGCCAATTTTTACAATTCTGACCACTGCCCCTTTATGAGGCAATAACTCTGAAACGCTTCCATGGATCCTGGTGATTCTGACAGTGTTTTCTTGTGACATATTGTACTTCATGTAAGTGGTAAAATTTCATTCAAATAACTTGCGTTTATTTGTGAAAAAAAAGGGAATTTGGCGAAAATTTTGAAAATTTCGCAATTTTCCAACTTTGATTTTTTTATGCCCTTAAATCACAGAGATACGGCACACAAAAAACTTAATAAGTAACATTTCCCACATGTTTACTTTACATCAGCACAATTTTGGAACCAAAATTTTTTTTTGTTAGGAAGATATAAGGGTTAAAAGTTGACCAGCGATCTCATTTTTGCAACACCATTTTATTTTTACGACCACATCACATTTGTAGCCACTTTGAGGGGTCTATATGATAGAAAATACCCAAAAGTGACACGATTCAAAAAACTGCACCCCTTAAAGGGAAGGTGCCGTGTTTTCTCATAATTTAATGTAAAAAAGAAAATAGTATAAAAAGATATTGTCCCCTAAGCTTGACTCAGTGGTGTGTATGGATTTTTTTTTTCTGTAGTAATGCAGCCACTGGGGGCTGCCATCTTACCTCTCTGGCTGCTGAACGACACTTTCCATGCTCATTTACGGCAGTCCCTGGGCATAAGAGACAATAGACGGCTGCCGACCCTATCTCTTTCATCAGGAGTGAACTGGCCACGCCTCTGTGGGCAGCTCAATTCACAGCTGTAGGTGTGGCCAGGCGCCATCTTATTAGAGCCCAGTGCTTTCCTTTTAGCTTCATTTACACTCTATTGCAAGCCCTGGATGCTGTACTGTTCCAGCATAACAGGGCTTGGATGTTCACTCTGCACATACCAGCTGTTGGCGAGGAACCAGGACGAGCTCCTGGACACCAAGCTGCTCTTTACAAAACACACGGCCAGCTGCTGCCCCTGCTCTTGCAAAACATAGGAGGAGCTGCTCCCTGCTGTTTCAAAACACTTAGCCATCTGCTGGACATCTAATCCTATCCTGTGTGATACTGACTGCTGAGCCCTGTATCTAATCCTCTCCTGTGTGATACTGTGTGCTGAGCCGTGTATCTAATCCTATCCTGTGTGATACTGTCTGCTGAGCCGTGTGTCTAATCCTCTCCTGCGTGATACTGTGTGCTGAGCCGTGTATCTAATCCTATCCTGTGTGATACTGTCTGCTGAGCCGTGTATCTAATCCTCTCCTGTGTGATACTGTCTGCTGAGCCGTGTATCTAATCCTCTCGTGTGTGATTCTGTCTGCTGAGCTATGTATCTAATCCTATCCTGTGTGATACTGTCTGCTGAGCCGTGTATCTAATCCTCTCCTGTGTGATACTGTGTGCTGAGCCGTGTATCTAATCCTCTCCTGTGTGATACTGTGTGCTGAGCCGTGTATCTAATCCTATCCTGTGTGATACTGTCTGCTGAGCCGTGTATCTAATCATCTCCTGTGTGATACTGACTGCTGAGCCGTGCATCTAATCCTATCCTGTGTGATACTGACTGCAAAGCTGTGTATCTAATCCTATCCTGTGATAGTCTGCTGATCCGTGTATCTAATCCTATCCTGTGTGATACTGACTGCTGAGCCGTGTATCTAATCCTATTCTGTGTGATACTGTCTGCTGAGCCGTGTATCTAATCCTATCCTGTGTGATACTGTGTGCTGAGCCATGTGTCTAATCTTATCCTGTGTGATACTGTCTGCTGAGCCGTGTATCTAATCCTATCCTGTGTGATACTGCCTGCTGAGCCGTGTATCTAATCCTCTCCTGTGTGATACTGTGTGCTTAGCCGTGTATCTAATCCTATCCTGTGTGATACTGTCTGCTGAGCCGTGTGTCTAATACTCTCCTGTGTGATACTGACTGCTGAGCCGTGTATCTAATCCTATCCTGTGTGATACTGCCTGCTGAGCCGTGTATCTAATCCTCTCCTGTGTGATGCTGTGTGCTGAGCCGTGTATCTAATCCGATCCTGTGTGATACTGACTGCTGAGCCGTGTATCTAATCCTATCCTGTGTGATACTGACTGCTGAGCTGTGTATCTAATCCTATCCTGTGTGATACTGACTGCTGAGTCGTGTATCTAATCCTATCTCGTGTGATACTGCTCTCCTGAAATACTCTGTGCTGCTGTCACCCTGCTCCTCCACCATATATCTCCCTCTGTGCCCCCCATAGACCAGTACACTGCTCTCCTGAAATACTCTGTGCTGCTGTCACCCTGCTCCTCCGCCATATATCTCCCTCTGTGACCTCCCCCATAGACCAGCACACTGCTCTCCTGAAATACTCTGTGCTGCTGTCACCCTACTCCCAGAATCCTTGCTGCCTGCCATCCTCGGTGACCGAAGACCCCATTCCTCTCCTCAGATCCCGTCCTGGCGATGTGTGAAAGCGGGGCGACAGGGGCATGATATATGGTGGAAGGAGCAGGGCGACAGCAGCACAGAGTATTTCAGGAGAGCAGTGTGCTGGTCTATGGGGGGCGCCCTGTTCGGTGCCAGAGATTGTACATAGAGCGCTGTGTTTTATACACGTGGATGGACCGTCTGCTTGTCTGCTCCACAGAAATCCAGGAAACATTTCTGCTGATTGATGACCTGTCCTGATCCAGACTTTGCATGCAAAGACAGTCAGTAACTTTGCAGGCCCCATCAAAATGGCTGCTCACTGTGTTCCTAGATGACATCACACCCATGTCAGCAGACTCCGCCCATAATTACAGCAGTACAGTAATGTGAGCTAGTTGTACACTAGGTTTTTGTGCCAAATTTCAGTAGCTGCTCCCCCTAGTGTTAACAAATGGAAATGCCAAACTTTTTAAAATTATTTTTCATATTTTACAAAATTAAAAACATGATAATATTTTTTAAGAAAATGTAAACATTAATTCTTCACATTTTTTCAATTGCTGAAAAAAAATTTTTTGGATGGCACCTTCCCTTTAAGGTGCTCAAAACCACATTCAAGAAGTTTATTAACCCTTCAGGTGCTTCACAGGAATTTTTTGAATATTTTAAAAAAAATTAACATTTAACTTTTTTTCACAAAAAAAATACTTCAGGTTCAATTTTTTTTATTTTACCAAGGGTAACAGGAGAAATTGGACTGCAAAAGTTATTGTGCAGTTTGTCCTGAGTACGCTGATACCTGATATGTGGGGGGGGGGAACCACTGCTTCAGCGCATGGCAGAGCTTAGAAGGGAAGGAGCGCCGTTTGACTTTTTCAATGCAAAATTGGCTGCAATTCAGATCGGACGCCATGTCGTGTTTGGAGAGCCCCTGATGTACCTAAACAGTGGAAACCCCCCCAAGTGACCCCATTTTGGAAACTAGACCCCCCAAGGAACTTATCTAGATATGTGGTGAGAACTTTGAACCCACAAGGGCTTCACAGAAGTTTATAACGTACAGCGGTACAATTAAAAAATCATATTTTTTCCACAAAAATGATCTTTTCACCCCCAATTTTTATTTTCCCAAGGGTAACAGGACCCTTAAAGTTTTTGTGCAATTTGTCCTGAGTACGCTGATACCCCATATGTGGGTGTAAACGACTATTTGGGCGCATGGCAGAGCTCAGAAGGGAAGCAGCGCCATTTGACTTTTTTGGCTGGAATTGAGATCGGACACCATGTCGTGATTGGAAAACCCCTGATGTACCAAAACAGTGGAAACCCCCACAAATGACACCATTTTGGAAACTAGACCCCCTAAGGAACTTATCTAGATGTGTGGTGAGCACTTTGAACCCCCAAGGGCTTCACAGAAGTTTATAATGCCCGGGCATGAAAATAAAAAAATCGTATTTTTTCCACAAACATGATAATTTAGTCCCCAATTTTTTTATTTTCCCAAGGGTAACAGGAGAAATTGGACCCCAAAAGTTGTTGTCCAATTTGTCCTGAGTACGCTGATACCTCATATGTGGGAGAAAACTACTGTATGGGCACACGTCAGGGCTCGGAAGGGATGTAGTGACGTTTTGGAATGCAGACTTTGATGGAATGGTCTGCGGGTGTCATGTGCGTTTGGAGAGCCCCTGATGTACCTAAACTATTGAAACTCCCCACAAGTGACCCCATTTTGGAAACTAGACCCCCCACGGAACTTATCTAGATGTGTGGTGAGCACTTTGAACCGCCAAGTGCTTCACAGAAGTTTAGAACGCCCGGGCGTGAAAATAAAAAAATCATTTTTTTCCACAAAAATGATATTTTTGCCCCCAATTTTTTATTTTCCTAAGGGTAACAGGAGAATTTGGACCCCAAAAGTTGTTATGCAATATGTCCTGAGTAGGCTGATACCCTATATGTGGGGGTAAAACACTGTTTGGGCGCATGGCAGAGCTTGGAAGGGAAGGAGCACCATTTGACTTTTTCAACGCAGAATTCGCTGGAATTGAGATCAGACGCCATGTTGCATTTGGAGAGCACCTGATGTGCCTAAACAGTGGAAACCCCCCAATTATAACTCCAACCCTAACCCCAACACACCCCTAACCCTAGCCCTAACCCTAACAGTAAAATAGAAATAAATACATTTTCTTTTAATTTTATTATTTTTCCCTAACTAAGGGGGTGATAACGGGGGGTTTGATATTTGGCAGCTGTCACACGCTAAAAGACGCTTTTTATTGTAAAAATAGTTTTTACATCACCACATATTGAGAGCTATAATTTTTCCATATTTTGACCCACCGAGCCATGTGAGGTCTTATTTTTTGCGGGACGAGTTGACGTTTTATTGGTATCATTTTCGGGCACATGACATCTTTTGATCGCTTTTTATTCTGATTTTTGGGACGCAGAATGAACAAAAACCAGAGTTTCATGAATTTCTTTTGGGGGGTGCGTTTACACCGTTCCTCCTGCGGTAAAATTGATAAAGCGCTTTTATTCCTCGGGTCAGTACGGTTACAGCGATACCTCATTTAAGTCTTTTTTTTATGTTTTGGCGCTTTTATGCAATGAAAACAATTTTATATAAAAAATAATTATTTTTGCATCGCTTTATTCTGCGAGCTATAACTTTTTTATTTTTTTGCTGATGATGCTGTGTGGCGGCTCGTTTTTTGCGGGACAAGATGACGTTTTCAGCAGTACCATGGATATTTATATGCGTCTTTTTGATCGCGTGTTATTGCACTTTTTGTTCGGTGGTATGATAATATATCATTATTTTTTGCTTCGTTTTTGATTTTTATTTTTTAAGGGGTTCGCTAAAGGGGTTAACTAATGGGACAGTTTTATAGGGTGGGTTGTTACGGACGCGCCTATACCAAATATGTGTACTTTTATTGTTTTGTTTTTATTTCCAAAAAATGAATTTATTAGGGAATATATATATATTTTTTTAACTTATTTAGCGATTTTTTTAAAATTATTTTTACACTTTTTCATTTTTTTTTAACTTTATTACATTGTCCCAGGGGGGACATAGCTGTCATATGACAGATCACTGATCTGTCACATCACAGATCACTGTGACAGATCAGCCGATCTGTCACAGGCACTGCACAAGGCTTTTTCCTTGCCTGCGCTTTGCAGGCATGAGGAAGCCAGCTCCCTGCAGGCCCCTGAAGGTCCCCATCTTGGATTCGGGGACCTGCAGGGATGGAGCCCCCCGCAGCAGCGCTGCACATTGCGCTGCTGTGGGGGGCTCAGGGAAGCACGGAGGGAGCCCCCTCCCTGCCGATGCTTCCCTTTAACCCCCAGTACACCGCGATCGTATTTGATCGCGGTGTGCAAGGGGTTAACGTGTCGGGGGCGGTCCGTGACTGCCCCTGACACATTGTGCCGGGTGTCAGCTGTGATAATCAGCTGACACCCGACCGCGATCAGCGGCCCTCACGTGGGCCCCGCTGATCGCTGTGACGTACTATCCCGTCCCTGGGAATTAAGTCCCAGGGCACATGGACAGGATAGTACGTCACATGACAGAAAGGGGTTAAAGATGACATACTGTTAAGTTTCACTTATCACAATACCATATTGCAAATAGTAAAATAATGTTACCAGGTCAGCCAGTGTTTCTTTTCCTTGAATTGTGTTAAACAGTTTTGCTGTGTCAAAGGCAATGTAATACGATGTCATCAGTTTACCATTTTCTAGGAAGGAAAATAGAGATAGTTAAAATGAAAAATAAAATACATCTTACCATGAAGGATGGTAAGATAGATCCACATCTGGCTTTGGTTTCCAATAATCGCTTTGTGTGAAGCCATCCTAAGAACCAATCTTCCGTTTCTGAAGTTGATTCGTTGTAATAAAGGGGCTTTTAGACTGGTTTCACATTAGCGTTTTTTAGCGCAGCGCTTCGTGCGCACCCATGCACATGTGTCATGCACCCCTATCTTTAACATGGGGGGGCGCATGGTCTTACGTTTGCATGTGTTCGTATGCATTTTCGTGCGCATGCGTTTTTTACAGTGTGCGCCTAGGCGCGTCCGACACAACCTGTTGCATTTTTGGGTCCGTCCAACGGCGTCAAAAACGCATGTGCACGCTTGCGCACGAAATGCGCCAAAATAACGCATTACAGTCTAGGGAATACAGGCGTGCGCATGGATATGTGTACGCCTGCGTTTGAAAAAGCATGCGTTTTAAGCGTTAACATGGCTAGAAACTGATTAAAATGCATGTGCCTAAAAAACGCAAACGCATGCAAAACGCATGATGCATTTTTTGCATGCGTTTCTATTGCACACGAAGCGCTGCGCTAAAAAACGCTAATGTGAAAGTAGCTTTACGTGTGTCATTTTGGTGCAGTTTTTGAAGCCATAGGAAGGAGTGGATTGTGAAAAAAAGAACTTTAAAAAATATATATTCTGCTCCTCCTTTTACTTTCCACTCCTAAACTTACTGACTTAATTTATTTTTTTTTATCAAAAACTAACTTATGCGAAGCACCATCACCTGTTTCTAGTATCACCCTGTATTAGACGCTTTGGAGATCAGCTCTAGGAGCACACATTTCTGGTCGGCTTTCGCAGACGTTTATCACTAGTATACAAATGGTGTAGCAATGGTACAAAAGACAACAGGTAGTAAGGTTAAAGTATCATAGAATTTATTTTTTTTATCACATTTACCACAAAAACAGGTGCAATAAAATGGTATGTATATTAAAGGGGATGTCCAGGTTTATCATGAAAGTCTGCAGCCACTCTATGTGACTGTAGACTTATGAATCCCCTTCGGAATCGGAATGTGACCAGGAGTATGCATATCACATACCTGTGGTGACATGACCACTTGGCCTCACCACCAGCACTGGATAATCCTCACAGCATGTACTGTGTGACTGCAGACTTTCATGACAAGTCTGGGCAACCCTTAACCCCTTGAAAACATGCCATATTAAAATATGTAAACATAAAGGCCTCGATTCATCCAAGTGTTTTTATAACCCTTTTAAATGCCTCTAAATATTTGCTCAACGCAAAGTTGCGCAAATTTTTTGAAACTTTTTAAGATTTCATTCTAGTTTTGGGAAGCAATGACAAAATGAGCAGAGCTGGGGATGGGGCGTGGCTATGCCCGCAAGTCCAATTAATAAAAAAATCCTTACACCAGAAATGTTACTCCACTCCCAGACTGGAGTAACATTTCTGACAAGGAGCATGTCATTGATAAGATATGCCTTGGTTATTACGTGTTGTGCACCTTTCAATGAATTTGGAGCACCTTATTCCTGCACGTCCCACATTAAGATTAGCATAGAAAACGTCAGTCTTAATGAATCAGGGCCTATGTCTTGGATTTTGTATGGCTCTCCGAAATATTGTTGTGTATGCTGGAAACAACATAAGAAACGCAAGAAATAGGAATGGAACAAATGGACAAAGTCAAAGGGTTCAAAGATCAACATGTGATTTACTACGGAATGGGGAATCAGTGTGGTTTAGTGTCAGCCCAACTATGTGGTGCACCTGACCTCTTATTCCACAATAAACACCTATTGGTTTTACCTATCCTCTTTCCCTACTTTACCGTTAGGATTAACCTTGTTTTTAATCCTTTCCTTTTTATCTCACTCATGGAAACTGAATTTAGTTCTGAAGCAAGTCACAGCTGGTGACCTTCCATACTGAGGTGAACTATACAATTTTTCAAGGTGAGTACCACACCTACCCGCCTTGCTAAGTAAATCAGGTATTCAACAACATTATCCTTTGGAGCACTCTCTCGTTTTATTTTAGCCCTTGTAATGCAATAATAAAAGCATATAATAGCATAGATGTACATAATGTGTAATGCACATTTACTTCTTACTACTTCTCAACGCATTGCAGACTTCATTTTACAAGCAGGTACCTGTAGGCTTAAAATTGATTTCTTCATCCATTCTGATTAATCCAACTGATGATAAATCATTAAGATTTTTCAAACAAAGCTCTGTTTTAAAACGGGTTGAATGATTAGTATTCTGGTCCAAAATCATAATTATTCAATTTATTTTGTGACTAGTAAACAGGATAAATTAAGATTTTAAAAAACCTTTGAAATTATATACCAGTATATATATTGCTGTTCATATTTAAAAAGCACCCAGTTCACCAATTGGGCTCTTACACAGAGCTGTATTCTCAGTGTACACAATCTCACAATCAGAACCACATGGACCTTTAATACTGTGCCCATACACATGGACACATGCCCTCTCTCTTAAGCCCCCGTCACACACAGCGATATCGCTGCCGAGTCACAAGTTTTGTGACGCAACAGCGATCTCACCAGCGAGATCGCTGTGTGTGACACTTACCAGTGACCGGCCCCCCTGCCTGGTATCGCTGATCGTCCTAGAATGGCCAGGACATTTTTTTGATCGCTGGTCTCCTGCTGGCCAGCACACATCACTGTGTGTGGCAGGCAGGAGACCAGCGATCAGCGAGCTGGTGCTGGTAACTAAGGTAAACATCGGGTTTCTAAGCGGCGCGCAGCGCTTAGAAACCAGATGTGTACCTTGGTTACCAGCTCCCTGCACCAGCACGCTGTAACTAAGGTACACAGTGGATAACTAAGCGACGTGCGTCGCTTGTTACCCGCGTGTCGCTGGTGCTGATCGCTGGTGAAGCTGCCTGTTTGGCAGCTCACCAGCGATCATGTAGCGACACACCAGCGATCCTGACAAGGTAATATCGTCAGGCTCGGTCTGGCCTGGCGGGGTACCGGGTAAATGCCCGGTGGGCCCCGAGGGTCGCTGGAGCCCTTTAAAAGTGCTGCCCCTTTAGATGCGTGGGCCCTTCAAAAGCGCGTCCCATGATTTGCAGGGACGCGCGTGCACATACCATAGCGCCAGGGCCGACACGCCCCCCATGCATGGAGCCACCGCATCGCTAGGCTGTGTTCTTCTCTTCTAGCACAGGACCTGTGATGAGGGCACAGGAGGGGAGGAGTCAGTGGTCACATGATCAGAAGCCTCGGGTCTCTGCAGGTCTCTGCTGTGCAGATTGTCATGGTGCTGGATGAGGATCCGGGAAGTTTATGTGAGTGTGGGGTCAGGGGGGGGTTTACAGGGGGGAGGGGAGAATGGAGCAGAGCTGTGTGTGTACGGAGCAGAGCCGTACGTGTACGTGGTGTACGGAGCGGAGCCGTGTGTGTACGAGGTGTACAGAGCGGAGTCGTGTTTGTACGAGGTGTACGGAGCGGAGCCGCGTGTGTATGAGGTGTATGGAGAAGAGCTGTGTGTGTACCAGGTGTACGGAGCGGAGCCGTGTGTGTATGAGGTGTACAGAGCGGAGTCGCGTGTGTATGAGGTGTACGGAGTGGAGCCGTGTGTGTACCAGGTGTACGGAGCGGAGCCGTGTGTGTACGAGGTGTACGGAGCGGAGCCGCGTGTATATGAGGTGTACGGAGCGGAGCTGTGTGTGTACGAGGTGTAGGGAGCGGAGCCACATGTGTATGCGGTGGACAGAGAGGAGCCGTGTGTGTACGGAGCGAAGCCACGTGTGTACGAGGTGTATGGAGCGGAGCCGCGTGTGTAGGAGGTGTACGGAGCGGATCCGCGTGTGTACAAGGTGTACGGAGAGAAGATGTGTGTGTACGAGGTGTACGGAGAGGAACCGCGTGTGTATGAGGTGTACGGAGACAAGCCATGTGTGTAAGAAGTGTATGGAGCCGCATGTGTATGAGGTGGACAAAGAGGAGCTGCATGTGTACGGAGCGGAGCTGCGTGTGTTCAACATGTACGGAGCAGAGCCGCACATGTGTGTACAAGGTGCACGGAGCGGAGCCGCATGTGTATGAGGTGTGTGGAGCCGCGTGTGTAAGAGGTGTACGGAGCCGCATCTGTATGAGCTGGACAGAGAGGAGCCACGTGTGTATGGAGCGGAGCCACGTGTGTACGAGGTGTATGTAGCTTAGCTGCGCATGTACGGAGCGAAGTTGCATGTGTACGAGGTGTATGGAGCGGAACCGCGTGTGTACAAGGTGTACGGAGCGGAGATTTGCGTGTATTTTGGCATGGAGGGGCCTCATTTGAAAGTTTGCACCGGGGCCCATAACTTTGTAGTTACACCACTGCATGTGGGGCGGTGCTGTATACTATGGCGCTGTGCTGTATACCATGTGGGGCTGTGCTGTATACCAATGGGGGGTTGTGCTGTATACCCTGTGGTGCTGTGCTGTATACCATGTGGGGCTGCGCTATATACCATGTGGGGCTGTGCTGTACACCATGGGCCTGTGCTGTATATCATGTGGGGCTGTGCTGTATATCATGGTGCTGTATACTATGTGGGGCTGTGCTATATAACATGTGGGGCTGTGCTGTATACCATGGCCCTGTGCTGTATACCATGTAAGGCTGTGCTGTAGGCCTTGGCGCTGTGCTATATACCATGTGGGGCTGTGTTATATACCATGTGGGGCTGTGTTATATACTACGTGGGCTGTGTTATATACTTTGGGGCTGTGCTATATACTATGTGGCTGTGTTATATACCATGGGGGGGTACATGATACATTATTACATTATATTCTACAGTCTGTATGTCTTATAGGGGGCCTAATAGTAGGCCGACAGTCTGTATGTCTTATAGGGGGCCTATTAGTAGGCCGACTGTCTGTATGTCTTATAGGGGGCCTAATAGAAGGCCAACAGTATGTATGTCCTATAGGGGGCCTAATAGGAGGCCGACAGTCTGTATGTCTTATAGGAGGCCTAATAGGAGGACGACAGTCTGCATGTCTCATAGGAGACTTAATAGGAGGCCGACAGTCTGTATGTCTTATAGGAGGCCGAAAGCCTGTATTGTATGTCATATACGAGGCCAATATACCGTACATACCGCAATATCAGCATCCAGGCTGAGAGTGGGGTATGTACGATATATAGGAGGCTGAGAGTGGGGTCTGTACGATATATAGGAGGCTGAGAGTGCGATCTGTACGATATATAGGAGGCTGAGAGTGCGGTCTGTAAGGTATATAGGAGGCTGAGAGTGCGGTCTGTATGATATATAGGAGGCTGAGAGTGTGGTCTGTACGACATATAGGAGGCTGAGTGAGGTCTGTACGATATATAGGAGGCTGAGAGTGCGGTCGGTACGATATATAGGTGGCTGAGAGTGCGGTCTACGATATATAGGAGGCTGAGAGTGCGGTCTACGATATATAGGAGGCTGAGAGTGCGGTCTGTACGATATATAGGAGGCTAAGAGTGCAGTCTGTACGATATATAGGAGGCTGAGAGTGCAGTCTGTATGTGATATCGGAGGCTGAGAGTGTGGTCTGTACGATATATAGGAGGGTGAGAGTGTGGTCTGTACGATATATAGGAGGCTGAGAGTGCGGTCTGTACAATATATAGGAGGGTGAGAGTGTGGTCTGTACGATATATAGGAGGCTGAGAGTGCGGTCTGTACAATATATAGGAGGCTGAGAGTGCGGTCTGTATGATATATAGGAGGCTAAGAGTGTGGTCTGTACGACATATAGGAGGCTGACAGTGTGGTCTGTACGATATATAGGAGGCTGAGAGTGCGGTCGGTACGATATATAGGAGGCTGAGAGTGCGGTCTACACTATATAGGAGGCTGAGAGTGCGGTCTGTACGATATATAGGAGGCTAAGAGTGCGGTCTGTACGATATATAGGAGGCTAAGAGTGCGGTCTGTATGTGATATAGGAGGCTGAGAGTGTGGTCTGTACGATATATAGGAGGGTGAGAGTGTGGTCTGTATGATATATACATAGGAGGCTGAGAATGCGGTCTGTACAATATATAGGAGGGTGAGAGTGTGGTCTGTACGACATATAGGAGGCTGAGAGTGTGGTCTGTACGACATATAGGAGGCTTAGAGGGCGGTCTGCAAGGTATATAGGAGGCTGAGAGTGCGGTCTGTATGATATATAGGAGGCTGAGAGTGTGGTCTGTACGACATATAGGAGGCTGAGTGAGGTCTGTACGATATATAGGAGGCTGAGAGTGCGGTCGGTACGATATATAGGAGGCTGAGAGTGCGGTCTACGATATATAGGAGGCTGAGAGTGCGGTCTACGATATATAGGAGGCTGAGAGAGTGCGGTCTGTACGATATATAGGAGGCTGAGAGTGCGGTCTGTATGTGATATAGGAGGATGAGAGTGTGGTCTGTACGATATATAGGAGGGTGAGATTGTGGTCTGTACGATATATAGGAGGCTGAGAGTGCGGTCTGTACAATATGTAGGAGGGTGAGAGTGTGGTCTGTACGATATATAGGAGGCTGAGAGTGCGGTCTGTACAATATATAGGAGGCTGAGAGTGCGGTCTGTATGATATATAGGAGGCTGAGAGTGTGGTCTGTACGATATATAGGAGGCTGAGAGTGCGGTCGGTACGATATATAGGAGGCTGAGAGTGCGGTCTACGATATATAGGAGGCTGAGAGTGCGGTCTACGATATATAGGAGGCTGAGAGAGTGCGGTCTGTACAATATATAGGAGGCTGAGAGTGCGGTCTGTATGATATATAGGAGGCTGAGAGTGAGGTCTGTACGATATATAGGAGGCTGAGAGTGCGGTCGGTACGATATATAGGAGGCTGAGAGTGCGGTCTACGATATATAGGAGGCTGAGAGTGCGGTCTACGATATATAGGAGGCTGAGAGAGTGCGGTCTGTACGATATATAGGAGGCTGAGAGTGCGGTCTGTATGTGATATAGGAGGATGAGAGTGTGGTCTGTACGATATATAGGAGGGTGAGAGTGTGGTCTGTACGATATATAGGAGGCTGAGAGTGCGGTCTGTACAATATCCAATATATAGGAGGGTGAGAGTGTGGTCTGTACGATATATAGGAGGCTGAGAGTGCGGTCTGTACAATATATAGGAGGCTGAGAGTGCGGTCTGTATGATATATAGGAGGCTGAGAGTGTGGTCTGTACGATATATAGGAGGCTGAGAGCGTTCTCTTTTGCACACTGTACAGCTTGCTAAAAAGGCACACGTTTTAGTGGGAAAGGCCACAAATTGAACACGTAATAAAACCGTTTATGGTAGCCATAGGTGGGCCCCTAGAGTCAGTTCCCCTGGTGGGCCCTAGGCACCCTAGTCCGACCCTGAATATCGTTGTCGGGATCGCTGGTGCGTCGCTATGTGTGACGGGGCCCTTTGAAGCATTGCACTCGGGAGACAATATCCAAATATTGGAGCCTGTACAGCAGCACATGAGGCCATGCTGCTTTTGTAAACTTCCATAAAAGCATTATCCCTGACTCTGTCATTTGCATGAACCTTTGTTTTGCCTAAATAAAAAAAGCACTGTTTAAGCTTTGGATAACACCAGTTGATACATAAATGACACATGCATACCTCACAAAAGATAAAAAGGGGATACATACTGCGTAACATACCATTTCAATCGTATTTTTCGCTTTGTAAGATGCACTTTTTTCCCCCAAAATTAGGGGGGAAAATAGGGGTGCATCTTACAATGCAAATATACTTTTTTTGTGCTGCCGCTGCGGGTGTCCGGTGCTTACCAGCGCCGTGCTCTGTCCCCCGGTGCGGCCGGGTGCTGCCGCCGCGCTCTGTCCCGTGCTGCGGGGGAGGGGTTCTGCCGTTCCATCCATGCTTGCAATGCCCTGTGCGGTGGATTTCTTCCAGGAAAATGGCCGCTGCGCAAGCGCAGATGGAGATCTCGGCACTGAAATCTCGGGAGATGAGATGGAACGTCAGAGCCCCACCCCCGCAGCACAGGACAGAGCGCGGCGGTGGCAGCATCCGGCCGCATCGGGGGACAGAGCGCGGCGGCAGCACCCGTCCGCACCAGGGGACAGAGTGCGGCGGCAGCACCCGGCCGCACCAGGTACAGATTGCGGTGGCAGAACCGGGGGACAGAGCGGGCGGCAGCACCAGGTACAGAGCACGGTGGCAGCACCAGGGGACAGAGCGGGCGGCAGAACCCGGCAGCACCAGGTACAGAGCGTGGTGGCAGCACCGGGGGTCAGAGCGGCAGCCCCAGGTACAGAGCACGGTAACGGCAACACTGGGGACATAGCATAGCGGCAGCATCGGACACCTGCACATCAAAACACCCCCTCATCCTAGCAGCAATGTTCCACTCCTGCCTCTTCCAGCAGCAACCCTAGGACCCCACTTCCCACCACCCCTCCCGGTAAGCAATATGACGCCTGGATTATAAGAAGCACCACCATTTTATAAAAAAAAAGTTTTTTCCTATTTTTCTCCTCAAAATTTGGGGTGCATCTTATAATCCGGAGCGTCTTATAAAGCGAAAAATACGGTATTTTATGCTAAGCTACTTTCATAACCTCACTCTGTCCTTAAGTTTTGCTCACACAGAAATACTTCTCCTCCACACAGTACAATGCCTCTATTGTCCCCCACACTGTATGATGATCCCAAAGTACCACCTCCCATTATGATGTCCCCGCAGCCCTCTCACAGTGTGATGCTCCTATAGTCATCCACACACACAAACACAATATGGACCTTTCACAGTCCACCCCACACTGTATGATGCCACCACTCAGTAGATGCCACCCAAACAGTAGGATACACCCACTACTCCAACAATAATCCCGTAGAAAAGCACCCCAAAAACACAGTCTGATGTCCCCCAAAGTCCCTCTAAATATTATAGTGCCCCACAGCCTTCAACATAGTATGATTCTCTCACACAGCACAATGACCCTAACACATAGTATGATCCTCCCACAGCTATCGACATACAGTATAATTCCCTCAACAGTTGGTAATATGTCACACAAACTCCCGCACGCAGTATGATGCCCCCTCAGCCCCTCCACACAGTATGATGCCCCCACATCCACCCAAAAAGCATGATCCCTCACAATCCCCAACCCAAAGTATGATACCCAAACAGCCACCCACATAGTTTGACTACCCCAAAATGACCCCATACACGGTAAGTTGCACCCACAGTGTCCCCATACACAGTAAGATGGCCCCATATCCTACCACATAGTATGATGCCACCCACAAAAGATATGATGCCTCCTACAGTCCCCTCATAGAGTATGATGCCTCCTTAGCTCATCAAACAGTATGATGTTCCAACAGCCACACACACACAGTGAGATAACTCCACAGCCCCACACATGGACTTCATGCTAAAAGTACATTCCCACACCCGCAAAACAGGTTGACCCTACCACAGTGTCCCTTCCTTGCCCTTCCCTACCCAATGTCCCCCTGTACCCAGATTGAGTGGTGGAGTAGCCAGATTGAACAGTGTTGTCCGCTTCACCATTGACTGCATTCATAGAATCATAGAATCGTAGAGTTGGAAAGGACCTCCTGGGCCATCTGGTCCAACCCCCTGCTCAAAGCAGGATTCGCTAAATCATCCCAGTCAGATGTCTGTCCAGCCTCTGTTTGAAGACTTCCATTGAAGTAGACCTCACCACTTCTCATGGCAGCCTGTTCCACTCATTGATCACTCTGTCAAAAAGTTTTTTCTAATATCTGATCTGTGTCTCCACCCATTCAGTTTCATCCCATTGCTTCTAATCTTTCCTTGTGAAAATGAGAATAAAGATGATCCTTCAACTGTATCTGTGTCCTAGAGATACACATGCAGTTGAGGCCGAGACATTCTTCCAACATCCAGTAACATTGGTACTGTGCCATTCAATCTGAACTGGTTGTAAGGTATGCATATGTACAACACATAATACTTAGCAAATGCAAACATCCACTTGTCCACCACTGAGAACTAATTGATGGATCTTTTTCAAGAATCTTGATCAACACTATGACAATATTTTTTGACAATGATCATAATCACACTTAGTAGTGTCTGTGCTAAGTATTGCAGCATTAATCAAACAGTCCATTCAAACAGTTAATTAGGGGGTGGCTGAGAGCTGGACCCTCACTGATCTTATATTGACGATGCATCTTAAGCCATCAATATTGTGATCCTGAAGAATCCCATTAAAGTGTACATACAAAAATATAGTTGTCTATTGCATGTATATAGATTACAGAATAATAGATATTAAAATATAAATAAAAATAACTGCTTGGATTACCCTGCAATTTAGCTTCGATTCCTACTTTATCTAATCCTTGTGGAAAACCTGCAAAAAATATAAGAGGTCCGTGTGATTAATTTTGCGTTCAAGCAATGAAATTAAAAGCAATAAAGCGCAATGATAAACCATCAATTAAAAACACAATATATTCATAACTGTAGAATCATAGAATCGTAGCGTTGGAAGGGACCTCCTGGGCCATGTGCTCCAACCCCCTGCTCAAAGCAGGATTCGCTAAATCATCCCAGACAGATGTCTGTCCAGCCTCTGTTTGAAGACTTCCATTGAAGGAGAACTCACCACCTCTCGTGGCAGCCTGTTCCACTCATTGATCACTCTAACTGTCAAAAAGTTTTTTCTAATATCTAATCTGTGTCTCCTCCCATTCAGTTTCATCCCATTGCTTCTAGTGTTTCCTTGTGCAAATGACAATAAAGATGATCCTTCTGCAATGTGACAGCCATTTAGATATTTGTAGACAGTTATTAAGTCTCCTCTCAGTCTTCTCTTTTGCAAGCTAAACATTCCCAAATCATAAAAGTTCAGTTATAGATTAGTGAAAATAAAGAAGCAATTTTTCATACTTTCTTCTATACACTCACTAAAATCTATTTACAGTCGTCTTAGTGCCGGGTTTAATTTCAAAGCTGAGACCCACTCTTCAAGTATCTTTTGACCCATTGACATTAACTTTGCTGAGTCACAGTATCTCTGTGCCAAAACTGTGATGATCCAATTATAGTGTTCAACGGCCCCTGTTGACCTTGGTGAGTTATGACCCGGAGTTTTGCTCCTAAAACAGTAGTTAAGTGTTCATACATGTTTATCTTTAGTGTAGATCTGTTCCCTTTTTTAGTGATCCCGTGGATTTGTAACCACCAATTTGTTATTGATTCTGTAAGTAAATGATGCTGTTTTATCTTCACTAGAGTTTCTCAAGTACTGACATGTTTTTTTATTCCTGGTAGAGACCGGGGCCGCTCCATTTAAGCAGTGGCCCCCATCTCTACCAGGAATTTAAAAAAAACATGGCAGAACTTGAAAACTCCATCAAGAGTCCCACAGATCAGACTTGTTGATCGTGAACATAGTGGAGCTGGAGAACAGCCTGTCTAGGAATGATCTCCTGCCTTTTCTTATAATATAACATGAAGCTGCCTGATGCACCTACCTGTACAGCTAATCTTCCACCTCCCCTTGCTTTACAGCTGCCTTTTGGCTTGCTATAGTGATGCAACCCAAAGGACAAATTAAGGGACAGTCATTTAGGCTCATCTTCATTCAGACGTCGTTTTCTTGCACACGGGAAAAAAATGGATCATTTTTCATCAGTGTGCTAGACTCATTTTGCAGTCCATCTGACAGATTTTAGTATCATTGTGACATCTGTTTTATTTGTATGCATAAAAAAACAAACAAACCTATCCTGCCCATTAAACAGACAACACTCACATAACACATAGATGACATCTGAGTGATATCTTTTTTTTTCCCCCACAGAACGCTTGCTTTGAATGGCTGATTTTGTTCCAGTAATTATATCAAAATCAGACATGTATCAGTATTTTTGCTTCTTGCAGACAATCGGACTGCAAACACACAACAAAACAATGGATATATAAAAGCACCCATAGAATAAATGGGGAACATATCAGTGAAAAGCACAGACAGATCATGTAAGTGAAACACAGATATCTGAATGAGGCCTAAAGCTTAAGATTTCTAAGCATTTGAATCAGCTCACTACTTTCACAACTAACCGATGCAACCAGGTTTTTTGGTTTCAGTTCATTTGTAAAACTGTTTATTTTTTTGCCATTTTGGATAAGACCCAGACTGTTTCCTGGCTGTGCTTTTTGATTACTGTCTGCCCATACCACCATCTGTCTAGCATGTTGCATACGGTATATTATGCCTTCTCTGACCTAAAATTTGTACGACTGTGCTTTTGCTGATTGACTCCGGTACCAAGCTTTACCTCCACTCATGTCTGTATACGATTACGGTACTTTGATGATGCTTATTACACTGATGCAGAGCTGTTTTTCCTTCTAACTATATTAACCAAAGTGTATTAAATGCAAGATTTTTAATATTCCTATATATCATTATTGCTGTTTGTCCTTTGTGCCCCAAAGGTGAAAGCATACCATAATGAGAGGGATTCTTCAGTGCTCTGATGTACAAGAAAGTTGATCTTATCCACTCCAAAGCAATGTTAACATCAGTTATAGTATGTAATGTAATTTCTGCATTCAGATGTTCAACAAGATGCCTGTGCAGGCTGTGGAAATAGGAAACATACATACCGTAATTTTACAGAACAGGACACATTATCTTATTAAAACTGACATTTCACAATTTACTAAATTATCTTACGGAAAAAAAATATTATTTTTAAATGATCTGTTAATAAATGGAGGCCGCAGTCACCGAGATTGAAGATCATGTTTTGTGTTCCCCTAAGCCAGACAGCTGGATCCAACAATGTTGACGTAATAGAAAAGAATAAAATAAAAAAACTTTACAAATAGCTCTGGTACAAGAAGGTCCATTAACCATTCCACATACTAATTAGAGTATATGGATGTCTATAGGTGGCCTCAGTACCTGGAGCAACCAATTTTGTCTCGTCAACTATTAATTGGGCATGAAAGTTGGAAATGTTCTCCAACTTTCAGAAAATATTGTAACTAGTGAAGATCTTCAGCATATCTGAATTTTATAATGGGGCAACAACTTCAATATATAAAATCATACACATAAAACTCTAAGGTAATGACAGTCATAGGACAAATCTTATGCAGATGATCAATCAACAGTTATCGGTACTAAATTTTCCAATAACATGCAGATTGTCATGGGGCAAGTGTGGGAAAACAGGGGACGAGGAACCTGGGCCCCTGAACTGCCCCTCAGGCTAAGGGGGTGCCCTGACTTTCCTTAACTTGGGGGTTCAAATGAAGGTAGTGAGGCCCAAGTCACCGACCTGTCCCTATCTCCTGTTTAGCCCTGAGCTAAACCCCCAACCCCCTCCCCAGTAGGTGAGACAGGGAAAAAAGTGAACTGCACCAACATAACAAAAGGAAAGATAAGACAGACACCTCGGGGTTAAATCAACTAAAAAACAAAACTTAAGCCCCCATTACACACTGCGATATCGCTAGCAATATCGCTGTAAAGTCACCGATTTTGTGACGTAGCAGCGATATTGCTAGCGATATCGCTACATGTGATACTTACCTCCGACTGGCTCCCCCGCTGGTTATCGCTGGTCGCGCGAGAAGGTCCTGGATCATTTCTCGTCGGGCGCTTCCTGCTGGGCTTCCTGTGGCGCCGACGAGCGACGCATGGACGCGGGCGGGAGGACGTCAGGATCACTGCGTCTGACAGGTAAGTAGCGACCCCCGACCCCAGCGATGTCGCAGGTGAGATCTGCCTGTGTGGCAGCTCACTAGCGACCACTTAGCGATGCACCAGCGATCCATATCGTTGTCGGGATCGCTGGTGCATCACTAAGTGTAACGGTACCCTTAGCTTTCTCTGCTGCAATGCAGGTTCCCACCTACCAGTACCAGCTCTAAAAGCAGTGAAGTGGCTAAAAGAAGATCTATCCATTATGGAAACGGCATCACGCTCTCTCCCGCACCTGAAATCCGCTGCTTCGGAGTAACTCTCGACTCTGCCCTGTCCTTCAAACCACACATCCAATCTCTTGCCACCTCCTGTCGTCTTCAACTCAAAAATATTTCTAGAATCCGTCCCTTCCTCAGTCCTCAATCTACTAAAACTCTTGTACATGCCCTCATCATCTCCCGCCTTGACTACTGCAACACTCTTCTATGGCCTCCCTGCTAACTCTCTTGCACCACTCCAGTCTGTCCTCAATTCTGCTGCCTGACTAATCCACCTCTCTCCTCTCCTGTCTCCCCCCTCTGCAAATCCCTCCATTGGCTCCCAATTCCCCAACGAATCCAGTTCAAACTACTAACACTAACCTACAAAGCCATCCACAACCTTTCCCCTCCCTATATCTCTGAACTAATCTCCCAATGTCTTCGCTCACGTAATCTTCAATCCTCTGAAGACCTCCTACTCTCCTCCACACTTATTCGTTCCTCACAGAACTGCCTCCAAGATTTTTCCCGAATATCCCCTATCCTCTGGAATGCCATGCCTCAACACGTCCGATTATCCACCACCCTCGGATCCTTCAAACGGAACCTGAAAACCCATCTTTTCAGGAAAGCCTACAGCCTGCAATAACCATTCTGCTTCTGCCGCCTCACCACCGCCTGAGCTACCGCCTCATCACCACCAGAGCTGCTGCACCCCCGACCTTCTGTCTCTTCCCCACTATGACGTAGAGTGTAAGTCCGCAAGGACAGGGTCCTTCTCCCCCCTGTACCAGTCTGTCATCGTAAATTTGTTTACTGTTAACGATATCTATAACTTTGTATGTAACCCCCCCTTCTCATGTACAGCACCATGGAATTAATGGCGCTATATACAGTTGTGGCCAAAAGTATTGACACCCCTGCAATTCTGTCAGATAATACTCAGTTTCTTCCTGAAAATGATTGCAACCACAAATTCTTTGGTATTATTATCTTCATTTAATTTGTCTTAAATTAAAAAACACAAAAGAGAATGAAGCATAAAGCAAAACATTCAAAACATTGATCATTTCACACAAAACCCCAAATATGGGTCATACAAAAGTGTTGGCACCCTCAGCCTAATACTTGGTTGCACAACCTTTAGCCAAAATAACTGCGACCAACTGCTTCCGGTATCCATCAATGAGTTTCTTACAATGCTTTGCTGGAATTTTAGACAATTCTTCTTTGGCAAACTGCTCCAGGTCCCTGATATTTGAAGGGTACCTTCTCTAAACTGCCATTTTTAGATCTCTCCACAGGTGTTCTATGGGATTCAGGTCTGGACTCATTGCTAGCCACCTTAGAAGTCTCCAGCGCTTTCTCTCAAACCATTTTCTAGTGCTTTTTGAAGTGTGTTTTGGGTCATTGTCCTGCTGGAAGACCCATGACCTCTGAGGGAGACCCAGCTTTCTCATACTGGGCCCTACATTATGCTGCAAAATTTGTTGGTAGTCTTCTGACTTCATAATGCCATGCACACGGTCAAACAGTCCAGTGCCAGAGGCAGCAAAGCAACTCTAAAACATCAGGGAACCTCCGCCATGTTTGACTGTAGGGACCGTGTTCTTTTCTTTGAATGCCTTTTTTTTCTCCTGTAAACTCTATGTTGATGCCTTTGCCCAAAAAGCTCTACTTTTGTCTCATCTGACCAGAGAACATTCTTCAAAAACGTTTTAGGCTTTTTCAGGTAAGTTTTGGCAAACTCCTGCCTGGCTTTTTTATGTCTCGGGGTAAGAAGTGGGGTCTTCCTGGGTCTCCTACCATACAGTCCCTTTTCATTCAGACGCCGACGGATAGTACGGGTTGACACTGTTGTACCCTCGGACTGCAGGGCAGCTTGAACTTGTTTGGATGTTAGTCGAGGTTCTTTATCCAACATCCACACAATCTTGCGTTGAAATCTCTTGTCAATTTTTCTTTTCCGTCCACATCTAGGGAGGTTAGCCACAGTGTCATGGGCTTTAAACTTCTTGATGTCACTTCGCACGGTAGACACAGGAACATTCAGGTCTTTGGAGATGGACTTGTAGCTTTGAGATTGCTCATGCTTCCTCACAATTTGGTTTCTCAAGTCCTCAGACAGTTCTTTGGTCTTCTTTCTTTTCTCCATGCTCAATGTGGTACACACAAGGACACAGGACAGAGGTTGAGTCAACTTTAATCCATGTCACCTGGCTGCAAGTGTGATTTAGTTATTGCCAACACCTGTTAGGTGCCACAGGTAAGTTACAGGTGATGTTAATTACACAAATTAGAGAAGCATCACATGATTTTTCGAACAGTGCCAATACTTTTGTCCACCCTCTTTTTTATGTTTGGTGTGGAATTATATCCAATTTGTCTTTAGGACAATTCTTTTTGTTTTTTCATTTAAGACAAATTAAATGAAGATAATAATACCAAAGAATTTGTGTTTGCAATCATTTTCAGGAAGAAACTGAGTATTATCTGACAGAATTGCAGGGGTGTCAATACTTTTGGCCACAACTGTAAATAATAATAATAATAATAATAAAAGAAGTGGCCAGTCCAATCTTCTAGCTCCACTATTTTATACAGTACATGGAATCAAAAGGAAAAAACACAGATGGCAAAGCCGTTGCAAAATACATCCAGAAAGACATCGGAAATACACTTCAGAGAAAACCTGGTTGGCATTTTCCTAAAGAATCTTCTGCTTAAAAAAATATGTGGCTAAGCTGATGTCTAAAAGATGTAGAGGGTACATACCCTAAGCAAGGAAAGGGACATTTTTGACTAACAACCTATATACCTATATTACACACTTCTTATTGTCCCTGGTACTGCCAATTTGAAAAATAAAATCGCAACATTGACATACAATCTTATTTATCTCTGGCTGATTATACTATTCTTTACATATAATTTTAGCTACAGTACGACTCAGACAAAAGTTAAAATATTTTGTAGGATGGACACTGACCTGCTTTCAATGGTATCCGCTCCATCTAGCATCTGTACATACTTTGCTTTAGTGCTTACCCTTGTCATGATAACTGCTATGGCTGTTGTATCAAACTGACGACAAAAAATTAAATATGTATTTAAAGTATTTCTCTAAAGTAAATATCTATATAACTTCTACAGTTATGGCCAGCAATACGTGTGTCACATGTCAGCAATCTGGTAGGGGAAGGTAGAGTTCCAGTACAGCAAATCTACTTACCTGAGGTCTTCCAGCCCTGCCAATCATCTGCAGCATGTCGGTCTCGCTGTACTCTTGAAACATTCCAGATGCATAATGCATGGTTGATTTTATGATGACTAAATGAGCAGGAAGGTTAACACCCATAGCCAATGTGCTAGTGGTAACTAAGTAAAAAAAATAAGTCTAAGAGCATTAGCAACCTCTAAAAATTAAGAAAGATAATAAATAAATATGCCATAATGTCTGATTTAGAGGACTGTACCAAAGAAAGCCATACAGCTTTAGGCCTCTTTCACACGCCCGTGTCTCCGGTACGTATGGTGAGTTTTCACACGTACCGGAGACACTTACACACATAGACTCATTCAAGTAAATGGGTCTGTGCACATGTCAGTATGCTTCCACGGACCATGTGTCCATGGCCAAAAACACGCTGACATGTCCGTTTTTTACTGGCAGCATGGGCCGCAAAACGCCCCGCACACATACACATGGATGACACTGGGATCTCATCTGTGTGACACGTACCGGCGCCTGAGAAGCAGCGGTACAGTAAGCGCTGATCCCCAGTGCTGCGTGCTGAAGACCGCTCTCATCATTCTCTCCTGCTCTGTCAGCGATCAGCGTGAGCAGGGGAGAATGATGATAGTTATATTCAAGTGATAACAATAAGACCAGGTGCTATATATATATATGTATATAGGTGGGCACCATGAAAAATATGACAGGAATATGATAACTGGGTGCAACACTGTGCCAAGAAGATTAAATAACAAAATGGGAGAAAAGAGACACAGGAAAACATGCACACAACAGCAGAATGTCCTGCTGCAAATTGTCCATATGTTTATACCAAACATTTTATGCATATTATATGGTGATAGAGGGCATTGTTGTGAATGCATATTTTGAAACACTTATTGATATAAATATTTCTTCTTTTGTATACTGCATGTGTTCTCCACCTGCCCACTTTTGTTCCAATTGTGGTTTTTAATTGTTTTTATTGTACACTTGGATCTCTCTAGCTATTGTATGTCAATAAAAGCCTTTTTTCTCATGGACATTCTGCTGTTGTGTGCATGTTTTCCTGTGTCTCTTTTCTCCCTTTTTGTTAAATAAGAGCAGGTGCGGCGGACTATTGCTTCCATCAACCTACACCTGCTGCGGCTAATAACAGTGACAGCAGGAGCGGCTGATGAGAGTATTCACCAGCCATCTGCGCTATAAATAAATAAAAAAATCCGCTGTGGGTTCTACTGTATTTTCTATAACCAGCAAGGCAAAACTCACAGCTCGGGGCAGCAACCATCAGCTGTCAGCTTTAGCAAGGTTGGTTATCAAGAATAGAGAGGTACCCACGCTGCTTTTTTGAATTATTTAAATAAATAATTAAAACGGCGTGGGGTCCCCCCCATTTTTGAAATCACGTAGCGGCCAGTACCTAAACCTTGTCCCCAGTTCCGGAGTGGCCAGTGCCTGAACCATGTCCCCTGATCCTGGAGTGGCCAGTGCCTAAACATTGTCTCCTGGTCCGGGAGCAGCCAGTCCTGTTCCCAAAGTCCCTTGGTCCCAGTGTGGCCACTGCATGAACACTATACCCCAGTCCATGAGTGGCCTAACCCTGATCCTGAATCCTAGACCAGCATGTCTGAACTAAGCCCTAAAGTAGTGCATGCATACCTGACCCCTAGGGTCAGCAGCTGCAGTACCGGGTTCTGCCCAGAAGTGGTACCTGGTGGCTACCTGTCATACAATCATGACCTCACCAGTGTCACAGTGGGTCAACAAATCCACGTGCACCAAGGCTGGGCCTAACAGTCTTGTCAGCCTAGCTAAGGCCGCAGCTCTAATGTAGCAATACCTTCACAAGTGGCAACATGCAATGTACTTACATTCACTTCAATGACTGTCCTCTTCCTAATCTAACGTTTGACAATCAATTAGCTAATTAACCTTAGTCTGCATTCCTATTATCAATATATCATACCTAAAGCGACCAAAATAATAATAATTATAATTTAGAAAAAAAAAAAGCAGAAATAAAAAACAGACTGGTATATTCAAACTGATTCACTTTGACTTGATGGAAATGAATCCGATGATTCATTCTCCATAGTTTCATATATAAATATAAAAAAGAGGGTGAATTTAACCGAAGGCTGGGTGCACATGTTGCAGTTGTGTTATGTTTTTGTGCCACAATTGCAGCTAAAACACATTGTTTTGCAGCAGTTCACAAAAATGTCTGCTAAAATGTTCCAGTTCTACTGTGACTGTAACAATTAAAAACATGTAAAGGGTATGTGTGCACAATACAGATTTGCTTTTATAAAATTCTGCACAGATTCTGCCTCTCTTGGCAGAGAACACAATTGAAATTCCGCGTGGTTTTTATGTGGATTTGTATGCATTTTTGTAAGCTAAATAAAGATATATTATTTAACAAAAAAAAAAAGAATAGTGATGTAATTTCCTTGTCCAATCTTTTCTTTTTCAATCTCAATTGAAGACCATAATATCATTAAATACCATGTTCAAATATAATGTTTAAACACACAAAGTCCAGTCTTCACAGGTCATATTTTCGGGATTTCCTTAGTATTGTATAAATAATGGAATTATCATCAAGGCATAAGAAACCTTGCAATACTAAGGAAATTCTGAAAACATTATCTATTGGGCGGTCCGTGAGGATTCGAGTTTGGGAATCACTGGCTTGTGTCATTAAAAGCTGTCCTCATTGTTTCCAAATAGTTTTGAAAAATTTGATGCTTAGAATAATTCTTTTGCTATGTACGTACAAAGTACTGGTAGGTCTCCGACAGTAAAGATTGCTTCAATTATTTTTCTATCTGATACATCCACACCGGCATGGTGGTATCCCACACCATACAGCACAAGATCTGCAATGATATTGGTAGATTAATGCACTTCCATATATAAGCAGGTCTTCTTTTCCAACAACTTTAAAACTACAATATTAACGTTTTGTTTGAAATCTCATCGTGTTTAGTAGAGACCGCATTATACACCTGCAACTCTGAATATGCTCACATTGCTACAATTTGGGGCAGATATTATTTAACAGTGAACAAATGCGATATATTGGCATTGCACAAGGGATGCAGACTATTGTTCAGAAGACACCTGGGGAAGAAGACCGGCCAGGATAGGAAGACATGCAAAGTAGGTGTCTGGAAGACTCACATGTGAGTGTTGCACAGGGAGACCATGTTAGAAAAGCCATAATTGTGAGGGTGTAGAAATCCAGCCACAAACTAGTAGGGGAAAGGGCAAAGTTTCAACGCAAACCTAAGGCTGGCCATACACATTAGATAGCTGTTGGCCAAATGATGCTTACAAAAATGCACTCCCATACAGAGGAGCACTTGGTTGGAATTTTCTTAGCTAAAGCGACTGGCTGACATGCCAGCCAGCAGCATATTTCAGGGATAACAATGAGATTGGCTGTACGAAATCGGACATGGGTGATCAACATCTTTCCCGACCATTAGTCAGCCTGCGCCTCCATACACATTAGAATGTAGGAAGAACCAGTCGATAAACGCAAGTTCAGATGATTTATTCTAATGTGTATGAGGGTCTTTAGTCACAATTTAAAGCCAGAGTGCAACCCCAACACCAGCACAGTTTTGGTGGCTTCTGCTGCAACAGAGTGAGGCATGAAGACAGCTCAAGTATTGCATTTGAAGAGTAATGGCCCATTTAGAAGGAGAGATGATCGGAGAAGAAGCATTCATACTAAACACTTGTTCCCGACTATTGACCCATTTACATAGGCCAGCAAATACCTGGCAAACAAGCAAAACACTCGTTAGTTTTGTGATCATTTTTAAGCTGGCTTAAAGAACATTGGTATTGGTGGAAACAGGACATGGGTTGCCGATAAAATTATGTTCTATGCGTACAGAACGACTGTACCAGTGATCATACTGTGCGCAGAGAATTGTGATAGGCCTGTCTAAACGAGACCAATAAACTGATCTCCTTGGTGTCTTTTAGATCAGTGGTTACTGATCAGCTTGCATGTAGCCGATCAGCAGTCGATTTACCGGCCATAGTCAGAACACGTAAACCCAGAAAAAGTACCGTAAGTCATCAGTTAAAAATGCACCTGGAGAAAAAATTGCATAATCTAATAGAATAGGAAATCAAAGAATATATTGAATTGTTGTGACTATTAGAATTTGTATAAAGGGAATCAGGTCATTATTTCCTAGTATATTGATAGTACCCTGAAATAGGGCTTGGGCAGCCCTTTCAGAATATGTAACATTTGTTGCTCTACCTTGCTCCGTTGTGTTGCTGTAAGCTCCAGATAATACAGAGTCACGCACTGTCAAGTATATGTAAATCCCCCACTCATAATCCCATCCACTCCTCTGCGCTGAAGTCAGTGATAGTTAAGTTATAGCTGCATAGAAATACATGCTGCCACTGTCAGTTCAGGAGAGACGCCGGCCAGTCCGAGGATTGCAATGCAATCCTCAAGCGAATAATACAGCAATTTGACTGCACCCCATCACTGACGTCAGTGCACATTGGTGGGTGGGATTATGGGTGTTTATAGGGGTGAATATTTACTTTGTACTTACATACTCTTGACTAGCTGGTGCACGACTCTGAGTTGTCCGGGCTTACAGTAAGACAACGGGACAGAATAGAGCAATAAATGTTATATATTCTGAAAGGGCTTCCTAAGCCCTACTTCGTGATACTGTTAGTATGCTATGAAAAAATCATCTGACAGATTTCCTTTAACCTGTTCAACACTGGGCCATTTTTTCACGTTCATAACAAGGCACATTCTTCGTGATACATATATCTAAGCTTTATGTCATTTTTATATTCATATTCTTTAAGTTTTTGGAAATATTGGGTGAAAATGCAAAAAAATCAAATCTAAATATGCAGTTACATTTCACACTAAAATATGATTTAAATATTTAGTTTTGCATCGAGTCCTCTATAAAGATATAAAAGACGTTTAGATGGCATTGAAACTTTTTTTTTCATGCTAATTTTCCTTATAACTAGGACTGGCATATATAATCCCAATTACAGGGCAAATTCAGACTCCTGAATGCACCAGGTCTGCCAACACCCATCAGCTCCTGCACATTTCTGACATGCAATGATCACATAAGAGCAGAATGAGAGTAGGAAGCAGTATTGGAGTAAGTGCACACAAAGTTTTTTGAGGACTTTGTTTATGTAAGTCGGCTTAAAAAAAAAGCCTGATAAATAGCTTCAGAAACAGTTTGTATTTATTTCCATTGTAAAACAATTTTGCTGTTCGTATTTTCATTTCTTTTTACATTTTTTTCCCCTCTATTAGTTTTGAAAAACGCCTGGTGGAAAGGAGGTGCATGTAAAATCTTGGAAGCAGCTCCTGATAGAATCAACTATGCACTATCCAATCAAAAAGGCATCAAAACAAAAACAAAAAAAAAAAAAGAAAAACTCTTCCAAGATGCTTCTAAAGCTTTTTGAAAAAACTTCAGGAAACAAAAAAAACTCCTAGGATTCCTCAAAGAAAGGGCGTTACCTGAAGCGATTTCCACTAGAAAACTCGTCGTGTTTGACCACATCAAAAAAAAAGGAAAGCCATGTACACAACCGTCACTGCTTGTTATTAACCACATGACCACAGTAGCAAAAAGTAAGAGACTGCCATACCATTAGAATTAGAAGAAACCTACCGCGCAATTTAGAATCTTTTACAGAATTGACAGCCATCAGAAGCCTAGCATTGTAGGAAGACAAAAAATATTTCAACTAGTAAATTCAATGTATAAATTGCTTTTCATTAATACATATTGGACATAGGGAAAACAATTCATAGCATTTTTGTGATATACGCTCGCATTTCTTTCTTTGTTCTGGCCATTAAGAATCATTTGTCTGAAAAAGGTTTAATACCTTTTGTACCCTCAATCATTAATCTGGCAGCAGGTATCAGCTATTTAACCCCTTCACCCCCAAGGGTGGCTTGCACGTTCATGACCGGGCCAATTTTTACAATTCTGACCACTGTCCCTTTATGAGGTAATAACTCTGAAACGCTTCCATGGATCCCGGTGATTCTGACACTGTTTTCTCGTGACATATTGTACTTCATGATAGTGGTAAAATTTCATTCAAATAACTTGCGTTTATTTTTGAAAAAAACGGAAATTTGGCGAAAATTTTGAAAATTTCGCAATTTTCCAACTTTGAATTTTTATGCCCTTAAATCACAGAGATACGGCACACAAAAAACTAATAAGTAACATTTCCCACATGTTTACTTTACATCAGCACAATTTTGGAACCAAAATTTTTTTTTGTTAGGAAGTTATAAGGGTTAAAAATTGACCAGCGATTTCTCATTTTTGCAACACCATTTTATTTTTAGGACCACATCACATTTGAAGCCACTTTGAGGGGTCTATATGATAGAAAATACCCAAAAGTGACACCATTCTAAAAACTGCACCCCTTAAGGTGCTCAAAACCACATTCAAGAAGTTTAGTAACCCTTTAAGTGCGTCACAGGAATTTTTTGAATATTTAAAAAAAAAAAAAATGAACATCTAACTTTTTTCACAAAAAAAATACTTCAGGTTCAATTTTTTTTATTTTACCAAGGGTAACAGGAGAAATTGGACTGCAAAAGTTATTGTGCAATTTGTCCTGAGTACGCTGATACCTGATATGTGGGGGGGAACCACTGTTTCGGCGCATGGCAGAGCTCAGAAGGGAAGGAGCGCCTTTTGACTTTTTCAATGAAAAAATTGGCTGGAATTCAGATTGGACGCCATGTCACGTTTGGAGAGCCCCTGATATACCTAAACAGTGGAAACCCCCTACAAGTGACCCCATTTTGGAAACTAGACCCCCCAAGGAACTTATCTAGATATGTGGTGAGAACTTTGAACCCACAAGGGCTTCACAGAAGTTTATAACGTACAGCCGTACAATTAAAAAATCATATTTTTTCCACAAAAATGATCTTTTCACCCCCAATTTTTATTTTCCCAAGGGTAACAGGACCCTAAAAGTTATTGTGCAATTTGTCCTGAGTACGCTGATACCTCACATGTGGCGGGTTTTTATGTTTGGCAGCTGTCATACGCTAAAAGACGCTTTTTATTGTAAGAATAGTTTTTGCATCACCACATATTGAGAGCTATAATTTTTCCGTATTTTGACCCACCGAGTCATGTGAGGCCTTATTTTTTGCAGGACGAGTTGACGTTTTTATTGTTACCATTTTCGGGCACATGACATTTTTTGATCGCTTTTTATTCCGATTTTTGGGACACAGAATGAACAAAAACCAGCGTTTCATGAATTTCTTTTGGGGAGGTGCGTTTACACCGTTCCGCGTGCAGTAAAATTAATAAAGCGGTTTTATTCTTCGGGTCAGTACGGTTACAGCGATACCTCATTTAGGTCTTTTTTTATGTTTTGTCGGTTTTATGCAATGAAAACTATTTTATATAAAAAATAATAATTTTTGCATCGCTTTATTCTGCGAGCTATAACTTTTATATTTTTTCGCTGATGATTCTGTATGGCAGCTCGTTTTTTGCGGGACAAGATGACGTTTTCAGCGGTACCATGGATATTTATATGCGTCTTTTTGATCGCGCACTATTGCACTTTTTGTTTGGCGGTATGATAATAAATCATTATTTTTTACTTCGTTTTTTATTTTTATTTTTTAAGGGGTCCGCTAAAGGGGTTAACTAATGGGACAGTTTTATAGGGCAGGTCGATACGGACGCGGCAATACCTAATATGTGTACTTTTATTGGTTTTTTTGTTTTTTTTTCCAAAAAATAGATTTATTGGGGGAATTTTTATTTTTTCTTCTAATATATTTGGCGATTTTTTAAAATTATTTTACCACTTTTTTTTTAACTTTATTACATAGTCCCAGGTGGGACATCACTGTCCTGTGACAGATCGCTGATCTGTCACATCACAGATCACTGTGACAGATCAGCGATCTGTCACATCACAGATCACTGTGACAGATCAGCGATCTGTCACAGGCACTGCTGCAGACTTCCTCATGCCTGCGCTTTGCAGGCACTGAGGAAACCAGCTCCCTGCAGGCCCCCGAAGGCCCCCGTCACCATCTTGGATTCAGGGGCCTGCAGGGAAGGAGCCCCCCGCAGCAGCGCTGCACATTGCACTGCCGTGGGGGGCTCAGGGAAGCACGGAGGGAGCCCCCTCCCTGCCGATGCTTCCCTTTAACCCCCGGTACACCGCGATCATGTTTGATCGCTGTGTGCAAGGGGTTAACGTGTCGGGGCGGTACGTGATAATTAGCTGTCACCCGACCGCGATCAGCGGCGCTCACCACGTGGGCACCGCGAATCGCTGAGACGTACTATCCCGTCCATGGGCATAGGGGCCCGGGTCCCATGGACGGGATAGTACGTCTGATGTCAGGAAGGGGTTAAAGAGGTTGTCTTCAATTTCAACATTAGGATCGGTCATCAATGTCTGATTGGTGGTCGTGCGATTTCCAGCACACCCGACTGTTCAGCCCATTCTGTGCAGCAAGATATTTTTTAACTGCTGTTTCAGCTATGGCCATTAGGTGTCATAGTTGCCCTACTCTTTCTTATTTATGTGTTTGGAATCTTCTGTTTCCCTAAATGGTTAACTGTTCAGCACCGCCCTTTTTCCTTCCCGGGTTTGCAGCATGTAACCATTTCTGACGGAGTCTGATGTGTTCAGGTCCCTGCAAAACCACAGCTTATAACAAGCGGATTCCGGTAAGGTTTAATGCAATTATGTGCTATGCATCTGTGTTAGCAGCCATAATGCAGCCCCCCATGATAGTTATATGCATCCTCTGGTCAGTAAATGCAAAGCTGGCAGCCATTAGTTGTTTTAGATATCTCTTTCACTGCTTTGTATGTTGTATTGCTCAGCTTCTATATAATGCATGCTACTGATATAACAGCATCCTGTATCATTGCTACTGTTGTGATAGTACCCTATATTGCTGTGATATTGCCTACCAGGACTGACATGCTGCATTATCTGTTTCTTATAGTTTTTACCTGAATCATCCATATCTGTGGACAACAATCTCTGATATCATCTACAACTTTGTACAACAACAACCCCTGATCTCATCTACTACTGTGTTCTACTATACCATCTGTTATCATCTTCCATTTTTGTCCATATCATTCCAATAAATAATAGACTTAAGCACCCATACAGTCTTGTTACTGGGAGTGGATGAAAGGTTTAGCCGTATGCGGTAATCCACATAGCGTCATTCGTGGAAGAAGGCAGAACACCGGCAATCAGCTGTTTTTGGTGCCGGCAGATGTCAGCCTGCTCCATCTATTGATAGTGGCCACAGCTGGGTGCTGCAGATCTGCCACTTAATTCAATCACTATTAGTAAATGGAGCAGCTCCGTAACTGAGCACTTTCTGACAGTCACCAACAAGAGCTGATGAGCGGGGATGCTGAGTGTCAAACCCCCAACGATCAGAAATTGATGACCTAATGACCTATACTAAGAATAGGTCATCAATGTTGAATTAGTGGATAACCTGTTTAATCTTAAAGCAGTATAATGTAGGGGAAGAGAACCTGATTCCAAGGATGTGTCACTTGCTCAGCAGCTTTCTGTAGTTTGAATACAATCAGTGTCTCTTCAGCAACAGATTATCACTGCAGAACTATGTGTCCCATGACAGGCAGTCAGGCTAATCTGTGCAATCTCACCCCCATCACTGTTTAGCAGCTTGCTGACAATATGCAGAGTACACAGGAAGCTGAAAATCAGTGGTGTGTGGGGCCGGGTTTATATACAGCTCAAAACCAGTGATTCTATCAAAACTGTGCTAGCAGTCCAGTAGATTGCTGGAATCAGAGACTCTGCCCCCACATCATGCTGCTCACTGATTCTATAGCAAAAACCTGATGACAGATTTCCTTTAACTACACTGCAGAGTCGCTGTCAGTCAGTGCTGGGGCACAGTTACAGCTGCTGCTCACTACGTACTAAGCAGTCACTGAAGCCGCAATGGACATGCCTTTGACTGAAATCCAGAGACTACTGGGAGGAATAAAGTTAATTTCCTCCTGGCAGCTGGGCTCTCAGTGCGGCGGCTGCTGCACAGCTTTAGAACAATATTAACCTACATATTGACCCTACGTCTGCAGGTTAATAGCAATATTTGACATGAAAATTAAGCATGTAGAAATCACATTTCAACAGCCATGCCATTTTCATCTTAGTCAAGATTACATTCAAAGGTAACACCCATAAATAGATAGCACAGGATCCAGGGTTCACTACAGGCTGTTGCTACAGTTCACATCCTCCTACTCCCTGAGCAATGACCACTGCACAGATCATGCCTACAAAACCATTTAAAATAAGGAAATGCACCTCTCCTGACTATTGTTTCCTTGTAGCATCTGTAATGCATATCTCTGAAAGATCAGGCAAGATGGATGTCCCCATAATCATGTATAGTAAATAAAATAAAAAATAAAATCGGCAATTACAAAATATAAAGAAATTAGAAAAAAACAATAGGGTATAAATATGACATTAAAAAAACAAACAAACAGAATTCAGGCAAAAAAAACACCATCTTCCATGACTTGCCCATATTTAAAACTAGCTAAAGAGCCGGGCGCTGCCCGGGCATAGTAACTAACTACGGTTAGTTATAACAAATATAACAAATTATAATGATTATATCTATATATATATATAAAGCTGAGTGTAGAGCCCCACCGACTCCACATAGCCACATTCACTATAATATCCCACATCATCCCGTCAGCCAGAGCTACCGGACTACTACCCCTAATATCCCACATTGTCCCGTCACCCAGAGCCACCGGACTACTACCCCTAATATCCAACATCATCCCGTCAAAGCCAACTGACTACTACCCCTAATATCTCACATCATCCTGTCAGCCAGAGCCACCGGACAACTACCACTAATATCCCACATCATCCTGTCACAGCCGCCGGACTGCTACCCCTAAAAGCCCACATCATCCCATCAGCCTGAGCTACCGGACAACTACCACTAATATCCCACATCATCCCATCACAGCCGCCGGACTACTACCCCTAATATCCCACATAATCCCGTCAGAGCCACCGGACTACTCCCCCTAATATTCCGCATCTTCCCATCAGCCAGAGCCACCGGACTACTCTCCCTAATATCTCACATCATCCCGTCAGCCTGGGGTCAGAACCAGAGCGCTGAGTGGAACGGTCCTAACTTCCACACAGGGGATCCCTTTAAGAGAGGCCTGGCGTCAGAACCAGAGCGCTGAGTGGATTTGCCCTGACTTCCATACCAATGATCCCTTTTATAGAAGCCTGGGGTGAGACTCAGAGCGCTGAGGGATTTACCCTAACTTCCATACCAGAGATCCCTTTAAGAAAGGCCTGAGGTCAGAACCAGAGCGCTGAGTGGATTTGCCCTTACTTGCATACCAATGATCCCTTTAACAGAAAACTGGGGTCAGAATCAGAACGCTGAGGGATTTGCCCTAACTTCCGTACAGGAGATCCCTTTAAGAGAGCCTGGGGTCAGTACCAGAGCATTTGAAGGCAATTGCCCTGACTTCCATCCCAGGGATCCCTTTAAGAGAGGCATGGGGTCAGTACCAAAGTGCAGAGTGGATTTGCCCTAACTTCCATACCGGGGATCCCTTTAAGAAAGCCTGGGATCAGAACAAGAGCGCTGGATGGATTTGCCCTGACTTGCATACCAATGATCCCTTTAATAGAACCCTGGGGTCAGAATCAGCGCTGAGGGATTTTCCCTAACTTCCATACAGGAGATCCCTTTAAGAGAGCCTGGGGTCAGTACCAGAGCATTTGAAGGCAATTGCCCTGACTTCCATACCGGGGATCCCTTTAAGAGAGGCATGGGGTCAGAACCAAAGCATTGGATGGATTTGCCCTGCCTTCCATACCGGAGATCCCTTTAAAAAATGCCTTGGTTCAGTACCAAAACGCTAAGTGGATTTGCCCTAACCTGCATACCAATGATCCCTTTAAGAGACCCTGGGGTCAGAACCACAGAACTGAGTGGAATGGTCCTAACTTCCATACCGGGGATCCCTTTAAGAGAGGCCTGAGGTCAAAACCAAAGTGCTGGAAGGATTTGCCCCGACTTCCATACCGGAGATCCCTTTAAGAGGGAAGATGTGCCTATGGGATGGAAGTTGTGTGATTTGTATATGGGCATGGGTGGGGTTTTTTTCATTTCTGTCATGTGTTCTGTGCTCCTGTCTGGGGAGCAGACAATGGCTGGGAGCTTATGTTCCCAGGGATGCTAGATTTCTCCCACCATGTCAGTGTCTGCTGAGGTGTTGTCAACTGGGAAAACTTGCTCATAGCAACGAATCACAGCTCAGCTTCTTTTAACCAGCTCTGGTGAAATGAGAGATGCTTAGTGATTGGTTGCGAGGAAAACTGTTGCTCATAGCAACCAATCACAGCTCAGTTTCTTTTGAACAGCTCTGGTGAAATGAAAGATGCTTCGTGATTGGTTGGTGTTACACACATACATACATTCATTTTTATATATAGATGTGTTTTCCACACAGTATTGAAATGTGCCAGATCAGAGGGAATGGCCTTAATGAAAAGGGGTGTGGATAAAGCCCCCGTCACACACAGCGAGATCGCTAGCAAGATCGCTGCTGAGTCACAAGTTTTGTGACGCAACAGCGACCTTACAAGCGATCTCGCTACGTGTGACAGGTAGCGGCGACCAGGCCCCTGCTGTGAGATCGCTGGTCGTTTAGGAATAGTCTGGACATTTTTGTGGTCGTTGAGGCCCCGCTGGGTAGCATGCATCGTTCTGTTTGACACCTAACCAACGACCTCGCTAGCAACTTGAAGCGAGAAACATAGGCGTGTTTAAGCGGTGCCTTTTCCGCGCCCCTCAGCTCCGATTGGTGGTCGCTACTGCGTTCTGATTGGCGTCCTTGCCCTTAAAGAAGGCAACACAGTGGCACTTTTCTTCATTGTTCCTGACCCCGTGAAGAAGGCAGCATAGCAGCGTTTGTGTTCGTTGTCCCTTCTTGATGGTTACAGATCGAAGTAGCGTTCTCCGGCTGCGACTCCACACTGATTTTTCTATTCATCAACGGTTCTTCTAATCACAGTAGGTATCATTTGGGGTCTCAACTGCGTTTCCATTATCACAAATTTATAGAACAGATACCAATTATCTGCTTTCATTGCTCTGGTTGGAGGGAGGGTGTGGTTTCTTTGTCTGTGAGTATGTTTAATGCCTGGTCAGCCATTTTAGGTGGTCTTGTGTGCACGCACCCAACCCCCAACAAAACAACTATTGTAACTTTTTTGTTTCAGTTTGCACCATCATGAACAATGCGGAGTGTGCTGTCGTGGTTGCTGCATTGCTTGTTGAGGAAGCTCGGCATCAAGAAGAGTCACGGATGCAGGAGAGGCGTTCAAAAAGAAAGCGTCGCATGTGGACAAGAGAATGGCTGCAGAAGAGGTCCGAATTGTCCCACATGCAGCTGGTGAAAGAGCTTCAGGATAAAAATCCTCATGATTTCCGCAATTATCTGTGGATGTCTGAGGAATCCTTTACATTTTTACTTGAAAAAAATACTCCACTAATCAAACGCAAGGATACAGTGATGCGTGCTGCCATCCCAGCATATGAAAGATTGGCAGTCACGCTGCGATTCCTGGCCACCGGACGCTCCTTGCAAGACTTGCATTTTTCTTCCGCCATTTCAAGGCCACTGCTGAGCGTTCTCATTCCGGAAACGTGTAAGGCGATTTTTAGTTGTCTTCGGAGCTACATGGAGTTTCCCACCACGGAGGTGGAATGGAGCAAGATCGCCAACGATTTTGATCAGCTGTGGCAGTTCCCTAACTGTGGTGGGGCTTTGGATGGTAAACATATCCGTATAACTCAACCACCTAACAGTGGATCATATTTCTTCAACTACAAGGGCTATTTCAGCATCATCCTGATGGCCCTTGTAAACGCAAACTACGAATTCATTTATGTTGACGTTGGAATGAACGGAAGGGTTTCCGATGGAGTTTTGGAGAATACGTTTGTATAAATCTGAACTTCACTTGCCTCCCAACTCTGAGACTGGAGGAAACCTGAACTTTGTTTTTATTAGCGATGAGGCCTTCCCGCTTCATCCCAATCTTATAAAACCTTTCCCTCAAAAAAACTCTCACACCGGAACGAAGAATTTATAATTACCATTTATCAAGGGCACGTCGTGTTGTCGAAAATGCATTTGGAATCTTGGCTAATTGCTTTCGGGTTTTGCACACACCCATTAACATGAAACTTGAGTCTATTGACTCTGTTGTTTTGACCTGTTGTGTGCTTCACAATTTTCTTCGCCGGCGGGATTCAATTTCATACTGTCCTACTGGCTTTGTGGACTCTGTGAACCAAAGTAATGGAGAAGTTCAGCTCGGCGAATGGCGGGCAAACGAACACGCAATTGCTGGCCTTCGACCTTTGGGACCCAGAAGAAACACACAGGATGCGAAGACCTGCAGAGAAAAATTACTGTTATTATTTTAACGGTCCCGGTGCTGTTAATTGGCAGCACCAGAAATTATAGTGGACTACTACTGAGATAGTTAACAGTACTTTCATTTTTGTACATATTTGTACAAAAACACATTATATTATGTGTTTTTTGCTTATGGATTTTTATGTTTCTCTTCAGTATTTTACAGTTTTCTAATGCTTTGTCTAATAAATTTTGTTTTTTACTTTGGAAAACCTTGGTTTCTCATTGTTTCTGTTGTAAGGGCCCTTATTATTATTATTATTATTATCATTGGCATAAACGTGGTACTGGAATCCGTGGGACTTTATGTGTCGCCCCAGGCCAAGTGAGAATATTAGGGGTCCTAGAACAGAGCCTTGGGGGACTCCAACAAAGAGAGGGTGGGATGAGACGGTAGTCTGGGAGTGGGACACGCTGAATGTGCGATTGGAAAGGGCGGGGTTTTTAATGCCAAATGAGGAGAGGATCTGTATTAGGAGGCAGTGGTCAACTGTCAATTTTGTAAAGTGGTCAATTTAGGTCAAGGCTGTCTCGGTGGAGTGATGGGGGCGGAAACCATATTGTAGATTGTCAAAGCGCAAGTTAGATGAGAGATGGGAGGAAAGTTCAGCGTGGATGTGCTGCTCTTAAACCAACGTATTCTCAATTGTATACCGATATATACATAAAAACATACATATTCCTATACATACACATCTACACACATATATACAAACACACATATACACACACCCACATATACACATTCAAACTCATAGACAAACATGTATGCATACATATATAGTCATATGGATATATATCTATTTAGAAAAAGAGATATATATCCATTCACTAAACAACCTTCATTCAGCATCCCAGTGTTATTTTATGACCTCAGAAGGTATATAGATGAAGCATCAATTTCAGGACGCAATTGCGTCGCAGTAATGAAAGTGAAATCCGCCGCACGTCAATTACACTGGGCGGAGCTGATGCGTCGTGGGCGTGTCTTACAACGCTATTGCGGCCTAGTCTGTTTTCAGAGGCGTTAAAATGGCGGCCAGGCGACGTGCATCACCGTGGGGGGAGGCTGAGGTGCGTTACCTCATCGAAGAAATGGATGCCCGAGATTACCACTGTGCAGAACAGTATGAGCATCCAGTTCTGCACAAGCAGGCTGTGCTGCACAGGATTAAGCGTGGCCTGGCAACACACTTTGGGATTCACCGCTCCACCACGCAGATACGCAAAAAGCTGGCAGATCTGCGTTACAGATCGCGTGACCGCCTTGCCAGCATACGCTCACAGAGCGCATCCCATCGTGGTGAGTGTTGTTATAAATAGCCGTCATAAGTTTGCCTCCATCAGCAGCACTCACTGCACTTCTGAGATATAAATGGCAGAGGCCTTGTGCTGCGCCTGTCATACTGCTGATCTGACACATCGCTGTGTGACGTGCGAGATTGGCGATCTGACACATGCCAACGATGCCCCCCCCGTGGACAATGTAATGATTAAAAAATGTAAAAAAATGGGAATAATGTAAAAAATAAAAAAAGCTTAAGGCTATGTGCCCACGTAGCATTTTATTCCGGACACTAAAAACCGGACTCCTTCCCAGAAATCGCGCGTTTTTTTTCCGCGCGATTTCACCGCGATTTTCGAGTGCGATATTCAAGCACTTTCCAAGCGATTTGAAGCATCGCTTGAAAAGTGATTGACAGGTTGGTCACACTCGTCAAACATAGTGTTTGACAAGTGTGAGCAGCTTTTTAATATTGAGGCCGCCTATGCGGCCTCAATAGTAAAAGATAGAATGTTAAAATGCAAAAAAAAATAAAAAAATCGGGGTATATTTACCTTCCGGCGTCCCGCGCTGTCTCAGCGGCGCTCCCGTTCCCAGCGATGCCTTGCGAGACCTGTGATAACGTTGGTCTCGCGTTGCTATAGCGATCTCGCGAGACCACGTCATCACAGGACCTTGCCGCAAGGCATTACTGGGAACGCTGAGGCCGGGAATGCAGCGCGGGACGTCGGAAGGTAAATATACCCCGATTTTATATTTTTTATTCTTTTTTTTACAGGGGTATGGTACCCAGGGCCTGGAGGACAGTCTCCTCTCCTCCACACCGTGGGTACCAACCGCACATGAGACGCTTAACTTCCCGCATGGTGGGCATAGCCACATGCGGGAAGTAAGTGATTCTCATGCATCCCTAAGGGTGCGGAATCGCAGCAATTCTTTGCGATTTCGCACAAAAGAATGACCATGCTGCGATTTTTTCCGCGATGCGATTCCACCGCGGAAAAAAGCGCAGCATTAGCACAGCATGTGCGGAATGCCATAGGAATGCATGGGGGGCATTCTGTACACGATTTTTAAACGTTTTCGCGCCCAAAAACGCTTAAAAATCGCTACGTGGGCACACAGCCTAACAAATATTAAGAAAAAAAAAAATCCTCCCTAACAGAATATTTTGGAAAATAAAAAAACAAACAGAAAAACATATTTAGTATTGACACGTTCGTAACTTCCCGCCCTATTAAACTGTCCCATTTGTTAACCCCTTAACACACCCCCTGATATATGGAGCATTATTTGGACCCATCAGACACTGGAGCATCATCCATGAGGCCCTTCATATACTGGAGCATTTAAAATGGGCCAGATTATATATGGAGCATTATTTGGGGCCATCATACACTGGAGCATTACAATTGGGTACATCTGATACTGGAGCAGCATTTACGGGGCCCATTATACACTGGAGCATTAGAAATGGGGCCCATTGTATAGTGAGCATTATTTGGGGCCATCATACACTGGAGCATCATCCATGAGGCCCATCATATACTGGAGCATTCCAATTGGGGGACATCCAATACTGGAGCAGCATTTACGGGGCCCATTATACACTGGAGCATTAGAAATGGAGCATTATTTTTGGCCATCATACACTGAAGCATCATCCATGAGGCCCATCATATACTGGAGCATTCCAATTGTGGACATCTGATACTGGAGCAGCATTTACGGGGCCCATTATACACTGGAGCATTAGAAATGGGCCCCATTGTATAGTGAGCATTATTTGGGGCCATCATACAATGGAGCATCATCCGTGAGGCCCATCATATACTGGAGCATTCCAAATGGGGGACATCAGACACTGGAGCAGCATTTTCGGGGCGCATTATACACTGGAGCATCATCCATGAGGCCCATCATATACTGAAGCATTCCAAATGGGGGCCATCATACACTGGAGCAGCATTTACGGGGCGCATTATACACTGGAGCATTAGAAATGGGGCCCATTATATATTGAGCATTATTTGGGGCCCATTATATATTGAGCATTATTTTGGGCCCATTATATATTGAGCATTATTTGGGGACATCATACACTGGAGCATCATCCATGAGGCCCATCATATACTGGAGCATTCCAATTGGGGGACATCTGATACTGGAGCAGCATTTACGGGGCCCATTATACACTTGGGCATTAGAAATGGGGCCCATTGAATAGTGAGCATTATTTGTGGCCATCATACACTGGAGCATCATCCATGAGGCCCCATCATATACTGGAGCATTCTGTGGAGCTCATCATATACTGTATGGAACATTATATGAGACAAATTATTCTGCATGGAGAAATATATGGTGCTCATTATTCTGTATGGCAAACTATGTGGTGGCCATAATACTGTATGGAGTAATATACTGTCTGTTTTTTTGAGGTATTGTAGAATTTAAAATAGATATCAGACATGTCATGTAAGAAGTTAAGTATTTTTCATTGTACTATACCCAGGGCCGGACTGGGACTAAAATTCAGCCCTGGCATTTGAAGTTACACAGGCCCACTAGTCACATGGTGACTATATAATATCTTTGTACACTTGTAGTTTACAAGAAGTGAGAGGAGATTAACACGACTATATAACATGTAGTCATAGCTGTGCCCAGTATTTCAGCTCAGTCCTATTTATTGCTTTTAGTTACAGTACTCCTCCCAAATCTCTGTCCCCTTTTGTATGCATGATTACATAATTCCTGGCAGAACTGCTCTCTATTGGGCAACCAGACCCCCTGGTCATAGCCGCCCCTATCATACCTCCCAACTTTTGAAGAAGGGAAAGATGGACAAAGACCGCGGCGCGCGCAGCCACACCCATTTCACAAATAGTCACACCCATGTCCACACCTAATCGCACCCATTTAGCACTGCTGGTCACACTGACTGGTACTGAGGGCACAGTGGCTGGCATTATGGGCACACTGACTGGCACTAAGGAAGAGAGAAAACAGAGAGAGAGAGAAAAAAGATAACAGAGAGAGAGAAAGAAAGGGGAAAGAAAGAAAGAACAGTGAGAGACAGAGAAAGAACAGAGAGAGAAAGAGGGGAAAGAAAGAAAGGACAGAGAGAGACAGAGAAAGAACAGAGAGAGAAAGAAGTAAAGAAAAGAAAGAAAGAACAGAGAGAAAGAGAGGAAACAAAAAGAAAGAAAGAGGGGAAGAAAGAACAGAGAGAGAAAGAAAAAGAGAGAAAGAAATAAAGAAAGATTCTACAAAGATACTATAGCAGCCCGGCTCCCATTGTAGTGCCCACCTGAGCCTCCCGGTGCAGGACCTATCATGATCCGCTCACATGGCCGGCATCCCCGATTCCAAGGCGATCCTGCTGTCTGCGCTGTCGGAGGAGGACACGGTGATGGATCTGAAGCATTCCTGGTTCCGTCACAATCTCCTCAAGAAATTATCTCATTTCCGGTCAGCTTCCAGCACATCACTTCAGGTGGAATGTCATGTGTGTGTTTTAAAATGCTCCTCGGGGCTCCGCCGTGTACTCCTGTGTCTGTGGGAAAAGCACGCTTTGTATGCTTTGTACACACTTGGCTCCGCTCCGTACATCCCATACACACACGGCTCCACTCTGTCCACCTCGTACACGCGTGGCTCCTCTCCGTACACCTCGTACACACAGGGCTCCGCTCCGTACACCTCGTACACACACGGCTCCTCTCCGTACACCTCGTACACACACACGGCTCCTCTCCGTACATCTCGTACACACAGGGCTCCGCTCCGTACACCTCGTACACACACGGCTCCTCTCCGTACACCTCGTACACACGGCTCCTCTCCGTACACCTCATACACACACGGCTCCTCTCCATACACCTCGTACACGCGCGGCTCCACCTCGTACACACACACGGCTCCGCTCCATACACCTCGTACACGCGCGGCTCCGCTTCGTACACACACACGGCTCCGCTCCGTACACCTCGTACACACGGCTCCTCTCCGTACACCTCGTACACACACACGGCTCCGCTCCGTACACCTCGTACACACGGCTCCTCTCCGTACACCTCGTACACACGGCTCCTCTCCGTACACCTCGTACACGCGCAGCTCCACCTCGTACACACACACGGCTCCGCTCCGTACACCTCGTACACGCGCGGCTCCACCTCGTACACACGGCTCCGCTCCGTACACCTCGTACACACGGCTCCTCTCTGTACACGTCGTACACGCGCGGCTCCTCTCTGTACACGTCGTACACGCGCGGCTCCTCTCCGTACACCTCGTACACGCACGGCTCCTCTCCGTACACCTCGTACACACGGCTCCGCTCCGTACACCTCGTACACACACGGCTCCGCTCCGTACACCTCGTACACACACGGCTCCGCTCCGTACACCTCGTACACACACGGCTCCGCTCCGTACACCTCGTACACACACGGCTCCGCTCCGTACACCTCGTACACACACGGCTCCGCTCCGTACACCTCGTACACACACGGCTCCGCTCCGTACACCTCGTACACACACGGCTCCGCTCCGTACACCTCGTACACACACGGCTCCGCTCAGTACACCTCGTACACACACGGCACCGCTCCGTACACCTCGTACACACACGGCTCCGCTCCGTACACCTCGTACACACACGGCACCGCTCCGTACACCTCGTACACACACGGCTCCGCTCCGTACACCTCGTACACACACGGCTCCGCTCCGTACACCTCGTACACACACGGCTCCGCTCCGTACACCTCCTGCACACACACGGCTCCGCTCCGTACACCTCCTGCACACACGCGGCTCCGCTCCGTACACCTCGTACACACGCGGCTCCGCTCCGTACCCCTCGTACACACGCGGCTCCGCTCCGTACACCCGCGGCTCCGCTCCGTACACCTCGTACACACACGGCTCCGCTCCGTACACCTCATACACACACAGCTCTGCTACATCCACACTGTAAATCCTGACCCCACACATACTTACCTCAACCAGCACCATGACAACAGCAAAGCAGAGTCTTGCAGACGGTAGAGGCAAGGCTGAGAGCACAGGACCTGTGATGAGGTCACAGGAGGGGCGGAGTCAGGGGTGACATGATCGGGGGTCTGGACAAAGGCTCCTGATCATGTGACCCCCTGACTCCTCCCCTCCTGTGACCTCATCACATGTCCTGCGAACAGAGCGAGCAGGCAAGCGAGTGCGACGCTGTGAGTGGCTGCGGGGGGGAGGGGGTCTCATGCTAAGGCGAGGATGGGGTGTGAGGGGGGCGTGGCGGCTTATCTCCCTGCAGTGCGGGAGGAACTTGGAAACTATCACCGCCGTGCCCGCAGAGGGCCGGCGGCAGGAGCAACAGTGGCCGCAGCAGCTGGCAAGCGGCCAGATGATCGGGCGCTGCTGCCCGCGGCCCACGTGATAGCGGCCCAGCGGGAAAATGCCCGGTTGGTTATATTGCCAATCCGGGCCTGACTATACCTATATTTCTGTGCTGTATCGGAGCATCATGAATTGTCGTATGTGTTAAAGGGGCACACTGACACTCTTTGGCCCGGGGCGCACGAAAACCTGGAACCAGCCCTACCCCCCACACTACTTTAGCCAAATAACTCCCATTTTTCAATGCGCAACTACTATTATAAAGTAAATTAAGGTTGACAAGCTTAAGTAATAAGAATTGATGTTGTTGGCATTGAAATGGGCACTGTAGGTGTGTTTACTGTACTTCACTCCCTGCCGACTTTGCTTTCCCATTGACTTGCAGCATTGGGTTTCGTGTTTCAGTCGGACCTCCAACTTTTCCCTATAGTCGGCAGATTTCGAGAAAGTCGGGTTTCATGAAACCCGACTCAACCCTAAAAACGTCAAAGTTGCTCATCTTAAATAGAAATTGATAATAATAAAAATCTAATTAATTAAACTTTAGATTGATCTTCGGCCTTTAGTTTACTACAGTATTGTACATAATGGGGTTTTCTTTCCTCCTGCACCTGCAGACCCGGAGCCCCAGGAGGAGGCAAATGATGAGCCGGAGCACCAGCAGGACTCGACTGGCGACCCACAGCCCGAGGATGCCAGAGGATCGGGGTGGTCCGTCAGCCCATCCCCACCCGAAGCAACGGCAGGCAGGCATCCAGTCTTGATCACCAGGAAGCACTAAACCGTAAGTGTGAAATAAAAAACATATTCCATGTTAATTTGATCCTTGTATAGAATTTAAGATTTAACAATCCCTTTCCTTTTAGAAATACCTACTAATGAAGACCTGGTGGCTTCGCTGGGGAGAGCCATTGAAGCTTTAGAGCAACACAGATCCCTGCTGCTGCGCTCATTGGCAGGCCAAAAACAGGGCGGCACCCCCAACATATTTTTTTTTTTTTTTTTTTTTACCTTTTTGTTTATGTTGCCATGTCTGGGCATTGTTTAGCCCAGTTATTAAATAAGATTTATAGTTCATATCCGCTGTTGTGTGTTTTTTTTTTTTTTAAATGTTATGTTTCATCTAGCACAGAGGTCTCAAACACGGCCCCTGAGGCAGGCATCTGCGGGCCGTGGTGCACCACATGTCTCAGTCCCTGAGGCAGGGGGAAGGCGCGCATTCAGGAGCGTGCGATCCACGATGGCTGTTCTGTGTGCACACTGTGCACAGGACCTGGGATGAGGTCACAGGAGGGGGAGGAGTCAGGGGGTCACATGATCAGGGGCCTCCGTGTCAATTTTTTTTTTATGTGCGGCCCATTTTACTCAGCCGAGTTTGAGACCCCTGATCTGTAAAGCAAGCTAACGGGGGCACCACCGAAATATAAAAAGGGGATCCAACCCTGGCCTACAACCTATATATGACAGTCACAAGCAGAAAAGAATAGGCCACAAATCGGGGATCACCCTGAATAGGAATTTAGCAAAAATATTACAATTTTTATTTATTAAATTAAGCACAGCAAACAACAACAACACATTAAAAACATTAAAAAATGGTCACACATGTGACACATTCAAAAGATATACATATCTCATAATAGAGAACCAAACCTGATAACCACTACCACTTTTGGTGGAGAAAGTGTCTTATACCCAAGGTCCATGTAAACTAATACCCAATTAGAAGGTTTTGAAAGCACACTAATACACTGTAGCCATCACAAATGAATCATGGATATCAGTGATGCAGATAAATTTTAAATGGATGTTATCACAAGTTTAAATGCCTTGAGACAGTGCATACAATTAGTTATATAGCTCTGGCATACTCTTATTCACAATGTGGTACATAAAAAACAAACGTTTCTGGAATGTACTGAATAAACCCCATTTGGAAATACCTCAGCCTGAAGTCAGGCTCCAAGAGCAGACCAGATCATCCAGACCAGAAATGGGCTGTAAAGAGTGCAAACAACCAAAGGACATCTACATGTCCACCTTCAAATAATATACATAGATGCACAGAACCCAATACATCACATATGAAGTGAAGTGGAGTGGGGCAAGCTGGACTAATGACCCGATGCGTGTCGCCACTCTAGGTGGCTTCGTCATGGGTACCTTTTGCCAGTCACTGTGCTGTTATATAGGCTTATCTAATTAAGGAATAGGGAGCAGCTGTGTCCTTGCTAGCCAATGTAGGGTTAATGTCCAAACATACCTGCAGATCAGCAGTTTCTCATTACACGTAAACCATAGCTGACAGACCTTAGCGCCAGCATGTGACGTCATGTACTACCAGCTGTGCATATATCGTGGTCTAAGAGATAGTACATATCACTGATATCGGACATAGACAGACGCCTTAACACCATTGCGCAGGCGCCTGCAAAAGAATCATTGCATAAGTGTAAACAACCCTCATCACAGGCAAAGAATAAGGCGCCTAATTACACAGGCGCTTACAATCAGACCCCTGATCTAGCACATCCATTACATCTACTCACATCCATAACATCTACGCATCAATATAGATGCACGAAGCCCATTACCCTGCCAAGTTGTCATGCCAAAAAGCATATGCTTAATTCATCAAAGCCCAGTGCAAGTTATAAGGCCAAAATTTTTTTTATTTAAATACAACAATTATTTCAACAATAACATAAGTTAACAAACTGTTAAATGTTCAATTAGTGTACAATATTACAATACAAATCTAAACAAAAAGTAAAACGGCGCTACAAGTCCTGGTACTGGTTTTCGTCAGTCAAACAACCTCGCGTGGGCTGAGAAGAAATTTGGGACAAAAGATTGTGGAAACGCGGGAAACTGGGGTGGGGGTGGGGTGTATCGTCAGGTTTTGCGGAGGACCAATCCTCCGCACATGCGTGCTCCGAAGTGGCTCTGGCATTTGTGTCCATGACTGCTCAGAAGGATCACGGTCGCGCACACTTCGTACTGTTGAAGACTCATCCAGTTGACCTGCTGCGGCTTTACTTAAAGTTTCAAATATCACCCTTTTGGATTGGCTCCTTTGTCTAGCATCCAGCTTACCCAGTCTATCAGCCGAAAGTTAGCAAAAGTGTCCATGCTGGTCTTGGCCTGATTAGCGAAAATTTGATTAGCCAAACACAGAAGATCAGGAGATGGCTGCGCGGCGGCCTTTCTTTTTCGAGAAAGCTGTTGTCGACGAGGTAGAGTAGAGGGCGCTGGCTTTTGACTATACCCCTCACAAGGGTCCTCCATACTGTGTTCACTACCCATGATGCCCTCAGTTGTTGGAGTAACAAGTTCTTGCTGATGGGGCTGCAGAAAAAGAAAATAACGGTTAAAGCAAAACCCAACAAAATATTTTTAAACATCATGCAGCACAACACAAAATTAGTTGGCATTGGATTTATGACCAGCATGGGTTAACTCAAGGTAATGAGAACGGAGTCGGGCAAAAAGAGTATAGTAGTGTACTTATCTGAACTGGAAGGGAAAACTTTGTAAACTGCAGAATTAAACAGATAAAACCTTAGTTACTATTTTCAATTCAACAATAGGAATGCACATACAAATTTAAATTGCTATATTCGGGGAAGCAAAGAAGGTACTTACATCTCCAACCGGGGAGTCTGGATCATTATGGATCGCTGGGTCTTCTTCCAGGGTCGGCCGCACCGATGATACCGCTGCCCGTGACAGCTCCTGGTCACGGGTGAAGCCAAGCAAGTCATAGCACCACAACGAGGGCACATAAACCTCATCCATGCTGGCACCAGACTTCCTTGACTTCTCCACCTTGTTGAGCTCCTTTTTATACACCGTGCGTAGACCTTGGATATTTTTGCGAACAAGGCTTTCATCCACCTTCTCGCATGGATTATGCCGCTTAAAACGGCAATCATTTTCTCGTATGCCTTTTTTCCATTCTATTACTGTAATCGGCCGACTTAATTTGCCAAAGGCAGGGCAGAGACCGATACAGTTCGATAGGTTCACGAACAAACTCCTCAGTATTGTAAGGCTGTGTGCACACGCTGCGGATTTTGCTGCGGTTCCGCAGCGGTTTTGGCCGCTGCGGACCCGCAGCAGTTTCTGCTGCGGTGTACAGTACAATGATTCCCTACGGGAATCAAAAACCGCAGTGCAGACGGTGCGGAATTTTCCGCGCGGATTATCTGCGGTTTTCAATCCGCAGAAAGAATTGACATGTCAATTCTTTCTGCGGATTCTCCTGCGGTTTGCCATCTCCTCCATTGAGGAGATGAAAAACCGCAGGGCAAAACCGCAGAGCAATCCGCAGGTAAAACCGCAGGTCTTTTGACCTGCGGTTTCACCTGCGGATTGTACAAAATCCGCGCGGATGAATCCGCACCTTTTCCGCAGCGTGTGCACACAGCCTAAGACATCTGAAATAAAGAAAAGCATACAGTGAGCATATATGGAAAATTTGAAAAAAAAAAATTACGTTTGAAGCGCACTACTGTAGTCTTGAAAACGTTGGTGTGTGCACACGAGTCCACCTAAAATGGCTGCCCATCCACAGATAGAAAAAATGCCCCTCCCTCAAGAACAATGATAGCAGAGAACTTGTAGTTGTTCAATAAAATTGATGGAATGGAAATGCATTTTAAACCACAAACGGTACTTTTAGAACCCCCCCAAAAAAAGAAAAAGTTGGAAGCGCACAAGTTTTTGCCTTTCATGGGTATGTGCACACAAGCCCACCTAAAATGGCTGCCCATACAAAACCATATGGACACAGATAGATGCCACGCCCTCCCTCCCTCACAAGCGATCACAGCTGATAATTGGAAGTTGTTCTTTAAATTACATCTCATTTTAGACCCCAAAGATACCTACCGTGCACAAAGTATAGGTGTCCAACAATAACGTGGAAGAATATAGAATTCGGTTTGGAGTCGCAGCCGGAGAACGCTACTACGATCTGTAAACCAACACGCAGGCAGGAACAAATAACAGAAGCGCTGCTAGGTTGCCTTTGTTCACGGGGTCAGGAACAAAGAACAGAAGCGCCGCCAATCAGAACGCAGTAGTGACCACCAATCGTGGCTAAGGGGGCACGGAAAAGGCAACGCTAAACCACGCCTGGGTGCCTACAACGTCACAGAGTACAGCCCACATCGTGATCTGCATCGTCAGAACAGAAGTAGAGTGACAGGGTTTCAATGACCGCCGACATTGTTACAAAGATCGCTATGGGTCGCTGTATCGTTGCTGCGTCGTTGGGAAGATCTGTCTGTTTGACATCTCACCAGCGATCACATAGCAATGCAGCAACGATCATTATCTGGTTGTATCGTTAGCGGGATCGCTGTAGCGTTGTTATGTGTGACGGGGCCCTAAGACAAAGCGCGACATAAAATGCAAAAATTGTGGCATACAATTCAGGCCTAATGTAAGACTACTAAGAGGACGTTTAAACTTAGAATATCCAGTCTAAAATATAGCAGATCTATCAAACTGCATGAACCACTGTGATCAATTTTGGGAATTTTAAGACTTTCCAGCCTAATTTTGTACAGTCTAAGAATTAGACAGTTTTAATAAATATACCCCAGTATGTTTAACTATCTGGTTTTTAATAATAATAATGTATTCCCTTTAACAAATACTGAAAATATACAGTATATTGAAACATGGATTTTTGTGAGAACTCACCGTAAAATCCTTTTCTCCGAGACGCTCATTGAGGGACACAGACTGTGGGTGTATGCTTCTGCCGCTAGGAGGCTGACACTAAGTGAAAAAAAGGTTAGCTCCTCCTCCGCAGTATACACCCTCGCCCCTATTGCGGGCGGAAATCAGTTTGGTGCCAAAGCAGTAGGAGGACAACAAAATCAGCCTTAATACAGGTACAACATGTACAATGAAAAACACCACCCCTATATCAAATAAGTAAACATATATTAATTTAAACAAAACAAGAGCCAACTGGCTAATAGGGTGGGTGCTGCGTCCCTCAATGAGCGTCTCGGAGAAAAGGATTTTATGGTGAGTTCTCACAAAAATCCATGTTTCTCCTTCGCCTCATTGGGGGAAACAGAGACAGTGGGACGTCCAAAAGCAGTCCCTGGGTGGGAGATTGACTCACCGATCCAAGCTACATGCACCTCTTGTTTAAAGGTGCGCCACGGCTGCTTGGAGAACCCTTCTACCCAGGCTCGCATCCGCTGAGGCCTGAGTATGGATATTGTAATGTTTGGCAAATGTGTGCATGCTAGACCAGGTTGCTGCCTTGCACACCTGTTCCGTCAAAGCTTGATGCCGAAGCGCCCAAGAGGCGCCACAGCCCGAGTAGAGTGCGCTCCGATCCCTGCTGGAATCGGCGTGCCTCTAATGCGGTAGGACTCCTGAATAGTCAAACGAATCCATCTGGCTATGGTCGATTTTGAGGCAGCGAGTCCCTTCCTGCGCCCTTCGGGGAGCACGAACAGCGTGTCCGCCTGACGAAAGGGCGCCGTCCTCGACACGTACCTTCAGAGGGCTCTTACCAGGTCTAACGTGTGAAGAGCCTTTTCCACACTGTGCACCGGTGCTGGACAAAACGAAGGCAAGACAACATCCTCATTAATGTGAAATGAGGACACGACCTTCAGGAGAAAAGGAGGGGCTGGTCTGAGCATCACCTTATCCATATGGAAAGGTAGGAACGGAGCTCGGCAGGATAGGGCCGCCAGCTCTGAGACCCGCCTGATAGAAGTGATGGCTCCCAGGAACTCCACTTTCCAGGAAAGGTACCTCAAAGACACCTTTTGCAGTGGTTCAAATGGAGCTTCCTGCAGAACACTTAGTGCCAGGTTAAGGTCTCAGGTGTCCATAGGCACCCTATAGGGAGGTACCAAATGGGCGACTCCCTGGATAAAAGTCTTCACCTGCAAATTGGTAGCAATTCTGCACTGAAACAAAACGGATAAGGCCGATATTTGTCTCCTGAGGGAACTCGGGGCCAAGCCCGAGTCTAGGCCCGACTGGAGAAAAGCCCAAGATGTTGGGGATCGAGATTCTCAGCGGAGAAACACCACGGCCTCAACACCAAGTGAAGAACACCTTCCAGGTGTGGTGGTAAGCTCGTGCTGAAGCAGGCTTCCGGGTGCTAATCATTGTAGCGACCACCTTGCTCCCGAACCCTGCCTGGGTTAGAATCCAAGATTCAATGGCCATGCCGTCAAACACAGGGCCCTTGAGTTCGGGTGGCAAATCGGCCCTTGAGAAAGTAGATCCGGGCGCTCTGGTAGATGCCAAGGGACGTCGGCGAGTAGCAGCATTAGATCTGCGTACCACGCTCGACGGGCCAATCTGGGGCCAGCAGGATTGCCGGCACACCTTCCATCTTGATCTCCTCGACGAGTCTCGGAAGTAGTGGCAGCGGGGGAAAGAGATACGGGAGGCGAAACTGGTTCCATGACAGAACCAACGCATCCACCACGATTGCCTGCGGGTCCCTTGCCCGAGCGACATATGTGGGCACCTTGGCGTTCACTCTGGAAGCCATCAGGTCCACATCCGGTGTTCCCCACCGCTGACAAATCTGCTGGAAGACTTGGGGATGTAGAGACCACTCTCCGGACACAAGACCCTCACGGCTGAGAAAGTCTGCTGCCCAGTTTTCCACGCCCGGGATGTGAACTGCTGAAATCACCGAGTGGTTTGCTTCAGCCCACTGAAGAACATGCCCTACCTTGCGCATGGTTGCTCTGCTGCGAGTGCCCCCTTGATGATTTATGTAAGCCACCGCCGTGGCTTTTTCTGATTGAATTCAGACAGGGTGGCCTGCTAGGAGGTGATGAAACTTCTGGAGTGCCAGCCGAATTGCTCGTATCTCCAATAAAGTGATCGGGAGGCGAGCCTCCTGTGGCTACCACCGTCCCTGGGTTGTGTGGTGGTGATTAAACACTGCTCCCCAGCCGAGGAGACTGGCGTCAGTTGTCACCACCAGCCAATGGTCTGGGGGAAATGGTTTCCCCTGGGTCAGAGAGGAACTGGTCATCAACCATCCAAGAGACTCTGACCTGAGAGGACAGACGACACTGCCGATCAAGAGTGAAAGGGTTCTTGTCCCAAGATGACAGGAGGGCGTGCTGCAGGGTGCGAAGATGGAACTGGGCGAAAGGTATCGCTTCCATTGCTGCCACCATATTTCCTAGAATCCTCATCCCAGATCGGATGGTATGAGGGACTGGTTGGCGAAGTGCCCGGACTCCCTGCCGGAGAGCCAGTACCTTTACCTGAGGGAGAATCACCAACCCTCGGCAAGTGTCGAAGATCATTCCCAAGAAGGAGATCTTCTGAGCTGGCACAAGGGATGACTTCTTTGCATTGACCAACCACCCTAAGCGGGCAAGAGTATCCAGCGTGATGCTGACATTTTCCTCGCATGCCCGTATTGAAGGGCCTTTTGACCAAGAGGTGGTCCAAATAATGCAAGACGACAATGCCTCGAGAATGCAGTATGGCCATGACAACTGCCATAACCTTTGTGAACACTCTGGGAGCCGTAGCTAGCCCGAAGGGTAACGCTACGAACTGAAAATGTTGATCGTTGATGGCGAAGCGTAGGAACCTCTGATGAGGAGGAAAAATGGGAATATGCAGATATGCATCTTGGATGTCTATTGAGGCCAAGTATTCTCCCTGCTCCATGGCCGATATGACTGAATGGAGAGACTCCATCCGAAAATGTCTGATCCTGACGAATCTGTTCAGAAGCTTCAGGTCCAACACAGGCCTGACCGACCCATCCTTTTTGGGAATCGCAAAGAGGTTAGAATAGAATCCCTGAGCTCTTTCGTGTTCTGGCACTGGAATAATGACTTTGTTGTGCTGGAGAGATTTGATGGCTGCCAATAGAGCCCTTGCCAGGGCATCTACCCTGGGAAGCCGGGAAAGAAAAAACTGTCTCGGCGGGCATCTGACAAATTCTATTTTGTAACCTGAGTACACCAATTCTTCTACCCATGCATCGTGAGCAATGTTGGCCCAGACGTGGTGAAACCAGAGTAGGCGGCCGCCCACCCTGCTGTTGTCGTCTGGTAAAGGCCTCAAGTCATTTGGCTGATGATCTTTGGGATCTGGATCCTCTCGATCTGGCCTGTTGAGCACGCATTCTCCCCAATGGGTTTTCTCTATATGAGGAGACCTGCCGCTCCCTATCCTGGTTGGGGCGGCCTGAGGCGGCAGAATTGGGCCCTGTAGTCCACCTGGGGTTGCGAAAGGCCTGAAAACGTGCCTGAAAAGGGTGACGAAAAAGCTATTTCACCTTTTGTTGAGGGAGAAACCCGCTCTTTCCTCCTGTGGAGTCGGTGATAAGTTGGTCCAACTGTTCCCCAAATAGGCGGCCGCACTGATAAGGCAGGGAAGTCAAGGGCTTCTTAGAAGTAGAATCGGCTCGCCATGTCCTCAACCACAGGGCTCTTCTGATAGAGATTGCATTAGCGCCAGCAAATGCCGAACAATTGGCCACATCCAAAGACGCATTAATTACATAGTCTCCGGCCATCGCCATCTGACCTGCGACCTCCGAAATCTCTGGAGGTAGGTCCTGTTCCTGCGCGATCTTCATTAATGTTTCTAGATCATGATATCATGGCCTTAGCTACCCAAGTTGCTGCGAACGAGGGAGCGAGTGCAGACCCTGACGCCTCATATACTGACCGAGCTAAGCTCTCAATAAGGCGATCCGTGGGATCCTTAATCGAGGAAACACTAGAGATAGATAACGGTCTTAGTGGCCAGGCGTGAAACCGGTGGATCCACTATCGGGGATTCCATCCATTTCTTATGGAGGTCCGGATACCTTGTTTCGAGTGCCCTTTGACCCGAGAAACGCCGGTCTGGACGTTCTCTATTCCGCTGCACTATGTCCTCAAACTCAGGGTGAGAGGAAAAAATTCTGTGCAGGCGCTTCACTCACTTAAATGCCACCTTATGCCCCGTAGCCGCTGCGGGATCATCCTCAATCCCTAGGGTCTGATTGACGGCTTCTATGAGGCTGTCCACTGTTTCACGTGACCCTGGAGTATCCAGGTCAAGGGGCTCATCTGAGTCGCAATCCGAGGTCTGCTCGCTATCAACCACTGGTGACGGGGAACGAGAAGCAGAGTTTACGGATGCCAAGGCACCGGATGGACTGGGCGACACCGTGTGGATTCGTTTCCTCCGGGTCTGCCTGGAGTGAAAGCGGCCCCTGCAGGCCGGAGGCTCTAGTGAGGTGCAGGTTCCTTCTAAAGACAGCGAGCCGCAGTCCCTGCCCTTATCTGGGGCTTGAAGGGACTCTATTGCTCTCATAAGCGACGCCATGGATTGTGACAGTGATCGTGCCCACTCCGGGGGATTTGGCACATTGGTCGCAGTCGCAGGGGAGGGCTACTGGGCGCGTTCGGAATCGCAGGCTTCGCATAAACGCTTGCTCTGCGCCCGTGGAAACGCAGCCCGACAAGAGATGCATGCAGCGCAAAAGAACGTGTGCGTCTTTTCCTTCTCGGACATGCTGTATCTGTCCGCTGCTGGGTCTATGGGGAGGAGGTAGCACCTCATTTTTCCCTGTAGCGTGGCCTCTCGGGCACTTACCCCAGTCCTGCGCCCCCACCGATGTGGATCTTCCTTCAAATCGCGCGCCGATATCTGCGGTGCGCGCCAGCCTGTGAAAACGGGCCTAGGGGCGGTACTTCCGCTTTGCGGCCTAGCCACACTCTGAAGCCGGGGCCTCAATTTCTATCGTCGCCCAGTGCAGGGCGGGCGGAAGTGACGCACGGTCCCGGGGGTGGGACTTCCGGCCACTAGCTCCGGCCGAAGCCGCGGCCTCAATTTTTCCCCCTACCCGACTGGGGGGGCGGTATGGTGCTACTGACCGGGGTGGTATGGTGCTACTGACCGGTGTGGCATTCCAGGTTGCCGCCTGACGTATCCTCTGCATGGCTAGCACTGTGGGCTCCAGCCTGAAGACTTCCAGGAGCCCTCCCAGACCCTCTCTCCGATGATCCTCTTCCGCCTGCTGCGCAGGTATGTGAGGGGGTCTTTGACAAAAAAAAAACAGGACGGTGCAGGCACCCTAGCTCCATCTAACCCCTTCAGGGGGTGAGGAGAGGGACCGTCCGCCACCTTGCAGCACCGCAGTCTGAGCATTGGTGGAGCAGTGGGGGCCGCACGGACTAGTCTTGTGCCTCTGTACAACCCATGGTTTCAATACCTAGGGGTGGTCAGGGCTAAGTCCAGCATTGTGTCCCACGTCACGGGAGAGGATACGTGGAAGCGACACTCTCACGTGCTCGCCCGTTGTTGGTTTGGGGAAATCGGACCCTTTCAATAGGATCCGTTGTCCCTGTCACATCTTCATGGGAAAAAGACGAAGAAAAGGTCTGGAGAAAAACCAGACGTGTGCCTCCATGGACACTGAGCAAAAAACTGATTTCCGCCCGCAATAGGGGCGAGGGTGTATACTGCGGAGGAGGAGCTAACCTCTTTTTTTCACTTAATGTCAGCCTCCTAGCGGCAGAAGCATACACCCAAAGTCTCTGTGTCCCCCAATGAGGCGAAGGAGAAATATCTGTTACTGTACATCAGCAAAGACAAACCTCTTTTTATGTTCAATGCTCAAGGTAAAATTTGCATCCTTTGCGAGGACAGAAGCTGCTTGCTGAACGCCTTTCCTTGTGGCACAAAACTATGAAGAAAAAAACAGATTTTTAAGATATTCAAGGAGAAACAAAGATAAACTTAACAGCAAAGCCACAAAAAGACTAAAAAATCCTCCAAAAATTCAAGAATAAACAGATACTGTAAATCTGAAAAAAAAGAGAAGTTCATGCTTACAACAAGTGTTGGCTTCTGATCTGAATAGGTCTGTATGACACCCGCTATTTTATAGTTAAGGCTTAGATCAAATTTAAACTCAGTTTGATTACTGCTGCAAGGAAATCCCAGCACTACTTTTCGGAGCTTCACTGGTCGATGCGACTCATCCATTTTCATACAAATGGCAGGATATCTTCCATCTGAAAGCCATTCTGAAATCTAAAATTCAAAGTTATACATAAGTGCATTTTTGTTAATAGAACGACAAATCCTATCTTACAAGATTTATGCTGCGCGTATCATTAAAGGGAATCTGTCACTAAGTTTTTGTCGCCTAATCTGAGAGCAGAATAAAGTAGAGACAGAGATCCTGATTCCAGCGATGTGTCACTTACTAGGCTGCTTGGTGTAGTTTTTATAAATTCACAATTTTAATCTGCAGGATATTATCACTACAGGACTAGTAAACCCTGATGTCAGGTAGTCCTCCATATTCATGAGCTCTTTATAATCACAGACATGCTACTGATTGGAAGTTTTGTGCCTATGCACAGTGCACACAGAATGCAGCCAATCAGAGCTGTGGGTGGAGTTATACAGAGCTCAGCGTTCAGCGAACAAGTATATCTGCAGCAGATAAAGCGGGTATTTTATCAAAACCATAGCAAGTAGCCCAGTAAGTGACACATCGTGGATATCAAGGTCTCTGCCCTTACGTCATGCTGTTCACAAATGGGGTAGCAAAAACCTGGTAACAGATTCCCTTCAGTCATGCTTATAATTGTACATTATTAATGTAATATCTTATAAAGTCCATGTTACTATAGTTCTTTTGTATGTTATATTTGGATATACTGTGTATGTTCTGTGAATATCCTGACATTGTCTTCTTTGCTGGCAAACAGGACAGGCTAGTACAGTACTGCTTCTTTCATCCTTCTTCCAGTTATAAAATATTTCACTAAACTCAAAGAGTGTTGGGATGGTTACATAAAATACTGCCCAAATTATTGCCACATACATAATAAAAAGTATTGTCTACTTTGCCTCATTAGAAAAAATGTTGTACCTGTGTTTTGTCAATGAAGAAAAGGAAGGACCTGATGTAATGACCAATAGCCCTCTGAATTGATTAAGTAAAAGTCACGTCGTGGTGTTAGTGCCCAGGAGGCCAGCCATGAAAGATGTCATGTCTAATATATTGCCTAAATTGCTCAGTGTTAATAATTAGACTTACTTGTGCATATTAAAGAATGATTTCAACTGTATTTGCTTTTTCACATAAATGTAGTCAACATATATGGTGAAGAAGAAGCTCCTCCATGGAGAAGCTGAAATATTTGCCTGGCGAAAAGGTCTAAACTAATTCTATAATGTTCAATGGATGCACAGCTGCCTTTTTCACTATATTGGTTTGCCTAAAGACCACTGAGACAGATTGTGGGAAATGTTTGCATCTACCTGTGGTCATTTTACATTATTCTGTGGATTTAATACGTATTTCAACCCATGCTGCATTGAATATCTGCAGCACCTTCGTTTTTCGAGCAGAACATTTATGCTACATGTGGATAGTGCTGTAATTTTCTGAAGACATGCAGTGTGAAAGCTACACAACAAATCTGCAAGAGTTGGGTCCTGTACTATATTATCTTTATAATTGACTATTTTAAACTTCATACTAATGTGAGAACTGCCCATTGTTTCAGCAAGTGCTTCTCTTCAAAAAGTCCAGCCACATTTCACTCCAATCTGTAAGATTCAATAGTCTGTGCTCTATAAAACGATGAAATGTTATAGCACGGAAGCGAGAGGTGATATAATATATAGGAGACATTTAACTATGGTATATTTCTTTGTGATCCTAGCTCCCAAAAACGCAAATAATATACAGTAAAGAGAACTCAATCTATTTAGTTAATGGTGATGAGGACGTACATCATCAGCATTAGGGATTGTTGCTGACACTGCCACAAAGCGCATGGGCAGATACTCTCCAGTGTTTGTCACTGCACGAGAAAGGGAGGCGTGCATTGTTTTCATCCTGCTGACAACGACTTCAAGAGTTGCTCCTCGGCTTTCATCTTTCACTGTGTGCACCTGTAGAATTAGTAAACTTATTAGTAAGATTTTGTGCATCTATTATATATTAAAAGAAGGATTATTCTCTAATTTACACACCAAAATCCATTTCAGAGGCATAGTTATCAAGCTCTGTGTTATCCTGTATTTTGTTTTCCTTGGCTTGGAAAAGTTCTAACTTTTCACAGGCTTTTGATGATAAATTGTTATGCCTTTCTATAGGGAATTGGAATTATGCTCTGGTATTTTAATACAGCCAGTAATATTTTTCAATGAGAACGAACTGTTAATCAAATTGCCATTACATAGTAAAAGACGACTGAATATAGGAAGATGAGAGCCGGAGTCTCCCATAAGTCGTCTGTGGTTAGTCCTGATGAAGGCGCAGGTGTGCTTCGAAAAGCGTTCATAAATAAAAACCGCAATTATAATTTCAGAATTTTTTCTACTGGCTTTTTTTTTGACTACTGGCAGCACAGTTTCAGCTCCACTTTCTGCAGTTGCACGTGATATAGTCTATAATATCCACTTCTTCCTACCCAATAGTTTGCTTGCCACAGGCAAATGAGGCCAATTGTGACCTGTGTTTGGTAGCACTACTGCCTGCATGCAGCTGCCACTTAGGACTCCCACTTTCTAATTGCTAGCTGCCGTGGTATACCTTTTTTAAATATTTCACATTAACTCGATCATTGTTATTGTCTTTTTTTCCACTCCCACCCCCAAAAAAACAGTGTCAATAGGCCCCAGTATTGGTGTGGTGTGTGTACATCAAATTAGGCTAATATAACTGGTGTGCAAAAGATAAGTACAGTAATTTGCGACATGAAAACTTTGTGAGGCAGTCACAGAATAATTTTTTTTCCTTTCAGCAACATTGGTGGTCTGCTTCTGCATGAATGCAAAAATACGTGTAATTGAAATTCAACTGCACTATAACCTCCTATCTCTCCCTATCAAATAGATCTCTATATTATTCTCTTTTCTTTACACAATTATCTTCTTCACTGATGTAATGCATCACTCACACACACACACTAGAATTTCTCCACTGTTTTATGGCTTTCTCTCCCTATAGCTATGGCTACACTGAAACCTGTGATGTCACCACAAAATGTCTGCTGCATTTCCTGACTCTGCTTTCATACAGCCTATGGTAATTCCTCTTGTTTGGGAGTTTTGGCTGATGTAATCTTCTGCAATGTCTAAAACGGCAGTAGCTATTTTAGGCGATTCATGCAAATCGAATCAATTGTTTCAATACGTCAGATTCATCGAATTCCTAAAAAATTGGTGCAAATTCAAAACACATTGGAACAATTTGCTCATCTTTAGCTGTCACTAGTTCATAATGCTTAAGTGCAGTGGGTGTGCGCAAGACATCAAAGGACAATTACCTCATCTATAAGAAAGAGACGAACAAGCTGAACCAAGGTGTTATCCCTCCATTTCCTCGTCATACTGTCCCATTTCTCCTTAAGACAATGAATACATTATAGTAGTTTAGATAGAAACACATCAAATAAAAACACAAAGATAACTGAACAAGTTTGATGAACAAAACTGAAAGACTCTGAGGGTATTGCACACGTTGTAGGTTTGCTGCGGATCCACAGCGGATTTGCCACTGCGGATCCGCAAGTGATTTACAGTACAATGTTATTCTATGGGGAAAAAAAATTGCTGTGCACATGCTGCGGAAAAATCCGCGCAGAAACGCAGCATGTCAATTCTTTGTGCGGATTCCGCAGCATTTTTACACCTATTTCATTATAGAAATCCACAGGTGTAAAAACGCATGCCCAATCCGCACAAGAACCACAATAAATCTGCAGGAAATCCACATAAAAAATGCGCAGATTTTCTGCCAAGAGATGCAGATTCCGTGCAGAAAATTCCGCACAGCAATCCGCAACGTATGCACATACCCTGATAGTTAGAAGTTCTTGATCTTGGCTAGTTACACATCTCAATTAGAATAACCTGCACAAACAATTTACTTCCGTAGCTGCAAAAGCTCATGAAAAATGACAAACAATAGGACCGATTTACTAAAGTTGTCTTTTAGACAGTGTAAATATAAACTATACAGTCTTAAAATGTACCAGAAAGTGTCTGATGCAGGTTGATAAACGTGACACATTTTTAGACTGTCTAGTCTAAGTTTATAATATTTGTTAGTTTGCTTACGATCGTCCACAAAGTTAAAATTCTTAGCTCAATTCCGGCGCATGTGATCATGATTTTTACCAAGCTTCTTTCTCAACCCACATTTTGTTAGGCCATGCCTCTCTTGAAGTATCTCTAACATTTGTAAAGAATGCATTTAAAACACGTAATAAATGTGGAGTAGTGCAGGGACAATTTTCTGCACAAATTATGAAAAATTTCTGGCGCATGAAGCTTAGTAAATCTGCCCCAGTGTTCTAGAAATTCTACAGAACACACATGTATTATAATGTGATTGCATATTGCTTGGAGATGATATCACTTAAAGGGAACCTGTCAGCAGGATTGTGCTCAATAACCTACACGCAGTGTCAGGTCGGTGCCGCTATACTGATTAAAATGATAACTTTGTTGATGAAATCCATCTTGTGTTGTTGTTTAATCTTTATTTTCAATTTTGAGTTAATAATATGCCTGTGCTCTGGGGCGGCCTGTGGGGGGGGGGGGGGTCTTCATATGGTGCACTGCTTAGCTATTCATAAGGCAGACTTGCTGATAGGTCACTGATCCCTCAGTGACCTGCCCCCTAGTTTACATAATGAATATATGTGCATACAAAAAAAAAAAATCCTCCTGCAGGCAGGTGCCAGCCGTGGACCTGGGCTGCAGCATAATCGCATGTTTAATGTGTTAATAATAAATGTGCTTGAGGTTATAGTTATACTGATGGAAAAAAAATCTATTTTAAAATGGCGCCCGCCGGCACCTGCGCAGTAGCAGCTATCAGTGTGTATAGAGGTGATCGCCGATAGCTGCTATTGCACAGGGAGGTGTCATCTTGGAGGAGGACATTGTTTTTTATCTCTAGCAAGATGGCGAAGCCTGCGCAATAGCAACTATTGGATCAACTCTAGATACACCGATAGTTGCGAATGCGAAGGTGCAGCGGGCGCCATTTTAAAATTTAAATTTTTTTTATACCATCAGAATTCTCCCTGCAACACTCCAGGTGACTGATAGGTCTCTCCCATGTGTGTACACAGAAAGAGACCTGAAGAGGAGCTCTTAGAATTCTAATACTCCAGCCTTTCAGGAAAAACATACCTGGCTACAATCATGCAGCTAAGCTCTGATTTATGCTGCTGAGGTTTTACCACAATTGGAAACAGAATACTGTAAATATCTTTCGTTATGATTTTCACACAAGTTCTCTTTTTACACTAAATCAGTGCCTCAATTAAATCGGGATTAAGACCTTTGAAAATTAGCAAAGTTGTGGAACAACGCCAAGCTAAAATTTTGGCATTTTTGCTGTTCTCGGGCTATTTTTATCCAGCTCTGAAGTGGGTGGAGCTGGGGCGGGACGGAGGCGTGCTGACCACTGCTTGTCAAATTTATAACAAGTGGCGGCATTTGCTATGCACAAATCTGGAATAACAGCAATCACTAGAGTAAGATTTGTGCCGAGATACACGCCATATGAGATGTGTGCTTCTTAATAAATCAGGAGCCTCACAATACACCTTGCCCCTAATCAAGACCGGCGTGTAGATTGCCAGTCTTCATGAATCAGGGCCATAGTGTTCATAGGCAGAGCGTTACATATTGATCTGAAATTTTACAGAGCGGAGCTTTAAGCCCAAGGGTACTTTAACATTGCGTTTTATATCTCCTTCTGGGCATAAGTCTGAAATCCCCCACAAAACGGGGTCTGGATGCATGCGAACATGGGGCCAATAGATTGCAATGGTGACAGCAGAACGAACGTGAGCTCTGACGTGCACTTTTTTCAGAAGTGTACGCCTTCAGGAGGCAGACACTCAGACACAGTCTACTAAATCTGAGTTTCAGCCTCCTGTAGGAGTACACTTCCTAAAAAAAAGTGCACCGCAGAGCTAACGTTCGCTGTAACGCAATGTTAAAAGCCTATTAAGAAGCTAAAGATCCATGTGACTGGTCGGGTCAATGTGATGTAATCACAAACATCACAACAATGGAGATGAGGTGATATGACAGCTATAAGAAGGAGACACTTACACAAATGTAAGCACATTACAAAGTAGAAATGGCTATGGCTTGTGAACAATGAAGTGGGGAATTCTGAAAGTGGACAACCACTTTACTGTTCCATCTGCATTCACCTAATACTAGGGTTAAACCTTGAGTATACTCACAGGAGTTGTCATTATAATTTGGGCATGCTGAATCTCAAATAAGTCCTCCACCTCTGTGTCTCCGGTCAGCTCCTTACAGAGAAGACCAATCTGTTCAAATTTCCCTTTCCAGTCTTCAAATCTTTGGCCACATAAAGCTTTTATAGGTGCCACTTAAATGAAATGCAAATTATACTGAGAGCACAAAAACATGACTTTTTTATTAAACAGACTTATAACAGTATTTCCAAACAAAAATTACCTACAGAACACAATGGTCAAATTCTCTAGAATTTCTGCCTTAAAAACGCTGCATTAAAGATTTTTAGGTCCTCATCTAACAACATATATTGGAAGAAGGAAGAATGGAGCAGGTTGGGTTTGATCCATAGTTGCTATGGGGGAGAGGTAGCTGCCAGGGAAATCTGGCTGCTGCTTATTCACCTCATTCCCTCTTGCTGAGCCTATCTGGAGTTTTTAAAAATATACTAGTAGCATATTCCAAAATAAAAAATGACTTAACATGCGGCTTCAGCGATATCTATCTTAGCTGTGTAGACTGATCTCTTACAATTTTGATAAAACAAAATAACAAGTGTTATTTCTGACAATGGCACAGGCACAGTGAATTAGGAGAAGGGTGGGTGAGCATAAGAACATCCTCAAATTGTGCCCTAAAAAAGGGATCACACATTGTGGAAAGCAAGTTTGAAGTAGTTGTGAGCAAAGTGAGGCTAAACCCCATTTGAACTTGGGAAAAAGTTAATAAGTTTAGATTCTAAAAGGTAAAATGGGGTTATGAGATGATAGACGGGTCTTGACAGTTGGTCCTTCATATATACCATGTGAAAAGTAGGAGAGATGTAAAGAAAAAAAGTAATGACCATAAGTTTTTCTTCATTTGCTTCTTCTCTCTACAATCTTGGAAGTAGTTATTGAAGTATTTTTCTATGGAGCAATTTTAAACTTTTTTTTCTTCGATTTAAGTAAATTAACATTAAGCATAAGCCATCAATGATTTTTCCATAAAACTCCTTTAAGAAAACTCAAGAATAAGTGGAAGCAGATTGACTAAAACCATCAATTCTTAGACAATGTGAACTCATACTGTACAGTCGAAAAATGAACCAAAAATTATCGTAGTGGCAGTTCAGTTTGATACATCTTTAGACATTTTTGTCTAACTTTACACCACCTATTAGTTTTATGACTTTACATCAGTAATTTGAGCAAAAATCTTTTTTTTTTTTTTTTTTTTTTACACAAGGCCAGGCCCCCTTGTTCAGTGAAACAGAAAAAGGGGCCAAAACACAAAATAAATGCTGAGCACAATATGTGCGTTGACAGAAGGACTCTCTCGCCCACTGTTATACACAGTGAATGGAGTGATGATCACTCACGCACCACTGGTTATTCACACTGGGGACTTTGGGACCCTGCATTCCTGGGAGTGAGAGGGGTCCAAAATTTGATCTCCTAGTGATCACATTTATCATTCGTGGATAAGTGACGAATGTATTTAGTGAACAAACCCCTTTAAGTTAGAACACATTTTCGCCATAAATAATATAATATGTATTTGGGTGATAGCTTTAGAAAAAGAGGTTACATGTCAACATTTCCACTCTTAGATTCTATTTCCTTTGTTTGGAGGACCTTATTGTAGGACACTGAAGCCAGTTTAGATGGGAGAGAACAATATATCTTAAGTATAGGGCAGTAACATGAGCTGCTCGTGATTGTGCACTAAGCCAACAGCTCAAACAATAAGAAAGGGGTAATGTATCAGGTAAAAGTCACGCACCTATCAAATTTACAATTGAGGGCAGCAACTTCTCTGCATGCATCTGTAAAAGTAGCCATCTTTGTGAGAAGTGTTTAATACAGTTAGTCCTCAGTTTACGACGGTCGCGACTTACGTCGTTTCGTGCTTACGACGCTTTATACGACACCTCACTCCGACTTACGCGGTTTTGCGTCGTAAGTCGAACTACATGCAACTACGTGCAGCGGCGGAAGAATAGAGTCCAGTACTGTACACTGTATCCGGTTACACGAGGAAATCGAGTCTCCTGCACGCCATAACACCCTTCATTATGGCTCCCAAACGCTCATCTGATACCAGTGCATCAAAGAAAAGGAAGGCCATCACCATGGAGGTGAAAGTGGATATCATAAGGTGTTTGGATAGGCTAAGGCCTCTTTCACACTTCAGTTTTTTTTGCATCAGTCATAATCCGCCAAAAGGACGGATGGCGGATCCGTTGTAGTACTGATGACAACGGATGCCACCTGTCCGTTTTTTTGACGGATCCGACAAATGAAGAAGTTTAAAGGAATCGCAGCCTGGAAAAGAGGAGAGAGAGAGAGAGAGAGAGGAGAGAAAAAATTTTTTTCTCCGGCACCCAGAAAGAATTTCTGGTTAAAACAGTGTCTGGAGGATCCGCCAGAGAAAAAAACGTTGCAAGCTCCGTTTTGAAATCTTTGAGGATGGTGACGGACAGCAACTTTTGGTGGATCCGCAAAAAAAATGGATGCAACGGACGGCAATCCGTCACAATCCGCCAATAATGGAAGTCAATGGGGAAAAAAACGGATCCTCAAAAAAAATTGCGGATCCGTTTTTTTCAAAACCTGGCGGATTGTGACTGATTGTAAAAAACTGAAGTGTGAAAGAGGCCTAAGTGTTTGCAGTACTGTACTGCTATTATGGTACAGTACTATATGAACGTATGGTCCGACTTGCGTCGAAATTCGGTTTATGACGCCGCGTAAGAACGGATCAACGTCGTAAGTCGAGGACTACCTGTATTCTGAAGGCTCTCCACTTTCTCCCAGAAGAATAAGGTTTCTTTAAGACACTTTTCAATTTTCATCAATGGCATAATACAATGGAAATCAAAGATAATAGTCTAAGAGCTTAAACTCTACTTACTGTATACAATTTTAACATTTGTCCAAGGTGCAGGAGATTCCATTAGTAATCGCACAATTGCGATCTCAAATATGACTGTCTTTCCAGATCCAGTTGGAGCACACATGACAAAGTTTTTATCTGAATATAGAACCTAAATACAAATATGAAAAGGTAACAATAATATTTGACAACAAAACTCTTTTGGAGAAAGACACGATCATCTCTAATTTTTAATGAGGTAATCTTTTCAGGCACGATAGATGAGGGTGGCACCACTTGACATATTTGGGTCCCAGTGGGTCCACAGGATATTCTATTCTATAATGTGTCATCTGACATAACTCTTTTATGGATCAACTGATCCATCATTATGTTCACAGTGATTCCAAAAACATTAATGAATGTAGTATTTTTTCCATCAAATGTAATAATTTATATTTACAAATTTGACGATATTTGGCATTATTAAAAACAATTTTGTATGGAGACTTGTGCTGAGCAAAATGATTGTCTGTATCTAAAACTAAATTGTTGAAGGAGTTATCCACTTTAATGACAAAAATTGGAAAATGCATTAAACTGTGATGTCATGCTGAGAAAAACAGGATTTTGGTTGCTTACAGTAAAATCTGTTTCTCAGAGTCTTCATTGGGGGACACAGAAACCGTGGGTGTGTGCTGCTGCCGCAAGGAGGTTGACACTATGCCATGAAAAAATGTTAACTCCGCCTTCGCAGTATACACCCCTTCGACAGGCTGTAGGACAATCAGTTAGTGAAAAAGCAGTAGTATCATGTAAGTCATCATATATTCATTACAAGTAACAAAATTATGGGAGGGTGCTGTGTCCCCCAATGAAGACTCTGAGAAACAGATTTTACGGTAAGCAACCAAAATCCTGTTTTCACTTTCATCTCATTGGGGGACACAGAAACCGTGGGATGTCCAAAAGCAGTCCCTGGGGAGGGAGAAGACAGAAACATCCTTCAGGTTGGAGAACTCACCATTGCCACCTGAAAAATTCTTCTGCCTAGACTGGTGTCCGCTGTAGTATAGGTATGGACCTTATAGAACCTTGAAAAGGTATGAATGGACGACCAGGTGGCTGCCTTGCACAATTGCATGGCTGATGCCCTATGGTGTGCTGCCCAGGAGGCGCCCACCGCCCTGGTTGAGTGAGCCTTGACCCCAGCAGGGGATTACCTGTTCTTCAACCAGTAGGCTTCCAGAATTGCCATTCTGATCCAGCGGGCGATTGTTGCCTTAGAGGCCGGCAGGCCTCTTCTCACCTCATTATGAATGACAAAGAGTGAGTCTGTTTCCCTGAAAGGAGCAGTCCTAGCCAGGTAGACCCTTATCGCCATGGCCAGGTCCACCTTATTGAAAGAACGCTCCAGAGGATGTGTTGGGGCAAAATGACAGTAGGATTATGTCCTTGTTCAGGTGGAAGGCCGATACCACCTTGGGGAGGAAGGAAGGAGGAGGCCAAAAAATAACCCTGTCTTGGTGCATAATCAAAAATGGAGGGTGACAGGACAGGGCCGCCAACTCTGAAACCCACCTGATAGCGGTGATGGCTATGAAAAATACCACTTTCCAGGACACAAGGGATATGGGAGCTTCCCGGAGGGGCTCCAAGGGTGAATTTGTCAAGGCTTTCAAGACCAGGTTAAGATCCCGTGGATCCACTGGGGATCTGTGAGGAGCTGTATGCCACCCTTTGAAGAAAGGTTTTAATCTGCAGGCGAGAGGCTAAATTCCGCTGGAAAAGAATAGAGAGAGCAGAGACTTGGCCTTTCAGGGAACTTAGGGCAATACCGGCATCTAAGCCTGCTTGGAGGAAGGCTAGGACAGATGGTAGGGAACAGGGTATAGGGGTGATGTGATTAGACTCACACCAGCCAAAATAAGCCTTCCAGGCTCGATAATAGACCCTGAAGAAGATGGCTTCCTAGCCTGGATCATTGTATTAATGTTTCAGTCCAAAAAACCCCTCTGCTCTCAGTATTGTGGTTTAGATGGCCAAGCCGTCTAATTGAGCAACCGAGAATTCAGGTGGTAAAACGGCCCCTCAGCCAGGAGATCTGGCCTGTCGGGGAGTCTTCAGGGGGTGCTTGCGAGAAGATTGATAATTTCCAGTATGGGGCGACCAATATGACCGGCACCCCTTCCGCCCTGATCCCCCTTTAGCAACCTGGGTAGGAGAGGAAGGGGAGGGACCAGGTAAGGGAGTCTGAACTGTGACAAGTGAATATCCAGCGCGTCGACCCCTATTGCCGGAGGATCGCGGCACCTGGAGACAAACTATTGGACCCTTCTGTTCTGTCGAGATGCCAGAAGGTCCACATCCGGAGACGCCAGAAGGTCCACATCCGGAGTCCCCCATAGTCGGCAGATTTGATGGAACATGTGCTGATGTAGGGACTATTCTCCTGCTGCGAGTCCTTCCCAACTGATAAGTCGGTGGCCGTGTTGTCTGTGCCGGGAATGTAAACTGCCGATATTGCCGGAATCGCAGCTTCCGCCCAGCTGAAGGTTCTTGATGCCTCTGCCGATGCCCGGAGGCTCCTGGTTCCACCCTGGTGATTGATGTATGCCACTTCTGTGGCATTGACCGTCTGAATCCGGACTGGCTGATCCTTGAGGCATCCTTCCCAATGTAGGAGTGCTGGAAAGACCCCAGTTGGATCTAGAATGTCAACCGACAGTGAGGATCCTTGCCTAGACCATCGCCCCTGGACCGCCAGGTGACGGAATACCGCACCCCAGCCCAGGAGGCTGGCATCCGTCGTTATCACCTGCCATTGGACAGAGGGAAAATGACCGCCCCAGATAAACAAGGGGGGAGGTTAGTCACCCTTGAGGGACTGCCTGGCCTGACTGGGAGGGAGGAAGGGGATATCCAGTGAAGAGACAGACTTGTACCACTGAAGAAGGGTGTCCATCTGAAGTATTCTGGAATGGAACAGGGCAAAGAGTATTGCCTCTGAGGCTGCCACCATCCTCCGCAGGACTCTCATAGCAGCGCGAAAAGATAGGAGTCGGGATTCTAGCAGAGAGCAAATTCCCTGCCGGAGAATAATCCACTTCTTTTCGGGAAAAGAGGCCCTCGAGCGGTGGGTGTCAATTAGCATCCCTAAGAACTCTAGGCGTTGTGCTGGTGTAGGGCAGGATTCTTTCCCTGTTGAAGAGCCAACCAAACCGGGACAGCTTGACTAGAACTGCAGATAGGTTTTCCTGAGCCTGATTGAAGGAGGGTGCTTTGATGAGAATATCGTCGAGATATGGGACTAATACTATACCTCTGACCCTTAATATGGCTACCATTGCTGCCATAATCTTTGTAAAAATTCTGGGGCTGTTGCCAGCTAAAATGGTAGGGCCACCAACTGGAAATGCTGCTGCTAGACAGCGCAGCACAAAAATCTTTGATGTCACTGAAAAATGCGGCCGTGCAGGTAGGCATCCCGAATATCTATGGAGTACAGGAATTCCTGATGCTCCATAGAGGCAATCACCGGCCGCAACGACTCCATTCTGAAGTGGCGTAGGCAGACCCATTTGTTTGACTTCTTGAGGTCTAGTATGGGACGAACCGAGCCATCCTTTATTTCTTTTTTTTTTTCTTTTTTGGTATTACAAACCAGTTTGAGTAAAAGCTTGAAAAACGCTCCTGCGCGGCTACAGGGATGATTACTCCTGCCCTGAGGAGAGAGTTGATTGCCGCAAAAAAACCTGAGGCCATGGCAGCGTCTCTTGGTGGTTGAGATAGAAAAAAACGGCCTCGCGCAAGCACGCTGAAGTTCAGCATGCATCCTGTGGATACCACTTCCCTTACCCAGGTATCCATTACTGAACTCCGCCAGACATTTCTGCAGAAGAGAAGGCGGCCCCCTACTGTGGGAGAGGGACTGGGAAGGGAGCTGTAATCCCCACAGGCGTCAGGCTGAAGAGGATCTGCCTGGCCCCGACCTGGTAGCCCTGCTGTGGGAACTGTGAGGGTGCCATGAAGGAGACCCGAAAGGACACCTTCTTCCTGACCCTAGGCGCCTGCGACCTCTGTGGGCACTGAGCATAGGCGTGTGCCGCTGGGGCACGAATAAAAAAAAAGGCGAAAGGATTGGGCCTTTCGTTTGAAAATTTATCGATGAGACCTGGCCTGAGGGAGGAGGAAGCTTATGCCCCCAGCTACATCTTTAATGACTTGATCTAACATTGGACCAAAAAAGTCGGGAACCCTGAAAAGGCAGATTGGTTAGGGATCTCTGAGGACAAATCATCCTGCCAGGCCTTTAGCCAGACCGTTCACCGGACGGCTACCCTGTTGCTGGATGCTTGGCTGTGGCGTCCACAGCTGCTGATACCATATACTTCCCGCCCAGAGAGATTCGGTCTGCGAACTCTGCTAGTTCTGCTGGTGGGGCCCCGGCCAATATGCCCTGTGTAAGCTGTTTGACCCATCTTGAAACAGACTTAGCTACCCAAGCTGAGGCGAAGGCCTGACACAAAATAGCGACTGCTGCCTTAAAGGTGTATCTTGCCAGGGATTCTACCCTCCTATCATTGGTATCCTCCAGGGGTGCCCCACTGGTGAGTGGAGGGACTGTTTTGGTAGAGAGTCTGGATACTGGTGGATCCACCGAAGGGGAGGAGGTCCAGTTGGTTGTGAGATCTGGAAATGAGATCCCAAAATGGCTTCCCCTCTGAAATGGCGTGGTTGGGTTTTCCCTTTCCTTGGTCAACACCTCCTCAAAATCCCTGTGGGTGGCGAAGACCCTGGAGGGAGACCTATGCCGCTTAAATGAGAGAGCCTGATCCTCAGGTTTCGATATGGCGTCCTTAATGTTGAGGTCTCATTGACTGCAGCAATGAGGTCCTGGACCATATCCTTGTCGCCCTAGGCTGTTCTGGCCCGTACTCAGAACCCTCCTCCGAGCGTGTCTCTAAAAATGCCTCACACGATTCTGGGGAGCACCGGGAGGAGGCAGACAGCCAGAGAAACTCTGGCGGTGAGATGGAGTAAGAAGGAGACCTGGGTTGGTGGTCCTGTCTCAACCTTTTACGGCCTCTAGAAGGTCCAGAAAAAGGACCCCTTTGATGCACCTCTGTCCACAGGAGTCTGAGGTGGCAATCTGTCAAGCACCGTTACCAGGTACTGTGATACCTTGGTAAGGTTAGCCACGGATTTAGATAAGGAAGAGGCCCATCCCGGACACTCCTGTCTCCTGTGGCAACGGCTGACCCCTGGGCGGCAGGCAAGGCGGCCTCATCCAGCTCCCTGGCAGGAAAGGCGGGGGGGCAGCACCTGCTCTTCAGCATAGGTAATACAGTGGGTCTGCTGCGTTCTGAGCAGAGTGGGGAGGACTGACCCGAAGGAAGCCTGTCATTTCATGAGGTACATACAAAATATTTAACGATGGTTGCCGACCATCGGGGTTGAAGAGCAGGGTGAGGGAGCAACAACTGTAGTGCAGTACTCACATCCCACGTCCTGTGTCCCCACTGCAGCTGCTGCCCGAAGGCAGATAGGGGAGAGAGAGAGATGAACCGCCCTCTAGCCCCGCCCAGAACCGGTGGGTGGGGCCCAGCCCCAAACTTCCTCGAGCACCAAGATGGCGCCGGTCCTGGAAGAGGACCCCGGAGGGCTGTGATCTGACATCGGACGCGCGCGTGCTGGATGACCGCTGGAGCCCAGAAGCATAATGCCGCTGCGGGAGGAAGGATTAGAGGCTGCGCCGCAATCTGCATTCCTGCAGTGCTTGGAAGCAGGTACTGGCTTTTAAGATAAGTTATAGCCACGGAGCAAAGGGTAACAGTGATCTCTCCATAAATGCAAGCAAAAGAGCTTCTCTTTCTTGCAGCCTCTTACCTTCAGCTCCCCCCGTGACAGGGAGCATTTACCTGATGAAAAGATTCCTGTCCCAAATCTTTTCTGCAGGACGTCTCACTCGATCATCAGGCTCTGGAGGGTGAGTGATGAGAGACGAAGGTCAGGACCAGATACAATCACCTGAACACGAGTCCGTGTTAGAGGCTAGGGTCCTGCCAATGGGATTTATGAGGATACGGGTGGCAGTACACGCCGTACTCATAATCCCGGTGTGGGAATACAGATGTAGCCACTCTACTCTGTATCCCTCAATGACTACCTGAAAAGGAACGACACACATTGACGTAGGCATGGGTCTGTAAGAGACCCCTGTCCACCTCCTATCTGACACTAAGCAAAACTGATTGTCCTACACTCTGTCGGAGAGGTGTATACTGCGGAGGCGGAGTTAACATTTTTTCATGGCATAGTGTCAACCTCCTAGAGGCAGCAGCACACACCCACGGTTTCTGTGTACCCCAATGAGACGAAAGAGAAAACATAAGTACCTCCATATCACAACCCCACCGTACCAATAAAGGTCTCTAGTTGTTCATCTTTGTGCTGTACAAACAATGGAAGCAAAGATCTCGGAGTCCACATGATGAAGATGGCGGTGCGTCATGTGATTATAAGTCATCACCGGCTTCGTGGCTGATCAGACCTTTGCACTTACGCAGGTACAGGAGATCCTGGGGATCTGGGCTTTGGATACTGTGGCAACATGGAATTCAATGGGTAATTACAATATTGACTTCCGTGGTATTTGACTCGATTTGGGGTAAGGAGTAGCAGCTATGTCTATATAGCTGCCAGTATCTGCGCAAGTACTAGACGTGTGCAGCACCTGCACAGACATGAGGACAGCTGAGGAAGGTGGTCATCATGCCATTTTCACCGTGTGGATTAGGAGACTTTTAAAACTTTTTTGCAAAAAAGCGAAGATGAATCGAATATTTAGTGACTGCAATCACAATTTTGTCGTGTTCACGCCACTATTATTTACTTAGTCAAAGCTGGGGAGGAACGGAGGTGTGATGACCCCCGCTCATCAAATTCATGACAAGTGACAGCGTTCGCTACGCCACAAATATTACTCCAGCAGTGGGTTACGATAGTGCTACTATAGCAATGGTTTCATACATATGATCATTCATATGAAACCCATTACATTCATTATTGCCATTATAACAAGCCTTTTTGCATGACAGGATGTGCATGCATAAAAGAGGCAAAGTTTACAAACAAGCTTTTATCTGGGTAACAATCAGAAATGAATATTCAAAGCTCCATGTAAAAGGCCCCTAAATGATGGAATCTGATAAGTATATAGCTTATTTTTAATTATTATATTGTATTGTAAGAAAGGCAGCGATACTTACATCATCCAAAGCTTTTGACTGTATATAATTGAAATATGGAAACTCAGAAAATACGTTTCTAAATTGTTTAGCTTTAATGTTAAGCAAAAGTAAAAATAACACACCTAACATTTTTCAAAATATTTAAGATCATTGCCCAATTTAGAATTACGAAGATGGCAAATTGTAATAATGTAACACTTATCCCACCTAAACTATAAATTAAGCATAAAGCCTCGTACGGGGTCTAAGCGCCCATAGGAATCACACTTAATTTTGCTGTAAGTGAGATCACCAGAGCTCATCAGCTGATGAACTCGTGTGACCGCTCTCATGCGAGAGCGATTACCTCCTGTCAGTGTATCGTTGGAGGACGGTCAGAGCAGTCACATCTCCCAATGTGACTGTTCTTCAAGTGAGATCGCCGTGGGACACTCTGGATTACGCTTAGCACAAACCATTCTGTTACCCAGATCCCAGGGATTGCCCTGGCTTTTAAACTTTAACTACTCTACAAGGATTTGGACTTAAACAGGGATCTCTGGCTGCAGACTAGTGGAGCAAGCTGGCAGCAAGGAAGACTGTCACTCAGGATCGATACCAGAGGTCACATCATGGACAAAATCAGAAAGCCAGTGGTTAATACTAGCTGAGGTCAGAAAAAAAGGATACATCAGAAAAGGCAACAGGAGCAAGAACTATGGCGTTAAACCAGGTAAAATAAACTTATTGACTGCAGGAAGTCAAAGATTCAGGGTGTTAAACAGCAGACAGCCCCTGACCGGGGTTGGCAGCACCAAAAGTCCTAGTAATAAAACAGGACTGCCACTCTCACGCATTGACCGCAACAAAGGTGCAGCGCCGCCCATCAGCCAAAGCGTCCAAAGGGGAAACAGAGGCAACAGGAATCGGCACAGATGTGTTTCACATAATTTTGTCATTTACAATCATATGATATTGGATCGCTTTCCTCATTTAAAAAAATGGCAAAGTCAAATATTTTTCATGCACTTGTTTGATTTGGTTCCCTTTGTCTACTTTTAGAACATGTGCGGAAATCTGATGTATAATTAAAGAACAAAGGGGAATGAGGGGATGTAGGTTTAGAATTCATTTATGCTGAAGTATGGAAAATTCTGGTTCAAAAAGTTTCAAGCAGCACTGTATGTAAGAATTATAACATGTACAACTTGCTTTACAAAAATATACATAAAAAGAAAGGATACGAATCTCGGAGACAGGCTTTAAAATCCCATATGGAGTGGTGGCTAATGAATAAGAAATCCATGGCATTAAAATTGTGATATTATCATTTGCTAATTATAAAATTAGACACATAGCAGATTACTGTTAAAACCTCACTATACACAACTATATTAGGAAACAAATACGAAACGTTACACAACCTCCAGTGTGTTGCAGGACAGGGGATGGGACGTTATAGCTAGTCTAATTCATGACAAGCTGTAGCTTTACATACTTAAGAAATCTTACTCCAGTTACTGAATGGAGTAAGATTTGTGAGGACATGTGAACTTCAATGGTTTTGATGCCTTGGGACCAAAGTATCTCTAAAAGTGACCTTAAACTAATATTCCCCATCATAGAATGTTATGAGGGTCCAACATTCAGGAGCTTTACCACTTCTGTGGGACCCTTTTGACTTATTAAACAATGTATTTAACATTGTCTAAGCATGTTCTAAAAGTCTCAACTTTACAGCAGAAGTTAATTTTGAACTTCTGGTAAGAGGGATCCCAGCAAACTGAGTGGGAACACACAAAACTCCATAGACCCATCTCTGTTGAAACACATAAGTCCCAATTCATCACAGGGTTTTCACTAGATTTCTAAAGTAAAACACTATGAAAAGTAGCAAATTTTGCACATCTCGAAGTTATGCATAAATTGGCATTTTCAGGTCAGTCTCAGCCAGATCAACCAAAGTGGAAGCAGCAAGGGTGGGACAGAGGCGTAGCAAATACTACCCAACAAATGTTTCAAATGTTACACAACTTGAAAGTGTCCATTTAAAGGGAATCTGTCAGCAGGTTTTTGCTACCTCATTCGAGTGCAGCATGCCGATGGGGCAGAGACCCTGATTCCAGCAATGTATCAGGTATTGGGTTGTTTCAATAAAATCACTGGTTTATCAGCAGTAGAATTGGAGTTAATGTTGTTGGAACATAATTATGACATGGTGGGGATATCTGAGACATGGCTGTATGAGAGCCATGACTGGGCTGTTAATTTACAGGGCTATAGTCTGTTCAGAAATGACCGTACAAATAAGCGAGGGGGAGGCGTGTGTTTATATGTAAAATCATCCTTAAAACCCATCCTTCGTGATAATATATATGAATCTAATGAAAATGTAGAGTCCCTGTGGGTAGAGATAAGGGGAGGGGGGAAAAATAATAAATTACTGATAGGGGTTTGTTATAAATCTCCAAAAATAATGGAAGCTACAGAGAATATCCTCATAAAGCAAATAGATGAAGCAGCGACTCAAGGAGAAGTCATTATTATGGGGGGACTTCAACTACCCTGAAATACATTGGGGAACCGAAACCTGCAGTTCCAGCAAGGGTAATAGGTTTCTGACAACGATGAGAGACAAGTACCTTTCACAACTGGTTCAGGACCCAACAAGAGGGGGGGCACTGCTAGACCTAATATTAACCAACAGGCCAGACCGTATATCAAATGTAAGGGTTGAGGGTCACTTGGGTAATAGTGATCACAAATTAATAAGTTTTCATGTATCCTTTAATAAGATGTGTAGTAGAGGGGTTACAAGGACACTAAACTTCAGGAAGGCAAATTTCCAACGGATGAGAGATGATCTTGGTGCAACTAACTGGGACGATATCCTGAGACATAAAAATACACAAAGAAAATGGGAGACATTTATTAGCATCCTGAATAGGACCTGTGCACAATATATACCGTATGGGAATAAACATGCGAGAAATAGGAGGAAACCACTATGGCTAAATAGAACTGTAAGGGGCGCAATAAGAGATAAAAATAAAGCATTTAGAGAATTAAAGCAAGTAGGTAGTGATGAGGCATTAAATAAATACAGAAGATTAAATAAATTTTGTAAAAAGCAAATCAAGACGGCAAAGATTGAGACAGAGAGACTCATTGCCAGAGAAAGTAAAAATAATCCCAAAATATTCTTTAACTACATAAATAGTAAGAAGCTAAAAAATGATAGTGTTGGTCCCCTTAAAAATAGTCTGGGTGAAATGGTGGATGAGGATGAGGAAAAAGCCAATATGCTAAATGACTTTTTTTCAACAGTATTTACACAAGAAAATCCCATGACGGATAACATGATCAGGGATAAAAATTCTCCATTAAATGTCACCTGCTTAACCCAGCAGGAAGTACGGCGGCGTCTACAAATCACTAAAATTGACAAATCCCCGGGCCCGGATGGGATACACCCCCGAGTACTGCAGGAATTAAGCACAGTCATACATAGACCACTATTTTTAATCTTTAAAGATTCCATAATAACAGGGTCTGTACCACAGGACTGGCGTATAGCAAATGTGGTGCCAATATTCAAAAAGGGGACAAAAACTGAACTTGGAAATTATAGGCCAGTAAGTTTAACCTCAACTGTGGGTAAAATCCTGGACGGTTTTCTAAGAGATACTATACTGGAGTATCTGGAGAAGAATAACCTTATGACCCAATATCAACATGGGTTTACAAGAGACCGTTCCTGTCAGACTAATCTGATAAGCTTTTATGAAGAGGTAAGTTCCGGACTGGACCAAGGGAATGCAGTGGACGTGGTGTACATGGACTTTTCAAAAGCTTTTGATACGGTGCCACACAAAAGGTTGATACATAAAATGAGAACAATGGGGATAGGGGAAAATATGTGTAGGTGGGTTAAGAGCTGGCTCAGGGATAGGAAACAAAGGGTGGTTATTAATGGAGCACACTCAGACTGGGTCACGGTTAGCAGTGGGGTACCACAGGGGTCAGTTTTGGGCCCGCTTCTTTTTAACATATTTATTAATGACCTTGTAGGGGGCATAGAGAGTAGAATTTCAATATTTGCAGATGACACTAAACTCTGCAGGGTAATTAATACAGAGGAGGACAATTTTATATTACAGGAGGATTTATGTAAACTAGAAGCTTGGGCTGATAAATGGCAAATGAGCTTTAATGGGGATAAATGTAAGGTCATGCACTTGGATAGAACGAACAAGTTGTATAATTATGTGCTTAATTGTAAAACACTGGGCAAAACAGTCACTGAAAAAGACCTGGGTGTATGGGTGGACGACAAACTCACATTTAGTGGCCAGAGTCAAGCAGCTGCTGCAAAGGCAAATAAAATAATGGGATGCATTAAAAGAGGCATAGATGCTCATGAGGAGAACATAATTTTACCTCTATATAAGTCACTAGTGCGACCACACTTAGAATACTGTGTACAGTTCTGGTCTCCGGTGTATAAGAAAGACATAGCTGAACTGGAGCGGGTGCAGAGAAGAGCGACCAAGGTTATTAGGGAACTAGGGGGTCTGCAATACCAAGACAGGTTATTACACTTGGGGTTATTTAGTTTGGAGAATCGAAGGCTTAGGGGTGATCTTATTACAATGTATAAATATATGTGGGGACAATACAAAGACCTTTCTAATGATCTTTTTACTCTTAGACCTGTGACGGGGACAAGGGGGCATCCTCTACGTCTGGAGGAAAGAAGGTTTAAGCATACTCACAGACGCGGATTCTTTACTGTAAGAGCAGTGAGACTATGGAACTCTCTGCCATATGATGTTGTAATGAGTGATTCACTAATAAAATTTAAGAAGGGACTGGATGCCTTTCTTGAAAAGTATAATATTACAGGGTATATACACTAGTCTCCTTAATATTGCGTTGATCCAGGGAGCTAGTCTGATTGCCGTATGTGGAGTCGGGAAGGAATTTTTTTCCCCAATGTGAAGCTTACTGTTGCCACATGGGTTTTTTTTTGCCTTCCTCTGGATCAACATGTTAGGGCAAGTTAGGATAGGATATGGGTTGAACTAGATGGACTTAAAGTCTCCCTTCAACCTTAATTACTATGTTACTATGTTACTAGTGGACTAGGTGTATTGTGCCTCCTGGTCCAACCACACCCCACCACTTATTGACAGCTTTCTGTCAATATACAATGTACACAAAAAGCTACCAGTGTTGTTGATGGGGTTATACACAGCTTAGCAGGCCGAGCTCTGCTAAATCTGCAGCAGTGAAAACTGTGATTCCATCACAACTGCTGCACCCAATAAACTAAATGACATATCGCTGGAATCAGGGTTTCTGTCCCACTGCTCTCAGGTTATATAACAATTCCCTGCTGACAATCCCCTTTAAAGTTACTTGTACTGACAAACTTTACTATAAATACACTTTTAAAATACCAAAGGGCACAAATCCTATAGCAAATTAGTGTTAACATGGTAATAGCTTTTATTGAAAAATATTAAAAATACTAAGCATGCATTACCTTCACCATTCAGCAATTTTAAAGATGTAGGAAATGAGACTCTTGCATGATCTTCATTGCAACTCTGATGAGCATCTCCACTCTCATTAGGGCTACATGATAAATCTTTACAAACGTATTTGCCATAGGTGGCATTTTGTGGAGCCCTAAAAGAATCCATAAACACCGTATTATCTGTGACCATCTGTCTGTCTTCAAAAGTGAATGGATCATGTTGTTTAAATAAGCTGTGAAAATAAGAGGTACATTTAAAACAAAAAAGAAAAACAAAACATTTCAGCAGAACAATATGTCTCTTGTCTGTCATGTCTGTTGAGCTCAGCTTACTTTTTCAAGTCCAATGTTGTCAAATAAAATAGACAAAGAACAAAAAAGATCATAAGGGTATGTTTCCACTTTCAGTATTGCCGGCGCTTTGGACGCTGCGGAAACCCCGCTCCACCCAAAGAGCCGCCCCTTTTCTACGCGCGGTGATACCGCATTTGTTCATTGAACACATGTGGTATCACCGCATTGTGTCCATAGACTGTGTAATTTATCTTGCGTAGACGGAGCGTCTACGCAAGATAGACATGCTGTGGTCTAAAAAGACACGCCGCATGTCCGTAATTTCGGGTGTGTCACCCATGTCCCTGCACGCATAGTGGAGACGGGATTTCATAAAATCCCCTCCACTATGCTGTAACATCTGGACGCTGCGGATTAAACGCTGCGGCTTTACACAGCGTCCAATCCGCAGCAAATCCTGATGTAATCCTGAACGTGGAAACATACCCTAATACCCTCTAAGGACCCTGACCCAGCAATGTGCAAACCACAAGATGGCATATTTTTGCAATAATTTACTCCAGGACAGTAGGCAGCACCTTCGGATCATTAGAATATCTACAAGGTGTCCCCAATCGTCACTGAGATTTTTAAGTGGTTTTCCAAGTTATTGAAATACATACTGTGAGCCACCAAAACATATAGAACTTAAAAAAAAAAAAAAAAACATTCACTCATGTATTCTTTGCTGTGCCTGCACCACACCCTGTTCCTTTTTGGTGGTCTTCTGTTTATCTGGCTTGAGAGGCCACACTCTGCTGTATACCCCTTATAAGATTACCATACAGTACATGTCATTATGACTTTTCCATGGTATCGTAAGTGATGCACTATGCCAATGATCCTTTAACCCTAAAGCTGATGACATACCATCAGTAACAAATCTCTTACTACAGTGTGTATGGAAAGTATTCAGACTCCTTTAAAATTTTCACTCTTTGTTTCATTGCAGCCATTTAGTAAATTCCAAAAAGTTCATTTTTTTCTCATTAATGTACACTCTGCACCCCATCTTGACTGAAAAGAAAACAGAAATGTAGAAATTTTTGCAAATTTATTAAAAAAGACTGAAATATCACATGGTCATAAGTATTCAGACCCTTTGCTCAGTATTGAGTAGAAGCACCTTTTGAGCTAGTACAGCCATGAGTCTTCTTGGGAATGATGCAACAAGTTTTTCACACCTGGATTTGGGGATCCTCTGCCATTCTTCCTTGTAGATCCTCTCCAGTTCCGTCAGGTTGGATGGTGAACGTTGGTGGACAGCCATTTTCAGGTCTCTCCAGAGATGCTCAATTGGGTTGAGGTCAGGGCTCTGGCTGGGCCACTCAAGCATGGTCACAGAGTTGTTCTGAAGCCACTCCTTTTTTTTTTTTCTAGCTGTGTGCTTAGGGTCACTATCTTGTTGGAAGGTGAAACTTCGGGCAAGTCTGAGGTCCAGAGCACTCTGGAAGAGGTTTTCACCCAGGATTTCACTGTACTTGGCCACATTCATGTTTCCTTCAATTGCAACCAGTCGTCTTGTCCCTGCAGCTGAAAAACAGCCCCCATAGCATGATGCTGCCACCATGTTTCACTGTTGGGATTGTATTGGGCAGGTGATGAGCAGTGCCTGGTTTTCTCCACACATACCGCTTAGAATTATCACCAAAAAGTTCTATCTTCGTCTCATCAGAACAGAGAATCTTTTTTTCTCATAGTCTGGGAGTCCTTCATGTGTTTTCTAGCAAACTCTGTGCAGGCTTTCATGTGTCTTGCACTGAGGAGAGGATTCCATCAGGCCACTCTGCCCTAAAGACGCGACTGATGGAGGGCTGCAGTGATAGTTGACTTTGTGGAACTTTCTCCCATCTCCCTACTGCATCTGTGAAGCTGAGCAACAGTGATCTTGGGGTTCTTCTTTACCTCTCTCACCAAGGCTCTTCTCCCACGATTGCTCGGTTTGGCTGGACAGCCAGGTCTAGGAAGACTTCTAGTGGTTCTAAACTTCTTCCATTTAAGGATTATGGAGGCCACTGTGCTCTTAGAAATCTTAAGTACTGCAGAAGTTCTTTTGTTACCTTGGCCAAGTGTGTGCCTTACCACAATTCTGTCTCTGAGCTCCTTGGCCAGTTCCTTTTGACCACTTAATAGGCTGTGTTTTGCTGTTTTAACACAATCAGTGATTTATCAGCAGGAGATTATCACTACAGGACAACTGGCCTCGTACCTCCTGGTCCAACCACACCCTCAGCACAGATTAACAGAAAGCTGCCAATCAGTAGTGTTGGGGGGGGGGTTAAACACAGCTCACCCTTCCAAGCTCTGCTACATCTGCAGCAGAGAAAACAGAAATTATATCACAACTGCTGCACCCAGTAAATTAAGTGACACGTAGTTGTAATCATGATCTCTGTCCCTACATCATGCTGCTGTCAGATTACATAGGAAAAAACAGCTTTTAGATTCCCTTTAATGTCTGTGTGGTGGTGCACTTGGATGACACCCGCATGTTCTCCTCAGAACTAAAACATACGGAAAAGGAACACAGTTCTCATGTCTATAAATTCTGCCATATTCCTACCCCCACATGGAATTCTGCTCTCATGCACTGCTCCCCAGATCTGGTCTTGTGTAGCCAATGCTCTCTCTACGACACTTCAGTTCTGGGCTCGTTGTCCCATCTATCCTGCTAGCACCTATGGAGCCATGACTCCTGGTTACTTAAATGGCCAGCACAGACGAAAGCACTCCTTCACCTGCCAATGCCAAACAGACACAGGTTTATTAAGGAACTATTCCCCATCACCCTGCGCCTGAGTAATTGTGTCCTTAATTTACAAGATATTCTTATGTTCTGTATTCTTTGCCATGGACTTGGCTTATCTTCTGACCTTTTCTACTGAGTTTGTCCTGTCTGTTTTTGTGAATGAGCTCCACTGGCCTCAAACAGGGTTTTACAACAGCACATGGGGCTTGCATGGTTCATTACCCAGGCCATTTAAAGGGAAGCTGTCAGCAGGATTGTGCTGAGTAACCTACTGACACTGTCAGCTTGGTGCTGTTATACTGATTAAAATGATACCTTGGTTGATGAAATCCATCTTGTGGTTGTTGTTTAATCTTTATTTTCAGTTTTGAGTTAATGATATAGGTACTCCTGCTCCAGGGTGGCCTGTGGAGGGGGGGGGGTCTTAATGTGTTGCTCTGCTTAGATATTCATCTGTATGGCTTATGACAGGTCACTGATCCCTCAGTTACCTGCCCCCTATTTTACATACGGTATATGTTATTGTTTGGAGAAAAAAATTACATTCATCAAGCAGGCATCGGCGCCTGCGCTGTAGTAGCATGATCGGATCTATAATATCCATATTTTAATTTTATTTAGTAATAGAAAAAAAAATTCTTCCTCAAAATGGCACTGGCCGCGCCTGCGCAGTAGCATAATTTAGAACGCAATAGATGCTACTGTGATGGTGCCATTTTGCTAGAGGAAAAAAAAAAATTGTCTCCACCAAGATGGAACCGGCCAGAAACGCCGGCACAGTAGCATCAATCAGTAATCAAATTAATTGAAAACTACAAATAAAGATTAAGCAAAAACCTCGAGATGAATTTCATTAACCAAGGTATCATTTTAACCCCCTTCATGACCCAACCTATTTTGACCTTAATGACCTGACTATTTTTTGCAATTCTGACCAGTGTCCCTTTATGAGGTAATAACTCAGGAACGCTTCAACGCATACTAGGGATTCTGAGATTGTTTTTTGTGACATATTGGGCTTCATATTAGTGGTAAATTTAGGTCAATAATTTTTGAGTTTATTTGTGAAAAAAATGGAAATTTGGCGAAAATTTAGAAACTGTTGCAATTTTCAAAATTTTAATTTTTATTCTGTTAAACCAGAGAGTTATGTGACACAAAATAGTTAATAAATAACATTTCCCACATGTCTACTTTACATCAGCACAATTTTGGAAATAGAATTTTTTTTTTTGTTAGGACGTTATAAGGGTTAAAAGTTGACCAGCGATTTCTCATTTTTACAACAAAATTTACAACACCATTTTTTTTATGTACCACCTCACATTTGAAGTCACTTTGAGGGGTCTATATGGCAGAAAATACCCAAAAGTGACACCATTCTAAAAACTGCATCCCTCAAGCTACTCAAAACTACATTCAAGAAGATTAACCCTTCAGGTGCTTCACAGGAACTAAAGCAATGTGGAAGGAAAAATGGACGTTTTAATTTTTCCAACAAAAATTTTCTTTTAGCATCAATTTTTTTATTTTCTCATGGGTAACAGGATAAAATGGATCCTAAAATTTGCTGGGCAATTTCTCCTGAGTACACCGATACCTCATAAGTGGTTATAAACCACTGTTTGGGCGCACGGCAGGGCTCAGAAGGGAAGGAGCGCCATTTGACTTTTTGAATGGAAAATATGCTGGAATATTTAGCGGTTGCCATGTCGCGTTTGGAGAGCCCCTGTGTGCCTAAACATTGGAGCTCCCCAACAAGTGACCCCATTTTGGGAACCAGACCCCCAAGGAACTTATCTAGATGCATAGTGAGCACTTTGAACATCTAGGTGCTTCACAAATTGATCCGTAAAAAAAAAAAAGTACTTTTTTTCACAAAAATTTTATTTTAGCCTCAGTTTTTTCATTTTCACATGGGCAACAGGATAACATGGATGCTACAAGTTGTTGGGCAATTTCTCCTGAGTACACCGATACCTCATATGTGGTCATAAACCAATGTTTGGGCGCACGGCAAGGCCCGGAAGGGAAGGAGCACCATTTGACTTTTTGAATGGAAAATTAGCTCCAATCGTTAGCGGACACCATGTCGCGTTTGGAGAGCCCCTGTGTGCCTAAACAGTGAAAAACCCCCACAAGTGACACCATTTTGGAAACTAGACCCCTTAAGGAACTTATCTAGATGAGTGGTGAGCACTTTGAACCCCCAAGTGCTTCACAGAAGCTTATAACGCAGAGCAGTGAAAATAAAAAAATTCACTTTTTTTTTCCTCAAAAATGATGTTTTAGCCCGCTATTTTTTATTTTCACAAGGCTATCAGGAGAAATTGGACCACAAAAGTTGTTGTGCAATTTGTCCTGAGTACACTGATACCCCATATGTGGGTGAGAACCCCTGTTTGGGCGCATGGGAGAGAGAGAGAAGGGAAGGAGCGCCATTTTGGAATGCAGACTTTGATGCAATGTTCTGCGGGCGTCATGTTGCGTTTGCAGAACCCTGATGTGCCTAAACAGTAAAAACCCACCACAAGTGACCCCACTTTGGAAACTAGACATCCAAAGGAGCTTATCTAGATGTGTAGTGAGTACTTTGAACCCCCAAGTGCTTCACAGAAGTTTATAAACGCAGAGCCATGAAAATAAAAAAATAATTTTTTTTTCCTCAAAAATTATTTTTTTAGCAAGCCATTTTTTATTTCCCAAGGGTAACAAGATAAATTGGACCCCAATACGTAGAGGGGAACCACTGTTTGGGCGCACGGCAGGGCTCAGAAGGAAAGGAGCGACATTTGACTTTTTGAATGGAAAATTAGCTCCAATCGTTAGACGACACCATGTTGCATTTGGAGATCCCCTGTGTGCCTAAACTTTGGAGCTCCCCCACAAATGACCCCATTTTGGAAACTAGACCCCCTAAGGAACATATCAAGATGCATAGTGAGCACTTTGAACCCCCAGTGCTTCACAGAAGTTTATAACGCAGAGCCGTGAAAATAAAAAATCATTTTTTTTCCTCAAAAGATGATTTTTTTAGCCCGCTATTTTTTATTTTCACAATGGTAACAGGAGAAATTGGACCCCAAAAGTTGTTGTCCAGTTTGTCCTGAGTACACTGGTACCCCATATGTGGGGGGAACCACTGTTTGGGCACACGTCGGGGCTCGGAAGGGAAGAAGTGACATTTTGAAATGCCGACTTGATGGAATGGTCTGCGATAGAGTTGAGCGACTTTTGGTTTTTTAGGGTCGCGTTTCGTTTCGTGAAACCCGACTTTTCCAAAAGTCGGGTCGAGCAAGATCGTCCGATTATAGGGAAAAGTCGGGGTCGTCCCGAAACACGAAACCCAATGTAAGTCAATGGGGAATAAAAGTCGGCAGTGAGAGGAGGACAGGAAACACACCTACAGTGCCCATTTGAATGCCAAAAGCATCAATTCTTCTTACTTAAGCTTGTCAACCTTAATTAACTTCATAATACAAGTTACGCACTGAAAAATGGGGGTTATTTGGCTAAAGTTGTGGGGGGGGGCTGGCTCCAGGTTTTCATTTGCCCTGGGCGAAAGAGCGCCCCTTTAACACATACCAAAACTCATCATGCTCCGATACGGCAGAGAAATAGCGGTATAGTACAATGAAAAATACTTCACTTTTTACATCTCATGACGAGGCCCATCTATTTCTCCATACAGAATCATTGGTCCCATATAATGTTTGAAACAGTATATGATGAGCTCCACATAATGCTACAGTATATGTTGGTGCCCATGGATGAAGCTCCACTGTCTTATGGGCCCAAATAATGCTCCAAACATAATGGGCCCCATTTCTAATGCTCTAGTGTATAATGGGCCCTGTAAATGCTGCTCCAGTGTCTGATGTCCACCTTTGGAATGTTCCAGTGTATGGTGGGCCCCATCTATCATTCTCCAGAGTAACGTGCTCCCCAAAAATTGCTGTCCCAACATTGAAAACAATCAAATAAGTCTCCTCGCTAGGGAATCCCTGTACTAGTCTGGACTCCTCGTCGTCCCCATCTTCCATCTCACTGCACAGTATTTCAACCTTGCAAGTGCTGTGATCCTGAGCAAGCAGGGGGGGCCCACTCGTTGGCGACGGCACTGGCACAGGGCCCCTGATAGTACGGTGGTGTGTCTGATGGCGGGTGGGCCGAACCTGCACTTTCATCTGCAGCTTCCTCTTTGTCACCGTGTAAGATGGAACTGTATATGGGAAGGGTAACCTGAGTTTCATCAGGGTCAGATTCAGGCCGTGTAGCGTGCGAGGGGAATGTAGTGGTCTGGGTCAATGTACCAGCAGATTCATCGAGCAGTGGCTGGGCATCAGTGCACTTGTGTCGCCCCCAGGAGTACGGTCGCCACAGTGGCATTACCTTCCTCCTAGGGAGTGTGATGTCATGCTTGGGAGCAACGAAGGATCTCTCTAGCAGGTTAACTGATTGGGCAGCGTTATTCCCACGAGTCATGACCCTCCAAACAGCGTTCATGAAGGCAAATTGTTTGTTTTACGTGGGCAGTATGGTTGCAAAGCTGAACCTTAAAGGAATGTCCAGAAGGGCACCACCAGGAGTGGAGCCTACGGTTAAATTCGACTCCACCTGGGAAACCTCAACCATGCCAGCTACAGAACAGATGCACACATTGCAAGCTTAATTCCGTTAACGAACGAGACTCCGTCATGCCCCGCGGTCCGAGTCCGGCTTACTAGAGGGACACGTGAGGCTCTGGAACATGAGATTGGCCAATAACTGGTGTGTCATGCCCTTACATGTCCGTGGCTGCATGTGCGCTACACTGAAAAGGCCAGCGTTTGTCGCTTACAGGTGCAGATAACCCGCTGAACAACGTTAGTGATGGGGATCACTGATTACAATTATTACCCGCGAACAATGATTTCCCAGTAAGTGCAGGTCAACTGCAGTTCCGGAATTAGGCCTAACCGTCATTCCTGAAAAAATGAAAAACTTACGTGTGCAAACCACAGGTGCTGTAGCTTGCTTAACAGCTCGCCAGCCGTTCTCACGCCCAGTATGGATTACACGTGATTGCACAAAGGTTAGAAAGGGTACCGTATCCCCAGATAACATGTATGGATAGCGTACACATTCAAAATATATGTCTCAGGAGGCAGGCTCAGACGATGTTAGGCCAAGTATGGATTGCACGTGATTGCACAAAGGTTAGAAAGGGTACCGTATCACCGGATAACATGTATGGATAGCGTACACATTCAAAATATATGTCTCAGGAGGCAGGCTCAGACGGTGTTAGGCCCAGTATGGATTGCACGTGATTGCACAAAGGTTAGAAAGGGTACCGTATCCCCGGATAACATGTATGGATAGCGTACACATTCAAAATATATGTCTCAGGAGGCAGGCTCAGACGGTGTTAGGCCCAGTATGGATTGCACGTGATTGCACAAAGGTTAGAAAGGGTACCGTATCCCCGGATAACATGTATGGATAGCGTACACATTCAAAATATATGTCTCAGGAGGCAGGCTCAGACGGTGTTAGGCCCAGTATGGATTGCACGTGATTGCACAAAGGTTAGAAAGGGTACCGTATCACCGGATAACATGTATGGATAGCGTACACATTCAAAATATATGTCTCAGGAGGCAGGCTCAGACGGTGTTAGGCCCAGTATGGATTGCACGTGATTGCACAAAGGTTAGAAAGGGTACCGTATCCCCGGATAACATGTATGGATAGCGTACACATTCAAAATATATGTCTCAGGAGGCAGGCTCAGACGGTGTTAGGCCCAGTATGGATTGCACGTGATTGCACAAAGGTTAGAAAGGGTACCGTATCCCCGGATAACATGTATGGATAGCGTACACATTCAAAATATATGTCTCAGGAGGCAGGCTCAGACGGTGTTAGGCCCAGTATGGATTGCACGTGATTGCACAAAGGTTAGAAAGGGTACCGTATCACCGGATAACATGTATGGATAGCGTACACATTCAAAATATATGTCTCAGGAGGCAGGCTCAGACGGTGTTAGGCCCAGTATGGATTGCACGTGATTGCACAAAGATTAGAAAGGGTACCGTATCCCCGGATAACATGTATGGATAGCGTACACATTCAAAATATATGTCTCAGGAGGCAGGTTCAGACGGTGTTAGGCCCAGTATGGATTGCACGTGATTGCACAAAGGTTAGAAAGGGTACCGTATCCCCGGATAACATGTATGGATAGCGTACACATTCAAAATATATGTCTCAGGAGGCAGGCTCAGACGGTGTTAGGCCCAGTATGGATTGCACGTGATTGCACAAAGGTTAGAAAGGGTACCGTATCCCCGGATAACATGTATGGATAGCGTACACATTCAAAATATATGTCTCAGGAGGCAGGCTCAGACGGTGTTAGGCCCAGTATGGATTGCACGTGATTGCACAAAGGTTAGAAAGGGTACCGTATCCCCGGATAACATGTATGGATAGCGTACACATTCAAAATATGTCTCAGGAGGCAGGCTCAGACGGTGTTAGGCCCAGTATGGATTGCACGTGATTGCACAAAGGTTAGAAAGGGTACCGTATCCCCGGATAACATGTATGGATAGCGTACACATTCAAAATATATGTCTCAGGAGGCAGGCTCAGAAGGTGTCAGGCACAGTATGGATTTGACGGCCCAGATTACACAGCGGAGGAGCAGGGAGAGGTAAAGATTGCAAATGCTGGGGCCTTGCCCAAGCAAGGGGGGCCCACTCGTGGGCGTCGGTACTGGCACTGGGCCCCTCATAGTACAGCGGTGTGTCTGACGGCGGGTGTGCACCACCACCGTCAGAGACACTTGATTGCACTATGAGGGACCCTGTGCCAGTGCCCGCGCCCAAGAGTCGGCCTACCCACCTGTCCAGGGCAACGGCACTCGCACGGTGTCGTGCGCTAGGTGGTGACCCCGGCCATGGGGGGAGGCAGCACAGTTAGGGAGTTTTAGAAAGTGGCATATGTTGATGTTGGACATTCAGCTGATGCAAAAGGCGAAATAGGTCAAGTCCCAGGAAGAGGTGGACCAAAGCAAGCCATTTTTCTGTCACCCTATGTGTCATCAGGGGAAGGTGGGACAAAATCCTTGGAAACCCATGCATGGTTCATTTTAATGAAGGTTAGATCATCCACATTTTGGGTTGACAGACGGGTCCTTTTTTCTGTCAGGATTGATCCAGCTGCACTGAAGACTCTTTCCGATAGCACACTTGCAGCTGGGCAAGCGAGCTCCTGTAAGGCATATTGGGCCAATTCAGGCCAGGTGTCCAGTTTAGCGGCCCAATAGTCAAAGGGGAATGACCTGTGTGGGAGAACATCGATATGGGAGGAAAAGTAGTTTGTAACCATGGTTGACAACTGCTGTCTCCTGTCACTTTCCATCGATGCAGTATTACCAGTTGTGTGAGCGGTATTTGAAAAATCAGTCCACAACATTGTCATGAAACCCCTGTCTCCAACGCCACTTCTGCTGTGTGCACCACGAACACCTCTGCCAAGCTGCCCCCGGCCCGTACGGCTCGTGTGAGAACCATCACCGCTGCTGTGTGCTGGGAATGCCTCAAGCAACCGATTTACCAGAGTTGCTTGTTTATTAGCCAATATTAGGTCAAGGTTCTCCTGTGGCATGATGTTTTGTAATTTGCCTTTATAGCGTGGATCCAGGATGCTGGCCAACCAGTAGTCGTCATCGTTCATCATTTTGGCAATGCGGGGGTCCCTTTTTAGGATCCGCAAGGCATAATTTGACATGTGGGCCAATGTTCCCGGTGTCAATGATGCACTGCGAGTGCTGGTTGGAGGAGCACTTTCTGGCAAATCCACATCCCTCCAGTCACGCACAAACCCTGTACCAGACCTTGCCACGCCAACATTTTCACTTGCCCCACGAGATGCATCCTCCTCCCCTAAGTAATCATCCCCATCATCATCCTCCTCCTCCTCCTCCACCTCGTCCAGGAGAGGTCCCTGAGCAGACAATGGCTGAATGTCATCAAGGATTCCCTCCTCCTCTTCCTCCTCATCAACATTGGCTGCAGACGCCTGCTCCTTAAGGTGCGTCAAAGTTTGCATGAGCAGACGCATAAGTGGGATGCTCATGCTTAGGATGGCGTCGTCTGCGCTTACCAGCCGTGTGCATTCCTCAAAACACTGAAGGACTTTACAGAGGTCTTTCAGCTTCGACCACTGCACACCTGTCAACTCCATGTCTGCTCTCAAAGTGCCTGGCCGTGTATCCTCCCACAAATGCATTATGGCCTGCCTCTGCTCGCACAGCCGCTCCACCATGTGCAGGGTGGAGTTCCACCTTGTTGCAATGTCGATAATGAGGCGGTGGTTGGGAAGGTGGAGCAATCGCTGCAGCTTCTGCATACGAACGGAGTGTACAGGCGACCGGCGGATGTGCGCGCACAGTCTTCGCACCTTCTGGAGCAGGGCTGTTAACTCCGGATAATTTTTGAGGAAGCACTGCACCACCAGGTTCAAGGTGTGAGCCAAGCAAGGTATGTGGCTGAGTTTTGAAAGGGCTATGGCTGCCACAAAATTACGGCCGTTATCACTAACTACCTTGCCTGCCTCAAGATGTACACTGCCCAGCCATGACTCAGTTTGTCGCTTCAAGTACTCGGCCAGCACCTCGGCGGTATGTCTGTCGCCCAAACACATCATCTGCAACACAGCCTGCTGACGCTTTCCACTAGCTGCTCGATAGGGGGACACATCGTGTGCAACAGTGGCAGCTGCAGATGGAGTGCCCGTACGACTGCGCTCTGTGGACGAGCTTTCGCTTCTGGAGGAGGAGGAGGAGGAGGAGGGTGGAACGCCTACAGCCAACTGTTTCCTATACCGTGGGCTAGGCAGCACTGTCCCACCACCGCTGTCCCCTGTATCCACCACATTAACCCAGTGCGCAGTGATGGACACGTAACGGCCCTGGCCATGCCGACTGGACCATGCATCAGTAGTGAGGTGCACCTTTCCGCTCACTGACTGCTTGAGTGCATGGACAATGCGGTCTTTCACATGATGGTGGAGGGCTGGGATGGCTTTGCGAGAGAAGAAGTGGCGACTGGGTAGGTCATAGCGTGGTACTGCATAGGCCATGAGTTCGCGGAAAGCTGTGCTTTCCACCAACCGAAAGGGCATCATCTCAAACGAGATTAGTTTGGCAATGTGGGCGTTCAAACCCAGTGTACGCGGATGAGAGACTGAGTACTTTCTTGACCTACTCATAGTGTCTGGGAGGGTGAGCTGGACTTGAGAGCTGCATATGGTGGAAGTAGCGGTGGACAGGGCGGACTGAGAGAGGGTTGATGATGGTGATGGAGTTGGTGTTCTTTCTGATGGCCTAGAATCAGTCTTTCGTTGATATAACAGTGGGATTCCCTGACTGCTGTGGCCTTGCAACGATACCTCAACATTTGCTGCTGTGCTAACCGGTGGGCTTACAGTGGGGGAAACAATGTAGCGTTGCTGACTACCTTCGTTGTGATCAGTTGCACATGTGGCACTTGAGGTTTGGTGTTGTGTCCACGCTTGCAAGTGCATGCTGGTTAAATGTCTAAGCATGCAACTGGTATTCACATTTTTCAGATTTTTCCCTCGGCTAAAGGTCTTTGCGCACTTCTTACAGATAACCTTGGCCTGATCATGAGGATTTTGTTCACAAAAGTGCCACACTGCACTCTTCCTACTTTGGCAGACATTTTGCGGCCTAGCACGCTGTGATCTTTTGACCCTCTGGACAAGCTGTCCAGCAACTCTTTTGATGTGTGGAACCTGTCTTTGGAGTGCTCCGGGCCTGCCAGATAACAGCTGTTGCGATGTCGATGTCTGCTGTGGATGCTCCTCATCTGAGCTATTGGAAGCAGCACCCTCTTCCCCCAATGGATGCCAATCTGGGTCAACAACTGGGTCATCCATCACCTCCTCTTCTATGTCATGTGCACCTTCCTCTGTGTCACCGTGTATGGTGGTATAGTGTGCGGGAAGGGGCACCTGAGTCTCATCAGGGTCAGAATCTGGCTCTGTACACTGCGAGGACAATGTAGTGCTCTGAGTGAATGTACCAGCAGAATCATCCATCAGCGGCTGTGCATCAGTGCACTCCATGTCAGATTCATCTTGGCCTGGGTAATTCACCATTTCACTTGATAATCCAGGCATGGTATGTGAAAACAGCTCCATGGAGTAATCAGTAGTATGGCCTGCGTCATCCTTCAATCTTGGTTGGGGTGAAGGACACAAGGAAAGGTGTGGTTCATGAACATGAGCCTCCAATGACGACTCAGTGCTTTTACTTTTTACAACTGAAGAAGAGGAGGCGATAGAGCTGGAGGCTGAGTCAGCAATGTAAGACAAAACTTTTTCCTGATGCTCTGGCTTTAAAAGCGGTTTGCCAACTCCTAGAAAACTAAGCGTTCGAGGCCTTATGTAGCCAGACGATGACGCAGGCTCAACACCTCCTGCATTCGGTCCTATTTTGCTCTTGCCACTACCATCAGATCCACCACCAACACCATCATTACCAGCTGCCAACCCCCGCCCAATTCCACGGCCTCTTCCACCAGCCTTCCTCATTTTTGGTAGAAATGTAGACAAAATCCAACAAACTATATAGTATGTAAAACAAGGTACAAGGTGTCTATAGGACAGGGGAGATTTTGAATTTCTGCACACACTTTTGGACACTGGACACTTTTGGATTGTGTGAGGCCCACTGATATCTGAGCGCTATGTGACAGGCTCGATGGCACAGCTGTGACCTAAGTGACTAGAGGATAAGTGAGATTTTGAATCTCTGCACACACTTTTGGACACTGGACACTTTTGGATTGTGTGAGGCCCAATGAATATCTGAGCACTATGAGACAGGCTCGATGGCACAGCTGTGACCTAAGTGACTAGAAGATAAGTGAGATTTTGAATCTCTGCACACACTTTTGGACACTGGACACTTTTGGATTGTGTGAGGCCCAATGAATATCTGAGCGCTATGTGACAGGCTCGATGGCACAGCTGTGACCTAAGTGACTAGAGGATAAGGGAGATTTTGAATCTCTGCACACACTTTTGGACACTGGACACTTTTGGATTGTGTGAGGCCCAATGAATATCTGAGCACTATGAGACAGGCTCGATGGCACAGCTGTGACCTAAGTGACTAGAGGATAAGTGAGATTTTGAATCTCTGCACACACTTTTGGACACTGGACACTTTTGGATTGTGTGAGGCCCAATGAATATCTGAGCGCTATGTGACAGGCTCGATGGCACAGCTGTGATCTAAGTGACTAGAGGATAAGGGAGATTTTGAATCTCTGCACACACTTTTGGACACTGGACACTTTTGGATTGTGTGAGGGCCAATGAATATCTGAGCGCTATGTGACAGGCTCGATGGCACAGCTGTGACCTAAGTGACTAGAGGATAAGTGAGATTTTGAATCTCTGCACACACTTTTGGACACTGGACACTTTTGGATTGTGTGAGGCCCACTGATATCTGAGCGCTATGTGACAGGCTCGATGGCACAGCTGTGACCTAAGTGACTAGAGGATAAGGGAGATTTTGAATCTCTGCACACACTTTTGGACACTGGACACTTTTTGGATTGTGTGAGGCCCAATGAATATCTGAGCGCTATGTGACAGGCTCGATGGCACAGCTGTGACCTAAGTGACTAGAGGATAAGGGAGATTTTGAATCTCTGCACACACTTTTGGACACTGGACACTTTTGGATTATGTGAGGGCCAATGAATATCTGAGCGCTATGTGACAGGCTCGATGGCACAGCTGTGACCTAAGTGACTAGAGGATAAGTGAGATTTTGAATCTCTGCACACACTTTTGGACACTGGACACTTTTGGATTGTGTGAGGCCCAATGAATATCTGAGCACTATGAGACAGGCTCGATGGCACAGCTGTGACATAAGTGACTAGAGGATAATTGAGATTTTGAATCTCTGCACACACTTTTGGACACTGGACACTTTTGGATTGTGTGAGGCCCAATGAATATCTGAGCGCTATGTGACAGGCTCGATGGCACAGCTGTGACCTAAGTGACTAGAGGATAAGGGAGATTTTGAATCTCTGCACACACTTTTGGACACTGGACACTTTTGGATTGTGTGAGGCCCAATGAATATCTGTGCACTATGAGACAGGCTCGATGGCACAGCTGTGACCTAAGTGACTAGAGGATAAGTGAGATTTTGAATCTCTGCACACACTTTTGGACACTGGACACTTTTGGATTGTGTGAGGCCCAATGAATATCTGAGCGCTATGTGACAGGCTCGATGGCACAGCTGTGACCTAAGTGACTAGAGGATAAGGGAGATTTTGAATCTCTGCACACACTTTTGGATTGTGTGAGGGCCAATGAATATCTGAGCGCTATGTGACAGGCTCGATGGCACAGCTGTGACCTAAGTGACTAGAGGATAAGTGAGATTTTGAATCTCTGCACACACTTTTGGACACTGGACACTTTTGGATTGTGTGAGGCCCACTGATATCTGAGCGCTATGTGACAGGCTCGATGGCACAGCTGTGACCTAAGTGACTAGAGGATAAGGGAGATTTTGAATCTCTGCACACACTTTTGGACACTAGACACTTTTGGATTGTGTGAGGCCCAATGAATATCTGAGCGCTATGTGACAGGCTCGATGGCACAGCTGTGACCTAAGTGACTAGAGGATAAGTGAGATTTTGAATCTCTGCACACACTTTTGGACACTGGACACTTTTGGATTGTGTGAGGCCCACTGATATCTGAGCGCTATGTGACAGGCTCGATGGCACAGCTGTGACCTAAGTGACTAGAAGATAAGTGAGATTTTGAATCTCTGCACACAATTTTGGACACTGGACACTTTTGGATTGTGTGAGACCCACTGATATCTGAGCGCTATGTGACAGGCTCGATGGCACAGCTGTGACCTAAGTGACTAGAGGATAAGTGAGATTTTGAATCTCTGCACACACTTTTGGACACTGGATACTTTTGGATTGTGTGAGGCCCACTGATATCTGAGCGCTATGTGACAGGCTCGATGGCACAGCTGTGACCTAAGTGACTAGAGGATAAGTGAGATTTTGAATCTCTGCACACACTTTTGGACACTGGACACTTTTGGATTGTGTGAGGCCCAATGAATATCTGAGCGCTATGTGACAGGCTCGATGGCACAGCTGTGACCTAAGTGACTAGAGGATAAGGGAGATTTTGAATCTCTGCACACACTTTTGGACACTGGACACTTTTGGATTGTGTGAGGCCCAATGAATATCTGAGCGCTATGTGACAGGCTCGATGGCACAGCTGTGACCTAAGTGACTAGAGGATAAGTGAGATTTTGAATCTCTGCACACACTTTTGGACACTGGACACTTTTGGATTGTGTGAGGCCCACTGATATCTGAGCGCTATGTGACAGGCTCGATGGCACAGCTGTGACCTAAGTGACTAGAGGATAAGGGAGATTTTGAATCTCTGCACACACTTTTGGACACTGGACACTTTTGGATTGTGTGAGGCCCAATGAATATCTGAGCGCTATGTGACAGGCTCGATGGCACAGCTGTGACCTAAGTGACTAGAGGATAAGGGAGATTTTGAATCTCTGCACACACTTTTGGACACTGGACACTTGTGGATTGTGTGAGGCCCAATGAATATCTGAGCACTATGAGACAGGCTCGATGGCACAGCTGTGACCTAAGTGACTAGAGGATAAGGGAGATTTTGAATCTCTGCACACACTTTTGGACACTGGACACTTTTGGATTGTGTGAGGCCCAATGAATATCTGAGCGCTATGTGACAGGCTCGATGGCACAGCTGTGACCTAAGTGACTAGAGGATAAGGGAGATTTTGAATCTCTGCACACACTTTTGGACACTGGACACTTTTGGATTGTGTGAGGCCCAATGAATATCTGAGCGCTATGTGACAGGCTCGATGGCACAGCTGTGACCAAAGTGACTAGAGGATAAGTGAGATTTTGAATCTCTGCACACACTTTTGGACACTGGACACTTTTGGATTGTGTGAGGCCCACTGATATCTGAGCGCTATGTGACAGGCTCGGTGGCACAGCTGTGACCTAAGTGACTAGAGGATAAGTGAGATTTTGAATCTCTGCACACACTTTTGGACACTGGACACTTTTGGATTGTGTGAGGCCCACTGATATCTGAGTGCTATGTGACAGGCTCGATGGCACAGCTGTGACCTAAGTGACTAGAGGATAAGTGAGATTTTGAATCTCTGCACACACTTTTGGACACTGGACACTTTTGGATTGTGTGAGGCCCACTGATATCTGAGCGCTATGTGACAGGCTCGATGGCACAGCTGTGACCTAAGTGACTAGAGGATAAGGGAGATTTTGAATCTCTGCACACACTTTTGGACACTGGACACTTTTGGATTGTGTGAGGCCCAATGAATATCTGTGCACTATGAGACAGGCTCGATGGCACAGCTGTGACCTAAGTGACTAGAGAATAAGTGAGATTTTGAATCTCTGCACACACTTTTGGACACTGGACACTTTTGGATTGTGTGAGGCCCAATGAATATCTGAGCGCTATGTGACAGGCTCGATGGCACAGCTGTGACCTAAGTGACTAGAGGATAAGGGAGATTTTGAATCTCTGCACACACTTTTGGATTGTGTGAGGGCCAATGAATATCTGAGCGCTATGTGACAGGCTCGATGGCACAGCTGTGACCTAAGTGACTAGAGGATAAGTGAGATTTTGAATCTCTGCACACACTTTTGGACACTGGACACTTTTGGATTGTGTGAGGCCCACTGATATCTGAGCGCTATGTGACAGGCTCGATGGCACAGCTGTGACCTAAGTGACTAGAGGATAAGGGAGATTTTGAATCTCTGCACACACTTTTGGACACTAGACACTTTTGGATTGTGTGAGGCCCAATGAATATCTGAGCGCTATGTGACAGGCTCGATGGCACAGCTGTGACCTAAGTGACTAGAGGATAAGTGAGATTTTGAATCTCTGCACACACTTTTGGACACTGGACACTTTTGGATTGTGTGAGGCCCACTGATATCTGAGCGCTATGTGACAGGCTCGATGGCACAGCTGTGACCTAAGTGACTAGAAGATAAGTGAGATTTTGAATCTCTGCACACAATTTTGGACACTGGACACTTTTGGATTGTGTGAGACCCACTGATATCTGAGCGCTATGTGACAGGCTCGATGGCACAGCTGTGACCTAAGTGACTAGAGGATAAGTGAGATTTTGAATCTCTGCACACACTTTTGGACACTGGATACTTTTGGATTGTGTGAGGCCCACTGATATCTGAGCGCTATGTGACAGGCTCGATGGCACAGCTGTGACCTAAGTGACTAGAGGATAAGTGAGATTTTGAATCTCTGCACACACTTTTGGACACTGGACACTTTTGGATTGTGTGAGGCCCAATGAATATCTGAGCGCTATGTGACAGGCTCGATGGCACAGCTGTGACCTAAGTGACTAGAGGATAAGGGAGATTTTGAATCTCTGCACACACTTTTGGACACTGGACACTTTTGGATTGTGTGAGGCCCAATGAATATCTGAGCGCTATGTGACAGGCTCGATGGCACAGCTGTGACCTAAGTGACTAGAGGATAAGTGAGATTTTGAATCTCTGCACACACTTTTGGACACTGGACACTTTTGGATTGTGTGAGGCCCACTGATATCTGAGCGCTATGTGACAGGCTCGATGGCACAGCTGTGACCTAAGTGACTAGAGGATAAGGGAGATTTTGAATCTCTGCACACACTTTTGGACACTGGACACTTTTGGATTGTGTGAGGCCCAATGAATATCTGAGCGCTATGTGACAGGCTCGATGGCACAGCTGTGACCTAAGTGACTAGAGGATAAGGGAGATTTTGAATCTCTGCACACACTTTTGGACACTGGACACTTGTGGATTGTGTGAGGCCCAATGAATATCTGAGCACTATGAGACAGGCTCGATGGCACAGCTGTGACCTAAGTGACTAGAGGATAAGGGAGATTTTGAATCTCTGCACACACTTTTGGACACTGGACACTTTTGGATTGTGTGAGGCCCAATGAATATCTGAGCGCTATGTGACAGGCTCGATGGCACAGCTGTGACCTAAGTGACTAGAGGATAAGGGAGATTTTGAATCTCTGCACACACTTTTGGACACTGGACACTTTTGGATTGTGTGAGGCCCAATGAATATCTGAGCGCTATGTGACAGGCTCGATGGCACAGCTGTGACCAAAGTGACTAGAGGATAAGTGAGATTTTGAATCTCTGCACACACTTTTGGACACTGGACACTTTTGGATTGTGTGAGGCCCACTGATATCTGAGCGCTATGTGACAGGCTCGGTGGCACAGCTGTGACCTAAGTGACTAGAGGATAAGTGAGATTTTGAATCTCTGCACACACTTTTGGACACTGGACACTTTTGGATTGTGTGAGGCCCACTGATATCTGAGTGCTATGTGACAGGCTCGATGGCACAGCTGTGACCTAAGTGACTAGAGGATAAGTGAGATTTTGAATCTCTGCACACACTTTTGGACACTGGACACTTTTGGATTGTGTGAGGCCCACTGATATCTGAGCGCTATGTGACAGGCTCGATGGCACAGCTGTGACCTAAGTGACTAGAGGATAAGTGAGATTTTGAATCTCTGCACACACTTTTGGACACTGGACACTTTTGGATTGTGTGAGGCCCAATGAATATCTGAGCGCTATGTGACAGGCTCGATGGCACAGCTCTGACCAAAGTGACTAGAGGATAAGGGAGATTGGATTGCTTTTAAAAAAGCAGTTTGCGGAGCAGTGGGTAAACAGCAATGCCAGCCTGTCAGGAAGCCTTAAAAGGCAGCCCAACAACCAACACTACTGATACACCACAATATAGCCTCCCCTTGCACTGCACACACAGTGACTGGTGTGTTGTGCAGGCCAAATTGCTATCAGCAGCAGAAGCAGTTTTTTTTTCTTCTCAGCAGGACAAAAAAAAAAAATTGGGATTGCTTTTAAAAAAGCAGTTTGAGGCCCAATGAATATCTGAGTGCTATGTGACAGGCTCGATGGCGCAGCTGTGAACAAAGTGACTAGAGGATAAGGGAGATTGGATTGCTTTTAAAAAAGCAGTTTGCCTGGTGTGTTGTGCAGGCCAAATCGCTAGCAGCAGAAGCAGTTTTTCTGTCTTCTTCCCTGCCTAACGCTCTCCCTACAGAATCAGCAGCAACCTCTCCCTATGCTAAGATCGGCAGAAGTAAGATGGCGGTCGGCGTGCACGCCCTTTTATACCCCCTGTGACGCCCACCAAAGCAAGCCAATCACTTGCATGCCCTTCTGAAAGATGGTGGTGACCCGTGCCTATGTCATCACGTTGCCCACAGTGTCCGTGGATCCTGATTGGCTGAAAAAGAGCGCAAAACAAACTTTTGAAACGCGACTTTGGCGCGTAAGTCGCCGACCTCGTGGCCGACCTCATCCTAGGGTCGGGTTTCGTTTCATGAAACCCGACTTTGCCAAAAGTCGGCGACTTTTGAATTTTTTCGACCCGTTTCGCTCAACTCTAGTCTGCGAGCGTCATGTTACGTTTGCAGAGCCCCTGATGTGCCAAAACAGTAGAAACCCCCCACAAATGACCACATTTTGGAAACTAGATCCCCCAAGGAACTCATCTAGCTGTGTGGTGAGCACTTTGAATCCCCAAGTGCTTCACAGAAGTTTATAACGCAGAGCCGTGAAAATAAGAAATAATTTTTCTTCCGCCAAAATAATTTTTTTAGCCCCCAATTTTTTTTATTTTCCCAAGGGTAACATGAGAAATTAGACCCCCAAAGTTGTTGTGCAATTTTTCCTGAGTACGCTGATACCTCATATGTGGGGGTAAACCACTGTTTGGGCACACGTCGGGGCTCAGAATGGAGGGAGCACTGTTTGACTTTTTGAACGCAAAATTGGCTGGAATAAATGGTGGTGCCATGTCGCGTTTGGAAGCCCCCTGATGTGCCTAAATAATGGAAACCTCTCAATTCTAACTCCAACCCTAACCCCAACACACCCCTAACCCTAATAATAACCCTAACCTCAACGCACCCATAACCCTAATCCCAACTCTAACCCTAACCACAAGCCTAACCCTAATCTTAACCCTAATTCCAACACTAACCCTAATTCCAACCCTAACCCTAATTCCAACCTAACCCTACTTCCAACCCTAACCCTAATTCTAATCCTAACGGAAAAATAAAAATATTTTCTTTATTTTATTATTTGTCCCTACCTACAAAAAGGGGGGTTTATTTCCTTTTTTTATTTTGATTACTGTGATACTTTATCACAGTGATCAAAATTAAAGAATGAAGCTAAAACCTACTCTATGTTGATGGACCCCCGGAGCCGGTCGCCCCCTTCTTTCCTTGCGCAGTGGGAGAGAGATTTAAATATTTATTTTACGGAAGATCAGAGAACTCGAATTTTTACCCTTGTACACTGTGCCTCGATTAGCTCTAGATTCCAGCAGGCTGGCTATAAGATTTTGTCCAGATGGTATAGAGTGCCCTTGAGGTTGCACACCATATTTCCGGAAATTGACCCCAACTGCTGGAGGGGTGGAAGGGCAGAGGGCACGATTTTTTTTTCTGGCAATGTGACGTTTTGCAATAATTTTGGACAGGGGTGTGGGAAATTATTTGTCGGGTTACGGGCTGTTTCGAAAAGCTGACTCCGGCTCTGATTGATACTACTCCAACATAATGAAATCCCTCTCTGGATCTATAAATCATGGCTGCGAGGGTGTCAGAGACACCGCACTGCACTTGCTCATAGAGCCAGTGCGCGTGTCCTGAGAACAGAAACAGTGCTAAAAGATACAAGAGTATCAGTACAAGAGGGTCAGGCAGAACTCGTAACAGGGACAGAACCAGATCACAACCGAATAAGCAAGCAAGTTATCAGGCACAAGGCACACGTATACAAGAGGTCACTTAACTCAGCCGAGGGCAGGAGTATAACTGACACCGGACACAGGTCCAGTGAGCACTAAATAGCCTCCTGCTGCCAGAGAGAGGCAGCACAATTAACCCATAGTCTAACCAGGACGGGTCAAAGCGAAATCCCGTCCTGGATCATGACAGTACCCTCCTCTCAATGGGGGGCCACCGGACCCCCAGGTCTCTCAGGGTACTTGGCGTGAAAGGCTCGGATCAACCGATCCGCATGAACTGATCGAGCAGGAACCCATGAGCGTTCCTCAGGACCGTAGCCCTTCCAATGTATCAGATACTGAAGGGCGCGACGGACCAACCTGGAGCCGACAATTCGTTCCACCTCGTACTCAGCCTGCCCATCTACCAGAACCGGTGTCGGGGAAGATGATGATCCCTCCCCACTGGACCTCACAGGTTTCAAAAGGGCCTTATGGAAAACATTAGGGATCCTTAGAGATGGCGGAAGACTCAACCGAAAAGCCACCGGGTTAACTGCTTCGGTAATTACATAGGGACCTATAAACTTGGGTCCAAGCTTCGCAGAGGGGACCTTGAGCCTTATATTTTTGGTGGATAACCATACCTTATCTCCGACCTGAAACACTGGACCCACGGATCGTTTTTTGTCCGCAAAAAATTTAAATTTGTCCTGGGCCTTCGTAATGTTATTCTGGACCTCCCGCCATACCTCCCCCAACCGCTGGATCGTCTCGTCCGCCCCAGGACACCCAGAATTCAAGCGGGAAAATTCTCCAAAATGAGGAAGAAACCCATAATTGCAAAAAAAAGGAGATGTACCCGTAGACTGGTTAGTGCGGTTGTTAAATGCAAACTCAGCCAATGGTAACACAGAACACCAATCATCCTGTCGGGCTGAGGTCAAACAACGCAGAATTTGCTCCAGAGACTGATTGGTCCGCTCAGTCTTCCCATTTAACAATATCCCGAGATTCCCAATTAATCACAGGATTATGCAGCTGTAACCACGGGAACCCCAACACCAGTCCCGCAGGCAGGTTGTTCATTACAAAACATGAAATACGTTCCTGGTGTAAGGAACTCACTTTAAGGAGAAACTCTTCAGTACAAAACACAATGTCATTCTTAACCAGTGGTGTTTTGTCAATAGCAACAAGGTGAATCGGAGTTTCCAACCTAACTGTCCCTAACTTACACCTGGCCACCAAGTCAGAGTCAATAAAGTTCAATGATGAACCGCAATCCACGAAGGCAGAAGTGGATGTGGAGACACCCCCACAACAAAGTTCCACTTGAAATGACATTTTAGAAAATGCAGAAAAGGGTACCTGAGAGCCTGGGTGACCTCCACGATAATCACCCGGGCTCAGTCGCTTGTTGGTTAGTGGCCGGGAGGGGCAATCCTTTTTCCAATGTCCAGACTCGCCACTGTGAACACAGCATTTTCTCACGTGCCGTTGTCTCCTTTCTTCCTCCTTAAGGTTGATGGTTCCCATCTCCGTGATTTTCAATGAAGAACTGGCTTCCCTTCCTTGGGAGAATAATGAAGTCTCGGTTTGTATCACTCCCCTTGCCCGTAACCTGCGATCCATTCGGACAGCCTGTGTCATAGCTTCCTCCAGGGCATCAGGTGGGGGGTGGAGAGCCAAGGCGTCTTTCAGATGCTCAGACAGGCCTCTACGGAACAACTCTCGGAGAGCGGCGGCGTTCCAGCAGACCTCAGCAGCCCAGCGTCTGAACTCTGAGCAAAACCACTCGGCTGAGTGTTTCCCCTGGCAAACATTCATCAGCCTGTCCTCAGCCATACGCACCCGATCAGGCTCATCATAAATATGCCCCAGGGCCTCAAAAAATGCATCCACAGTCATACGCTCAGGGGCCGTGGTAGGAAGGGAGAAAGCCCAAGCTTGGGGGGCTCCCCTTAACAGAGACATAATGACCCCCACTCTCTGACTTTCATCCCCAGAAGAGTGTGGTCTTAAGGAAAAAAAAAAGCTTACAGCCTTCCTTGAAAACTCTCAAGTCATTTTTATCTCCAGAAAAGGTATCTGGTAACTTAACCGGAGACTCAGGGGAAACTAATGTAACATCCCGAGCCCCCCATGAAGGAACCCCCTGCACAGTGTCGGCGATCAGCTGCTGAGACTGAGCCAGGACTCTTTGTTCTCCAAAGAGTTTCTGAGACATCTGTGTCAGATGCTTAACCTGCTCAGAAAGAGTGTGCACAGGATCCATCACACACACAGGTGAATGGGAGCAGAGAAAAAAAATGGTATGGGTCAGTTATAATGTCAGAGACACCGCACTGCACTTGCTCATAGAGCCAGTGCGCGTGTCCTGAGAACAGAAACAGTGCTAAAAGATACCTGTAGAGACGGGCAGCAGAGATGACCATGCGTGCTTCAGGCTAATAGTGTCAGGGTCCAGTCAGCGCTGGAAAGTAAAGAGGCATTGGACCTGCGGACACTGAAACTAAATAGTCTGCACGGGACCTATGGTCATGTGACAGCAAGGGGGCGGGGCTTAGCGTCCTGTATTCAGATAGGACAGGACACCACACAACAACTCAGAGTCAGGCAAAACAGAGGTCACAGCAGTACGGGCAAACGAGGTACAGAGGGACAAACAGACGGGTAGTCAGACAGAGCCAAAGGTCATACACAAGAGGGCGGTGCGGTACCAAGGGGACGAGCAGAGAGGAGTCGGGTCACAAGCAGAGAGTCATACACGAGAGGTAGCGCAGTACAAGAGGGTCAGGCAGAACTCGTAACAGGGACAGAACCAGATCACAACCGAATAAGCAAGCAAGTTATCAGGCACAAGGCACACGTATACAAGAGGTCACTTAACTCAGCCGAGGGCAGGAGTATAACTGACACCGGACCCAGGTCCAGTGAGCACTAAATAGCCTCCTGCTGCCAGAGAGAGGCAGCACAATTAACCCATAGTCTAACCAGGACGGGTCAAAGTGAAATCCCGTCCTGGATCATGACAGTACCCTCCTCTCAATGGGGGGCCACCGGACCCCCAGGTCTCTCAGGGTACTTGGCGTGAAAGGCTCGGATCAACCGATCCGCATGAACTGATCGAGCAGGAACCCACGAGCGTTCCTCAGGACCGTAGCCCTTCCAATGTATCAGATACTGAAGGGCGCGACGGACCAACCTGGAGCCGACAATTCGTTCCACCTCGTACTCAGCCTGCCCATCTACCAGAACCGGTGTCGGGGAAGATGATGATCCCTCCCCACTGGACCTCACAGGTTTCAAAAGGGCCTTATGGAAAACATTAGGGATCCTTAGAGATGGCGGAAGACTCAACCGAAAAGCCACCGGGTTAACTGCTTCGGTAATTACATAGGGACCTATAAACTTGGGTCCAAGCTTCGCAGAGGGGACCTTGAGCCTTATATTTTTGGTGGATAACCATACCTTATCTCTGACCTGAAACACTGGACCCACGAATCGTTTTTTGTCCGCAAAAAATTTAAATTTGTCCTGGGCCTTCGTAATGTTTTTCTGGACCTCCCGCCATACCTCCCCCAACCGCTGGATCGTCTCGTCCGCCCCAGGACACCCAGAATTCAAGCGGGAAAATTCTCCAAAATGAGGATGAAACCCATAATTGCAAAAAAAAGGAGATGTACCCGTAGACTGGTTAGCGCGGTTGTTAAATGCAAACTCAGCCAATGGTAACACAGAACACCAATCATCCTGTCGGGCTGAGGTCAAACAACGCAGAATTTGCTCCAGAGACTGATTGGTCCGCTCAGTCTTCCCATTTAACAATATCCCGAGATTCCCAATTAATCACAGGATTATGCAGCTGTAACCACGGGAACCCCAACACCAGTCCCGCAGGCAGGTTGTTCATTACAAAACATGAAATACGTTCCTGGTGTAAGGAACTCACTTTAAGGAGAAACTCTTCAGTACAAAACACAATGTCATTCTTAACCAGTGGTGTTTTGTCAATAGCAACAAGGTGAATCGGAGTTTCCAACCTAACTGTCCCTAACTTACACCTGGCCACCAAGTCAGAGTCAATAAAGTTCAATGATGAACCGCAATCCACGAAGGCAGAAGTGGATGTGGAGACACCCCCACAACAAAGTTCCACTTGAAATGACATTTTAGAAAATGCAGAAAAGGGTACCTGAGAGCCTGGGTGACCTCCACGATAATCACCCGGGCTCAGTCGCTTGTTGGTTAGTGGCCGGGAGGGGCAATCCTTTTTCCAATGTCCAGACTCGCCACTGTGAACACAGCATTTTCTCACGTGCCGTTGTCTCCTTTCTTCCTCCTTAAGGTTGATGGTTCCCATCTCCGTGATTTTCAATGAAGAACTGGCTCCCCTTCCTTGGGAGAATAATGAAGTCTCGGTTTGTATCACTCCCCTTGCCCGTAACCTGCGATCCATTCGGACGGCCTGTGTCATAGCTTCCTCCAGGGCATCAGGTGGGGGGTGGAGAGCCAAGGCGTCTTTCAGATGCTCAGACAGGCCTCTACGGAACAACCCCCGGAGAGCAGCGTCGTTCCAGCAGACCTCAGCAGCCCAGCGTCTGAACTCTGAGCAAAACCACTCGGCTGAGTGTTTCCCCTGGCAAACATTCATCAGCCTGTCCTCAGCCATATGCACCCGATCAGGCTCATCATAAATATGCCCCAGGGCCTCAAAAAATGCATCCACAGTCATACGCTCAGGGGCCGTGGTAGGAAGGGAGAAAGCCCAAGCTTGGGGGGCTCCCCTTAACAGAGACATAATGACCCCCACTCTCTGACTTTCATCCCCAGAAGAGTGTGGTCTTAAGGAAAAAAAAAGCTTACAGCCTTCCTTGAAAACTCTCAAGTCATTTTTATCTCCAGAAAAGGTATCTGGTAACTTAACCGGAGACTCAGGGGAAACTAATGTAACATCCCGAGCCCCCCATGAAGGAACCCCCTGCACAGTGTCAGCGATCAGCTGCTGAGACTGAGCCAGGACTCTTTGTTCTCCAAAGAGTTTCTGAGACATCTGCGTCAGATGCTTAACCTGCTCAGAAAGAGTGTGCACAGGATCCATCACACACACAGGTGAATGGGAGCAGAGAAAAAAAAATGGTATGGGTCAGTTATAATGTCAGAGACACCGCACTGCACTTGCTCATAGAGCCAGTGCGCGTGTCCTGAGAACAGAAACAGTGCTAAAAGATACCTGTAGAGACGGGCAGCAGAGGTGACCATGCGTGCTTCAGGCTAATAGTGTCAGGGTCCAGTCAGCGCTGGAAAGTAAAGAGGCATAGGACCTGCGGACACTGAAACTGAATAGTCTGCACGGGACCTATGGTCATGTGACAGCAAGGGGGCGGGGCTTAGCGTCCTGTATTCAGATAGGACAGGACACCACACAACAACAACTCAGAGGCAGGCAAAACAGAGGTCACAGCAGTACGGGCAAACGAGGTACAGAGGGACAAACAGACGGGTAGTCAGACAGAGCCAAAGGTCATACACAAGAGGGTGGTGCGGTACCAAGGGGACGAGCAGAGAGGAGTCGGGTCACAAGCAGAGAGTCATACACGAGAGGTAGCGCAGTACAAGAGGGTCAGGCAGAACTCGTAACAGGGACAGAACCAGATCACAACCGAATAAGCAAGCAAGTTATCAGGCACAAGACACACGTATACAAAAGGTCACTTAACTCAGCCGAGGGCAGGAGTATAACTGACACCTGACCCAGGTCCAGTGAGCACTAAATAGCCTCCTGCTGCCAGAGAGAGGCAGCACAATTAACCCATAGTCTAACCAGGACGGGTCAAAGCGAAATCCCGTCCTGGATCATGACAGAGGGCTTGCATCCCGGAGAGATGGAAGAGTCCCGCTCCTCCAACCGTAACTCAGTGGATTGCAAGTCAATGAAATTATGTATATGGAGGACCTCACCTCATCCATACATGAATCATACCCAAAGTTTTGGGCTACTTGGCTTGGATGGATGGATGGATTTTCGAAGCTCAAGTGAGTATTGTGATCTAATGCTGGAGGCAAACCCCCCTGAGGTTAACTGAAAATATCAGGTGGAGTGGTGGACTTGGTCGGGTGGGTACTCCTTCCCTTACCCCCTTGTTTTTTCTTTCTCTCTCTATTTTTTTGCCTCTCTTGGTTTCTTTACTTATTTCCCCCCACTCTCTTTTTTTGCTTCAACTGCTCTCCTTCTTCCTCTGCTCTGTCTTTTCTTTCCTATATACTGTTTGTTAAAAGTAAAAAAATGAAAGACCCTCCTAATTGACCTCTACTACCGGGTCCCCGGATGTTAAGGACTCGTGGACAATTGTCTTGGTCGGGAGTTAAGTTGTATTGCTTGTATTTGTCTACTTGTCTGGTTTCAATTATTATGTTAACCTGGATTTCATTGTGAGTCTTTAAATAAAGAATTATATTAAAAAAAAATGAATGAATGAATCTGCTGGCCGGCAGATTCCGGCAGGAGCACTGCGCATGCGCCCGCCATTTTGCAAGATGGCGGCACCCATGATCTGGGATGGCGGGACACCGGGACAGCCAGAAGGACATAGGAGATACCGGGGGGGTGAGGTTGGATCGGAAGGCGAGGGGATCGGAGGGAAGGGGAGGGGGAGCAGATGATGACAGCGGCGGTCAATTGGCGCCGTCAGTTGGTGGTGGGGGCCGATTGGCGCTGTCAGTCGTGGGGGGGGTCTGATCGGTGTCTCCAGCCATGGCAGATGCTATTGCAGCATCAGCCATGGCTGGATTGTAATATTTCACCAAATTTAATTGGTGAAATATTACAAATCGCTCTGATTGGCTGTTTCACTTGTAACAGCCAATCAGAGTGATCATAGCCATGGGGGGGGGCTAAGCCACATAGGCGTCATGGGTCAGATTGGCACCAACTTTCATGATGCCTATGTGGCGTCAAAGGTCGGAAAGGGGTTAATGTGTATTATTTAACCCCTTAATCCCATGTGACGTACTATCCCGTCCATGTGCCCTGGGACTTAATTCCCAGGGACGGGATAGTACGTCATAGCGATCAGTGGCGCCCACATGGTGAGCGCCGTTGATCGCGGCCGGGTGTCAGCTAATTATCACAGCTGACACCCGGCACAATGTTTCAGGGGTGGTCACGGACCGCCCCCGACACGTTAACCCCTTTCACACCGCGAGCAAACACGATCGCGGTGTACCAGGGGTTAAAGGGAAGCATCGGCAGGGAGGGGGCTCCCTCCGTGCTTCCCTGAGCCCCCCACCGCAGCGCAATGTGCAGCGCTGCTGCGGGGGTCTCTTTCCCTACAGGTCCCCGGATCCAAGATGGCGACAGGGACCTTCGGGGGCCTGTAGGGAGCTGACTTCCTCAGTGCCTGCAAAGCGCAGGCATGAGGAAGTCTGCGTCTATGCCTGTGACAGATCGCTGATCTGTCACAATGATCTGTGATGTGACAGATCAGCGATATGTCACAGGACAGTGATGTCCCCCCTGGGACAACCTAATAAAGTTAAAAAAAATTTAAAAAAGTGTAAAAATAATTTTTAAAAAATCGCTAAATAAATTAGAAAAAAAAAAAAAAAGATTCCCCAATAAATTCATTTTTTGGAAATAAAAAAAGAAAAAAACAATAAAGCACACATATTTGGTATTGCCGCGTCCGTAACGACCTGCCCTATAAAACTGTCCCATTAGATAACCCCTTTAGCGAACCCCTTAAAAAATAAAAATAAAAAACGAAGCAAAAAATAATGATTTATTATCATACCGCCGAACAAAAAGTGCAATAACGCGCGATCAAAAAGACGCATATAAATATCCATGGTACCGATGAAAACGTCATCTTGTCCCGCAAAAAACAAGCTGCCATACAGCATCATCAGCAAAAAAATAAAAAAGTTATAGCTCGCAGAATAAAGCGATGCAAAAATAATTATTTTTTATATAAAATAGTTTTCATTGCATAAAACCGCCAAAACATAAAAAAAGACCTAAATGAGGTATCGCTGTAACCGTACTGACCCGAAGAATAAAACCGCTTTATCAATTTTACCGCAGGTGGAACGGTGTAAACGCACCCCCCCAAAATAAATTCATGAAACGCTGGTTTTTGTTCATTCTGCGTCCCAAAAATCGGAATAAAAAGCGATCAAAAAATGTCACGTGCCCAAAAATGGTACCAATAAAAACGTCAACTCGTCCCGCAAAGAATAAGACCTCACATGACTCGGTGGGTCAAAATATGGAAAAATTATAGCTCTCAATATGTGATGCAAAAACTATTTTTACAATAAAAAGCGTCTTTTAGTGTATGACATCTGCCAAACATAAAAACCCGCTATAAATAGTAAATCAAACCACTCTTTATCACCCCATTAGTTAGGGAAAAATAATAAAATTAAAAGAAAATGTATTTATTTCCATTTTCCCATTAGGGTTAGGGCTAGGATTAGGGTTAGGGCTAGGGCTGAGATTAGGGTTAGGGGTGTGTTGGGTTTAGGGTTGGAGTTAGAATTGGGGGTTTCCACTGTTTGGGCACATCAGGTGCTCTCCAAATGCAACATGGCGTCGGATCTCAATTCCAGCCAATTCTGCGTTGAAAAAGTCAAATGGTGCTCCTTCCCTTCCAAGCTCTGCCATGCGCCCAAACAGTGTTTTACCCCCACATATAGGGTATCAGCCTACTCAGGACAAATTGCAAAACAACTTTTGGGGTCCAATTTCTCCTGTTACCCTTAGGAAAATAAAAATTGGGGGCAAAAATATCATTTTTGTGGAAAAAAATGATTTTTTTTATTTTCACGCCCGGGGCGTTATAAACTTCTGTAAATAACTTGGGGGTTCAAAGTGCTCACCACACATCTAGATAAGTTCCGTGGGGGGTCTAGTTTCCAAAATGGGGTCACTTGTGGGGGGGTTCCACTGTTTAGGTACATCAGGGGCTCTCCAAAAGCAACATGACACCCGCAGACCATTCGATTAAAGTCTGCATTCCAAAACGTCACTACTTCCCTTCCGAGCCCCGACGTGTGCCCATACAGTAGTTTTCTCCCACATATGAGGTATTAGTGTACTCAGGACAAATTGGACAACAACTGTTGGGGTCCAATTTCTCCTGTTACCCTTGGGAAAATAAAAAATTTGGGGACTAATTGATTATGTTTGTGGAAAAAATATGATTTTTTTATTTTCATGCCCGGGCATTATAAACTTCTGTGAAGCCCTTGGGGGTTCAAAGTGCTCACCACACATCTAGATAAGTTCCTTAGGGGGTCTAGTTTCCAAAATGGGGTCATTTGTGGGGGGTTTCCACTGTTTAGGTACATCAGGGGCTCTCCAAAAGCAACATGACACCCGCAGACCATTCCATCAAAGTCTGCATTCCAAAACGTCACTACTTCCCTTCCGAGCCCTGACGTGTGCCCATATAGTAGTTTTCTCCCACATATGAGGTATCAGCGTACTCAGGACAAATTGGACAACAACTTTTGGAGTCTAATTTCTCCTGGCACCCTTTGGAAAATAAAAAAATTGGTGACTAAAAGATCATGTTTGTGGAAAAAATACGATTTTTTTATTTTCACACCCAGGCATTATAAACTTCTGTGAAGCACTGGGGGGTTCAAAGTTCTCACCACATATCTAGATAGGTTCTTTGGGGGGTCTAGTTTCCAAAATGGTGTAATTTGTGAGGGGTTTCCACTGTTTTGGTACATCAGGGATTTTCCCAATCGCGACATGGTGTCCGATCTCAATTCCAGCCAAAAACGTTAAATGGCGCTGCTTCCCTTCCGAGCTCTGCCATGCGCCCAAATAGTGGTTTACCCCCACATGTGAGGTATCACATACTCAGGACAAATTGCACAATAACTTTTAGGGTCCTGTTACCCTTGGGAAAATAAAAATTGGGGGTGAAAAGATCATTTTTGTGGAAAAAATATGATTTTTTAATTGTACCGCTGTACGTTATAAACTTCTGTGAAGCCCTTGTGGGTTCAAAGTTCTCACCACATATCTAGATAAGTTCCTTGGGGGGTCTAGTTTCCAAAATGGGGTCACTTGTGGGGGGTTTCCACTGTTTAGGTACATCAGGGGCTCTCCAAACGCGACATGGCGTCCGATCTGAATTCCAGCCAATTTTGCATTGAAAAAGTCAAACGGCGCTCCTTCCCTTCTGAGCTCTGCCATGCCCGGAACAGTGGTTCCCCCCCACATGTCAGGTATCAGCGTACTCAGGACAAATTGCACAATAACTTTTTGCAGTCCAATTTCTCCTGTTACCCTTGGTAAAATAAAAAAAAATTGAACCTGAAGTATTTTTTTTTGTGAACAAAAGTTAAATGTTCATTTTTTTTTTTTTTAAATATTCAAAAAATTTCTGTGACACACCTAAAGGGTTAATAAACTTCTTGAATGTGGTTTTGAGCACCTTAAGGGGTGCAGTTTTTAGAATGGTGTCACTTTTGAGTATTTTCTATGATGTAGACCCCGTAAAGTGGCTTCAAATGTGATGTGGTCCGTAAAAATAAAATGGTGTTGCAAAAATGAGAAATCACTGGTCAATTTTTAACCCTTATAACTTCCTAACAAAAAAAAAATTTGGTTCCAAAATTGTGCTGATGTAAAGTAAACATGTGGAAAATGTTACTTATCAAGTTTTTTGTGTGCTGTAGCTCTGTGATTTAAGGGCATAAAAATTCAAAGTTGGAAAATTGCGAAATTTTCAAAATTTTCACCAAATTTCCATTTTTTTCACAAATAAACGCAAGTTATTTGAATGAAATTTTACCACTAACATCAAGTACAATATGTCACGAGAAAACAATGTCAGAATCACCAGGATCCATGGAAGCGTTTCAGAGTTATTACCTCATAAAGGGACAGTGGTCAGAATTGTAAAAATTGGCCCGGTCATGAATGTGCAAACCACCCTTGGGGCTTAAGGGGTTAAATTTTAGTCAATAGCAGTGTTTCTCAACTCCAATCCTCAAGACGCACGAACAGGTCATGTTTTCAGGATTTTCTTAGTATTGCATAGGTGATGGAATTAATTCTTGAGCAGGTGATGAAATTATCACCTATGCAATACTAAGGGTATCCTGAAAACATGACCTGTTGGTTTTTCTTGAGGACTGGAGTTGAGAAACATTGGTCAATAGTAAAATATTTAAACCTTTAAATACCAATAGCAACCTTACCTTTTTCTAAGCATGATTGAATTTTCTTTGACTTCTTGGGTTTTTGTGAGATTGTGTTCACAAGAGTAAAAATCTTTGCTTTGTTCATCATCATCACCAAACGAATAGCAGGGATATGATAATCTAATATCCTGAGCACTTGTATTTCCTATGTTTGTGGTCATTGTTTTGCTACTATTAATGTTATGCTGAGAGGAATATATTGCTGGAGGGTTGGCTTCCAATGCTTGTGCCTTCTTAAGAGGAGGTATAAATGTTTTCAGCTTTCTAATCATACCTTTTTTTTAATAAAAAAAAAACAACAACGAAAAGAAGGATAACAATATAAGTCATAAATATTATGAAATATGTTATACTGTAATTATAGTAAAACAATAGTGTTAAAGGGAATGTGTAATCAGAAAATGAACTACTGTGTAAATTGAGTTTTAAATTAATTTTTTTTTTTAAATTTGAAGGTTTTACTTATTTTTCATATCACTATCTACATTAAAAAATGTAAGACTCATACTTTCAGATGGGTACATGTACATTAGCAGCAATAGACTGAAGGGAGGGGGAGCAGATGGACTTTAAATGGAACCCAACATCACCAGAAACGTTATTTACCTGCAAGTATAGGGTAATCTGCTAGTAAATAGCAATAAACCTTGCCTGCTAATTGGAAGCGCAGCTACAGAGAGAAAATGAAGTTTTAATCACGGTGTAATCTCCATGTAACGGCTCTCTCCCAATCATTGGGGCGGTTATGCCACCGCTTAATATACTGCAGGCACTCTGCACTCACAAGCTGCAGGCAGCCTGTCACATACAGGGGCGAGATTACATCCATGCATCCAGTACACTGAGAGGTAATGTATGTCTTATGGTGTTTGTTGCCCATTTTTGTGCCAAATTCTTCAAAATACTGCATGTGGCTCACAAATTTTGAGAAAAATTTAAAAAAAAATTCTTTTTGCTTTTGCCTTTACTTTTTTATGTGCCTTTTTAGCTTAAAAAGTCACATGTTCCACTAAAAAATCAAAACACATATATAGAGACTCCAGGGAAAGGTTACAGTACATTTGTAAAAAAATTTAGCAACTTTTTAAAAGGTCAAAATTTATTGATTAGATGAAAACATGTAGAAGCCTCAAACCCTGTCTTTACAATGACAAACATTGAAAACAAACAAAAGCAGAAAACGCATCTAAATAGACTTAAAAAGTCACAAATCAAAAGAAGAATAAAGAGCAAATAAAAACAAGTAAAAGACACCAAAAAATAGTCAAATATCAGATGCAATTGCAATAATGAATCGAGCAATAAGGATGCAGAGTATCTGGTCTATCGATCTAATTATGGAATTCGCCCTCACAGCATTATTAAATATAAAGTCACTCACATTTTACCTGATGACTGACTGCTTCCTATTTCATTTTGAAGATCTTGACTCAGTGGAATGTCATGAATGCAAGGAGCTGATGTATGAAGCCAATCTTTTATGCCTTCTTTATCCAAACTGTTAATAAAAAATATGAACAACTAATTAAATTATTAAATAGTTAATGATGTGTTAGCAACCAGAAAACACAATGCTAGAAGCATTGCCTTGCTATGACAACCTCTGTCGACATGAGCTATTAGGGACATCATAGATAAATGTCTCCTATTTGAGCCTCTCCTTTATGTGCCAGAATGGAGAGTCTATTTGTAAGAGCATCTCCCACTATTGCAGACTTGGTGCATTACAAATTACAAGGCTAGCCATTACAAACATATGGTCGTCATGTACAGTGCCTTGAAAAATTATTCATACCCCGTGAATTTTCCATATTTTTTCATGTTACACCCACAAACTTAAAATAATTTTATTGAGATTTTACATGATATAACAACACTAAGTAGCAAGTATTTGTGAAGTGTAAAGGAAATAATACAGGGTTTTCTAGTTATTTTAAAAATATAAATCTCATTTCATCAGTCCATAAAACCTTAGAAAAATCAGTCTTAAGATATTTCTTGGCCCAGTCTTGACGTTTCATCTTATGTTTCTTGTTGAAAGGTGGTCGTTTTTCAGCCTTCCTTAGCTTGGCCATGTCCCTGAGTATGGCACACCTTGTGCTTTTTGATACTCAAGTAACGTTGCAGCTCTGAAATATGGCAAAACTGGTGGCAAATGGCATCTTGGCAGCTTCACGCTTGATTTTCCTCAATTCATGAGCAGTTATTTTGCACCTTTTTTTATCAACACGCTTCTTGCAACCCTGTTGGATATTTGCCATGAAACGCTTGATTGTTCGGTGATCACTCTTCAAAAGTTTGGCAATTTCAAGACTGCTGCATCCCTCTGCAAGACATCTCACAATTTTTGACTTTTCAGAGTCTGTCAAATCTTTCTTCAGACCCATTTGCCAAAGGAAAGGAAGTTGCCTAATTAAGCACACCTTATATAGGGTGTTGATGTCATTAGACCACACCCCTCCTCATTACAGAGATGCAAATCACCTGATTTACATTATTGGCAGTTGGCTTTCAAGCCTATACAGCTTGGAGTAGGACAACATGTATAAAAAGGATGATGTGATCAAAATACTCATTTGCCTGAGGCTATGTGCACACGTTGCGGATTCTTCTGCGTTTCCGCAGCGGTTTTGCCCCTGCGGAAACGCAGCAGTTCCGCAGACATGGTACAGTACCATGTATCCCTATGGGTTTTCAAAACCGCTGTGCTCACGCTGCGTTTTTTTCCACGTGGTTTTGCTGCAGTTTACAAACCGCAGCATGTCAATTCTTTGTGCGGATTCCGCAGCGGCTTCACAACTTTAACATAGTAGAGGTGTGAAACCGCAGGGCAAAACCGCATGATAATCCGCAGGAAAACCGCAGGTGACTTTACCTGCGGATCCACGTGGAAAAACCCGCAGGTGAATCCGCAGTGTGTGCACATAGCCTAATAATTCTGCACCCAGTGTATTAAGCCCTCTGTAATCTGATACTTTGTAGGACCAGCTTTGCACATCTAGAGGCTGATATTATTTCTGGAGTAAGATTTCTGCATGAAGAACACAACAGCTCGTCATGAAGTACACAAACTGTCATGAACACATCAAAAGTGATACAATTTTGTCTCATCTCTGAGTTGCAGCAAAATTTTACAACTTTTCAAAATTTTCACTACATTTTTTTGCCATACAAATGTTAAATTGGGCCATATGAGCGAGCTAAGACTTCTGCCAGCAAAATTCTTTGTAGTATTGAGAGAAGCAGAAGAGAAAGCAGTCGATATGCGACTAAAAGTATCTACATTGTATGAGCAAGCATGTGACAATCAATGGATTTGTCAAACAGAGCAGGATCCTTACACACTGTCAGGATTCCCAATGTTACACTCCTCCATATGTTTTGTACTTTGTCCTGAAAACCTCTTAAAATGTATAGCAATACTTTGCACTTTTTTTATAGTGCATGTGCCTAAATGTCCTGCAAATCAGTTGGGGCCAATGTCGTGAGCCCCATAGATTTCTTAAAACACTGTCCCTAAGCTCTCGACTTAGCTGGCAAAATTTTACACTACCGTTCAAAAGTTTAGGGTCACTTAGAAATTTCCTTATTTTTTAAAGAAAAGCACCGTTTTTTCCAATGAAGCAAACATTAAATGATTCAGAATAGCTTAGTCACTCACCGATAACGGTGTTTCTCAGAACCCATGACAGCACCACGGAGAGAGGGGATCTGCCCTTCAGGGACAGGAACCTACAGATAAAAGGGCGGTACCTCTCCTCCGCCTTCAGTTGGTTACAGAGAATCAGAGGGTCTCCAGGTTAGTTAGACAACAGAAATATATACACAATATTATAATACTGATTATTTATCAAAAGCACCGTGCCTAAACGGAAACACTCTACTAACAGTAAAACGTGCTCACCACACTCGTGAAGGGGAATAAACGGGTGCTGTCATGGGTTCCGAGAAACACCGTTATCGGTGAGTAACTAAGCTATTCTCTCTCACCCATGACAGCACCATGGACAGAATTACAGAGATTGGTAGCTTAGGGAGGGACCATCGCCTGAAGGACCCGTCTCCCGAAGGTCAGGTCAGACGTAGAGGCTAGATCTAATCTATAGTGCCTGAAAAAGGTCGAAGGTGATGACCAGGTGGCCGCCTTACAGATTTGTTCTATTGATACCTCAGATCTTTCAGCCCATGAGGTCGCCATTGCCCTTGTGGAATGAGCTCTCAACCCCTCCGGGATGGTATTTCCACTGGATGAGTATGCCAGGGCAATCGCATCCCTTATCCACTTTGCCAGGGTACTCTTGGATGCCTTGAGCCCCTTCCGAGGACCCTGGAAACATACAAAGAGAGAGCCTTCCTTCCTACATTTTTTGGTGGCCTCTAAGTACTGTACTAGGCACCTTTTAACATCTAAAGTGTGGAATTTTTCTTCCCGCTTATTTTTTGGATTTGGGCAGAAGGAAGGAAGGACTACCTCTTGGGACCTGTGGAAATGTGACGATTCTTTTAGTTAGTTAGGCCAGGTCAGGTTTTAGGATGACTCTATCCTCTAGAATTTTTGTAAAAGGTGGCCCTGCTGATAAGGCTTGAATATCGCTCACTCTTCGAGCTGATGTTAGTGCCACCAGAAGCACCGTTTTAAGTGATAGGATTTTTAGGGGTGCCGAGTAAATTGGTTCGAACGGAGGGCCTGTCAGTGTTGAAAGTACAAGATTCAGGTCCCATGACGGTAACCTTTGACTAGCTATTGGCCTAGATCTGGTTGCGGCCATAATAAACTGTGCTACCCAAGGGTCACCTGCTACATCATGGTTATAGAGGGCTCCTAACGCCGCTATTTGTACTTTTAATGTGTTGACCGCCGGACCCTGTTCTAGGCCCTTTTGTAGAAATTCTAGGATCTTATCAATCTGAACCCCGTCCTGAACTTTTGCCCTAGAAGTGGATAGGAATTTTTTCCATGTTCTGCCGTAAGCTCTCATCATAACCGGTTTCCTACTTTTTTGCAATGTAGTTATCAGATTCTCTGAAAATACCCTGTCTCTCATCAGCGCCCTCTCAAATTCCATGCTGTTAAATGGAGGTTCGGTGCCCGAGGATGTAACACTGGGCCCTGCGATAGTAGGTCCGGGAGATCCGGTAGGATCCATGGGTCGGTTACTGAGAGCATTCTTAGCCAGGAAAACCAGGTTCTTTTGGGCCAGAAAGGGGCTATCAGTATCATTCTTGCCCCGTCCTCCCTGACTTTCCTTAGGACCGCTGGAATGAGCATGATTGGGGGAAAGGCATATGTTAGACTCTGTGTCCATGGGAGCATAAACGCGTCCAGAGTTAGAGGATTCCCCCTGGGATCTAGGGAGCAGAAGGTGTCTATTTTTTTGTTTTTGAAATCGGCAAACAGATCTAGGTCTGGGGTCCCCCATATTTTTACAATCTGCTGAAAAATGGACCACTTTAGTACCCATTCCCCCTGTTGTAATTGGGTGCGGCTCAGAAAGTCTGCCCTTTGATTCTCTGTACCCCGGATGTGTAGAGCTGACAGATAGCAGGTTTGCCTCCGCTAGTTTGAGGATTCTGGTGGATGTGTCCATTAGGGCTTGGGACCTGGTTCCCCCCTGATGATTTATATAGGCCACCGTGACTCGATTGTCCGAAAGAATGCAGACATGGTGATTCTGGAGCAGGGGTAGTAAGTGTGTCAGTGCATAGCCTACTGCTAGAAGCTCTTTTTGATTTGAGGCTTTTAATTCTTGATCTCCCCACACATCCTGAGCCACCTCTCTGTTCATGTGTGCTCCCCATCCTGTGGGACTGGCATCCGTTGTCACTATGTGTTTTATCTTTGTTACCCAGGGGATCCCTTTGGACTGATTTTCCTGGTTTCCCCACCAATCTAGGGAATGAATAGTTCTTGAATTTAGGGTAATACGACCCTCTAGGTGTCCCCCTATTGCTGCCTGGTTGGCTAAAACGTCCCACTGGAGATCTCTCGTGTGTAACTGAGCCCAATGAACTGCTGGCAGGCAGGCGGATAGGGAACCCAGCAGTGACATAGCTTTCCTTAATGTCATAGAGGGATTTTGGATTGCTCTTGCTGTAATTTGAGTGATTTTCTCCTTTTTGTGGTCTGGGAGGCGACACTCCTGAATGTTTGAGTCCAGTGTTAGGCCCTAGAATTCTTGTACCCTGCTGGGCTCCAATCTTGATTTTTTTAGATTTAGAAACCAGCCTAGGCCTTGTAGAGTGTCCATCACCTTGTCCCTCTGTTCCCTGCATTTTTGAGCCGAGCTGCCTGCTATTAGGAAATCGTCTAGATACGGGATTATTACTATGTCTTGTTCCCTTATATGAGCCATCATTTCTGCTATTTTGGTAAATACCCGCGGGGCTATCGATATTCCGAACGGCAGGGCTCTGTACTGGAATTCTTTCACCTTGCCCTTTATTGAAACGGCTAACCTGAGATATTTTCTGGAGTCTTTGTGGATAGGGACGTGATAATAGGCGTCGCTGAGAACTAACACCGTCATGTAGCAGTTTGAGAACAGGATTTTGGTGGTGGACCTGATCGACTCCATTTTGAAGCTCTGATTCCTGACATATTCGTTTAGCTTTTTCAGATTTATGATCATTCGAAAGGTGCCGTCCAGTTTGGTTACTAGGAAAAGAGGGGAGTAGAACCCTCTGCCCATATCCTGCAGGGGAACCTCCTGGAGGACTTTTTTTACTAGGCCTAGGACCTCGCTTTCTAGCGCTTCCTGTTCTCGCGTACTGGATCTCAGCGGCGTTATTACATACTTTTGAGGTGAAAGAGAGAGAAAGTCTATTCTTAGGCCCTCCTGGATTAGGTTTACTATCCATGGGTTGTTTGAAATTCTCCTCCAGGCTGGAAGAAAAAGGGTTAACCTTCCCCCCACCCTGGGCGTACTGTCACTTGGAGGGCTTTTTGTCTCGGGAAGAGTTACTAAAGAAGAACCCTCTATCTCTTCTTTTGTCATCCCACTTTTGTTCCCTCGGTGGTCTCCTCTGAAAAAAACTCCTATTTCGAAAGGGCCTTTTAAATGCAGCTGGCCCCAAATTTGGGAACCCTTTCTTCTTGTCCCCTGCTTTCTGGAGGATGTCATCTAACGTCTCCCCAAAAAGGAATTTCCCTTCACAGGGGATTGAACATAATTTCATTTTGGTCTGTAGGTCCCCTGGCCAACTTTTAAGCCATAGTGTTCTTCGGGCCGCGTTTGAAAGTGCTGCTGTTTTGGACGATAGCCTGACTGAATCGGCCGATGAGTCCGCTAGGAAGGCAGCCGCTCCACTTATTACTGGGATAGAATCTAAGATCTTGTCCCTTGGTGTCCCTTCCCTCGGCTGCTTCTCAAGTTGGTCCACCCATACCATTAGGGCTCTTGAAGTACATGTCGCCGCTATGGCTGGCCTGAGGTTACCGCCTGCTGACTCCCATGCCCCCTTTAGAAAGGTATCTGCCTTTTTATCTAGGGGGTCCCTGAGGGTGCCCATGTCCTCAAAGGGAAGGGCAAATTTCTTTGAGGCCTTTGCGACTGCTACGTCGAGCTTCGGGGCTTTATCCCAAGATGTAGATGCCTCCTCCTCAAAGGGATATTTTCTTTTAAGGGAAGGGACTGTAGTATTTTTCCTGTCTGGCTTGTCCCATTCTTTTTTGATTAGGCCCTTGACAATTTCGTTAAGCGGAAATACTCTCCGTTTTTTCTGGCCTAGTCCCCCGAACATTATGTCCAGGCCTGTTTTATCCAGCCTAGGGTCCAATACCCCCATGGTAGACCTTAGAGCTTTTACTAGTCTGTCTACCTCTTCTAGGGGAAAACAGTGACGCCCTCCCGTTTCCTCGTCTGAGGACGAGGAGCCGGATTCCGAGGTTTTAGACGTGATTTCTCCCGACGTGGAAGAGTCTGACTGGGAGGTTCCTATCGTGTCTTTCTTCTTCGCTTTATCCATATGCTTAAGGGATACGAGGGCGCTCTGAACCTCTGATTTGATTGCGGCCCTTAGGTCGGATGCGAAATCCGGAGTCTCCTGACAAAGAATTTCTTTTGTGCAAGACTCACATAGTTTTTTCTCCCATGATACAGGTAGGGGTCTAGTGCAAGTGGGGCATTCCCTGTTCTTTTTTCCCTTCTTCTTTCCCTAATGAGGGAGAGGAATTGTATTACAAGGGTGAACATTCACGAAGATCACTGACCCCCAAGGGTGCGCGGCTGCAGGTACCGGTTCGGGAGATGGAGTCAGGTCCTGTATAGGCTGATCTCCTGGTGGCGATTTGCTCCTTGCCGCTGACGTACTGCGCCGCGTGGAGTGACTGCTGGAACGGCCATCTCTGTTTCGTTCCTTCTGCCGGTGGTGGTGTTGGTGGTGCTGCTGCTGCTGCTTGAGCTGCAGCCTGGCATGCTGCTCCTGTTGCTGGTCGCTATCCCCCATTATCAGGATCGCTTCCAGCCAGGAGTTCTGAATCCACCATTTTTAAATTTGTCGCCCTGGTGACGTCACCGCTCCCATCCTGCACCGCGCTGGCCGGGGAGCATGCTCCTGCGCAAGCGCCGGTTTCAGGGACCCGGAAGCCGCTCCTCTACTTCCGGGGCAGCGGCCATCTTGGTACTCTCTGTACCAAGGCGCTGCCCGCACTTTTACCGGGTCCCCGCGAGCCCCGATCTCCTTTCCGGAGCGGCGGCTCCGACCCCAAACTTTTGAACGGTAGTGTAGCTCCTGCATGAGTGCTTGCTCAGAGCTCATAGGGTCAAATTCCAAGCTTTTTATGGGAAAAAAGAGTACAGTAGAAACTTTGAAAGGTTGCAAAATTTTAGTGCAACGCGGAGTTAGTTAAGGACTCATTAGGCGTGTGCCTCTTAATGAATTGGGAGCTTCTGACTTCTACACGACCTCTAATCAAGACCAGTGAGAAAATTGCTGATCTTGTTGAATCGGACCTTTAGACTTTCTACTGAGCCCATACATCACCTAACAAAGATTTAAAATGTAGCTACACTTTAATACAATCTGGATGCAGACCACATATATGCTTTTGTGCTGATGGGTTGTTTTGGCAACTGAGGTTCTAATGAAAACCTCCATGTCTGCCATGTTGTTCCTCCTATTAAGCCTTTAATAACAGACTGCTTCCAGACTAATACATTACAATGCAAAAATACTGGAGCTTATTATACCAGCAATCACAAGTTTAAGTCCCCTAAAGAAACTAAAAAAGGCAAGTATGAAAAACTTAAAAAAAAAACCACACACCTGATATTTATTATATTTTCTGTAAACATATATATTTTTAAATCTTGCAAAACCTTGTTTAAAGGGAACCTTACATGTCACTATATCCTACAACCATGTTTTTTAAAAAGTTTTTCTAAACTTCGCTTTTTGTATCCTATGTGGGCATAATAACATGATTTGCAAGAGGCGGCATTCCTGCCAGCTCCCTGCAAATCTCGAGCAGGAGCATGGCTTTTTTACCCATGTCACTGCAACTTGTACAGGAAAGCATCTTCAGAGGCGCAGTGCACATGTCTGGAAGTGAGGAAGATGTCTTCTACACTTTCAGACATGTAGAGTGTTCCTCTGAGGCTAGGAAGTGTTCACCCGACTTCAGAATTGTAATGGTGTGGGTGAAGGAAGCTGAGCGTGTGCCTGAGATTTGCAGAGAGCTGGCAGGAATAAAGATCCATGTTCTATTCTATCTAGTTCTCTTGTGCAGGTAGGAAATCTTTAGGAAGATGTAGCAAAATATTTTTAGCTAACTAAATTTGAGTTTGCTATTTTATTACAGAAATTTCTTAACTGGTATTAATGATTCACTCTCTAGTCTTGCTGAAATACCGAAAAATATTGCTGATCTGGTCTGGAAACTATAATTTTGAAATTTTCTGGACTTGGGAGACAACAGGGCTTGTTCAAATAAGTGTAAACAAAAATTTACATTTTTTTTTTAGATGGTCCATTATAAAACAAGTCTTCAAGAGAAAGATCAAGCTCTTCCATCGTGTTCAACTACAAAAGAATAAGATAATTATTGCTTTCAATATACAATTTACTAATAGTATTGTTACTAATAAGAATATGGTTGAATTTAATTTTGTCAGAAACAGATACCATTTCAAATAAACTAACACTAAAAATGGATTATTGTATGCTTTGTGAACCAGGATTGTGGCTTTTTTGCTTAATTGTTGCAACACTACAGCAAGATATATCACATGAGAATCCAGCCCAAGCCACCAAGTCATGTGAGTATTACCACCAGGGAGAAAATTACACATTTTTTTCTCATCTGTCATCTTAGTTGCAGCAGTTCTTTTTCACTTCCATTTATTTATTTATTTTCACTGAAGCAGGTGCACTCTATGATTTTTTTTATCCATTGACTTTTATGCTATGTTCTTATCATGAGCTTTTAGGTGATTTTTTTTGTGCTGTGTATTCTCGAAAATCTGCAACATCAAAAACTCAACAAAAGCTCATTGTGGGAACGTAGCCTAAAGGTATCAGTTAAAAATGGATGAAACTCTGAAGTACATCTGTCTTTCTAGTTTCATCCGTGTCTCATAGATCCCCATAAACTTGAATGGTCGAGTCTGATCTGCAAACCTGGGGAGAAAGGAGCATGATCTGAGTTTCACGGACTGGATATCGGGATCCGTTTTTAAAACTGATGTGTATGTGGCTCAATGAAACTATGGGTCAGTGGTCCAAGAAAAAAACAGCCACCACAAGGATGTGTAACACAGATGTGTCAATCACACCCAGTTGGACTGCAAGCAGAAATTTCACTTAAAGCTCTACAAAAGAATACAAAATAGGAGAACGTGGTCAAATTCTGCACTGCTGAATCACTCACAAGATGAATGTACGTCTGGCCAGGATAGGATAAAACCTCATTGCGCTATTTCTCTCCAACAGTATTTTATAGCTCTACAAAAGAGTCCAGTTTCTCCTGCAGCTAGAGGAAGGAGTGTGCCCCCAGGCTCTGATGTCTATCTCGAGGTTCCCAGGCTGGCAAAGGGGGACACGTGCGGAGGGATTCTCTGGCAATCCACTGCCCCGATGTTCTGGTCTCGCACAGTCCCTAGCAACCCCTATCCTGAGCCTGTCACTTATCACTGCTCAGCATCATTGACTCGTCACTTCCTCTACCTGATACAAGCTCTCAGCTCCCCCTTCGCAAACTGGGCTGGCCATTACACTTAACCCTGTCTAAGTTAACTGCAGGCACAGTGAGTGTTACCCTTTTAAAACATACATAAAGATCAAATACATTTAACACTTTAGTGTCAGGGAGCAGACCATCAGCCCCACCACTCCTACATTCTCCCACACTTTAAATTATGGTTGCGCCCAACCATGTCAGACCTTAAAAGAAGAATTAGTGCAGAGGTAAGACATTATAAAACATTAGACTGAAGGCTGGTCCCGACGTCTTCTTTCTTGCGTAGCTCCGGCCCTTCTCAGCTAAGGGCCTCGGAATAGCAAGCGTGACAGTCCATAACCATAAAACTTTTAGTAGCACCGGTCCTTCTCAGTGATGACACTGAGCCTGAAATAAAGTGTCCAAGTTCACTTTTATCAACAGAGCCCGCATATTCATACATAGTTTTCCAGGAAACAGTCCAGGAAACACACAGTCTCTGTTATTGAGGATATCAAATCCTTAAAAAGCACTGACTGCTATTCCAGCAGTAAAAGGTGCAACAGGCACAACAAAAAAAATAAACAAACACTGGTGACAATCAAACTGGACTGCTTCAAGCCTTTTCGGCTCTAAAAGGGAAAACAGGAAGCAGTCCTTATCACTTCCTTTGGTCAACATCAGCAATGTTCAACTAAAACTTCAGGAACAGTTGTTTGTTATGATCGAGTAGTCCACCCCCCCAACAGAGAATTTACTATAAATGCCTCACCCGACCACCTGGGTAGGGCCATAGCTGGTGACCCTAAACTTCTGTATCACCTGACCTGCTATGGCCTTGGTATTCTCCACTGACCTCGACACCGTGAAGGCCGCACCTCCAGATTGGGTGTCTGGCAAGCTGAACAAGGCACCTCACTAAGAGATTCAGCCAGTCCACGCCCATCGAGGAGTTTTGACCAGCAGCCTCCAGCTCTTCTGAATACCCTTTGGAGATTACCTTCTCCTCACTAGGAAGCCTGGTCCCAGGCACCTGTAATATTTCTGTGGGGACTGTACCAGCACCCCTTTGGGGGGCCTCCCTCTGGGGCCCTTTGATCAAGGCCTTCCTGATCCCTCTCCAGGATGTTAGAGAGCAGACCATCAGCCCCACCACTCCTACACGTTTACAGCCTAAGATCACAGTATTGTGAGCCATGACTAAAGCTGTGAAGTTACACCACTATGATTGAACGTTTAGCGGCTTCTGGGAGAAATAAAATTAATTTTCTCCCAGATGCCGCAATGTCAGTACAGCAGCAGGCAGGGGTGGGCTGGGCCAGTGGACAGATGCCCCCCTAGCCGGTCTCCCAGCAGCAGTTTCATCCCACTAGTTGTTTCCTGCTTTAAAAGCTGTGTGTCTGCACTGCACATTTAAATAATGTGTATAAGTGAAGGCAGCCGCATGCCAGCACTGCAGACACACCGACATTGTGTGCAGTGTCTGCTGAACTCACATCACCAGCGCACTGGGCTGCTTCTTCTGGCCGAAGAGGAGCTTGGGAGCAAGAGTAGGAGATCAGTATGGGGCCAAGGCAAGAGGTGAAGAATGAGGAGGTGACAGTGCTGTGAACATCTTCCTGTCTGTAGTCGCTCTGTCTGTGGCTCAGGCTGATTTATTGCAACAGACTGAACCTTCACACAGATCAGGTTGCATTGTTAGTGGGGTCATTGGCTCCAGCATCATCAGATCTGTATGGAAGGTCAGTCTGCATCAATAAATCACAGTGAGGGTCTAATAAAACTGCAGACAGGAATATACAGCACCCAATGTATATATTATACCATATGAGGTCTTGTATGCTGAGGATCAGTCAGTGCATTTTATATTGTATATCTATATAGTATTATCTACTGTATATGCTATTAGTATAGCATATATTAATTTGAGGGGTTGGTTGTACTGCACTGAGTACACAAATGGACAGTGGCATAGCTAGAGTCCTACGGGCCCTGGTGCAAAATTTCGACCAAGGCTGGTAAGCCAGTTTGTTGTTTAGATTTATGGGCCCCTGTAATAATGTCCCTCTTCCTGTAATAACATACCTGTACAGTAAAAAAAGTTCCATGTCCTGTATTAATATTCCTGTCTTGCAATAATGCCCTCACCTGGCGCTCTCATCAAATACATTTAAAACACAAGAAAATAAAAAGCTTCCTCTAACCAGGGCTGTGGAGTCGGAGTCGTGGAGTCGGAGCTCATTTTGCTGGAGTCGGAGTCGGTATAAAAAGGTACGACTCCGACTCCTAAAATATATAATAAATTGTGTACAGTAGTTCAATGCAGAATGTGCTGAATATTTTTTCATAGGAATTTAGGAAAGTTATGAAATGTCCTATAAATGGCTGTTCTATTCCTGATCTAAGGCTACATTCACACACAGCGTTTTTGCTGCGTTTTTTGAGGATACGTTTTTCAGCTGCAAAAGCAGATCAGCTTTTTAAAAAACCGCATCACCTGAAAGGTTTTTGAGCTCATAGATAATGTTTTCAAAAATTAGAAATCTGCTCTATCTATCCATTTATCCATATCTGTCTATCCATATCTTATCTGTACCAAAAAGAATGAAAGCCGGGTAGCACACAGACTAACACTCCTTTTTTTTTTAGCACCAGTCAGGTACACCTCATAGCTGCCCAAAAAGGACGCCCAGGACAGGCATTGCTAGTCTTCAGTAACACATCAACATCAAATGATAGTTGGAATAAATAGACTGCATTCACCACATCTTAAGGTGCAGGCTTTATTTTCAAGTGTAGGGGTGTGCAGTATAAGGTTCAGCAGCAGCTGAGGTGTGCAGTATGTGATTCTGCGGAACAGTATGAGGTTCTGCCCCCCCCCCCAGTTTTGACCCTGGGCCTGGCTAAAACCATTTCTTATAGATATGGCGAACCCTCAGGTAACCCTAAATGAAGGTCAATGGACACAGGTGGCTGAATTGAAGGAATTGCTTACTTATTTACCGTGACTAAAAAATTACAAGCTGAGGATTTAACTCCTGGCATTTTCATAAGGGAGTGGAAGAACTTGCTATTTTGCCTGTCCCAAAGAGGAGATTTAATCGCAGATGGCATTTCTGATTCAATGAAACGGAGAGAGACACAGCTATAGGAAAATAAAAATTTTCTGGCACCTGTTTGTGTGGACCCAAGTCATCGCATATTGCTTGATGATCAACAGCTTACTAAAGGAAAAGAAGCTCTGACTGAGGTAGCAGTTAGGATGAGTGGCCTACAGGAGGACTGCCAGGCGCAAGAGGACTTGGGTCCTGACAGTGCTACTGCTGCCATATCTTCATCCCCATCAGATGAGGAGTTTGACTTTGACAAGAATTTGGATGATATGGAGTAGGCAAAGCGTTGCTGCAAGGAAAAAGATTTCACTCCATCTCCTATAGCAAGTAGATTGACCATATTTCAGCAAAATGTTTCACCTGCTCTCAAAGAAAAATTCAACCGTTCATCAAAACTGACTGTGCATGAGGCAATTCCTTTATACTTGGAAATTGTTAGAGATGTTCCCATGTGGTTACAGCTTTGCCTCCAACCCAAGTTAGTATAGAGAGGTTGTTCTCTGGCCTTAAAATTATTAGGTCAGATTTTAGGTCATCTATGAAGGAGGATCTGATGGAGGCAATTCTATTTCTTAGAACAAATTCATAGGCTGCACAAATGTTATTTAGTATGTTTTTTGTTGAAAACTGTTTTTTGCCACTTACATATTTTATTACATAGTGTTATATATATATAAAATCGATATTACATAGTGTATTACATATTTACAATTTATTACAGTTTTTTGTGTTCTAAAGTTGTATTCCAATAAATATATATTATGTTCTATCTAAATGTCTTGATTATTGTATCATAAAAATGATTAAGTGTCTGATGTTCACATTGTACTACAATAAATTTTTCACTTAAATATAAGCAATATATGTTGGAGTCAGAGTCGGAGTCGTGGAGTCGGTGGAAGGGAAATTGAGGAGTCGGAGTCGCAGGTTTGGCTTACCGACTCCACAGCCCTCTAACTTGTCCTCACTCCTATAGCGAACAGCGTCCTCTTCCTTCTCCTAGCCGGCGCAGGGGAGCGAATACCACATGGTAGTGACGTCATGTGCCACCTGCAACAGGCACACTGACGTCAGCTGCCGGTCTATGATAGGATGGTGGCCACTAGAGCTATTGCAGTGCAAGGAGCAGGTGGATTTATGTGCCCCAATACATTTCAGCTGAATGTGTGTCTGCGGACGCACATTCAGCTGCAGACAAGGCACCTGAAAAATATGTTGTGCATCTACCCTATGCTTGGTTTTAATACCATATCTATTTAGTAGGTTTGGGTCTTTCACTACTTTTATGTGGCCCACTCAATAGTGAATTTTGTAATGTAAACACAGTAAGAATGGTTCATGGGCCACTGCGGTTTGCTTGCACCCCAGGCCAAAATTTGACAGCCAGCACCTAGCAGCCTGGCACCTTCACAACATTATTAACCTACAGATTAACACGGACTAACCAGAAGTCTCCCCACCCAAAATTACAGGTTCATGGGTGGGCTATATAAATGTATGGTTATATATATGAGGTGTGTAGCTTAACTAATACCCTAAAAGGAATGTTTATTTAGTGGAACATATAAATCCCTTTAAACGTATAAATATTTATCAGATATGCATTAAAAACCATACCAAAACGTGAAAAGTGATAGACATATAATAAAGGCCTAAAAAGAAAAACATGGATCTATAATGCAATAGTCCAATAGAACACTGTGGACTTAAATGTATCTGGTCCACCAACACCAGGTGACACCAGGGAGCCTGTGACTCATTATACTGATAACCTTACACAGATGCTACCTATAGATAAATGAGATATGGTGCCCCCACTCAGATAGTGGCGCTCCCTATGTAGCCCTACAATATTGGAGACCCAAAAACAGATAACTTCTAATAGTGGTTAGGGATAGTGAATGGAGGACTGACAATTTAGAATGCTGAGAGTCAACAAACCTAGATAGGTACTGTAAATCATATTTGATGTACAAATGAAGGTAACTTTCATCACTTATGCCCAGGGCTGCCACTAGGAATTTCAGGGCCCCATACTGGCAAAATTTTCGGGGCCCCCTTGAGACTCCGCCCAGGCTCCACCCCAGTCCCGCCCTCCACCCCTCGAACTGTCCACAGTCCCACCACTCTCTCTCTCGTAAAAACTCCACTTCTCACCAATCACGCACTAACAGTTCTCATCTCCAGATCACTTACATAGCCAGCAGCTCTTGCCTTGGCCAAAAGATTTTTTAAATCTACCACCACAAGGTAGACTCTTTTGGCCGGGCCCCACTCTACTGTAACCTATTCAACGTTTGTTAAGATATTCAATACAATTTAGATATATATTTTTTTTAATTTTCCAATTGTTGAAATGACCAATAATATCACATCCAAAGGGACAAATACCACCGCACCATGACCAGACACCATATTACACCACAGTGACCAATAATACCACATACAAGGAACAAATACCACCACACCATGTCCAGATCACATATTACCACCACAGTGACCGAATAATATCAATACAAGGAACAAATACCATCGCACCATGACCAGACCACATATTACCAAAGTGCCGAAATAATAGCACATACAAGGGACAAATACCGCAACACCATGTCCAGACATATATTACCACCACAGTGACCTAATAATATCACATACAAGGGACAAATACCGCCACACCATGACCAGACCACATATTACCACCACATGGTGACCAATAATACTACATACAAGGAATAAAATACTACCACACCACGTCCAGACCACATATTACCACCACAGTGACCAAATAATATCAATACAAGGAACAAATACCATCGCACCATGACCAGACCACACATTACCACCACAAAGTGACCAAATAATAGCACATACAAGGGACATATACCGCAACACCATGTCCAGACCACATATTACCACCACATAGTGACTGAATACTACAATACTGATCAGTAATAAAAAAAACGATACTATCACCATAAGTGCCATTATACACAGGAGATCTGTACTTAGTATGCAGTGTCTGTGTACAGGTAATGCAGTGATCAATGACATTATACACAGGAGCTCTGTATATAATGTATAGGTAATACAGTGATCACTGGTGACATTATACACAGGACCTCTGTATATACAGTAGTATACAGTGTATAGTGTCAGTGCATAGGTAACGCACTTACTCACTAGTGACGTCTCTAGGTGAAGTCCTTCATCTTTGCTTTTCATCTTTCATCCAGCACAGACCGTCATCACTTCTTCCAGCCAGGGCTCGTCTCTGCAGGAAATAACACAGTTATCTAAAGCTCCGTTTGCAGAACACATTATTTTTTCCCAACTTCTACATTATACCACATGAAGAAAAAAAGGCAACATAGTATCACTCTGCACAGTAACAAGACCGCCCCCCCATTTAAAACGGTATACTCAAAAAATAAAATAAATACATCACTGCAGTAATAATATCCCTTAATTAGCCCCTATAGTAATAATATCCCCCGTCCTGGCCCCCGTGTGTCTCATTCCTGGCTTCTGCCATATGTTCTCCCATCCTATCCTCATGAGTATCCATTCTGCCCCCATACGATCTCCCCATCCTTCCCCATCTGTCTCCATCGTACCCATCCTGCCCCATGATCCTGCACGATCTGTCTCCAACCCTGCCCCCTGTCTCTCCAATCCTGTCCCAGTCACAGTGTCTCCAATCCTGCCCCCAGTGTCTCCAATCCTGCAACATGCTTCCAATCCTGCCCCGTGTCTCCAATCATGCCCGTGTCTCCAATCATGCCTCCATATCTTTCATCCTGCCCCGTGCCTCCATTCTGCCCCCTGTGCCTCTAATCATGCCCCGTGTCTAAATTCTGCCCCTGTGCCTCCAATTATGCCCTATGTCTCCATCCTGCCCCGTGTCTCCAATCATGCCCGTGTCCATCTTGCCAATTCTGCCAGTGCCTCATCTCCATCCTGCCCCCACTGCCCCAGTGTCTCCATACTGCCCCAGTGTCTCCACCCTGCAGGGACCGGCTTGCCGGCGTTGCCGCTTGAAACAAAAAAAAAGCAAAAAAAATAACATGTTCTTCTTACCTGGCCGCATTCCTGAGGCCAAGTAGTCCCTGCTCGGCCTTCCTCGCGGCTGAAGCGCGCACTCGCTGGCATCGTAAGACGCCGGCGACGTGCGCGCTGCGGCCGACGTCAGCTGCCAGCCTGATTGGCAGGCGGCTGTTAACTATTGACGTGCGGGCCCGCACATCAATGGAGGTAAGCTGCCGCAGCGCGCTAGGACCCGTGCGGGCCCCATCTGCCAACGGGGCCCCATACGCCGGTCAGGGCAGTAATGCCCTGATGGCGGCCCTGCTTATGCCTCAATGCCTTTCCCTATATTCAAAGGTTCATCAGGAGACTAATGTAGATGTTTGGAGGAAAGGACAATGAAGATTGCAGGCCCAACATGGTGTGCCTGATGGTGGTAATAATGAATTTTATATACCCTCCATGATTAGGAGAGGCTCAGAAAGGTTCAAGCTCAAAACTAATGCCCATGGGCAATAGGTATAGGTCTACAGTGTCTCCGATATTAAAGTATCCATGCGTAGAGTGGGGGTGCCCTTAGGTCCAAACACTATAGGTAGTGATGGTGTAGATGTTGCGTCATCTGACGAGTCAGTCTGGCGAAAAAGAATCACCCCTTGCAGAGTGCGCACACATGATGGAGTGATGTAAACCTCTCAATCGACGTGTGTGCATAGATGAGTAATGCGTTCCCAGCTGGAACGCAAGCACATTAGTATAGTAATTTTGCGAGATGGACACATGCGCACTGGGTGTCCTATTGTACGCATGTCAAGTTAAAGGCAATGCCAAGATAAGTGTGGATCATATGTTGCCTACACGACAACAGAATCCCAAACATTACATTCATGAAAACAAATCTACTCCTAGGTAAAAAAATTATATACATGGGATACAAGAGTGAAAAGGCCAAAGAGGACATATATCACAATAGATGATGGAATCCAGTATGGTGAATACATACCGTATATAAGATATATAGGAGAAAACAATTGTATATATAAATTGTGTGACAAAGTCATTAGTAGAGTGCTGGACGGGAGATATGTGTCACTATGCTTAATAGCATCAGTGATGTAAAACCCAGAGTATTTTACTCCAGCATACTAGGTGCTTTGAGGTTTAAGTAAAGTTCCGTAATGGGCTGGTTTGTATGTGGACATTCATAGAGTGGGTAGGAGGGTGACCACCTTATCTCCACTTGCAGAGCTGGCACAGTCGTGTGCTGACAGGACCTGTGTGATATCACAGTCATGTCGCATGGTCGGGTGTTTAAAAAACTTGGCTCCAGAGGCAGTCTTTGGTCAGCAGGACTGGAGAGAGGATTCTCCAGTGGTTTGTGTCCTGAAGAGGAAAGACTCAACCTGTGGTGCTGAAGAGCGTGAAACTCCCGCAAAGAATGGACTGTGTATAGCATTTTTGTTTTTTCTTTGCTGTTTTCCTGTTTTTGCCTGAAGTGGTGTGTTTATTTCCCCCTTTTTGTTGGTTTATGCGGCCATTTAATAAACCAACTGAAGATTTAAAGAGACAGTGTTCCTGTTTTCTACCCTCGTGTACCGCCAAGTGAGTTGAACTACAATAATTGGTGTAGTAAGAGTAAATAACTAAATATACACATAATTATTATTATTATTATACATTTATATAGCGCCATTTATTCCATGGCGCCTTACATGTGAAAAGGGGAGATATAGACAGGTACAATAAACATGTGTAAGACAAGGGACACACAAGTACAGAAGGAGAGGGGACCCTGCCCGTGAGGGCTCACAGTCTACAGGGATGGGTGAGGATTCACTAGGAGAGGGAAGAGCTGGTTGTGCGGTGGTTCAGTAGACTGAGGATCATTGCAGGCTGTAGGCTGGTCAGAACAGGTGGGTCTTCAAGTTCTTCTTGAAGGTTTCCGTAGTGTATAATAATAGTGTATTAGAATGGATATTACAGATGACACAAATGATAATGGACCCCTTAGAAAAGGGGGAACTTATATGGCATTTTCCAATATATACAATAGGTGTTCAGTGAACAGTAATAGTTTGGTGGAGGAAGTTGTTCTTAGAAAAAGCATGCATAGGGCAATTGTTCATTTAGGCCTTTTGGGGCCAAAGTGTTATGAACGTGTTCGCACACTCACACAAAATAACGGAGGAAGGAAAGGAGTAATACAGGAAGATACCTACACCCAACCAGTCCCTAGAAAAGTTCCTAGCCGCACAACTAAATACATTTCCTCGGACCTAGCTGCCAAAAAGGCTATTGAGGAGTTTCTCATGCCTCCTAAGCAACCAGAGGGGAGGCAGCTCACAACTCCTACAAAGGGAAAGGAGAGAGTGCAGGGAGTCACTAGGACCCATGGTAAGAAACTAAACACGTGCACACAGAATTGATAGGTGAAAATACAGAGAACTAAAAAAATAAAGGGACTAAGTGAAAAACCTCCCAGACCACAAAGATAAAAAAAGGGAAGGATGCTGGGGAGAATAAGGGTCTGTGCACATGGTGCGGTTTCTACTGCGGATCCACAGTGGATTTGCCACTGCGGATCTGCAGCAGAACTGCAGGTGATGTACAGTACCATTATAGCCTATGTGTAAAAAAAAAAACCGCTGTGCACATGCTGCGGATTTTTCTGTGCTGTTTTTGTGCGGAAAAAAAAGCAGCATGTCACTTCTTTTGTGCGGTTTTGCTGCAGTTTTCCACCTGCTCCATTCTACAAATCCGCAGGTGGAAAACCGCAGTGGAAAACAGCACAAAAACGGCAGTAAAACCGCAAAAAAAAAGGAAGTAATCCTCAGGAAAAATGCAGGTCATTTGACCTGCGGATTTAGTAAAATCCGCGCGGAAAAATCCACGGGAGGATCCGCACAGTGTGCACATAGCCTTACTCAGACAGTGGAAAGCAACTGAGATTTTAAGACAAGATCATCTCTAGCTAAGGCGCTGAAACACCAAACACACCTCAACATTGACGTATAGCCAGCAAAGAAAACAGGTGAAAGGTGAGTAAAAATAGGCCCTCCAAAGCTGTGATAGCACAGAACAAAATGAGAAAGTGAGAGACACCTGAATAGAAGCGGACCAAGGAAAAGGAGGCAAAGACAAGAGAACTATCAGCAGTTGGACAAAAACCACACAGGCTGTGGCTCAGCAGAGAGGTAAACCAACCACGCAGCAAGAGGTCACTGGATCGAGTCCTGAAACCAATCCATGACACAAAGATTCCATCCTGAAACCGGCCTTAATAGCGAAAAATCTCAATCATATTGTTACGCCCAACAGAGGCGCATGTGGATTTGTGGAGCCACTGTACCACAGGGCCAGGCCTACCCAGGAAGGGGCATAGCCAAGCAGCTATCTGGCGTTCACTGGAGATCCTTATGGTGGAGACAGACTGAGCTGCAGGAAGGTATCACTCCTGGGTGGAACCTGGTATTGCAGCTGCTGACCTCAGGGGTCAGGTACGCTGACATCTAATTAGGGCTTAGTTCAGACACACCTGTTTAGGATACTTTATCAGGGTTTGATTACTCATGGACCAGGGGACAATGTTCAGGAACTGGCGCACCAGGACCAGCGGACTAGGTACAGGGACTGGCTACTGCTGGACTAGGGAATACAGGTTCAGGACACTGGCCGCAATGGGACCATAGGACCTCAAAACTCACTAGTAATACACATTACTAACTAACAATTCTACAAGTTGCATGGCGACTCCATACGGGAGAGGGAGTCTTTTATACAAGAAGCCTCCCAGCTATCGGCTGGGAGCCATCTTGCAGATGTACTACTTATGTTAAATTTAGCAAACTGCGCTCACTGCCCCTTTAAGAATGGAGGGGCGTGCACACACATTCTAGGGGTGCTGTCGGCCCTGCACAAAGGAATCAGAAGCAGAAACATGCCAGGGATCACACCAGGACCCAGGGCAATGAGTAAGCCAGCATCCCTGCATGAAGGGAGAAGGGGACACAATCAGGGCCAGCGTTAGGGGCAGGCAGCTGCCTAGGGCCCCCACTCCCCCTTGAGCCTCCAGCTAGTGGAACATCACGCAGCCGCTATGGGGCCCCTGTGAGGCAGGGGGCCTGCCTGACCCCAGCGCCGCCTCCCCATTGAACTATACCGGCGTTATAGAAGCCGATACAGTTTAAGGCAATGATGGAGGAGAGAGCGTCAGCTGACACTCCCTCTCCCATCACTCCCCGCTCTGCCTCTGACACAGCGGGTGCGCGATGAGATGACGTCATTGCGCACTCAGCGCAGGCACAAGGACAGGTGAGGATAGTGGGTTTTTTTTAATATATCAGTGTGAGTACTGGACTGTGGGGCCATATGCTATGTGGTGCTGGGCTATATACCATGGTGGGATGCTTGTGCTATATACCATGTGGTGCTGGGTTATATACCATGTGTGGCTGGGCTATATACTATGCGACTGTGTTATATACCATGGAGGGGTACATTTTACATTATATTCTATGGGGAGGTGGGCTGTATTATATTCTATTTGGGGCTACATTATATTCTATGGGGGTCTGTATTATATTTATTATATTCTATGGAGGGTGATTGCATCATACTCTATGAGGGAGCTACATTATACTATATGAGGGAGCTACATTATACTATATGAGGAGGCTACATTGTATTCTATGGGGGGGCTACATTATATTCTATGGGTGCTGCATTATACTATATGAGGAGGGCTACATTGCATTCTATGGAGGGGCTACATTATACTATATAAGGGTCTGCATTATATTCTATGGGGGGCTGCAATATACTCTATGAGGGGGCTGCCATATATTCTATTGAGGGGCTGCATTATACTATATGAGGGGGGCTGTGTTATATTCTATGGGGGGGTTACAATATATTATGTGGTGTGGCTGCATTATACTCTGTGGGATAGCTGCATTATGCTCTAAGGCAGGGGTCTCAAACACGCGGCCTGCGGGCTGCATGCGGCCCCTGAGGCAGGCATCTGCGGCCCGCGGTGCCCCACATGTCTCATGCTACAGAGGAGTGTGCTGCTCTGTAGTGACTAGACTCCAACAACCTCTTCACGACAAAAACATCCCATTTTGTGACTCCTCCCTCCCATGTGACTGATCACATGACCGTCATCACTGCAGGTCCTGTGGGAGCAGTTTGCAGCTTTCTCCCAGCGCATGTGTGAGAGGACTCAGATACATTTTATACAGCGCTGTGTGCTGGCGCCGGTCGTGGACTGCTCCATATTATACAGTGGGGGTGGCTATGGAGGGTTTAATAACTGCGCGCTTGTGTTACCCGCGCTGCACTGTGTCACGTGGGCTGCTCCTGTAGAGCTGTGCTGCCACTCACTGTCGGGATTAGTGATTGGGTGTAAAGTTCTGGCTGTGGACGGAGCAGGAGCAAATCAGCCTCTCATCACAGCACGCACACTGCAGGGGTTGTCACACCGCTTTATAGGCGACGACTGTCCGACCAGTGGGGTCTGTCGGCATTGTGTATGTGTGTGTTGTGGTCATAAAGGTACAGAGCCTCCATACCTGTGCTGTAACTGCCCGTACATACAGGTACAGAGCCCCCATACCTGTGCTGTAACTGCCCCTACATACAGGCACAGAGCCCCCATACCTGTGCTGTAACTACCCCGTACATACAGGTACAGAGCCCCCATACCTGCACTGTAACTGCCCCTACATACAGGTGCACAGCCCCCATACCTGCACTATAACTGCCCCTACATACAGGTACAGAGCCCCCATACCTGCACTGTAACTGCCCCTACATACAGGTGCATTGCCCCCATACCTGCATTGTAACTGCCCCTACATACAGATGCACAGCCCCCATACCTGTGCTGTAATTGCCCCTACATACAAGTACACAGGCCCCATACCTGTGCTGTAACTGCCCCTACATAAGTTTAAACCAAGCAATATTATAGTACAGTAATATAGAATTGTTATAGTAGTTCAAATAAACAATTGTTTAACAATTTTGTACTCTATTAAGTTTGAAAGGAATGCGGCCCGCCAGCTTAAATTTTTTTTCATGTGCGGCCCATTTACTCTGCCAAGTTTGAGACCCCTGCTCTAAGGGGTGGCTGCATTATTTTCTATGGGGGGTTACCTTATATTGTATGGCGGGGATGCATTATACTCTGTGGGGTGACTGCATTATACTATATGTGTGCTGCATTATACTGTATTGAGGACTATGGGGAATACATTATATGAAGAACTATGGGGCGCATTATAGTATGGGAAGTGAATTGTACTACATGGATGACTAAGGCGGTGCATTATACTATATGGAGCACTATGAGGAGTGTATTATACTACATTAAGGACTGAGCAGTGTATTTTAATATATGGAGGGCTATGAGGAGTGTATTATACTATATGGAGGACTATGAGGAGTGTATTATACTATATGGAGGACTATGAGGCATGTATTATACTATATAGAGGACTATAGGGAGTGTATTATACTATATGGAAGACTGAGGAGTGTATTATACTATATGGAGGACTATGGAGCACATTATAATATATGGAGCACTAAAGGGAGTGTATTATACTATATGGAGGACTATGGAGCACATTATTTTATATGGAGGCCTATAAAGAGTGTATTATACTATATGGAGGACTATGGGGCACATTATATTATATGGAGGACTATGGGGTGTAAACTGTAGATGTGCTGCGGATAACATGATACTGTATGGGGACAGATTGATCCATTAGTGATTGTTCTGTCCCCATCATTCTTTCTCAGACGGTGGAAAGAGGCCAGGAAACAAGTGTTGAATGACTTCAATATTGTCGATCACACTCATTTAGCGTCCTTAACTCAGCGCATGTAAATACAACCGAAATGCTTCTGTGTGATGTGCAATATGTTAGCATTTGGGGCCCCATTTTAAACTTTGCCTAGGGCCCCACTTTGCCTAAAACCGGCCCTGAACACAATGCAAGGGTGGCGGTATCAGCGCTACACATATTTACAAAATAGATTCTCCACAGATTTGAGTAATTTTATACAATTACTGCTTCTTAGCAATGCACTCTAGAATTCATAGCCAACAAATTCCCTAAAGCATACACATACATGAGTGGTATAAAAAAAAATCTATAGAAAGTAACCCAAATTAGGCTGGTTTCACATTTGCATTTGGAGGCGCAGCGGACACTCACCATGTAGCTCCTCCCCCTGCCACGCCTCCTCCGGTCAGCTCCGAATATGGGCGCATGCCGCTGCATGCGGCCTGCGTACCATATCTTTAGCATTGGGTATACAGGCCATACGCAGGTATGCTTTTGCCGCCGCATGCTTCCTTTTGACAGTGCGGCGATTGCATCAAAATGCAACACTTTGCGTTTGGAGCAGGTCGCCGCACCGTCAAAAGGACGCATGCGGCGGCAAAAGCATACCTGCGCACGGCCTGCGTACCCAATGCTAAAGATAGGGTATGCAGGCAGCATGCAGCGGCATGCGCCTATAGGCGGAGCTGAACGGAGGAGGCGCGGCAGGGTGCGGAGCTTCACAGCGAGCGTCCGCTGCGCCTCGAAATGCAAATGTGAAACCAGCCTTACTATTAAACAATTAGGGTTTTTGAATCTGCAAAAAAATTTAACAAGTGCTGTATTGTCAAAATGTATCTGAAAAACAATTAGTTTCTCAAATACATTTACACAACTTAAAATATATGACTAAATCATTTCAAGTGTTTTCCGGCACAGGACAAATTTGGGGCAAGCAGTGGAGCATGCTGAATCCCAATAGAGTGAAGCATAAACGCTGTTGGGATTCAGCACTGCAAACAGATTGAAGCGGTCATCACATATCATGTCTACAGTTTGCCCTGTGGGGGAAACCCCTTTATTTATTATGCATTGCTTATATAGCAACATCATATTGCGCAGCGCTTTACAGACATCATCTTCGCTGTTCACATTGGGGCTCACAATCTAAGTTTCCTATCAGCATGTCTTTGGAGTGTGGGAGGAAGCCAGAGAACCCGGAAGAAACCCATGCAAACACGGGGAGAACATACAAATTCTTTATAGATATTGTCCTTGGTGGGATTTGAATCTAGGACCCCAACACTGCAAAGTGACATACCCACTGAGCCCCTATAAAGGGGCATTACATTTGCTCCCCAAATACATTATTTATTAACCAGTTGTACACAACAAATTAACAAATAAAGTTCACAACAAAAGTAAAATGTTTGATGTTGCAGTAATAGTCTTTGTTCTTTTTAGTGTAGTTACTTTCTGGCCAGTGCCCAGATTGTCTTTCATAAATGAGCTCACATCGCCATCTTGTGGTATGTTATGAATATTATAAAAATATATCTAGTTACTGAATGTTGACCTGCAATTCTCCAGTGTCATCAAATTCTAACAGATCAATCAAAATTTGAGAAAAAAAAATCTAAAAGCAAAGTAATGAATTGTGACACATAAAAATTATCAGATGACCCTAGCTAAACATTAGCCATTAAGCCCACATGTACTAAAAAAGAATTCTTACTTAAAAAAAAAAAAACAAATAAAAAAAACAAAACACTTTTCTTACTCAGAAGGGAAGGAGCGCCATATTATAGTGCAGATTTTACTGTTATAATTTAAGGATATAGGAAAAATACAAGTGGATCCAGCTCACTCACAGGGCTTATTTAAAAATTAGAAAATTTTTATTGGATGATCCTTAAAAAATTCAAAATAACAAAACAGACATCTCAGATGGCACAGCAATGACAGGGGGTGGTGTGTAATAAGACCATACGTGTTTCGAGAAACACGGCTCTTGAACACTGGTAGTGTTCAAGAGCAGTGTTGCTCGAGACGCGTATGGTCATATTACACACCACCCCCTCTCATTGCTGTGCGATCTGAGATGTCTGTTTTGTCATTTTGAATTTTTTAAGGATCATCCAATAAAAATTTTCTAATTTTTAAATAAGCCCTGTGAGTGAGCTGGATCCACTTCTATTTTTCCTGTGCAGCAGTGAGGAAGCCGTGCTACTTCTTGTGCTTCGAATTACATATCAGGGGTGAGCTGAATGTTCTCTTTTGTTTTTGCTTATGGTTTAAGGATGCCATTACTCACTGAAACAGCCCATGAGGTGCCAGAAGAGCAGAAACCCCTCATAAGTGACCCCATTTGACAAACTACACCTCTCAATGAATTCATCTAGGGGTGGAGTGATCATAATGACACCACGGGTGGGTTACAGAATTTTATACCATCGGGCAGTAAAGAAAGAAATAATTACATTTTTACCACCAAAATATTGTTTTAGCTCCAGATTTTAAATTTTCACATGGGGAAATATGGCACCAAAATTTGTCCCACAATTTCTACTGAATGCGGAAATACCCCATATGTGGCTGTACAGCACTGCTTAGCCACACAGCGAGACTCTGGAGGGACAAAGCGCGTTTTGCCTACTGTAGTTCAGATTTTCCTAGAATATTTTGCAGACTCCATATACAGAGCTCCTAAGTGCTAGAAAAGCAGAATACCTGCATCAAGTGACTCTATCTTGGAAATTATACCCCTTTGGAAATTTATCCACAGATGTAGTGATGATTTAAACTCCATGAGTGTTTTGCAGAAACAAGAAGCAGTGAATGTTGCTGAGTGAAAATTTCAAATCTGCTATTGTAGTGCCCAATACATTGTAGTCCCCAGTACGTTGCACTGCTCCGTACAATGTGCCCAACTTGTGTTTCTAGACATGCACCCATAAATTAGGCAGGCTCTCATCGCTACAGAAATGCCAAACATGTTGACGTTAAATGTGGTTTAGGCACACAGGGGCTCAGAAGGGAGGGGGGCATTTGGATTTGAGAGCACACAATTTGCTGAATTTCTTTTTTTGGGAGGGGGGTTAGATGAGTAGCCATAATGCTTCTCCAGAGCCTTTGTACTACCAGTAACATGGAAGCCCCTATATTTCCATTGACAGATGATGGACCTGAGTGGGGACTTGCTTTTTTTTGTGGATTGAGTTGAAGCTTTTATTGGAAACACTTTACATAACATTTTGGATCACATTTATTCTCTATACTTTGGGAGGCAGAACCAACAAATCAATAGTAGATCAAGAATTGGTTTTATTGATTTTTTATGCCGTTCCTAGTGTGGTGTAAGTGATTAGACGACTATTCTTTGGGTTGGTGTGATTACAGTGACACCACATTTATATCTTTTTTATGTTTGGCTGCTGTCACACACTAAAAGACACTTCTTTTTTTGCAAAAACTGCAAAAGCTATAACGTTTCTATATTTCTGCTGACAGTCACGTGAGGGCCTGATTTTTGCAGGACGAGTTGAAGTTTTTATTGGTACCATTTTCGGGCACACAACAAGTTGCGCTTTCAGCTATACTATTTTTATTTACATTTGTCTTTTTGATCGCATTTTATTCTACTTTTTGTTTGGCGGTATGATGAAAAAGCATAGTTTTTTATTCTTATTTTTTTTACGGTGTTCACTGAAGGGGTTAACTAGTGTGACAGTTTTTTAGGACGGGTTGTTCCGGACACGCTGATACAAAATGTGTGTTTTTTTTTCAGTAAAAATACTTTAATGGGTTATATATGTAGTCATTATTTTGTGATTTTTATTTTTTAAATATTCTTACAATTTTTTTCCTTCTGGGACTTTCACTTTCAGCACTCTGATTTCTGTTAGAAAGGCAGGGAGCTCTATAACGATCGCAGAATTTAAGCGGTTAAACAGCCGGGAGCATTGCGGGCACCTCTCCTGGCAGTGAGAGCCGGGTGTCAACTGTCATTATCACTGAACACCCGGAAACAATTTTGCACGCACAACTCCTGTGCGCACAAACCGCCATGACGTATCCATATGTTATAGGTCACAAAGTCATTCCCTTTCATGACGTTTGGATATGTCTAAGGTCATGAAGGGGAGAAGAACCATTGGATTCAGCCTGGGGCCTTATTCACATTTATGTTATGTAACTTCACTTGGATCAGATCTACATTTAGACAGCTGAGTATATTAGATGATGCTTTCATAGCGCTGGAGCCCACTACATCCGCCGCCGCCGCTGTGTTCTTTAGTATACACATAGCTGAAGAACACGTTTAGCAAATTAGAATTGTCTTGATCTCCACATTACAAATAACGTCTTATACTCCAGCCACATCCAGATCTCCGTCCACTATCCTGCTCTTACATCAACACTGTCACTCCAGCCACCTCCAGAGCTGGAGCCACTATTCTGTTACATCATGCCTTATACTCCAGTCACATCCAGAACTGCACTCACTATTCTGTTGTTACATCGTATTCTATACTGTACACCAGTCACCTCCAAAGCTGCACTGACAATGTTTATATACAACTTCACAACGAATGTATCGTCCTAACAATTTTACACTCTAATCTATGTATTCTTTTAAATCCTTTTATATATTTCTGATTCTTTGGTACTATGATGAGGGCATAACATGGAGATATGCGACTGTCCTAGAGGGCAAGTAGAAAGTCAGAGGCCAACATTACATACGGAGGGCAGGTAGTGAGTGACAGACCCTGCGCTCTGCACATGGAGGGAAGGTAGAGAGTGACAGAACCCACATAAGATCTCATACAGATATGTCTACAAAAAAAATAAAACATAACAATAAAAAAGGCAAAAATTGTGTGGACCTAAAGGCCAAATTAGGTCCGGTGCTTAAAGAGATTATCCAGGACTATTTAATTTTTTTTCTTATGGGTCAAAGAACCTACAGGCAGGCAGTTGCTAACTACCTGCCGTTATTGCCCGGCATCGAAGTCTGCCACCTCAGAGAAGTCACAAACCGCCCCTGTCAGTGATTCTGCAGCTTCCGGTAACGTCGCATCAACAGAGCAGTAGCTTCTTTCCTGCTCTGTTCTGTTTACGGGGCTTGACTGCTGATTGACATCTGGCTCCACACTGCCCAACTGTGGGGAGCCGGCAACCAGTCAGCATCACAGTTGACAGAGCAGCCTAGAAGAGAAAGAGCTGCTCTTTGATGTGAGGTGCAATAAGGCAGCAGAATCGCCAGCAGGAACGGTCCATTAGAGCTCTGGAGCCAGTGCTGGAGAGAAAAAGCAGGTAATTGACAACTACCTGTCTTTCAGTTCTTATTCATAGACCCACGAAAAAAATAATCCCGGATAACTTCTTTAAAGGGAACCTGTCATATGCTTTGCAGCACATAAACTGTCCCCAGTGCGTTGTTGGTGGGCAATGTGCCTCACTAACACTTTTTTTCATTAAAAACAGCGGTCTAATCATATGGAAAAGCTTTCTATATAGTTATATAATACCTGCTCATTTAGTCATAAGGGTGTGCTTCATTGGATTCAGTCACAGAGCAGTGTCGATTGGGGAGCAGTGCATGCTCCGTGATGAGCAGCTCCCCGCGCTTGCGCCGTGACGAGCAGCTCCCTGCGCTTGCGCCGTGACAAGCGGCTCTGGCCACACAGTCAGTAAAGCTGGGTACTACACGCAGCTTCAGTGTGGACGTGCTGGGAGCCGCTCACCACAGCGCATGCGCGACTCCCCGATCGACACTGTGCAAGCGCGGCTCCATGATACACTGCACAAACGACTGATTTTCAAATCGGATTTGAGTAACGTCAGCACTCAACATCATTCAAACTGCATGGGTGGCGAAAACCGTGACAGAACCCAAAGAACCACACGCCTATGAATAAATGAGCAAATCAGACAAGGTGATTTTCTGGATCTGTTTTTTCATTTTGACTCTCATAGCTGTGGTCTACCTATGATGTCACTTGCAGGCCTCTCATCTTTTTAAGTGGGAGAACTCACACAATTGGTGGCTGACTAAATACTTTTTTTCCCCACTGTATTCTGTGCTTGCCTCTCCATTAATACATAGAAATATACATATTTATAGTGGGTAAATCACATATCGCATAAAGATGGATACAGAGTATCCATAAACCACTATTACTCACGAATAAAATCAATAAAGTTTATTAAACAAATATTAAAAAACATGTATCACAAAAACAACACATATACATGAGGTATACATAGAGAGGATGTGCCAAGCAAAAAGGAAGCAGTGGTGGTAAGTCAAAGAGGAAGATCATATTAGGTAATGGGTTCACAATGACCCCCAGTCAAACAATCATGCTATAGTATAACCATTACAAAGACTTTTCTCTAAATAAAAGGATCGATCATTGGGGTTACTCGTGTAAAGCTAATAACAGCTCAGTGCTTACCCATTTAATGTAGTCATAAATATCACAGACACCACCACAATAAACACCCTGATGCGTGTTTCGCCCATGTGCTTTCTCAAGGGGAGTGTCAGTTCCCACAATGAGTTTTTGAAAACGCAATTGTCTTACAGTTCCAGTAAAGTGAATGGGATTTATAGAAATCTCATGCCCACTGTGCTTTATCGTGTTTTGCTGCGGAAATTGACCTACGGTTCGTTTTTCAACTCTGTGTGCTTCAAAAACCTTCTAAATATGCAAGTAACCTAATGGGTGCAAAAATTCTGCAACCTCAAAACCTCTCCAAATACTCACGTAGTCTCCCTGCCTCCTTTCTTCTGACGCCGCTTGCTGCACTTCCGGATGTATTACTGTAGCGAGTAGCGTCAGAAGAAAGTACACAGGGAGGAAAGCGCTCACACATACCGGCAGCAGTCAGGCAGTGCTCGCTCTGTGAGCCCTATTAGAAGCGGATATGCCAATGAGAAGGCATAACGGTGAACCAAACTCCTTTACGTCTCCTATTTTTGATTGTCTAAAGGAGTGAGGAATCTGCTGACTGCACATAATTGCTTTATGCCACTGAATATAGATATTTACAATAATTAGATGAGTAAACAAATGACTACTAACCACTGAATATAAATGACTGATGAATGAATAAAAAGCAATTTATTGATCAATGACAAGGGACTTAGGTAAGAATTTCACAAGAGCTGAATTCTGAAAAACAACTTGAGAATATCTACCAACAAAGATATTAAAGACATGTAATTGGATGTTAAAATTTCCAAAAAACGTACCATAAATAAGTTGTTGGCTTATGTCCTCAAAAATGGATCTTGCATTTTATTGCAGTAGTGTGCAAGCGTCAACCGCGTACTGTAAAATATGTTAGAATGAATGCCATTATTTTCTAATGGTCACGAAAAATGGACAAGTTTGAAAGAAAAAGTTATAGTTCTATAGAGCAAGTTATAATAACTTACAAAGGCATATAGGTAGCCTGATGGGAAAAAAAGACATGTCAAATAAAGTTCAACTGAGGGGTTTGAAAAAGAAAAAAGGAATGGTGAAGCGGGAGACCAACCATCAGCGAGCTCCCAAGGCTGTAAGCAGACGCTGGGAGCTGGTATCCAGGGTAAATAGCGGGTAACTAAGCGCGCGCGTCGCTTATTACCCGCTGTTTACTTTGGATCCCAGCTCCCAGCGCGAGCACCCTGGAATCCAGGGTACACAGCGGGTAACTAAGCGACGTACGCGCTTAGTTACCTGCTATTTATCCTGGAGATCGCTAGTACTGTACCAGCTTTCTTTCACTAAAAACACAGCAAAACATGATACTCGTGTTTTTTGCTGCGTTTTTGCACTTACCCATTGCTTTCTATGGGTGAAAAAATGCTGAAAGAAGTGACATGCTGCATTTTGTAAAAACCATGGTATTGCATAAAATACTGAGTACAAAAAAAACAAACTGTGTGCATGAGATTTCTACAATCTCATAAACTTTACTGGTACTGTAAAACGCAGCTAAAAAATTTGCATAAAAAAACTGAAAAACGCAATGTGTGAACATAACCTAAGACTGCCTACATTATTTCTCTGCTTGAAGCTCAATGCTCTAAGTTAAATCCATCCTCAATAATCTCATTCATCTCTTTAATTAATCTAGATGTGGGATTTATACTTATTTTTTCATATATTTTTATATCAGATAACATTTCCATTATTTTCATTCTATAATCTTCTGAGTTTAGCACCACTACTACTTTCTTTATTGTTACAATAATTCTCATTAATTTTATTGTCCGAGATTTTCAGTTCTCTTTCCATAACCTCCTGAAATCTGTCCATACAACCTGGCTGAAAACTAAAGGTTTTCATAAATGTGGCAGTAAAAACTGTACCACATGTAAATATGTGCTAGTATAAAAACTTTCACAAACCAAGAAAACACAAAAGAATTTAATATAAACCCCTTAGCGACCGCCAATACGCCTTTTAACGGCGGTAATTAAGTGTACATAAACCACAGTGCCGCTAATTCACAGCGCTGTGGAGAAAGTGAATAGCGCCCCCCAGTGTCGGATTTTCTCCGGGGTCTCGGCAGCCGGAGGTAGCCGAGACCTGAGAGAACATGAATCGGTCGGTTTTAACCGACCCCGCTTTTGCAATCGCCGTTATTAACCCTATAACGGCGACCGCAAAAAAAAGCCGCGATTTTGCATTAAATTTCTCTTACCTCTGATGTGATCGCACATCAGAGGAGAGAGAACTAGGGTCCCCGATCCCCCCCGGTACCTCTCCGTGGTCCTCTGTCCCCTCCCGTTGGTCCCGCGTCCCCCCGGCGTCCTCCGGTGGTCGCCGCCATCTTGGATCCGGAAGAAAATGGCGGGCGGCAGTGTGCCCGCCGGGAGTCTGCCAGCTCCGGCTGGCAGATTCCATTCATTCATTATGATCACTATGATAAACTATCAGAGTGATCAAATTAAAAAAAATAGTACATAACCCCCCCGTTTATCACCCCCTTAGTTAGGCCAACATAAAGAAATAAAGAAAATATATTTTTTTTAGTTTTCCATTAGGGTTAGGGTTGGGCTAGGGTTAGAATTAGAATTATGATTAGGGATTAGGGTTAGGGTTTGGATTAGGGTTAGGGGTGTGTTGGGGTTAGGGTTGGAGCAAGGATTGAGGGATTTCGACTATTTACCAACTTTGGGGGTCAAAAAAAAAATCACTTTTGTGGAAATAAAAAAACTTTATTTTCACGGCTCTATGTTATAAACTTCTGTGAAGCACTTGAAGGTTCAAAGTGCTCACCACACATCTACATAAGTTCCTTAACCCCTTTCTGACATCAGACGTACTATCCCGTCCATGGGACCCGGGCCCCTATGCCCATGGACGGGATAGTACGTCTACCGCGATCAGCGGCGCCCACGTGGTGAGCGCCGCTGATCGCGGCCGGGTGTCAGCTGATTATCACAGCTGACACCCGGCACAATGTGTCAGGGGCGGTCACGGACCGCCCCTGACACGTTTACCCCTTGCACACCGCAATCAAACACGATCGCGGTGTACCGGGGGTTAAAGGGAAGCATCGGCAGGGAGGGGGCTCCCTCCGTGCTTCCCTGAGCCCCCCACGGCAGCGCAATGTGCAGCGCTGCTGTGGGGGGCTCCATTCCTACAGGCCCCCGAATCCAAGATGGCGACGGGGCCTTCGGGGGCCTGCAGGAAGCTGGCTTCCTCAGTGCCTGCAAAGCGCAGGCAAGAGGAAGTCTTCTTCAATGCCTGTGACAGATTGCTGATCTGTCACAGTGATCTGTGATGTGACAGATCAGCGATCTGTCACAGGACAGTGATGTCCCACCTGGGACTATTTAATAAAGTTAAAAAAAAAATTAAAAAAAGTGTTACAATAATTTAAAAAAAATCGCCAATTAGAAAAAAAAAAAAAAATATTCCCCCAAATAAATCCATTTTTTGGAAATAAAAAAAAAAAACAATAAAAGTACACATATTAGGTATCGCCGTGTCCGTAACGACCCGCCCTATAAAACTGTCCCATTAGTTAACCCCTTTAAAAATAAAAAACGAAGCAAAAAATAATGATTTATTACCATACCGCCAAACAAAAAGTGTAATAACGCGCGATCAAAAAGATGCATATAAATATCCATGGTACCGCTGAAAACGTCATCTTGTTCCGCAAAAAACAAGCCGCCACACAGCATCATCAGCGAAAAAATAAAAAAGTTATAGCTCGCAGAATAAAGCGATGCAAAAATAATTATTTTTTATATAAAATAGTTTTCATTGCATAAAACCGACAAAACATAAAAAAAGACCTAAATGATGTATCGTTGTAACCGTACCGACGCGAAGAATAAAACTGCTTTATCAATTTTACCGCACGCGGAACGGTGTAAACGCACCCCCCCAAAAGAAATTCATGAAACGCTGGTTTTTGTTCATTCTGCGTCCCAAAAATCGGAATAAAAAGAGATAAAAAAATGTCACGTGCCCGAAAATGGTACCAATAAAAACATCAACTCGTCCCGCAGAAAATAAGACCTCACATGACTCGGTGGGTCAAAATACGGAAAAATTAGAGCTCTCAATATGTGGTGATGCAAAAACTATTTTTACAATAAAAATCGTCTTTTAGCGTGCGACAGCTGCCAAACATAAAAACCGCCATAAATAGTAAATCAAACCCCCCCGTTATCACCCCCTTAGTTAGGGAAAAATAATAAAATAAAAAAAATGCATTTATTTCCATTTTTCCATTAGGGCTAGGGCTAGGGTTAGGGCTGAGATAAGGGTTAGGGGTGTGTTGGGGTTTGGGTTGGAGTTAGAATTGGGGGTTTCCACTGTTTGGGCACATCAGGGGCTCTCCAAATGCAACATTGCGTCTGATCTCAATTCCAGCCAATTCTGAGTTGAAAAAGTCAAATGGTGCTCCTTCCCTTCCAAGCTCTGCCATGCACCCAAACAGTGTTTTACCCCCACATGTAGGGTATCAGCCTACTCAGGACAAATTGCAAAACAATTTTTGGGGTCCAATTTCTCCTGTTACCCTTAAGAAAATAAAAAATTGGGGGCAAAAATATCATTTTTGTGGAAAAAAATGATTTTTTTATTTTCACGTCCGAGCGTTATAAACTTCTGTGAAGCACTTGGGGGTTCAAAGTGCTCACCACACATCTAGATAAGTTCCTTAGGGGGTCTCTTTTCCAAAATGGGGTCATTTGTGGGGGGTTTCCACTGTTTAGGTACATTAGGGGCTCTCCAAAGGCAACATGACACCCGCAGAACATTCCCTCAAAGTCTGCATTCCAAAACGTCACTGCTTCCCTTCCGAGCCCCGACGTGTGTCCATACAGTAGTTTTCTCCCACATGTGGGGCGTCAGCGTACTCAGGACAAATTGGACAACAACTTTTGGGGTTCAATTTCTCCTGTTACCCTTGGGAAAATAAAAAAATTGGGGACTAATTGATCATGTTTGTGGAAAAAATACGATTTTTTTATTTTCATGCCCTGGCATTATAAACTTCTGTGAAGCCCTTGGGGGTTCAAAGTGCTCACCTCACATCTAGATAAGTTCCTTAGGGGGTCTAGTTTTCAAAATGGGGTCATTTGTGGGGGGTTTCCACTGTTTAGGTACATTAGGGGCTCTCCAAAGGCAACATGACACCCGCAGACCATTCCATCAATGTCTGCATTCCAAAACGTCACTACTTCCCTTCCGAGCCCCGACATGTGCCCATACAGTAGTTTTCTACCACATATGGGGTATCAGCATACTCAGGACAAATTGGACAACAACTTTTGGGGTCCAATTTCTCCTCTTACCCTTGGGAAAATAAAAAAATGGTGACTAAAAGATCATGTTTGTGGAAAAAATACGATTTTTTTATTTTCACGCCTGGGCGTTATAAACTTCTGTGAAGCACTGGGGGGTTCAAAGTGCTCACCACACATCTAGATAAGTTCCTTGGGGGGTCTAGTTTACAAAATGGTGTCATTTGTGGGGGGTTTCCACTGTTTAGGTACATCAGGGGTTTTCCAATCGCGACATGGTGTCCGATCTCAATTCCAGCCAAAAACGTCAAATGGCGCTGCTTCCCTTCCGAGCTCTGCCATGCGCCCAAATAGTGGTTTACCCCCACATGTGGGGTATTAGCGTACTCAGGACAAATTGCACAATAACTTTTAGGGTGCTGTTACCCTTGGAAAAATAAGAATTGAGGGTGAAAAGATCATTTTTGTGGAAAAAATATGATTTTTTAATTGTACGGCTTTGCTATAAACTTCTGTGAAGCCCTTTTGGGTTCAAAGTTCTCACCACACATCTAGATAAGTTCCTTAGGGGGGTCTAGTTTCCAAAATGGTGTCATTTGTGGGGGGTTTCCACTGTTTTGGTACATCAGGGGTTTTCCAATCGCGACATGGTGTCCGATCTCAATTCCAGCCAAAAACGTCAAATGGTGCTGCTTCCCTTCCAAGCTCTGCCATGCACCCAAATAGTGGTTTACCCCCACATGTGGGGTATCAGCGTACTCAGGACAAATTGCACAATAACTTTTAGGGTCCTGTTACCCTTGGGAAAATAAAAATTGGGGTGAAAAGATCATTTTTGTGGAAAAAATATGATTTTTTAATTGTACCGCTGTACGTTATAAACTTCTGTAAAGCCCTTTTGGGTTCAAAGTTCTCACCACATATCTAGATAAGTTCCTTGGGGGGTCTAGTTTGCAAAATGGGGTCACTTGTAGGGGGTTTCCACTGTTTAGGTACATCAGGGACTCTCCAAACGCGACATGGCGTCTGATCTGAATTCCAGCCAATTTTGCATTGAAAAAGTCAAACGGCGCTCCTTCCATTCTGAGCTCTGGCATGCGCCGAAACAGTCGTTCCCCCCCAACAAATCAGGTATCAGCGTACTCAGGACAAATTGCACAATAACTTTTGCAGTCCAATTTCTCCTGTTACCCTTGGTAAAATAAAAAAAATTGAACCTGAACTATTTTTTTTGTGAAAAAAAGTTAGATGTTCATTTTTTTTTAAATATTCAAAAAAATTCCTGTGACGCACCTAAAGGGTTAATAAACTTCTTGAATGTGGTTTTGAGCACCTTAAGGGGTGCAGTTTTTAGAATGGTGTCACTTTTGGGTATTTTCTATCATATAGACCCCTCAAAGTGGCTTCAAATGTGATGTGGTCCTAAAAATAAAATGGTGCTGTAAAAATGAGAAATCGCTGGTCGACTTTTAACCCTTATAACTTCCTAACAAAAAAAATTTTGGTTCCAAAATTGTGCTGATGTAAAGTAAACATGTGGGAAATGTTAATTATCAAGTTTTTTGTGTGCCGTATCTCTGTGATTTAAGGGCATAAAAATTCAAAGTTGGAAAATTGCGAAATTTTCAAAATTTTTGCCAAATTTCCGTTTTTTTCACAAATAAACGCAAGTTATTTGAATGAAATTTTACCACTAACATGAAGTACAATATGTCACGAGAAAACAATGTCAGAATCATCAGGATCCATGGAAGCGTTCCAGAGTTATGACCTCATAAAAGTACAGTGGTCAGAATTGTAAAAATTGGCCCGGTCATGAACGTGCAAACCACCCTTGGGGGTGAAGGGGTTAATGGGTCTAGTTTCCAAAATGGGGTAACTTGTTGGGGGTTTCCACTGTTTAGGCCCATCAGGGGCTCTGCAAACGCAACATGATGCCCGCAGACCATTCCATCAAAGTCTGCATTCCAAAATGGCACTCCTTCCCTTCCAAACTCTCCCATGCGCCCAAACAGTGGTTCCCCCCTCATATGGGGTATCAGCGTACTCAGGACAAATCGCACAACAACTGTGGGGGTATGATTTTTCCTGTTACCCTTGTAAAAATAAAAATTTGGGGGTGAAAAGATCATTTTTGTGGAAAAAAATGATTTTTTATTTTCATGGCTCTACGTTATAAACTTCTGTGAAGCACTTGAAGGTTCAAAGTGCTCACCACACATCTAGATAAGTTCCTTAAGGGGTCTAGTTTCCAAAATGGGGTCACTTGTTGGAGGTTTCCACTGTTTAGGCACATTAAGGACTCTCTGAACGCAACATGGCATCTGATCTCAATTCCAGCCAATTCTGCGTTGAAAAAGTCAAACGGCGCTCCATCCCTTGCAAGCTCTGCCGTGTGCTGAAAAAGTGGTTTACCCCCACATATGGGGTATCGGCATATTCAGGAGAAATTGTACAACAAATTTTGTGGTTGATTTTCTCTTTTAACACTTGTGAAAATAAAAAAAATTGGTTCTGAAGTAAATTTTTTGCAAACAAAAGTTAAATGTTAATTTTTCCCTTCCACATTGCTTTAGTTCCTGTGAAGCACGTAAAGGGTTAATAAACTTCTTGAATGTGGTTTTGAGCACCTTGAGGGGTCTAGTTTTTAGAATGGTGCCACTTTTGGGTATTTTCTGTCATGTACACCCCACAAAATGACTTTAAATATGATGTGGTCCCTAAAAAAAATGGTTTTGTAAATTTTGTTGTAAAAATGAGAAATCGCTGGTCAACTTTTAACCCTTATAACTTCCTAACAAAAAAAAAATTTGCTTCCAAAATTGTGCTGATGAAAAGTAGACATGTGGGAAATGTTATTTATTAAGAAATTTGTGTGACACATCTCTCTGATTTAAGGGCATAAAAATTTATAGTGTCAAAATTGCAAAATTTTCGCCATATTTCTGTTTTTTTCAAAAATAAACCCAAGACTTATCGAAGAAATTTTACCACAAACATGAAGTACAATATGTTACGAAAAAACAATCTCAGAATCAGCGGGATCCATTAAAGCGTTCCAGAGTTATTACCTCATAAAGTGACAGTGGTCATAATTGTAAAAATTGGCCTGGTCATTAAGCTGCAAACTGGCTCTGTCGCTAAGGGGTTAAAAAATATATCAATTGTAACTCAAAAAATGTAATATATAAAATAAATTCTTCTACGTGTAACCTATCATATATAGGTTGCACCACAAGAAAGGTAAAAACGCGCATTACAGAGCATCTTAGGAATATTAATAAGAACACTATAAACCGCAATATATCAGGAGTAGCAAGGCACTTTATCTCAGCGCATGGAGGTAATCTGGCATCATTTCAAATTAGCGGTATAGAACAGATCCAGAGGTCTGAACATGGAGATGACAAAAGTCTCCTCACACGTGAAGCTTTCTGGATCTATTTGAACACCAGAGCACCTAGCGGTATGAATAAGCGCAACAAAATAATGTTTCACTATTAAAGCTATCAGAAATATTTTATTATGTACATATTGTTGTTATATATTGTCTGTCTGTCTTAAATTACCATTGCTAAAGCCAGTCAGGAGCCAATTACAAGTCAGAGCCAGCAAAGGTGCCCACCTGCAAGATAATTATAATGCTATCAGATGTCTCCTGATTGGCAAGTGCATGGTTTAAATGTTTTTGTATGTCAGTTGGTGCAGAGCTTTGAGAAAGATCTGCAATAGATCAAAACGCGTCACTTGCACTCATACTTGCACACTGTCTGTGGAGTTTTTAACTGTGTGGATTTACTACTATTTGGAATTATTAAAGGATATAATAATTTTTTAAGGAGCTGGAACACATTTTTTCTTCCTACTATAATAACTATTAGAACTGGACTACGGCCACAACTGCTAATGTCAAACAAGGTATGACTGCTGTCATGTCACTGCTTTATACATTTATTGCACATTATTTGTTGGACTCTAAAACGAATCTAAACTTAAACCGTCTGGTGTAAATGATCTGTCACTCATCTCCTAACTATTCATGCTTGGGGACCAGCATGTAATCTTTTGAAGCTGCAAAGATTCAAAGCATATGGTAGATCAGGTGTAGGACTTGGGGGAAATCAAAAATTAAACTGTCTTGGAGCTGTAAAGAGTCTGTGTACTGTATTTTTAATGTGTTGTTGTATATTTAATGTGTTTTTGGTGTGCAAGTCAGAAGAGGCCAGAAAAGCAAAGGAGCAATTGCCTGAAAAAATTTTTCTATTAGCAGTGTCACCTTCATGTAAAAGCCTGTTTATTTTAAAACAGATGTTCCATGCAAAGTAAAATTGCCATAGGCAAATAGATTTGGAGTAGAAAATTTCTACAAGCACAAGCAGAAAAAAGACAAAATGAAAAACCTGCTTATATTTTGTAACTCACTTCATTGTCCTATTACAGAACCATATAAAATATTTCTATTTACAAAATGCATTGGATATAAACTTTCTTGTGGGCCCAAAAAATCTGTGAAACACCTGTGGGGTTAAAATGTTCACTACACCCCTATATGAATTCCTTGAAAGGTGTACTTACTAAAATTAGGTCACTTCTGTGGGTTCCCCGATGATTTGACATTTCAGGAGTGCTGCTAATTCACATTGATGCCTGCAAATTATTCCAGTTAAAATCTGTCAAGTCAAACACCAAATATTACCGGGCCTTTTATTATGCCCCATTCTATATCCATAGGAATTAATATGGTGTTGGTGCTTCCTTAGTTGTTACAGTAACCTCCACTCTTCTGAGGTTTTCTACAAGATTTTGGAGGTGTTTGTAGAATTTATTGCCCAATAATCCAGAGATTGATATTAGATGAGAAGGCCAGGAGTGCAATCTCTATTCTTGTTCATCCCAAAAAGTATTAAATGGGGTTGAGATCTGTGCTCTTTATGGATCTCACTTTGTGAATTGGAGAACACCCATGCTGGGACTAAAAAGAACCTTCCCCAAATTCTTCCAACAAAGTTGAAGAATACAATTTTCCAAAATGCTTTGGAAAGGGTATGTAACAAGATCAGAAACGACAAGTATCCTTAGGATTTGAGTTAACATCCTAACCACTGGGTGTCCAACCCGTTACTCACAATGATCCCAAGAATGCATCTTTTGTCTGTTTGAATGAAGGTCGAGCATCTGCACCTTCACTCCATTTTTTTTTTTAGGGGTTGTCGACTACTCGGACAAAACCTTCTGAATCCCTATGCTTGCCTCCAATAAAGTAATAAGGCTAGGGTCACACGAGTGTATAAAAAAAATTGGTCCCAATCTCATCCAGAAGAGTGGGATGATTTTATTCACCTTCGTCATCCAGGTGCTGTCCGTATACAATCACTTGCAGCTCTCACTTCCTCTGGATGTCAGATTTGTCCGAAGGAGGTGAAAGTGAAGCCACAGTTATTGCGTGATATTGCAGAAATAGCATTAGCACCAGAAGTGAGCATAACACCACGTTCACACATTATTTTACATCAATAATTGTAAGCCAAACACAGGAGTGGGTTACATGTTTCTATTAGGGTGTGTGCACACGCTGCAGATTCTGCTACGGTTCCGCACAGTATTATAAGGATCAACATGGATATAGCCTTCATATCCTAGCATAGGCCAGACATTGTGGTTTTTTTTTTTTTCTGTTCAGTTCCTTATACAGTTAGGTCCACATATATTTGGACAGAGACAACATTTTTCTAATTTTGGTTCTAGACATTACCACAATGAATTTTAAGCAAAACAATTCAGATGCAGTTGAAGTTCAGACTTTTCATCTTTCATTTGAAGGTATCCACATTAAAATTGGATGAAGGGTTTAGGAGTTTCAGCTTCTTAACATGTGCCACCCTGTTTTTAAAGGGGCCAAAAGTAATTGGACAGATTAAATAATTGTAAATAAAATGTTCATTTCCAGTACTTGGTTGAAAACCCTTTGTTGGCAATGACTACCTGAAGTCTTGAACTCATGGACATCACCAGATGCTGTGTTTCCTCCTTTTTGATGCTCTGCCAGGCCTTCACTGCGGTAGTTTTCAGTTGCTGTTTGGTTGTGGGCCTGTCTGAAGTTTAGGGTGTGTGCACACGCTGTGGATTCTGCTGCGGTTCCGCAGCGGTTTTGGCCACTGTGGGTCCGCAGCAGTTTTTGCTGCGGTGTACAGTACCATTATTCCCTATGGGAATAAAAAACCCGCAGTGCAGACGGTGCACATTTTTCCGTGCCGTTTTGAAACCGCAGAAAGAATTGACATGTCAATTCTTTCTGCGGATTCCGCTGCGGTTTTGCCATCTCCTCCATTGTGGAGATGAAAAATCGCAGGGCAAAACCGCAGAGCAATCCGCAGGTCTTTTGACTTGCAGATTTACCTGCGGATTTTACAAAATCCGCGTGGCCAAATCCGCAACCCATTCCGCAGCGTGTGCACGTAGCCTTATACTTTTCCGCTCCTGATTTTGATTATAAATACTGATGTAAAAAACTGATCAAATACTGAACGTGTCCTATGTGTTCTTATTTTACTGGGGGCAGAGATTCACAAGTGGTTGTCCAAATAGTGGAAAAGCACTTTAATAGAAGTACCAGACCAGAGACAGCACTAGGGAATCTTCCGTAGCGGATTCCGTCTAAACCATGTACTGTATTTCAGAGATTTACATGGAAACCCCGCTGCAAGCGCTCAGCGCAGGATAAATGTGAGCCGACCATTTCTGTGATCTTTGTGAGGCAGAATGAAAAAAAAAACCGGCAGGTGAAGAATTTGTTTTATTTTTCACGCTGTTACTCATGTGATATAAGTAATTAGTAGAGATGAGCGGATTTGTTCAAATTCGGTTCCGAATACGATCAGAATCAAAAATTGTCTTTGCAATATTTGTCGAACACTGCCGAACGTCATTAGAGTCAATGGGAGTAGAAATTACCGAATATGTTCGGAACCGATCATCAAGCATACATTCGGCACGAATATTGTTTGAATATGGCTCGAATAGGTCAAAATCAGATTCGGGGACAACATCCGAACAAATTTGCTCATCTCTAGTGATTAGGCGACTTCATTCTTCAGGTCAGTGTGATTACAGCAATACCAGATTTAGGCTGCGTTCACACGTTGCGCTTTTTTCGTGGCGGTTTTTAATGCGCCATTTTGCCACGAAAACGCAAAATAGCAGCATCCCATGCAATCCTATGGGATTCCGCAATGCTGTGCTAATGCTGCGGATTTTCCGGTGGCAGAATCGCATCGTGGAAAAATACGCAGCATGCTCATTAATTTTGTGGAATCGCGGCGATTCCGCCCACATAGGAATGCATTGTTCTGCTTACTTTCCGCATGTAGCTGTGCCTACCATGCGAAAAGTAAGCAGAACATTTGCGGATGGTACCCAGGGGGTGGAGAGGAGACTGTCCTCCAGGCTGTAGGTATCATATCCCTGTAAAAAATAGAATTAAAATAAAAAATCAGGTTATATTCACCTTCCGGCGTCCAGCACAGCCTTACCGAAGCTCCCGCCAACTCCCGCTCCCAGTAATGCCTTGCGGAAAGGACCTGTGATGATGTAGCGGTCTCACGTGACCGCTACAGTATCGCGAGACCTCTACGTCATCAAAGGTCTCGCAAGGCAATACTGGGATCGGGGGAACGGGAGCATCGCGATGATCGGGAACGCTGCGCGGGACGTTGGAAGGTGAGAAAAACACGATTTTTTTTTTAACATTAGATCTTTTTACTACTGATGCTGCATAGGAAGCCTCAATAGCAAAAAGTTGGTCACACTCGTCAAAGTGTTTGACGAGAGTGACCAACCTGTCAATCAGTTCTCCAAGCGATGCTACAGATTGCTTAGAAAACACTAGCATTCTGCAAGCTAATTACACTTGCAAATCGCTAGTTTTTCCGCGGGAATTTAAAATGCGGTATTCCCGCTGTAACTTCCGCGGGAGTTCCGCAACGTGTGAACATAGCCTTATATATCAGGTTTTTATGTTGGTTGCTTTTGCATTGCCATATTTTGAGAGCAATAATTTTCCATATTGCAGCCGATAGTCATGTGAGGGCTTGTTTTTTTGAGGAACGAATTGACATTTTTACTGGTAGCGTTTTCAGTCACATTACCTTTTTGATCGTTCTATTCCTATTTTTGGGAGCCAGAATGAACAGAAACCATTAATTCAGGAATTTTCTTGGGGTTTCTTTTATGCCTTTCCATATGATAAAATTGATAAGGCAGCTGTATTCTTCACGTCGGTACCTGTTTGTTAGGAAACCTCTGCATGTGTTGCAGCAGTCGTAAAGCTGCGGCAACTCCTGTATTTTTTTTTTTAGTACGCCGTACTCGATAGGATACGAGCGAGCGAGCTCCGGTACTGTCAATGCGCTTGCCAGTAGCGTAGCTACCGGGGGGGGGGGGGGGGGCAGAGGGGGCGGTGGCCCAGCGCTACGCTACTGTAACTGTATTGGCGTGCACAGCGCGCCCATACAGTTACATTCTGCGGCAGAGCAGGGAGAATCAATCTCCCTACTCTGCCGCCCAGCCGCTATGGGCCCCTGAGAGGGCCCCGATGCCAGCAGTGGGCCCCCCACCTCACAGCCAGCAATGTCGTCCTGGGCTATTCTGTGCGCACAGGACCTGTGAATGAGGTCACAGGAGGGGCGGAGTCAGGGGGTCACATGATCAGGGGCTTCAATGGCTGCAGGACTCTGCTGTGCTGGTTGTCATGGTGCTAGATGAGGTGAAGTAAGTTTCTGTGTGGGGTCAGGAGGGGTTTTACAGGGTGGATGTAGCAGAGCTGTGTGTTTGAGGTGTACAGAGCGGAATCGTGTGTGTAGAAGGACGGAGCAGAGATATGCATGTATGAGGTGTACAGAGGAGCGGAGCCGCGTGTGTATGGGGTGAGAAGAGCCGTTTGTGTACGGAGCGGAGCCGTGTGTGTACGCAGCAGAGCCGTGTGTGTGCAAGGTGTATGGAGTGGAGCCGTATGTGTACGAGGTGTGCGGAGCAAAGCCATGTGTGTACAAGGTGTACAGAGCGGAGCCAGGTGTGTACAAGGTGTACGGAGCGGAGCCACGTGTGTACAAGGTGTACGGAGCGGAGCTGCGTGTGTACAAGGTGTACGGAGCGGAGCCATGGGTGTACGGAGCAGAGCCGCGTGTGTACAAGGTGTATGGAGCAGAGCCGCATGTGTACAAGTGCACGGAGTCAGGTGTGTACAAGGTGTACAGAGCGGAGCCACGTGTGTACAGCGTGTACGTAGCAGAGGTGCGTGCGTACAAGGTGTACGGAGCAGAGCAGCGTGCGTACAAGGTGTACGGAACAGAGCAGCGTGCGTACAAGGTGTACGGAACAGAGCAGCGTGCGTACAAGGTGTACGGAACAGAGCAGCGTGTGTACAAGGTGTACGGAACAGAGCAGCGTGTGTATAGGGGGTGCGGAGCAGAGCAGTGTGTGTTTAGGGGGTATCAGGTGCAGTAATAGGGACACATATGGCAGCAGTGGCTCAGTATTGGGGTATCAGGTGCAGTAATAGGGACACATACAGCAGCAGAGGCTCAGTATTGGGGTATCAAGTGCAGTAATAGGGACACATGCGGCAGCAGCGGCTCAGCTTTGGGGTATCAAGTGCAGTAATAGGGACACATACAGCAGCAACGCCTCAGTATTGAGGTATCAGGTGCAGAAATAGGGACACATGCGGCAGCATCAGCATTGGGGTATCAGGTGCAGTAATAGGGACACATACGGCAGCAGCGGCTCAGCATTGGGGTATCAGGTGCAGTAATAGGGACACATGGCAGCAGCGGCTCAGCATTGGGGTATCAGCAGGATGAGGGATTTGTGCGGGTTGGAGATAGATGGAGACGGGGCTGGAATATGTGGAGTGAAACGTGTTGTTGTATTCTCTGTAGCCGAGTCCTGGCTGGAGGAGCTGTCATGACGGTCTGGGCCAGAAGGAAAAGACGTGAAAAGTGAATGATTCCATCAGAAAGATCGTCAGCGGTAAGTCACCAACTATAACTGTGCAGTAATCACTTACATGTTTTGTAGGACTGGTATTTACCACTGACCATATGGCGGTAATATCAATATTGGTGTTTATATAGGGATTATTTTCAGTAACAGTGCAGTCATCTCCATCATCCATTATTAGGGTGCATCACCGAGTTGTAATCAAAGTTACCCAGTTAGGGGCCCACTCAGAAGTTTCGCCCCCCCTGAACCAAAACCCTAGCTACGCCTTTGGCACTCGCTCTAGTCAAGCAAGTGCGGTCAGGTGCCACCAAAAATGCAACTTGACGGGCCAAAATGGTGCAAGGAGCGCTTGGCCACATCCGGCAGGGTCTGCTTCTCAGGCGCCTTACTGCAGAGATACAGGAAAGTTTTCTACCACTAGACAGCTAGAACCTGCATTTGGGGAGACTAATGTTGGTCGTTTTACAAATACTTTGCAAGGTTAAACATTGTTAAAACAGTCCTCGAATAAAAACGTCACACTATGGAGCAGACCCGCGACCCCGTCTGAGGAGAGCTCCGGCTACCTGTCACACTATGGAGCACAGACTAGGGGCCCCGTCTGAGAGCTCCGGCTACCTGTCACACTATGGAGCAGACCCGCGGCCCCGTCTGAGGAGAGCTCCGGCTACCTGTCACACTATGGAGCAGACCCGCGGCCCCGTTTGAGGAGAGCTCCGGCTACCTGTCACACTATGGAGGAGACCCGCGGCCCCGTTTGAGGAGAGCTCTGGCTACCTGTCACACTATGGAGCACAGACCCGCGGCCCCGTTTGAGGAGAGCTCTGGCTACCTGTCACACTATGGAGCACAGACCCGCGGCCCCGTCTGAGGAGAGCTCCGGCTACCTGTCACACTATGGAGCACAGGACCCGCGGCCCCGTCTGAGGAGAGCTCCGGCTACCTGTCACACTATGGAGCAGACCCGCGGCCCCGTCTGAGGAGAGCTCCGGCTACCTGTCACACTATGGAGCACAGACCCGCGGCCCCGTCTGAGGAGAGCTCTGGCTACCTGTCACACTATGGAGGAGACCCGCGGCCCCGTTTGAGGAGAGCTCTGGCTACCTGTCACACTATGGAGCACAGACCCGCGGCCCCGTCTGAGGAGAGCTCCGGCTACCTGTCACACTATGGAGCACAGACCCGCGGCCCCGTCTGAGGAGAGCTCCGGCTACCTGTCACACTATGGAGCAGACCCGCGGCCCCGTTTGAGGAGAGCTCCGGCTACCTGTCACACTATGGAGCACAGACCCGCGGCCCCGTCTGAGGAGAGCTCCGGCTACCTGTCACACTATGGAGCAGACCCGCGGCCCCGTCTGAGGAGAGCTCCGGCTACCTGTCACACTATGGAGCACAGACCCGCGGCCCCGTCTGAGGAGAGCTCCGGCTACCTGTCACACTATGGAGCAGACCCGCGGCCCCGTCTGAGGAGAGCTCCGGCTACCTGTCACACTATGGAGCACAGACCCGCGGCCCCGTCTGAGGAGAGCTCCGGCTACCTGTCACACTATGGAGCACACCCGCGGCCCCGTCTGAGGAGAGCTCCGGCTACCTGTCACACTATGGAGGAGACCCGCGGCCCCGCCTGAGGAGAGCTCCGGCTACCTGTCCGCGTGCCACACAACGAAAACTAAATCTACCTCAGACACGCAGCTCGCCGCCTTGCTCTTATAACTGATCCAGCCCACCAATCAGCGCTGTCCAATCACGTTTACAGGACGCGTTGAACGCTTTGATTGGAAAAGACAAACGCTTCTCAGGAAATACATCCAATCAAATGTCAGTTTTTCGAAGAACGTCCCGCCCCTCTCTGAAAGGCGGGATGTTTCTATGTGCAGCGACCGAGGACGGGTCGTAGTTGCCGCCATTATTCTGTGAGAGCGATTTACTGGGGAAGATGGCGGGGGAGGATGCCACAGGTGAGGAGAAGCAGGGCTTATATATGGTAGTGCGTAGTCACAGACACGGCGTGTGTGAGTGTATGAGGCGTGTGATGGTTGCACTGCAGGAATACAGCCCGTAGTGACGTCACTGCCGGGGCTCTGCTCCTATCTGCACAGATTTGGGCTTATACTGGAGGACATGGTGCTTCCTGCACCAGTGGGGTCTCGTACCCCGCCAGAATCTGTGGGTCTCATAACCAAATTCATTCTATTGATGGGAGATCGTTATTATTATGTTAACTCTTGTCCTGCCAATGCTATTCTCCATACATGTGCAGGTGTGACCCTGTTCTGACTGCAATAAACTATTAAGAAAGGGTTTCCAGGAATAACCGACCTAAATTGGTATTACCCTGTGCTGCTGCCCTTGATAAGCTGCACCAGTTAGGGTCCTGTTTCACATAGCGACGCTCCAGCGATCCCAGCAGCGATACGACCTGGTAAGGATCGCTGGTGCGTCGCTAGTAAGCTGCCAAACAGGCAGATCTATTCAACGACGCAGCAACGATGCGGTGATCTGTTGGTACCTTGTCACACAGCGGCTATTCTGAATCATTCCAGCCTGCTTCCCTTAGTTCTGCGTTGCCAACGAGGTCGCTCTTTGGCATCAAACAGCGATGCATACTGGCCAGCAGGATGCCAACGATGAAAAAATGGCCCAGGACATTCCAGTACGATCAGCGATATTCGGGGGGGGGGAGGAGGCAGTCGCCGCTATGTGTCACATGTAGCGAGATCGCTGTTGCGTCACAAAATCGGTGACGCTTCAGCGATCTCGCTATGTGAGACGGGGACTTTACGTGACCGCTGCAGCCAATCGCTGTGCCAATGTTGTCATCATGCAACCACTGAACCCAAGGATCGGCCGCAGCTGTCACAATCGCCATTGAAGCTAAGCAGGGCATACAGCAGATTTATTAGGTTTGCCCAGTGTGAGCCAACAGGTATGAAAAAACAACTTCAAGGGATATTGCCATCTTTAGAAGTTAATAATATAGCAATATAGTCACATTAAATAAAAGCAAAAACCGGAACCCCAGAAAGAAACAATAGCTATAGCAGAAAACAAGGAATTTATTAAGAAAATCTCATAACATGTAAATTAATTTCTACGAGTTTAAAATATAAACACACAAACAAGAAATTGATCCAAAATGGATCATAGAGCTAGAAATTACCTTTAAAGGGAATCTGTCACCCTTTTTTTTGACTATGAGCTGCCGGCATCGACATCAGGGGATGATCTACAGTATTCTGTAATGCTGTAGATAAGCCCCCCTGATGTAACCTGAAAGATAAGAAAAAAGAGATTATACTCACCGGGGGGTGGTCCGGTCTCAGTCCGATGGGTGTTGCGGTCCAGTGCCTCCCATCTTCATACGATGCCGTCCGCTTCTTCCCTTCCTGTCGTGGCTCCGGCGTAGGCGCGATGCTCTGCCCTGTTGAGGGCAGAGCAGAATACTGCAGTGCGCAGGCGCCGGACCTCTCCCGGTGCCTGCGCACTGCAGGACTCTGCTCTGCCCTCAACAGGTCAGAGCAATGCGCCTTCACAGGAGCCACGACAGGAAGGAAAGAAGAGGACGGATCCTATGAAGATGGGAGGCGCCGGACGGCGACACCCATCGGGCCTGACCGGACGCCGGGGTGAGTATAATCTATCTCTTTTTTTTTTTTTCTTATCTTTCAAGTTAAGCCCCCGTCACACACAGCGATCTCGCTAGCGAGATCGCTGCTGAGTCACAAGTTTTGTGACGCAACAGCGATCTCACCAGCGAGATCGCTGTGTGTGTGACACTTATCAGCGACCGGCCCTCACTGATCGTGCTGGAATGGCCTGGACTTTTTCTTTGATCGTTGGTGTCCCACTGGCCAGCACGCATTGCTGCGTGTGACAGGCGGGAGATCAGCAAGCTGGACGCTGGTAACCAAGGTAAACATTGGGTTTCTAAGCACCGCGCGGCGCTTAGAAACCCGATGTGTACGTTAGAAACCAGCGCGCTGGTGCAGGGAGCTGGTAACCAAGGTAAACCGAGTTTCTAAGTGCCGCGCGGCGCTTAGAAACCCGATGTTTACCTTGGTTACCAGCTCCCTGCACAAGCGCGCTAGTTTCTAACATACACATCGGGTAACTAAGCGACGTGCGTCGCTTGTTACCCGCGTGTCGCTGGTGCTGATCGCTGGTGAAGCTGCCTGTTTGGCAGCTCACCAGCGATCATGTAGCGACACACCAGTGATCCTGACAAGGTTATATCGTTGTCGGGATCGCTGGTGCGTCGCTATGTGTGACAGGGCCCTTACATCAGGGGGCTTATCTAGAGTATTACAGAATGCTGTAGATAACCCCTGATGTCGATGCCAGCAGCTCATAGTCCAAAAAAAGGGTGACAGATTCCCTTTAAGGCTGAAAGCGGGAATATTTGACTCACTCCCTAGAAACCAGGGCTGTGGAGTCGGAGCTCATTTTCGGAGTCGGCGCTCAGCTAAGGACCTCGGAATAGCAAGCGTGACAGTCCATAACCATAAAAATTTAGTAGCACCGGTCCTTCTCAGTGATAGCACTGAGCCTGAAATAAAGTGTCCAAGTTCATTTTTATCAACAGAGCCCGCATATTCATACAGTCATAGTTTTCCAGGAAACACACAGTCTCTGTAATTGAGGATATCAAATCCTTAAAAAGCACCGACTGCTATTCCAGCAGTAAAAGGTGCAACGGGCACAACAAAAAAAATAAACACTGGTGACAATCAAACTGGACTGCTTCAAGCCTTTTTGTCTCTAAAAGGGAAAACAGGAAGCAGTCCTTAACACTTCCTTTGGTCAACATCAGCAATGTTCAACTAAAACTTCAGGAACAGTTGTTTGTTATGATCAAGTAGTCCGCCCCCCCAAACAGGGAATTTACTATAAATGCCTTACCCGACCAGTCTGAGGCAGCTCCCTGTGAAACTTCAAGATTCAGGAAGTAGTGGATGTTGAGTCTCGAGTTTCTTCTCACTTCAAGGCCTTTTTTGGGCCTTCCTCCTCTCGTCCATGAAGTTGGTCCAGGCAATGGGGGATGGTGGTCTCCATTTCCAGGGCTGATATGAGAACTTCGTTTGGCCGGGGTCCTCCTCCCCTTTTGTAACGCTCCAACAGCCCACCTGGGTAGGGCCATAGCTGGTGACTCTAAACTTCTGTATCACCTGACCTGCTATGGCCTTGGTATTCTCCACTGATCTCGACACCGTGAAGGCCGCACCTCCAGATTGGGTGTCTGGCAAGCTGAACAAGGCACCTCACTAAGAGATTCAGCCAGTCCACGCCCATCGAGGGGTTTTGACCAGCAGCCTCCAGCTCTTCTGAATACCCTTTGGAGATTACCTTCTCCTCACTAGGAAGCCTGGTCCCAGGCACCTGTAATATTTCTGTGGGGACTGTACCAGCTCCCCTTTGGGGGGGCTTCCCTCTGGGCCCTTTGCTCAAGGACTTCCTTATCCCTCTCCAGGATGTTAGGGAGCAGACCATCAGCCCCACCACTCCTACACATGTTTACAGCCTAAGATCACAGTATTGTGAGCAATGACTAAAGCTGTGAAGTTACCAGCAATGTCAGTACAGCAGCAGGCAGCGGTGGGCTGGGCCAGTGGACAGATGCCCCCCTAGCCGGTCTCCCAGCAGCAGTTTCAGCCCTCTAGCTGTCTCCTGCTTTAAAAGCTGTGTGTCTGCACTGCACATTTAAATAATGTGTATAAGTGAAGGCAGCCGCATGCCAGCACTGCAGACACACCGACATTGTGTGCAGTGTCTGCTGAACTCATCACCAGCGCACTGGGCTGCTTCTTCTGGCCGAAGAGGAGCTTGGGAGCAAGAGTAGGAGATCAGTATGGGGCCAAGGCAAGAGGTGAAGAATGAGGAGGTGACAGTGCTGTGAACATCTTTCTGTCTGCAGTCGCTCTGTTTGTGGCTGATTTATTGCAACAGACTGAACCTTCACACAGATCTGGTTGCATTGTCAGTGGGGTCATTGACTCCAGCATCATCACATCTGTATGGAAGGTCAGTCTGCATCAATAAATCACAGTGAAGGTCTAATAAAACTGCAGACAGGAATATACAGCACCCAATGTATATATTATAGCATATGAGGTCTTGTATGCTGAGGATCAGTCAGTGCATTTCATATTGTATATCTATATAGTATTATCTACTGTATATGCTATTAGTATAGCATATATTAATTTGAGGGGTTGGTTGTACTGCACTGAGTACACAAATGGACAGTGGCATAGCTAGAGTCCTTCGGGCCCTGGTGCAAAATTTCGACCAAGGCTGGTAAGCCAGTTTGTTGTTTAGATTTATGGGCCCCTGTAATAATGTTCCCCTTCCTGTAATAACATACCTGTACAGTAAAAAAGTTCCATGTCCTGTATTAATGTTCCTGTCTTGCAATAATGCCCTCACCTGGCGCTCTCGTCAAATACATTTAAAACACAAGAAAATAAAAAGCTTCCTCTAACCAGGGCTGTGGAGGTGGAGTCGGAGTCGGTATAAAATGGGCCGACTCCTAAAATATATAATAAATTACGTACAGTAGTTCAATGCAGAATGTGCTGAATATTTTTTCATAGGAATTTGGGAAAGTTATGAAATGTCCTATAGCTGATCTAAGGCTACATTCACACACAGCGTTTTTGCTGCGTTTTTTGAGGATACGTTTTTCAGCTGCAAAAGCAGATCAGCTTTTTTAAAAAAAAACCCGCATCACCTGAAAGGTTTTTGAGCTCATAGATAATGTTTTCAATAGCAAAAGCAGATTAGAAATCTGCTCTATCTATCCATTTATCCATATCTGTTTATCCATATCTTATCTGTACCAAAAAGAATGAAAGCCGGATAGCACACAGAATAACACTCCTTTTTTTTTTTTTTTTTCTTTTTATTATAGCACCAGTCAGGTACACCTCATAGCTGCCCAAAAAGGATGCCCAGGACAGGCATTGCTCGTCTTCAGTAACACATCAATTGATAGTTGGAATAAATAGACTGCATTCACCACATCTTAAGGTGCAGGCTTTATTTTCAAGTGTAGGGGTGTGCAGTATAAGATTCTGCGGAACAGTATGAGGTTCTGGCCCCCCCCCCCCAGTTTTGATCCTGACTAAAACCGTTTCTTATAGATATGGCGAACCCTCAGGTAACCCTAAATGAAGGTCAATGGACACAGGTGGCTGAATTGAAGGAATTGCTTAATCACCTATTTACCGTGACTAAAAAATTACAATCTGAGGATTTAACTCCTGGCATTTTCATAAGGGAGTGGAAGAACTTGCTATTTTGCCTGTCCCAAAGAGGAGATTTAATCGCAGCTGGCATTTCTGCTTCAATGAAACGGAGAGAGACACAGCTATTGGAAAATAAAAATTTTCTGGCACCTGTTTATGTGGACCCAAGTCATCGTATATTGCTTGATGATCATCAGCTTACTAAAGGAAAAGAAGCTCTGACTGAGGTAGCAGTTAGGATGAGTGGCCTACAGGAGGACTGCCAGGCGCAAGAGGACTTGGGTCCTGACAGTGCTACTGCTGCCATATCGTCATCCTCATCAGATGAGGAGTTTGACTTTGACAAGTATTTGGATGACATGGAGCAGGCAAAGCATTGCCGCAAGGAAAAAAATTTAATTCCGTCTCCTATAGCAAGCAGATTGACCATATTTCAGCAAAATGTTTCATTTGCTCTGAAAGAAATAGAAAAATTCAACCGTTCATCGAAACTGACTGTGCATGAGGCAATTTCTTTATACCCGGAAATTGTTAGAGATATTGCCCATGTGGTTACAGCTTTGCCTCCCACCCAAGTTAGTGTAGGGAGGTTGTTCTCTGGCCTTAAAATTATTAGGTCTGATTTTCGGTCATCTATGAAGGAGGATCTGATGGAGGCAATTCTATTTCTTAGAACAAATTCATAGGCTGCACAAATGTTATTTAGTATGTTTTTGTTGAAAACTGTTTTTTGCCACTTACATAGTTTATTACATAGTGATATATATATATAAAATCGATATTACATAGTGTATTACATATTTACAATTTATTACAGTTTTTTGTGTTCTAAAGTTGTATTCCAATAAATATATATTATGTTCTATCTAAATGTCTTGATTATTGTATCATAAAAATGATTAAATGTCTGATGTTCACATTGTACTACAATAAATTTTTCACTTAAATATAAGCAATATATGTCGGAGTCGGTGGAAGGGAAATTGAGGAGTCGGAGTCGCAGGTTTGGCTTACCGACTCCACAGCCCTGCTAGAAACAGCAATTAATAGGCACAAAGTGGTTAAAAGGAATCTGACACCTATTTTTAGCCCTATCAGCTGCCGAATCGCCATCAGGGCCTTATCTACAGCATTCTGTAGATAAGCCCCCCCCCCCGATGTAACCTGAAAGATAAGAAAAACGAGTTAGATTATACTCACCCCGGGGTCCGGTCCGATGGGTGTTGCAGTCCGGTCCTGCGCCTCCCATCTTCTAGAGATGACGTCCTCCTCCTTGCTTCACCCTCGGCTCCTGCGCAGGTGTACTTTATCTGCCCTATTGAGGGCAGAGTAAAGTACTGTAGTGCGCAGTCGCCAGGAAAGGTCAGAGAGGCGCCTGCACACTGCAGTACTTTACTCTGTGCTCAACAGGGCAGATAAAGTATGCCTGCGCCGGAGCCGCGGCAGAAGTAAGAAGGAGGACGGCATCGCTAGAAGATGGGAGGCACTGGACCGCGACACCCTTCAGACCGGACGTCCGGGTGAACTTGTTTTTCTTATCTTTCAGGCTTTCAGGTTACATGGGGGGTGGGGGGCTTATCTACAGCATTACTGAATGCTGTAGATAAGCCCTCGATGGCGGTGCCGGCAGCTGATAGGGCTAAAAATAAGTGACAGATTCCCTTTAAATATTGCGCCATAGAGTGACTCTCAATATCCACAGGGGTCATACAAAAAACATCAAAAGGGCTCGTAACTATTGCACATTTACTTATGCTGCGATGTGCTATCCCTTGTGGCCCTTAAGAATGGATGTATGTAGGAGACGGAGGGTGATCTCCAGGTCCTGTTGGGCTATAATACAAGGTGTTTGATAGCAGCCGGACATTTAGGCTATGTGCTCATGTTGCGTGTTAAAACGCACACTGAAAACCGGACTCCTTCCCAGAAATTGCACAGTTTTTTTCACCGCGATTCTGTTCGTGATTTTGCCGCGATTTTCTCAAGCACTTTCCAAGCGATTTGAAGCATCGCTTGGAAAGTGATTGACAGGTTGGTCACACTCGTCAAGCATAGTGTTTGACAAGTGTGACCAGCTTTTTACTATTGAGGCCGCCTATGCGGCCTCAATAGTAAAAGATAAAATGTTAAAAATGATTAAAAAAAAAATAAAAAATCGGGGTATATTTACCTTCTGACGTCCCGCGCTGCCATCCCGGGCCACAGCGTTCCCAGCGATGCCTTGCGAGACCTGTGATGACGTTGATCTCGCGGTACTATAGCGATCTCGCGTGACCGCGTCATCACAGGACCTTGCCGCAAGGCATTACTGGGAACGCTTAGGCCGGGAATGCAGCGTGGGACGTCGGAAGGTAAATATACCCCGATTTATTTATTTATTTATTTTTTTTTTTTTTACAGGGGTATGGTACCCAGGGCCTGGAGGACAGTCTCCTCTCCTCCACACCGTGGGTACCAACCGCACATGAGACGCTTAACTTTCCGCATGGTGGGCATAGCCACATGCGGGAAGTAAGCGATTCTCATGCATTCCTATGGGTGCGAAATCGCGGCAATTCTTTTCGATTCCGCACAAAAGAATGACCATACTGCGATTTTTTTTTTTCTGCGATGCGATTCCGCCGCGGAAAAAAGCGCAGCATTAGCACAGCATGTGCGGAATGCATGGGGTGCGTTCTGTACACGATTTTTAAACGTTTTTGCGCCGAAAATCGCAGCAAAACGCTTAAAAATCGCATCGTGGGCACACAGCCTAAAACTGGGTGAGAGTATTCTATTTACCGGTACTTATTTAATCACCCTGAGGATGAGTGTAACTCCATATCACATTTCGGTTATCTAAAAATATATGGGTCTACCTGCACTTTATACACTTTATTAATAAGTAAATGTGCAATACTGACGAGCCCTTTTGATGTTTTTTGTGTGACCCCTGAGGATATTGAGAGTCACTCTATGGTGCAATATTTAACCACCTGCTGTTTTGTGCCTATTAATTGCTGTTTATAGGGAGTGAATCAAATACTCCCCCTTTCAGCCTAAGACTGTGTTCACACACAGCGTCTTTTTTTGCGTTTTTCCCGCGGATTTACCAAATAATCCGCTCAAAAAACGCTTAGAAGCTTCCCATTCATTTTAATGCATTTTGCACTTTGTGCATATTGATATGTGTTTTTTCTCCGTGAAAAAACGCTTCGTGGTAAACGCAGCATGCTCATTAATTTCGCAGAAAATTCCGCATTTCTAGCTATTTGCTATCTGTCTGGGGACGCGCAGAAAAAATCGCAGCAAGAACGCGTGTTTTCTGGGAAGGAGTCCAGTTTTTATGCAGAAATTTTCTGCATATGTGTGCACATAGCCTAAAGGTAATTTCTAGCTCTGAACCTTTTTGGATCAATCGCTTGTTTGTGTGTCTATATTTTAAACTTGTAGAAAATAAGTTACATTTTTGGAGTGTTTCTTAATAAATTCACCCTTTTCTGCTATAGCTATTATCTTTAGGGTATGTTTCCACGTTCAGTATTGGCAGCTCCGTCCAAAGCGCTGCTGGATTTTGTACGCGCAGTGATTCCACATGTGTTCATTGAACACATGCGGAATCACCGCATCCTATACATAGACGGTGATATTTATCTTGCGGAGACTGAGCGTCTCCGCAAGATAAATAGACATGCTGCGGTCTGTAAAGATGCGCCGCATGTGTGTATACGCAGGTCTGCCCACCTGCGTCTTTGAACGCATAGTGGAGATGGGATTTCATAAAATCCCCTCCACTAAGTAGTAACATCTGGACGCTGTGGCTGTATTCAGCATCCACTTTAACTGCTTATTCCCCTGCTAAGGAAAGATCCTGAATAGAAAATGCTTATATATGAATTTCCATAGGTGTCTCAGAAAATCCGTTTTATTAATGATTATCCTATTATTTAGTCAAAGCAAAACTCTTCAGTAATTACATCTGTTTTACTTTCAGAAGAAATTGAGTATCTCTATGCATCCGTTCCACAAATCCGCAATATCTTCTGTGTTACGCAAAAAATTGGAGAGGGTAAGTGTAAATGTGTAATTTAGGTGGTGTGTGAAATTCATATTCTATTATGTCATGGAGGCGGTTTAAGAGCTGAGTCTTCTGCATACAGGACAGGTGTTGGCTGTGTAAGTACGCACTGCATCTATGCCTACAGGGAAGTTCTTCATGGCTACCAGCTTTGGTGAAGGGACATTGAGGCACTTAGTGATAGTGCTACAGCACCTGTCATGTTCATCCTGCTGGGCAATCTGTGTGGACAGACCTACTTTATCTTTGCAAGCTCATGGAGGGAGAGTGGTCGGTCACACTGTCACTGATCTCATAAGCAATAGTGATGAACAAATATGTTTGAAAAATATATTTGAGTTTCCGTGGCTGCATGTCTCGCAGCTGTTCGATAGCTGCAACACATCCAGGAATTGCCTAACAATCCCTGCACGTGTTGTGCATGTCACACTACCGCGACACGTGCAGCTGCGGTGCCTAACAGCTGATTATCGGGAGCGCTCCAGGTTCCTGATGCAGCTGTTCGGTTAGCACTATAGCTTTTCAGGTAAGCACTTATCCAAAGCTATTCGATCAAACCTAATAAGCAACTGTTTGGAGGGGGAGGTAGAATGATGGTTGTTTTGTCTGTCTGTGTGCTCTAATCGGAGTGAAAATTGCCTAAATAAGACTACAGTTTATGTATAAACAGTGCAGTCATACGACTAGTGAATAATGCCTTGCCTTTTCTATCCATAGGTACATTTAGTTCAGTTTATTTAGCTTTCGCACAACTAAAGTCGGGAATTCAACAGAAATTTGCTTTAAAACATTTGATACCAACAAGTCATCCAGCGCGAATAGCAGCAGAACTGCAGTGCCTTACAGTGGCAGGGTACGTAATTTCATAGAAATGTACTATGGGATTTAAAGTGTAGTAGAGGATTATAACAATATGGCTTTTTTTTTTCTTTCTTAATTACTGCATTGTTCCATGGTTTTGTGTGGTATTGCTTCTAAACCCCGCAGTGTAATTATAAGGTAGAGGCAATATTTTTCACGCTCTACTTGACATCTGAGAGATAATACAGGTGCTTCTCACAAAATTAGAATCTCATGAAACAGTTACCGTAATTCCTGTTCTTCAATACAAAAAGTGAAAATCATAGAGAGTCATTACAGAGTGATCTAGTCCCAAGTGTTTATTTCTATTAGGGTATGTGCACACGCTGCGAATTCCGCTGCGTTTCCGCAGCAGTTTTAGCTGCGGTGTACAGTACCATTCAAATGTAGACGTTGCGGAAAAATCCGCGCGGATTTGCTGCGATTTTGAAACCGCAGAAAGAATTGACATGTCAATTCTTTCTGCAGAATCCGCAGCGGGTTCCTATCTCCACCATTGTGGAGATGGTGAAACCGCAGGCAAAACCGCAGGTCTTTTGACCTGCGGTTTTTGCAAAATCCGTGCGGTTTAATCCGCAGCGGATTCCGCAGCGTCTGCACACACCCTTAATGTTGATGATTATGGCTTACAACCTAGGGCTGTGGAGTCGGTAAGCCAAACCTGCGACTCCGACTCCTCAATTTCACTTACACCAACTCCCATATATATTGCTTATATTTAAGTGAAAAATGTATTGTAGTACAATGTGAACATCAGGCATTTAATCATTTTTATGATACAATAATAAGATATTTAGAACATAATATATTTATTGGAATACACCTTTAGAGCACAAAAAACTGTAATAAATTGTAAATATGTAAGATATATATATATTATACATTTCCCTCTCCGTAGGTGGCACTATAATAACAACCCGGCAGCAGGCGCGCTGTCTGGGTGTTATATCTGACACCAATCTCCTTCGCATCCCATATACAATCTCTTGCCCGCTCTTGCCGCTTACATCTAAAGAACATCTCTAGAATCCGCCCTTTTATCACCATGGAGACAACAAAAACCCTCACTGTAGCATTGATCCACTCCCGCCTGGATTACTGTAACGCTCTATTAATTGGCCTCCCCTTTACTCGACTATCCCCTCTCCAGTCCATACTTAATGCAGCAGCCAGGGTCATCTGTCTGGCTAATCGGTACTCGGACGCATCCGCTCTTCGCCAGTCCTTACACTGGCTGCCCATTCAATATAGGATCCAATTCAAAGTACTTGTTCTCACCCACAAAGCTCTCCACAGTGCAGCACCCCCCTACATCTCCTCCCTCATTTCTGTCTATCGGCCTAACCGACCACTGCGCTCTGCAAACGACTTTAGACTAACCTCTGCACTAATCCGTACCTCCCGACTCAAAGACATTCTCCCGCACTGCACCAATCCTCTGGAATTCTCTACGCCAAGAAATTAGGACTATCCACAATTTGCATAGTTTTAGGCGCTCCCTCAAAACACATTTGTTCAGAGCGGCCTATCACGTTCACTAATCAAAATCATTCTATGTGTAAAGCCCACGTCACACACAGCGATCTCGCTAGCGAGATCGCTGTGTGTGACACCTATCAGCGACCGACGATCGTTGTGGAAAGCCCTGGACATTTTATTGATCATTGGTCTCCCACTGGCGAGTACGCATCGCTGCGTGTGGCAGGTGGGAGATCAGCGAGCTGGAGCTTGTAACCAAGGTAAACAGCGGCAGCGCTTAGAAACCCTCTATGTACCTTAGTTACCAGCGCGCTGATGCAGGGAGCTGGTAACCAAGGTAAACAGCGGGTTTCTAAGCGCGGCGCTTAGAAACCCGCTGTTTACCTTGGTTACCAGCTCCCTGCACCAGCGTGCTGGTATCTAAGGTACACAGCGACACGCTCGTAGTCGCTGGTGCTGATCGCTGGTGAAGACCAGCGATCCTGACAAGTTCATACCGTTGTCGGGATCGCTGGAGAGTCGCTATGTGTGATGGGGCCCTAAGTGTGCATGAGTAGCCCATTCACTATCTCCATCCATCCCACACTCCCTCAAGATGGCTGGACCATTATTGTAAATACACACCTGCACTTTGTATCTCCCCCACCTCATTGTAGATTGTAAGCTCTCACGAGCAGGGTTGTCTTAATTTGCTTTAATTATTGTATTGTTAAAGTTGTTACTTATGACTTGTGTTTTGAAACTGTTAAATTGTAAAGCGCTGTGGAATATGTTGGCGCTATACAAAGATTATTATATATATACTTTGTGTGTGTGTATATGTATGTATGTATGTGTGTATATATATATATATATATATATATACTGTGTGTGTATGTATGTATGTATGTGTGTGTATATATATATATATATATATATATATATATATATATATATATATATATATACACACACTATATAATAAACTATGTAAGTGGTAAAAACCAGTTTTCAACAAAAACATATTAAATAACATTTGTGCAGTCTATGAATTTGTTCTAAGAAATAGGATTGCCTACATCAGATCCTCCTTCATATATGAGCTCAAATCTGACCTAATAATTTTAAGGCCAGAGAACAACCTCTCTACACTAAGGCTATGTGCCCACAGTAGCGGTTTAAACCGGACACAAAACCGGACGTTTTTTTGCGCCTTTTTTTGCTAAAAAATGCGCGTCTTCTGGACCAAAGGAAAAAGCTAAAAATGCGGACTAAGCCGCAAAATTAATGAACATGCTGCGTTTTTAGCCGCTAAGCGTTTCCTTAGCGGTAAAAAACGCATCCATTGGCACAAAAAGGCCAAAAAGCATTAAAATGATTGGGAAGCTTCTTTTAAGCGTTTTTGAAGCGGTTTGACCCCTAAAAATGCTTCAAAAACGCTTAAAAAATGCTACTGTGGGCACACAGCCTAACTTGGGTTGGAGGCAAAGCTGTAACCACATGGGCAACATCTCTAACAATTTCCGGGTATAAAGGAATTGCCTCATGCACAGTCAGTTTTGATGAACGATTGAATTTTTCTATTTCTTTGAGAGCAAGTGAAACATTTTGCTGAAATATGGTCAATCTGCTTGCTATAGGAGACGGTGAAATCTCTTTCCTTGCGGCAACGCTGTGCCTGCTCCATATCATCCAAATACTTGTCAAATTCAAACTCCTCATCTGATGAAGATGAAGATATGGCAGCAGTAGCACTGTCAGGACCCAAGTCCTCTTGCACCTGGCAGTCCTCCTGTAGGCCACTCATCCTAACTGCTACCTCAGTCAGAGCTTCTTTTCCTTTAGTAAGCTGATGATCATCAAGCAATATACGATGACTTGGGTCCACATAAACAGGTGCCAGAAAAATTTTATTTTCCAATAGCTGTGTGTCTCTCCGCTTCATTGAAGCAGAAATGCCATCTGCGATTAAACCTCTTTGGGACAGACAAAATAGCAAGTTCTTCTACTCCCTTATGAAAATGCCAGGAGTTAAATCTTCAGCTTGTAATTTTTTTGTCACGGTAAAATGGTGATTAAACAATTCCTTCAATTCAGCCACCTGTGTCCATTAACCTTCATTTAGGGTTACCTGAGGGTTCGCCATATCTATAAGAAACTTTTAGTTCAAGCAATCGCTCAATCATTAAATAAGTGCTGCCCCACTGAGTGGCTTGATCGACAATTGCTCCTTTCCCAGCACGTCTCTTCAAGATTAAATCAATTTTAGGCTAGTTTCACACTAGCGTTTATGAGCGCAGCGACGGCCTGCGCACGGCCGCCACTAAGCCCCACCCCCGCCGCGCCTCCGCCGGTAGCTCCGCCCACCGGCGCATGACGCTGCATGCGCCCTGCGTCTCCTATCTTTATCACAGGGGGCGCAGGCCGTGCGCAGTATGCGTTTGGCGGCGCATGCGCCTTTTTGACGGTGCGCCGACGCAACCAAACTGCAGCAGGTTGCGTTTGGCGCAGGTCGGCGCACCGTCAAAAGGACGCATGTGCCGCCAAACGCATACTGCGCACGGCCTGCGCCCCCAGTGATAAAGATAGGGGGCGCATGCAGCGTCATGTGCCGGTGGGCGGAGCTACCGGCGGAGGCGCGACAGGGGGCGGGGCTTAGCGGCGGCCGTGCGCAGGCCATCGCTGCGCTCATAAACGCTAGTGTGAAACTAGCCTTAGGGGTTCTGGCAGAAATAACCAATTTCCTCACTTTTCCAATCAGATTTCCAGCATGTCCCTCTTGCAGACTCTCTTATTGCCAGCTGCAGCATGTACACAACACAACGCATGTGATGAATATGAAAGTGTTTTGAAGCATCTTCAACAAGATCATCTATTTCTACAGTATAATTCTGCTGTTCTTTTGTAATATCTGTTTGTTCCTCAGTTACATGAACAGCACTGTGGCCTTCCATCTCAAACATACTGAATCCTACATTTTCTTCTAGCTGTTGTTCATTACTCTCATTCATCAGTTTAATTGTACTTATCATGTTTGAAGCATTGTCCGTTACAATAGCAAGAACCTGTTCTTTTTTGAGTTTGTAATCTTGCACAACTTTTTCCACTAAGGCCTGGATGAGCTTTAGTATCTTTTACTGCCAGTGTCTTGGTAACCATTTCTTTGTTGTCACAAACATATCGAACATTGATGGCAAAATAGTTCACTCTGACGTGTGCAGGCATCCATTTTAAGAAACATGAAGCGTCTTTTGAGAGTCTTTTTAAGATCTTCCTTTTACAGAGAGCACATAATCACCTACAATATTAGCATTAGTTACCTTCCTGTGACAGAGATGAGCAGTAGTACTTTCACTTTCTCACTTTCTCCAGCTCGGGGCCCAGGAATCGGATCCTGTGCAGGGCAGGCACCCCTCCTCTCTCTGGTGAAGACGGCAGAAGACAGAACAGAGGAGGGGAGATTGCCCCCTGCAGTCTGGAGCCGGTGCAGGACGGGAGCACTGCAGCATACAAGTGAGTTTTGATAGGTGCGTGCCCCTGCTTCTAGGGGGGGCAGCTGCCCCCCTACCCCTCGCTGGCTACGGCCATGATTCACACACTGCGTTTTTGCGGATCCGTTTTTTGCAGTAAAATGCAGTGACTCTGGGCATCCCAGCAAAGTCAGTGGGTTTCAAGATATGACATTCAGACACATCGTTTTGTGAGGATCCGTTTTTGGGCTCAAAATCGGATCCTCACAAAGAATGAGCATGTCAGTTTGTGCGACGTTTTTATAATCTGCTTTTGCTATTGAAAACATTATCTATGAGCTCAAGAACCTTTCAGGTGATGCGGTTTTTTTAAAAAGCTGATCTGCTTTTGCAGCTCTAAAACGTATCCTCAAAAAGCGCAGCAAAAACTGTGTGTGAATGTAGCCTTTGATCAGGAATAGAACAGCCATTTATACATTTATAGGACATTTCATAACTTTCCCAAATTCCTATGAAAAAATATTCAGCACATTCTGCATTGAACTACTTTACCCAATGTATTATATATTTTAGGAGTCGGTCCATTTTATACCAACTCCACCAAAATGAGCAACGACTCCGACTCCACAGCCCTGTTACAACCAATGAAAACCCAAAAGTCATTATCTCAGTAAATTAAAATACTTTATAACACCAGCTTGAAATATGATTTTAAAATCCGAAATGTTGGCCTACTGAAATGTATGTTCAGTAAATGCGCTGATACTTGTTCGAGGCTCCTTTTGCATCAGTGCAGCATCACATGGAGGCGATCAGCCTGTGGCACTGCTGAGGTGTTATGGAAGCCCAGGTTGCTTTGATAGCAGCCTTCAGCTCGTCTCATTGTGGGGTCTGGTGTCTCATCTTCCTCTTGACAATACCCCATAGATACTCTATGGGGTTAAGGTGGGGTGAGTTTGCTGGCCAATCAAGCACGGTGATACTGTTTTTACATCAGGTATTGGTACTTTTGGCAGTGTGGACAGGTGCCAAGTCCTGCTGGAGAATGAAATTTCCATCTCCAAAAAGCTTGTCGGCAGAGGGAAGCATGAAGTGCTCTAAAATTTCCTAGTAGACGGCTGCACTGACTTTGGTCTTGATAAAACACAGTGAACCTACTCCAGCAGATGACATGGCTCCCGAAACCATCACTGATTGAGGAAACTTCGCACTAGACCTCAAGCAACTTGGATTGTGGCCTCCACTCTTCCTCCAGACTCTGGGACCTTGATTTCTAAATGAAATGCAAAATTTACTTTCATCTGAAAACAACACCTGGGACCACTGAGCAACAGTATAGTTCTCTTTCTCCTTGGCCCAGGTAAGACGTTTCTGGCGTTGTCTATTGGTCATGAGTGGTTTGACACAAAGAATGTAACACTTGTAGCCCATGTCCTCGATACGTCTGAGTGGCTCTTGAATCAATGACTCCAGCAGCAGTCCACTCCTTGTGAATCTCTCCCAAATTTTTGGATAGCCTTTTCTTAACAATCCTTTCAAGGCTGCTGTTATCCTGCTTGCTTGTTCACCTTTTTCTACCACACTTTTTCCTTCCACTCAACTTTCCATTAATATGCTTGGATACAGCACTCTGTGAACAACCAGCTGCTTTAGCAATGACCTTTTGTGGCTTACCCTCCTTGTGGAGAGCGTCAATGACTGCCTTCTAGACATCTGTCAAGTCAGAAGTCTTCCCCATGATTGTGGAGCCTACTGAAACAGACTAAGGGACCTTTTTAGACGCTTAGGAAGACTTTGCAGGTGGTTTTGTTAATTATTCTAATTTACTGAGATAATGACTTTTAGGTTTTCATTGGCTGTTAGCCATAATCATCAACGTTAACAGATAAACACTTGAAATAGATCACTCTGTAATGACTATATATAATGAGTTTCACTTTTTGTATTAAAGAACTGAAATAAATGAACTTTTTGATGATATTCTAATTTTGTGAGATGCACCTGTATCTGTGTTGCGTGGAAACATTGAACATGTTACTGATGAGCTGCAGTCCATCCAAACATGCAGCCGTGCTCCCGATTCATGAAGTAACTTGTTATATCACTTAAAATAAACCTGTCACCACCAAAATGCAGTCTGCAGCATGTTATAGAGCAGTGGGAATGGAGTAGATATAATTTTGTGAGAAAAGATTCAGTAAAACTTGTGTTTTAATCATTTAAACCTTGGCTCATTCTGGGATTTTTGGTCCAGTGGGCGGTCCTATCAGTGACTGATGGCTTTCTTTGTATAACTGCGTACAGAGATAACTGTCAATGATGGAACCGCCCACTGGACCAACAATCCCAGAAAGATCAGAGGATTAAATGATGAAAACACAGTTCATGTTGAACCTTTTCTGATAATACTATATATCTATCTACTTTGCTCCTTCAGCTCTATAACATGGTGCCTGCAGATTGGATTGCATTTACTCTGTTGCCTAATTGGGGGACACAGAACCGTGGGTGTTATGCTGCTGTCCACTAGGAGGCGACACTATGCATAATCTGAAAAAGATTAACTTTGGCTCCTCCTCTGCAGTATACACCCCTGGACGGCGTCGGCCTTCTCCAGTTTTTGCTTAGTGTCGCAAGGAGGCACACCTTTTTTTCTTCCGTTTTTTCCTTCTTTCGTCCGGAAATACAGATGAAGAAAAGTGGGTCTCCAGCGAGACTCCCGGCATGGCTCCCTCCTCGGTCCCCTATCAGGGGTACCCGGTTGAGGTCGAGGTGGCTATTCCCCATGTCGCTCCCTCCCCAGTCCCTCGGGTCCTGGTTCGAGGTCGAGACCCCCCTCCTTCCCCAACCCCTTTAAGGGGTCTGGGTTGAGGTTGAGGCGAGGATGAAGACCCCCTGACGGTGACAGACGCACCCTCCCTAATCCCCCGCAGGAGGCATTAGGTTGAGACGCCTCAGGTAGGGTCGGAGATCAGGCAGCATTCCGCAGCTTCCAGGGACCCCAGGCCGGCTGAGGGATCCTGTTGGGGCCGGGGGAGGGTGCGGACTGGATGGCACAGCAGAGACAGGGTTTTTCTGCATCCCTGTCTCTGCAACAGCAGCGGCTCCATAGCGCTTCAGGGGCCCCCCCATATAGAAACCGCTACCCCTGCTGCCCCCACCGCTATCCAGTCGACCATTCTGGGGGGGTCCGGTACAAATCCGCCCCCCCCCCCGGACTACCGCGCCGCTCTGGAGCCCTCCTGGGCATCAGGCCTCTAATTTAGACCGCGGCTTCGGCCTAGCCGAAGCCGCCACCTTTTCCCCGCCCCCCGGATGACCAAAATTACACACTGGAGTGTCATAGAAGGGGCGGATTGAGGCAGAAAGGGGGCGTTTTTACACAGCCCAGCGCGCCCTTTTCAGCTCTCCGCCCCCTCCTCCCTCTCCTCAGAGTCCCGGTGGCCATTTTTTCTGGATGAGATCCAGGAGAGGAGCATCACAGCGGTCTTCGGGGGGCACAGAACTGGGATCTGTCTGCGCTGGACCTAGGGGCACACCGGTGTGTAAGCTCACAGCTGGGTTCTCATACTCAGCTGTGAATCTATACTTCCTATAAGGCTCTCTGTGGGTTCCCTCTGCGTAGCCACCCCTGTACGATCCCTTATAGCCAGCCTCTGTGCACTATGCCGGGCTCAAGGAAGAGAACCAGGCAGGAATGTTTCTATGCATTCTGCACAGCCTGCAAAGCCACGCTCCCTAGTGGCAGCACGTATCCGCACTGCCGGGACTGCATCCAGAACTCTGGGTCAGAACCCCAGGGAGTCCCTACTGACGCTTCAGTGTCAGTGAATGGGCAACTCAGATGTCTCAGTCTATGTCACAGTCCATAGACAACCTAACTGCCACATTGCTGCAAGCTCTGCAGAGTCGGGCCCCGGCTATGGACGGTACACAGCAAACGGACAGCTTGTCTCAGGAACATGCTGCTTCCGACTCTCACAGACGTAAGCGGACCCACAGGTCTCGATCATCTGAGTCGCACTATAGCACAAGGTCGTCCCCCTCCAGGGAGAGACAGCGTCATTCCAGGTCTCCTGGGCAGTCCCCTGCCACAGACAGACAGCGCAATTTACCACAGGGATCCCCCACCACAGAAGACCCCCGCCCCAGGTCGCCCTCCAGGGATCTCCTTAGCGAGGCACAGGATTCGGAGGACATCTGTGACTCCGACTCAGATAACGAAACGGTCAGGTCCGTGGTACCTTCTCCCCCTAGCAATACAGCGCTAGTTGAGGACATAATTTCTGCCATTCATCGGGTGCTAAAAATTCCAGAGTCGGCCCCGGAAGTCCCAGAACATAGGATTTGCTTCGAAAGTGTTCAGAAACCACCTAAGGTCTTCCCTAATCACGATGAGTTTGAGAAAATACTTACCAAACAGTTTGCGCAGCCTGACAAAAAATTCGCTAATCGCAAATATTTGGAAGCGAAGTACCCCTTCCCACAGAAAGACACCAAACAATGGACAGATCCACCTGAAGTGGACCCTCCGGTTTCTAGGCTAGCAGCGCAGACTTTACTCTCTCTGCCGTATAGCTCAACCCTCAGGGACGCAGCAGACCGGCAAGTAGAACGCATGGCTCGTTCTATTTTCGAAGCGGCAGGTGCCTCTCTGGGCCCTGCGTTTGCTTCAGTTTGGGCAGCCAAGGCCATCCTGGCTTGGGCCAAAAAACTACAGGAGGGTCTTCAGGCTTCAAATCCTGAGCTGTCGGACCAAGCGGTCCAGATAGCAGTGGTAGCAGACTACATGATTCATGCAGCCCTGGATTCCGCCAGAGGTGTAGCGGGAATAGCATCAAACGCCATCACGATCCGACGCATCCTCTGGCTGCGAGAATGGAAAGCGGATGCGGCCTCAAAGAAGTCCCTCACGCGACTTCCTTATTTTACTGGGAGACTTTTCGGCGAAAAGTTGGACACCATGATTGACAATGCCACTGGGGGTAAGAGTACCTCTCTCCCTCAACTAAAACCGAAACGCACGTTTAAACGAAGAAACCAGACGCGATTCCGATCCTTTCGGAATTCCTCGGGCTGGTCCGTTTCGCGCCCAGTGCAAAACCGTAACCGTTCTCCACGCAGGGACAACCCACGGACGCAGCAGCGACCGGACAGGGCTTGGCAGTCGAAAGCAGGCCAAGCGAAACCCAAGGGAGGAAAACCTCAGAACTTCGCTTCATCATGACTCGCGACCTCCGGAAGACATCCCACCAGTAGGCGGCCGACTTTTACTCTTTCAGCAAGTCTGGCTACCTATTACAGAAGACAGGTGGGTCAGGGAAATAGTGTCTTCCGGATACAAGATAGAGTTCACTTCCGTTCCACCGAACCGGTCCTTCCTTTCTATTCCTCCAACACCACCATAAAAGGCTCGTGCTTTCCACCAAGCGGTTTCCTCTCTCCTTCAATCAGGAGTTGTGGTGCCGGTTCCCGCGAACGAGAGATTCCGAGGATTCTACTCAAATTTGTTCGTAGTCCCCAAGAAAGGAGGCGGCGTCCGACCCATTCTGGACCTAAAACAGCTCAACAATTACGTACGGGTCCGTCATTTCCGCATGGAGTCCCTCCGGTCCATCATTGCATCCATGGACCAGGGAGAATACCTCGCCTCCATAGACATACAGGATGCGTACCTCCACATACCAATTGCTCCCACCCACCAAAGGTTTCTCAGGTTCGCGGTCAACCAAAATCACTACCAGTTTGTCGCCCTTCCGTTCGGGCTTGCCACGGCTCCAAGAACGTTCACCAAAGTCATGGCGGCCACCATGGACGTCCTGCACTCAAGAGGCATTCTAGTCGTCCCGTACCTGGACGACCTCCTCATCAAGTCTCCCACTTTCAAGGACTGCGAGGTCAGTGTTTCAATCACATTAGACACTCTGAGTCGCCTGGGATGGCTAGTCAACCTACAGAAATCGTCGACTGTCCCAACTCGGACTCTTAACATTCCTGGGAATGGTATTCGACACCGCCAGGGGCCTGGTACTCCTTCCCAAGGACAAGACACTGGCCATCCGTCTGGGAGTTTGCACACTCCTTCGCAGTCCTCCTCGATCTCTCCGGTTTGCCATGAGAGTCCTAGGCCGGATGGCAGCAGCAATAGAGGCAGTGCCATTTGCCCAGTTTCACCTCAGGGTCCTTCAACTAGCCATACTCAGGTCTTGGGACAGGAACCCCTTCTCCCTCGACAGGGAGTTCAGGTTGACGTCATCAACCAGGAGGTCCCTGCATTGGTGGCTCAAACCAACCTCGCTTACACGAGGGAAGCCATTCCTCTCAGGACAATGGAAGATCCTGACTACCGATGCAAGCCTGACAGGCTGGGGGGCGGTGCACCTACATCACAGGGCACAGGGCAAGTGGTCACCGAGGGAAGTGACATTACCCATCAATGTTCTGGAAATCAGGGCCATCCTCTTGGCACTGAGAGCTTTTCATCACTTGCTTGCAGCCTCGCACATACGGATACAGTCGGACAATGCCACGGCTGTGGCATACGTGAACCACCAAGGCGGGACCCGCAGCGCCCAGGCGATGAGAGAAGTGGCTCATATCCTCCACTGGGCGGAAGACACGAGGTCGGTACTTTCTGCGGTACACATTCCGGGTGTAGAAAACTGGGAAGCCGACTTCCTCAGCAGGCAAGGAATGGACTCGGGGGAGTGGTCTCTCCATCCCGAGATTTTTTACCAGATCTGTCAACGCTGGGGAACCCCGGAGGTGGACCTAATGGCATCCCATCTCAATACCAAGGTCCCCAATTTCATGGCCAGGACACACGACCCGCGGTCGCTCGGAGCGGATGCCCTGGTCTAGGACTGGTCCCAGTTCCGACTCCTGTACATTTTTCCACCCCTCCCCCTAATCGCCAGGGTCGTGAGGAAGATCAAGCAAGAGGGAGTTCCGACCATCCTCATCGCGCCAGACTGGCCCAGACGTACATGGTACGCCGACATCGTCCAACTTACAGCAGACGCCCCCTGGCGTCTACCCGACCGTCACGACCTTCTGTCTCAAGGTCCGTTCTTCCACCAGAATTCAGGGGCTCTCAATTTGACGGCATGGCCCTTGAAACCTGGATTCTAACCCAGGCAGGTTTTTCACCGGCAGTCATTGCAACTATGATCAGGGCAAGGAAGCCTGCCTCCGCCAAGCTCTATTATCGCACCTGGAGAGCTTTCTTTTCTTGGTGCGAATCTCATGGACAAGTCCCACTCCCTTATTCCCTCCCGAAGGTACTAGGTTTTCTTCAATCGGGCCTAGATGCCAAGCTATCCTTAAGTTCGCTTAAGAGTCAGGTGTCGGCGCTTTCAGTCCTTTTTCAAAAGCGCATTGCTATTAAACCGCAAGTAAGGACTTTCATCCAGGGAGTTTCCCGATTGGTTCCTCCCTACAAACGTCCGCTGGATACGTGGGACCTCAATCTGGTCCTGACAGCATTGCAAGCTTCACCCTTCGAACCTCTTAGATGAGTTCCACTCTCCATTCTGTCTCAGAAAGTGGTTTTTCTAGTGGCGATCACCTCGTTACGCAGAGTGTCGGAATTGTCAGCACTTTCCTGCAGAAGGCCTTTCCTAGCCTTTCACCAAGACAAGGTGGTTCTCCGCACGGTACCATCCTTCCTTCCGAAGGTTGTGTTCAACTTTCACCTCAATGAGGAGATTTCACTGCCTTCCCTTTGCCCGGTTCCGGTTCATAGAGTGGAGAAGGCTCTGCATACGCTTGACCTCGTCAGAGCATTGCGGATTTACGTGTCCAGGACTGCACCTTTCCGGAAATCTGATTCCCTCTTCATTCTTCCGGAAGGTAGTCGCAAGGGGTTGCCGGCTTCCAAGGCTACCCTTGCCAGGTGGATCAAGTCCACCATTCATGAGGCCTACCAACTTAACAGTTCCCCTCTTCCGGCCGGTATCACGGCACACTCTACACGGGCAGTAGGGGCCTCCTGGGCCATTCGGCATCAGGCTTCGGCACAACAAGTGTGTAAGGCGGCCACTTGGACTAGCCTACACACGTTTACGAAACACTACAGTGTTCATACCCAGTCCTCAGCGGATGCGAGCCTAGGTAGACTGGTTCTGCAGGCGGCAGTACCCCAAGTCTAGGGAACTGTCAACACAATATTCGTCCACTGCTTCCCACCCAGGGACTGCTTTGGGACGTCCCACGGTTCTGTGTCCCCCAATTAGGCGACAGAGTAAAGGAGATTTTTGTGTACTCACCGTAAAATCTCTTTCTCTTAGCCTTTAATTGGGGGACACAGCTCCCACCCTGTTGCCCTTACGGGCTGTTGTTTACTGTTGAGTTCTCATATTGTTCTTTGAGCTCGTACATAGTAGCCTTCTTACAGGCATGGTTATGTTATTTGGTTACGTTCCTCCTTATGCTTTGGCACAAAACTGGAGAAGGCTGACGCCGTCCAGGGGTGTATACTGCAGAGGAGGAGCCAAAGTTAATCTTTTTCAGATTATGCATAGTGTCGCCTCCTAGTGGACAGCAGCATAACACCCACGGTTCTGTGTCCCCCAATTAAAGGCTAAGAGAAAGAGATTTTACGGTGAGTACACAAAAATCTCCTTTTTGGGGGGACAGGTTCCATTTTATCTTTTTAAAAGGCTTTTATTATTAAACATGTCTATGTAATTTTGCCTCTATATATGCATATTTATTAAATTTAACATAAGATATTTAACTTCAATGTTGGCTTCATGCGTCACTTTAATGTATATTTTACTTTCTTAGGGGTGAAGACAATGTTATGGGGGTAAAATACTGCTTTAGGAAAAACGATCACGTGGTTATTGTTATGCCTTATTTGGAGCATGATTATTTTCCGGTAAGATTCATTTTGACCTCTTTAAATAAATAATGCAATTTTGGAGTTACACTGCGACTGAATAATTTAAAACTTCTTGCCCGGGACTAAGCAATCAATGACTGATCTGTTGGGTAGGCCATCAGAATTGGATCGGTTGGCATCCTAGACCCGGTACTCCTACGAACCATCTGAAATCTGCACTGGCGATTGCCAGGTATAAGCAGTGTACGGGGTAGAACACAGCATCTCTGCACATAATTTGATGGCCTATGCCTGGTACTGGACATTATCTCCTTTTTTAACCCCTTTCCGACGTTGGGCGTAATAATACGCTCACGTTGGAATCCCTCCCTTTGATGTGGGCTCTGGCACTGAGCCCACATCTTTCCTGGCACATGTCAGCTGTTTTGAGTTGCAATCCACCTGCGGCTGTTAACCTGTTAAATGCTGCTGTCAATCTCTGACAGCTGCATTTAACTCTCGCTTCCGGTAAGCGCACCGGAAATCCCGCCCTTCGGTGACCGCGTCACGTGATCTCGGGTCACCGATGGGTTTTCATGACAGCCAGCGGTCTCCAGCAAATCTCTGTGGTTGTCATTGCTAGTTGGTGGTCGGCGCTCATAGCAAGTGAGCATTTCTGCTACATACAGGCGATCTGATCATCGCCTGTATGTAGCACAGCCGATCAGACAACTGCAGCTTCTAGTCTCCCATGGAGACTATTGAAGCATGCAAAAAGTTTATAAAAAAAAAAAAAAAAAGTTTTTAAAAATATAAAAGTTCAAATCACCCCCCTTTCGCCCCATTCAAAATATAGCAACAAAGAAAAAAAATCAAACATGCACATATTTGGTATTGCCACGTTCAGAATCGCCCGATCTATTAATCTATATAATCTATATAAAAAAAATTAACCCGATCATTAAATGGCATAACGAGTAAAAAATTAAGAACTCCAGAATTACATTTTTTGGTTGCCTCTACATTACAATAAAATGCGATAACAGGCGATCAAAAGATCATATATGCACCAAATTGCTATCAATAAAAACGCCAGCTCGGTGCGCAAAAAATTAGCAGTCACCCAGCCCCAGATCACGAAAAATGGAGGCGCTACAGGTGTCGGAAAATGGCGGCTTTTTTTGTTTGTTTGTTTTTTTTTACCAAAGTTTGGAATTTTTTTTCACCACTTAAAAAAGAGCCTATACATGTTTGATGTTTATGAACTCCTAATGTCCTGGAGAATCATAATGGCAGGTCAGTTTTAGCATTTAGTGAACATGGTAAAAAAAAAAAAAGTTGTGGAAATGCACTTTTTTGGAGTTTCACCCACTTGGAATTCTTTTCCCGTTTAACAGTACGAGATATATTTAAAACCAATCGTGTTATTCAAAAGTGGAACTTGTCCCGCAAAAAACAAGCCCTCACATGGCCATTTTGACTGAAAAATTAGAAAAAGAATAGAGGGGTGCTCACTGCAAAACGTAGGTGCTCTGGATAAAAAATTATGATGCCGTTTATGATATGACTCGACTTTCTTTGGCCATTTTCGGATGGCACATGCGCACTTCTGTCCATGCCGGCGGCAAGTACCCCGGAAGTACTCCCTCTTGCACAGATCACCTCACATTTAAAAGACACACGAGCACAAGATGCGGCACACTTGGATCCTATAGTCTGTCACCTGGAGACCCTCACCTGCTAGGTATGCATATTTTTTCCACACTTGGCTTCAGCATCAATATTTTGATGTATGCACACTGATGCAGCATTCTGTTACATATAGCAGTCTGTGGAACGTAACATACTTAGTCCGGACTATCTCTATATGTCCTTTTTAGAGGGATTTGAAAAACGACAACTATATGGGACATGATGGCTGTTCCCTGCGAGTGAACCATAATCTTTATTACATTAAGACAATTCACACAACACTTTTTTTTTTTTTGCATAATATTGAATCCTTAAACCTGTGTTTTGACAGAAGAGCACAGTATTATAAGGATCAACATGGATATAGCCTTCATATCCTAGCATAGGCCAGACATTGTGTTTTTTTTTTTTTTTTTGTTTTTCTGTTCAGTTCCTTATACAGTTAGGTCCACATATATTTGGACAGACAACATTTTTCTAATTTTGGTTCTAGACATTACCACAATGAATTTTAAGCAAAACAATTCAGATGCAGTTGAAGTTCAGACTTTCATCTTTCATTTGAAGGTATCCACATTAAAATTGGATGAAGGGTTTAGGAGTTTCAGCTCCTTAACATGTGCCACCCTGTTTTTAAAGGGGCCAAAAGTAATTGGACAGATTAAATAATTGTAAATAAAATGTTCGTTTCTAGTACTTGGTTGAAAACCCTTTGTTGGCAATGACTGCCTGAAGTCTTGAACTCATGGACATCAGCAGACGCTGTGTTTCCTCCTTTTTGTTGCTCTGCCAGGCCTTCACTGCGGTAGTTTTCAGTTGCTGTTTGGTTGTGGGCCTTTCTGTCTGAAGTTTAGGGTGTGTGCACACGCTGTGGATTCTGCTGCGGTTCCGCAGCGGTTTTGGCCACTGCGGGTCCGCAGCAGTTTTTGCTGCGGTGTACAGTACCATTATTCCCTATGGGAATAAAAAACCTCAGTGCAGACGGTGCTGACTTTTCCGCGCGGTTTTGAAACCGCAGAAAGAATTGACATGTCAATTCTTTCTGCGGATTCCGCTGCGGTTTGCCATCTCCTCCATTGTGGAGATGCAAAACCGCAGGCTAATCCGCAGGTAAAACCGCAGGTATTTTGACCTGCAGATTTTACAAAATCCGTGCGGCCAAATCTGGACTGCAATCCGCAGCGTGTGCATGTACCCTCAGTCTTTAACAAGTGAAATGCATGCTCAATTGGGTTGAGATCAGGTGACTGACTTGGCCATTCAAGAATATTCCACTTCTTTGCTTTAATAAACTTCTGGGTTGCTTTGGCTTTATGTTTTGGGTCATTGTCCATCTGTAGTATGAGTTTGGCTGCATTTGGCTGGATCTGAGCACACAGTATGGCTCTGAATGCCTCAGAATTCATTCGGCTGCTTCTGTCCTGTGTCACATCATCAATAAACACTAGTGACCCAGTGCCACTGGCAGCCATGCATACCCAAGCCATCACACTGCCTCTGCCAAGTTTTACAGATGATGTGGTATGCTTTGGATCATGAGCTGTACCACGCCTTCACCATACTTTTCTCTTTCCATCATTCTGATAGAGGTTTATCTTGGTTTCATCTGTCCAAAGAATGTTCTTCCAGAACTGTGCTGGCTTTTTCAGATGTTTTTTTTTTTTTTTTTTTTAGCAAAGTCCAGTCTAGCCTTTTGATTCTTGATGCTTATGAGTGGCTTGCACCGTGCAGTGAACCCTCTGTATTTACTTTCATGCAGTCTTCTCTTTATGGTAGATTTGTATATTGATACGCCTACCTCCTAGAGAGTGTTGTTCACTTGGTTGGCTGTTGTGAAGGGGTTTCTCTTCACCATGGAGATTATTCTGCGATCATCCACCACTATTGTCTTCCGTGGGCGCCCAGGTCTTTTTGCATTGATGAGTTCACCAGTGCTTGCTTTCTTTCTCAGGATGTACCAAACTGTAGATTTTGCCACTCCTAATGTTGTAGCAATTTCTCGGATGGGTATTTTCTGTTTTTGCAGCTTAAGGATGGCTTGTTTCACCTGCATGGAGAGCTCCTTTGACCGCACATGTTTCCTTCACAGCAAAACCTTCCAAATGCAAGCACCACACCTCAAATCAACTCCAGGCCTTTTATCTGCTTAATTGAGAATGACATAATGAAGGGATTGCCCCCACCTGTCCAAGAAATAGCCTTGGAGTCAATTGTCCAATTACTTTTGGTCCCTTTAAAAACAGGGTGGCACATGTTAAAGGGAAGGTGCCGCAATTTTATATAATTTGCAAAAAAAAGAGTAAGTAACAAAACATGTTGTTAAAGCAAATGTTGTACTAACTAGGATTTATGGTTTGTTTGTAATAATGTTTTAATGTAGCCACTGGGCGCTGCCATCTTGATTTGCAGATCTGTGGAGGACTCATACAGTCTGCAAATATGGCCGTCCCTGGACATAGGAGACTGCGGTCGGTTCCCGACCCCACCATGCAGCCTCATTAGCAGTGAACTGGGCACGCCCCTGTGGTCTGCACCATTCACTGCTGTAGGTGGGGCTGGGCGCCATTTTACTGTAGCCCAGTGCTATCTGCTGAGCTCCACTTTCTGCACCGTGCTTCCTGCTCCAGCTCCCCTGTCCTCCTGCTCTCTCTCCGCCTCCTCACTCACACACAGCCCCAGTGATCTCCGGTAATCTGACACCTTTGCTTTTATGAGAGCATTTATGGCTGTCTGAGGAGGACAGTGACATATACAGCCCATAGTCTAGTGTATGGGGGGGGGCAGTTACACCAGTGTGGGCATATCTGTAATACTGTCTTGTGTGATACTGCCTGCTGAGCCGTGTATCTAATCCTCTCCTGTGTGATACTGACTGCTGAGCCGTGTATCTAATCCTCTCCTGTGATACTGTCTGCTGAGCCGTGTATCTAATCCTATCCTGTGTGATACTGACTGCTGAGCTGTGTATCTAATCCTATCCTGTGTTATACTGACTGCTGAGCCGTGTATCTAATCCTATCCTGTGTGATACTGACTGCTGAGCTGTGTATCTAATCCTCTCCTGTGATACTGTCTGCTGAGCCGTGTATCTAATCCTATCCTGTGTGATACTGCCTGCTGAGCCGTGTATCTAATCCTCTCCTATGTGATATTGCCTGCTGAGCCGTGTATCTAATCCTCTCCTGTGTGATACTGACTGCTGAGCCGTGTATCTAATCCTCCTGTGTGATACTGACTGCTGAACTGTGTATCTAATCCTCTCCTGTGTGATACTGACTGCTGAACTGTGTATCTAATCCTCTCCTGTGTGATACTGTCTGCTGAGCCGTGTATCTAATCCTATCCTGTGTGATACTGTCTGCTGAGCCGTGTATCTAATCCTCCTGTGTGATACTGTCTGCTGAGCCGTGTACCTAATCCTCTCCTGTGTGATACTGACTGCTGAACCGTGTATCTCATCCTCTCCTGTGTGATACTGTCTGCTGAGCCGTGTATCTATTCCTATCCTGTGTGATACTGTCTGCTGAGCCGTGTATCTATTCCTATCCTGTGTGATACTGTCTGCCGTTTGATACTGCTCTCCTGAAATACTCTGTGCTGCTGTCACCCTGCTGGTTTTATGTGTGATCTACGTGGTGGTATTGTGTATGATCTATATGGCGGCATTGTGTGTGAAGTATATGGCGGTATTATTTGTGATCTGCTAAAAGGGTACCCATTCTAGGGTGGTTCTGGCTGAGCACCTGCACACGGGTCAGGGGTAATAGGTGCAGTCAGGGGAGGGCTGGGGAGGCAGCTGAAGAGAGGGGTCTCATTTTTATCGTTACTGTATGGCTCCATTCCCCCCCAGCCTGCTTCCCAGCGTCACCCCGGACTGCGCCTGTCGCCTTGCTTTCACACATCGCCAGGACAGGATCTGAGCAGGGAAAAGGGGTCTTGCATGCAAAGTCTGGATCAGAACAGGCCATCAATCAGCAGAAATGTTTCCTGGATTTCTGTGCTGCTGTCTCCCTGCTCCTCCCTCATATATCTCCCTCTGTGCCCCCATAGACCAGCGCACTGCTCTCCTGAAATACTGTGTGCTGCTGTCACTCTACTCCCTCTACCATATACTGTATCTCTCTGTGTGCCCCCCATGGACCAGCACACTGCTCTCCTGAAATACTCTGTGCTGCTGTCTCCCTGCTCCTCCCCCATATATCTCCCTCTGTGCCCCCCATAGACCAGCGCACTGCTCTCCTGAAATACTCTGTGCTGCTGTCACCCTGCTCCTCCCCCATATATCTCCCTCTTTGCCCCCCATAGACCAGCGCACTGCTCTCCTGAAATACTCTGTGCTGCTGTCACTCTACTCCCTCTACCATATATCTCTCTCTGTGCCCCCCATAGACCAGCACACTGCTCTCCTTAAATACTCTGTGCTGCTGTCTCCGTGCTCCTCCCCCATATATCTCCCTCTGTGCCCCCCATAGACCAGCGCACTGCTCTCCTGAAATACTCTGTGCTGCTGTCACCCTGCTCCCAGAATCCTTGCTGCCTGCCATCCTCGGTGACTGAAGACCCCATTCCTCTCCTCAGATCCTGTCCTGGCGATGTGTGAAAGCAAGGCGACAGGCGCCTGATATATGGAGGAAGGAGCAGGGTGACAGCAGCACAGAGTGTTTCAGGAGAGCAGTGTGCTGGTCTATGAGGGGGCACCCTGTTCGGTGCCAGGGATTGTACATAGAGCGCTGTGTTTTATACACAAGGATGGACCGTCTTCTTGTCTGCTCCACAGAAATCCAGGAAACATTTCTGCTGATTGGTGACCTGTTCTGATCCAGACTTTACATGAAAAGACAGTCAGTATAACTTTGCAGGCCCCATCAAAATGGCTGCTCACTGTGTTCCTAGATGTCGTCCTCTCTTTTCCCTTAGCAAGCACCCAGTAGGGGAGGAGAGGAGTGACATCACACCCATGACAGCAGATTCCGCCCATACAGTGTCCATTTTAGGGCATGATCATATATCAAAATCAAACATCATGGACACTGTACGCCCATAATTACTGCAGGACAGTACTGTGAGCTAGTTGTACACTACGTTTTTGTGCCAAACTTCAGTAGCTGCTCCCCCTAGTGTTAACAAGTGGAAATGCCAAACTTTTTAAAATTATTTTTCATATTTTACAAAATTAAAAACAAATGATAATATTTTTTAAGAAAATGTAAACATTAATTCTTTACATTTTTTCAATTGCTGAAAAAAATTTTTTGGGATGGCACCTTCCCTTTAAGGAGCTGAAATTCCTAAACCCTTCATCCAATTTTAATGTGGATACCCTCAAATGAAAGCTGAAAGTCTGAACTTCAACTGCATCTGAATTGTTTTGTTTAAAATTCATTGTGGTAATGTCTAGAACCAAAATTAGAAAAATGTTGTCTCTGTCCAAATATATATGGACCTAACTAATTATTGCATGATATTAAAAGAATCTGTTTATGCACTTGAGGACCCTTTTCTTTTTCTTCATACTTTTTTTTTTTACATCTATTTAAATCTACTTATAGGTTATAGTAAATCTGTCCTGTCTTTGCAGAAACAGACATTTCTTTGAAAAGGCAACATTACACCGAAAAGTTAATCTACATGTGTCTGTGTTTCTTTTTGGATCCACCAGTTGAGAAAGATAACGATTTTGTTATACCTTTTGTTGCATTAATAAATTGAGACATTCTTGAGTGCTGGAGTTCATCATCTTCATTGAAAAATATAAAAAAGTTATGGTTTTGTGAAGATGGGGAGCAAAAAACGAAAGTTTCGCAAAAACGAAAATACCTCCGGTTGTTAAGAGGTTAAGTCAACTAAATAAATAGAGCTTACACAATACCCACGGAGTAAAAGTCCAAAAAAGATTACATAAAACTCAATAATATTTTTATTACCAAATTACTGACATACAATAAATGGACTATGACAACAAGGCATATACAGAACTCATGTGTGAAGGAAAACATATACTGTAATAACATAAAAGGCTAGCTAACAGATCACACAAATACTGCACCCTATAAGGGATTTGTACAGCATATATACAAAAAAGTGCATAGTGCTAATAAAGTGCAGTAACTACAAAGAGGAATCTCCCATAAAGTATAAGGGAATAACCCTAAAAGGAATGATGAGTTTAACCATAAATTATCTGCCAGTATATATCTAGTGGCAGCCCCGACGTGCGTTTCAGCCCCCTGAGGAAGCCCACACGAAACGCGCGTCGGGGCTACTACTGGACATACTGGCAGATACTTTATGGGTAAGCTCCTCATTCATCTGCCAATATATGTCCAGTGGCAGCCCAATGCGCTTTTCGTTATCCCCTTGTACTTTATGGGGGAGGTTCTCCTTTGTAGTTACTGTACTTTATTTGCACTATGCACTTTTTTTTTGAATATATGCTATACAATTCCTTATAGAGTGCAGTATCTGTGTGGTCTGTTAGCTAGCCATTTCTGTTATTACAGTATATGTTTTCCTTCACACATGAGTTCTGTATGTGCCTTGTTGTCAAAGTCTATTTTTTGTATGTCAGTAATTTGGTATTAAATATGGATTTTTAAATAATCTGAATTGGATTTTTACTCCGTGGGTATTGTGTAGGATCTGCCGTGTTTGGAGTGTCCATAGTGACTGTTGTTGGTCCATGAATCAGGCATATGACCATCCAAGATATTTAATATGTATCAGTTGCTTTTGTTCTAAATACATAGAGTTGTTGTGTTCTGCCCCGTACATCACTTTTATCTGGCAACCTCCAGAACAGATTTCATCTGATCATCAGGGGTGCCAGATTTTGGTTTACCATCAGTCTCCTATTGATGGTTTGCCTTGCTGATAGAAAAACTGTTGTTTTGTCCCGGGCAGTTCCTTTTAGGCTGAGTTCACACGTGGCATTTTTTTCGCGGCGGTTTTAACCGCGAAAAATAAGCATCCCATGCATTCCTGTGGGATTCCGCAATGCTGTGCTAATGCTGCGGTTTTTATCGCGGCGGAATCGCTTCGCGGTAAAAACCGCAGCATGCTCATTAATTTGCGGGATCGCGGCGATCCCGCACCCATAGGAATGCATTGTTCCGCTTACCTCCCGCATGTGGCTGTGCACACCATGCGGAAAGTAAGCAGAACAATTGCGGATGGTACCCACGGTCCGGAGGAGAGGAGACTGTCCTCCGGGCTTTGGGTACCATATCCCTGTAAAAAATAGAATTTAAAATAAAAAATATTGTTGTTCTCACCCTCCGACGTCCCGCGCAGTCTTCCCGCCTCTCTCAACGCTCTCGTTCCCAGTAATCCTTTGCGAAAATGCCCACGATGGCGTCCGTTCTCGCGGGATCGCGAAGTCTCACGGTCATTCGCGCGACGTCATCGCGAATTACCGCGAGACATCGCGATCCCGCGAGAACGGACATCATCGCGGGCATTTTCACAAAGGATTACTGGGAACGGCTGTGCGGGACGTCGGAGGGTGAGAATAACACCATTTTTTTATTTTTTTTTTTTACATTCTATCTTTTACTACTGATGCTGCATAGGCGGCCTCAGTAGTAAAAAGTTGGTCACACTTGTCAAACACTATGTTTGACGAGTGTGACCAACCTGTCAATCAGTTCTCCAAGCGATGCTACAGATCACTTGGAAAACGCTAGCATTTTGCAAGCTAATTACGCTTGCAGATCGCTAGTTTTTCCGCGGGAAAATCGCGGGAATTTAAAATGCGATTTTCCCGCGAACTGGAATTCCGGAATTCTCGCGGTAATTTCCGCGAGAGTTCCGGTACGTGTGCACTTAGCCTTACACTCTGAAGGGCATCACGCTTATATGGTTGAACTTCCCCTTTTTAACGTGTGTTTGGTTTTTACTGTATTTTATAGTCCTCTTAAGAAACTTGGAGCTGCGATCGTCTGTTTGCTTGTACTATACACAGTAGTGCATCAGCTTTGCTATGTATTGCTAAAATCAGGATCTCCTATGAACACAGGCTATCTTTCACAGGAAGATTGTAATGACAGGCATGGGGGGGTCATTAGCAAGCAGAACCCTGGGTGGAATGAAGCGACTTCTTGACTGTGTTAAATGCCGCTGCCAGAGATTCCAGCATTGAGACGCATACCCTGGGTTTGCATTATAAGCACTTGAATTCCTGACGTGCACTTCCTGACATTGGTGTCGGCTGATGGGATTACTGCTCCCATCAGCCGACGCCTTCTGCCACTATATGCAGCTGTGAGAGCAAGAACGGCTTATGGGAGTATTCATCAGCCTGCGCTGTAAATAATTTTAAAAAAATAACGCGTGTTTGTCCCTGTATTTTTTTATTATATTTTATAGTTATCAGGAATAGAGGGTGGCAAGTGGGGTTCATATTTATGAGGTTGATGTCCCCTTTTATTTTTCATATATTTAATTAAAAAAATCAGAGTGGGAACCCCTCTATTCTCTATAACCAGCTTTGCTAATGCTGACAGCTGAGGGTTGCAGCCTCCAACTGTGTTTTTCCTGGCTGGTTATCAAAAATACAGGGGAACTCACACCGGTTTTTTTTTTTTTTTTTTTCTTTATTTACAGCACAGGCGCCTACTGATGAATACTCCCACCAGCCGCTCCTGCTCGCTGTTATTAGCGGCAGCAGGTGTCGGCTAATGGGAGCCGTAGTCGTGGCAAACACTGGATGTTCAGGCCCCCCATTCAAGTGAATGGGGTTCGGGTACTGTTCTGTTACCCTAATTTTTTTGTAACTGTTCGGCTGAGCCCATCAGAGCCAAACATCCAGGTGTCCGCCCATCTCCAGTTATATACGGTGTGTTCCAAAGTGGAACACACTCGTCTTCCGGTATGTGCACACGAAACCTGATGCCCGCACAGTATTCTTGTCACTGGTGACGATACAGCTGAATACCTCTAGGGCAGGGGTGGACAGTTAATTTTCCTGAGGGGGCCACATGAGAGACCAGGACTGTTGTCGAGGGCCGAACCAATAGGCCAAAATTAATTCTTCTCAGTATTGATATCAATATATTATAATTACGGTATATTATTGATAATTATATTAATTGTATCACTTAATATTGAGCAGAATTAAGTATGCTGACATCCTCCTAAATATCGTTTTAACCCAAGTACAGCTGATTCTGTATATCATATGAGCCCCACCTTATACTGTAAGAGCCCCACACTGCCTCTGTACAGTATATACTGCATGAGCCCCACACAGTCTCTGTATATATACTGCATGAGCCCCACACAGCCTCTCTATATATACTGCATGAGCCTCACTATATACTGCAAAACGGCCCATAGCCTCCCCTTGTGCAACACAACACCCCTATAGCCCTCCCCATGTGCTGTATGTCACCCCCCAATAGCCTCCCCTTGTGCAGCACAAGACCCCCATAGCCTCCCCATGTGCTGCATGTCACCCCCATAGCCTCCTCATGCCCACCCAAACATCCCATACACATGAAAAAAATGAACACCACATACTCACCTCGGTCCTTCTCCCTGGCGCTCTGCTTGTCTCTCTGTCTCCGGTGCGCTGACTCTGCACCGCAGCACACAGCTGACGCGATTAAATGATGTTATCGCGTCAGCCGTTTCACACTGATTGGTGGAGGAAGTGGCCGGAGGCCCCTACTCCAACAATGCAGTCAGCGGCGTCTATGGAGACAGTGGGCGGGCACGGTGTGGCTCGTGGACCACTGTTTTCCAGCCCCTCGGCTGTCTCGGTCTGGGGGGCTGGACTGAGACAGCCAAAGAGCCAGATGTTTCCCGCGGGCTGCACTTTTCCCATATCTGCTCTAGGGGATTCACAAAGGCTGGCGCATGTGCAGCATAGATCTGCAGACAATGCAGGTCTGGCACATTCATCCTTCTACTAAGACTTGATATCGGCCAACTGATCAACCATTTGGGGAAACGTGTTGAGGTAGGTTTAGATTATGATCTGATAAGTATTGATCTATATTATAGCCTGAGTTTGTCCTGTTTTTTTTTTTTTTTTTTTTTTTTTTAATATATTTGACTCGTATAACCCTTTAATTGCACAATTTGGTTATTTTTCTCTTTTTGGACTATGAAGCACAGTTTGTATGGTGTTACATAGCAAACATTGTGTTATTTAAGCTGTCAGGGTTATAGAAATGCGCATTGGGGACAGTCGTTGAGGAGCGGGGGCACTGTTGTCATTAAATATCAGGGTGCCAAACTCCACGGCATCCAGGATCAAGTGTTAAGACAGAAGTTTGGAAGACAGCCTTACTTTGCCTACCTGGCTCTGTTGTGGTACTTGTATTTTTTACATAACCTGCATTTTGGGTAGTCCTATGTTTTTAATGTATACATATTCAAATGTTTTTCTAAGGGGGTTCTTTGTTAGCCTACACTTATTGACCCCTGATTTACTTAATTTTTTTGTTGATTAGTCCGATTATGGTTTATTTTTTTCCACTCTGTTGCAGGATATTTTGCATTCCTTAAGCTTTCAAGAAGCGAAGGAATACATGTTCAATTTGTTCAAAGCTTTAAAACGTATCCACCATTTTGGCATTGTTCACCGAGATGTTAAACCTAGTAACTTTTTGTACAACAGACGACTAAAACAGTAAGTGTGTGTCTAGATTACATCGCTGTAAAATCCCGATCCCGCACAGAATACCTGTTTCATAAATTGTAAAATATACTATTGTAATTATATGCGGTTTTCTTTCTTGTAGGTATGCATTGGTAGATTTTGGATTGGCCCAAGGAACACCAGATACTCAAATAGATCTTCTTAAAGTCCTCCATTCCAAAAAACAGGGGAGTTGCTCACAAAGTCACCTTCACACAAATTCAGGAAATATACCAGTACCTAGAGAAATAGTTCTACCTTCCTCAACAAAACAGTCTGTTAAAAGACATTGGTCACATTCACAGATAAATCCAGGAAAAAGTGGAAAGGTTCTGAGTTATTTTTTTCCTTCTTTTCTGTATGCTGGAAATCAAAATCAAATATTAATCATCCTCCATACCTAGTTGCAAAATGTTTGCATGTTTGTTTTATTTCCTTGTCACCACTACCAGCTATCTCTCATTTTAAGCAACTGTGGATTGCTTGTCATTAAGTGTAACAGTGCAAACTTCTCCCTTTTTCTCAATCTGTCTGCATTAGCAGAAGTCTTGTCTGTTCCAGCGAGTGTTTGTGATGATGTTGCTTGTTATGATGTTTATTACTCTGTCTAGACAGTGTTCTTCTTGCACATGGAAAGGGTTTATGCGCCTAAATCATGCATGCAGCTGTTCTTATTTTATTTCACTCCCTAAATATGTTATCTTCTGTAAAGTGTCATAGATTGAATTCTTATTATGCTCTATTTGGATGCGTTTTCTAGGAGGGATTGCTTGGCGGACCACTGCAAAGATCTGTGTTTGGAGAGAGGAATTTTAATGTTCGTAGTGCTGTCATCCATGAAGTCAATACTCAAAAAGTAAGTTTAACACCCTGAATAAATAAAAGCCCTAGCATATTAAAATGGTGCACAGTTTTAATTTTTTTATTTTTTGTTTGACAGGCTTAATGGAGACGGGCAGAATGTCCTCTCTGTGTGGCACTTTTAACCCTTTCATGAGCTTTGACTTATATTTACATCAAAGGTAGTCTTTCCCTGCATATGATGACTGATTTTAACTGATCATCCTGTCATCCTGTGCCTTTTAACAGCTATAGGTGGCGCAGTGCTCCGCTCAAGGCTGATAACTTGTTAAATCCCACTATCAATCATTTAACATGCGTTGGTCGGAAGCATGTAATTCATCCTACTCATCGGCTCCCCTGTCATGTGAGCGCTGATGGGTTTTCATGATAGCAGGGGGTCTGCTGATGACCCCCATGCAGATCATTACGATCTTCCTGTAAACGCCAGCTCCTGGCCGGCATTTATAGGAGATTGTGATTTCTGCTATACATAGCAGTGGTCAAGCCCTGCTATGTATAACAAGCGATTGGATGTATAACACAAGCGATTGGATGATCGCAGCTTCAAGTCTCCTAAGGGGACTATTAAGTACAGTAAACAAAAGGTTTAAAAATATGAAAAAAATAAAAGCACAAGTTCAAATCACCCCCATTAAAAATAATCCGATAAAAAAATTACACATTTGGTATCGCTAAGCTCATAAAAGTCCGATCTTCCGATCTGTCAAACTATAAAATAAATTAATCCCATCAGTAAACGGTGTAACGAGAAAATCAAAACATCAGACTTAAATTTTTTGGCTGCATCAACAGTGCAATAATAGGCGATCAAAACATTGTATCTACCCCAGATTGTTGTCAATAAAAATGTCAGCTTGGGTGCAGAAAATAATCCTTCACTCAGCCCCAGATCTCAGAAAATGGTGACCCAAGCGAAATGTTTTTTCTTACAAATTTTGGATTTTTTACTCTGTCGCCTCATTGGGGGACACAGAACCATGGGTGTTATGCTGCTGTCCACTAGGAGGCGACACTATGCATAATCTGAAAAAGATTAACTATGGCTCCTCCTCTGCAGTATACACCCCTGGATGGCGTCAGCCTTCTCCAGTTTTTGCTTAGTGTCGCAAGGAGGCACACCTAAAGAATTTTTTCCCGTTTTTTTTCTTCGGATGACAGATGAAGAAAAGTGGGTCTCCTCAGTGAGACTCCCGGCATGGCTCCTTCCTCGGCCCCCTATTATGGGGTGCCCAGTTGAAGTTGAGATGGCGGTTCCCCATGTCGCTCCTTCCCCAGTCCTGCGGGTGCTGGTTCGAAGTTGAGACCCCCCCTCCTTCCACAATTCCTTTTGGTTTTGGGTTGGGGTCGAGGCGAGGAAGAAGCCCCCTGACGGTGACAGCAGCACCCTCCCTAATCCCCCTCTGGGGGTATTAGGTTGAGACGCCGCAGGTAGGGTCTGTCCATGGCAACCTACGCAGCATCCAGGGACCCCAGCCAGCTGCGGGCTCCTGTCGAGGCCGGGGGCAGTGCAGGCAGGCATAGTACATGCAGACAAAGGGCTCTATGCACCCCTGTGTCTGCGGCAGCATTAGTCTACAGCGCTGCAGAGGAACCCACCACAGGGCCCCGCTTCAGGTTGTGGCCCCACCGCTAGCCTGCCTTTCAATCCGGGGGGGTCCGGTAACAATCCGACACCCCCCAAATCGGACTACCGCGCCGGCCTGCAGCCCTTCCTGGGCATTGAAATCTAATTTAGGCCGCGGCTTTGGCCTAGCTGAGGTCGCCGCCTCCTCTCCGCCCCCAGATGACAAATATGACACTCCACAGTGTCATAGAAGGGGCGGATCGAGGCAGAAAGGGCGTGTTTTTTTCACATCTTTGCGCGCTCTTTCTCAGCTCTCCGCCCCCTTCTTCCTCATCTTCTCGGCAGCCATCTTCGCTGCAGCAGACGCTGTCCCATACAGCAGCAGCAACGCCAGCAGTCTCCGGGGGGCACAGGACTGTGAATTGTCAGCGCTGGACCTAGGGGCACACTGGTGGGGTAAGATCACAGCCAGGTTCTCTTTACTCGGCTGTGAATCCATATTACCTACAAGGTTTTCCTATAGCTCCCCTGCGTAGTTACCCCTGCACAGTCCTCTGCTAGCCTGCCTCTGTGCACTATGCCGGGCTCAAGGAAAAGAACCAGGCAGGACTGTTTTTATGCTTTCTGCACAGACTGCAAAGCCACTCTCCCCAGTGGCAGCACGTACCCGCACTGCAAGGAGTGTATCAAAAATACTGTGTCAGAGCCCCAGGAAGCCCCTATCATTGCTTCAGTGGCCGCTACCACGCCGGAATGGGCTACCCAGATGTCGCAGTCTGACACAGTCCATAGATAACCTGACCTCCACATTACTCCAGGCTCTGCAGGGTCATGTCTCGCCTATGAGTGTTATCCAGCAAAGGGACAGCTCCACCCAGGGACAGGCCGTTTCTGGCTCTCCCAGACGTAATCGGACACACACGTCGCGTTCCTCTGCGTCATCCCATAGCACACGGTCATCCCCCTCCAGGGAGAGACACCGTGGTCCCAGGTCGCCTAGACCGTCCCCTACCAGAGACAGACAACGCAGAGCTCCGCAAGAAGACCTCCGCCCCAGCTCACCCACCAGGGAACACCTGAGCGATACGCAGGATTCAGAAGGCATCTGTGACTCAGACAATGAGACAGAGAGGTTTCTGGTCCCTTGTCCCCCTAGCAACACAGCGCTAGTTGAGGACATAATATCTTCCATCCATCGGGTGCTGGACATTTCCGATCCAAACCCGGAAGTCCCAGAACACAAGATTTGCTTTGAAGGTGTTCTGAAACCACCTAAGGTTTTCACTAACCACCCGGAATTTCAAACGATCCTTACCAAGCAGTTTGCACAGCCTGATAAAAAATTCACCAATCGTAAAGATTTAGAAGCTAGGTACCCCTTCCCACAAAAAAGACTCCAATCAGTGGGCAGATCCACCCGAAGTGGACCCCCCAGTCTCTAGACTAGCAGCACAGACCCTCCTCTCACTGCCAGATAGCTCAACCCTCAGGGACACAGCAGACCGACAGAACGCATGGCTCGCTCAGTGTTCGAAGTGGCAGGGACCTCTCTGGCCCCCGCATTTGCTTCAGTTTGGGTGGCCACGGCCATTCTGGCTTGGGCCAAAACATTGCAAGATGGCCTTCAAACTTCAAATCCTCAGCTGTCGGACCATGCGGTTCAAATAGCAGTAGTAGCAGATTACATGCTTCATGCAGCCCTTGACTCCGCAACAGGTGTAGCGGGGATAGCAGCAAACGCCATCACAATTCGGCGTATCCTCTGGCTGCGGGAATGGAAAGCGGATGCGGCCTCAAAGAAATCCCTCACGCATCTCCCGTACTGCAGTGGACGGCTTTTCGGTGAAAAGTTGGACACAATGATATCCAACGCCACTGGGGATAAGAGTACCTCTCTCCCTCAACTCAAACCTAAACACACGTTTAAACGGCGTAACCAAACACAATTCCGATCCTTTCGGAATTCTTCGGGCTGGTCAGTCTCGCGCCCAGCACAAAATCGTAACCGCTCTCCACGCAGGGACAACCCACGGGCGGCGCAGAGGCCGGACAGGACCTGGCAGTCGAAAGCAGGCCAGGCGAAGCCCAAAGGAGGAAAACCTCAGAATTTCGCTTCATCATGACTCACGAACTCCGGAAGACACCCCACCAGTAGGCGGACGACTTCTACTCTTTCAGCAAGTCTGGCTGCCTATTACAGAAGACAGGTGGGACAGGGAAATAGTGTCTTCCGGATACAAGATAGAGTTCACTTCCAGTCCACCGAACCGGTTCTTCCTCTCTGTTCCACCAAAACCGCCAGACAAGGCTCATGCCTTTCACCAGGCGGTCTCCTCTCTCCTTCAAGCAGGAGTCGTAGTACCGGTTCCCGTGACCGAACGCTTCCGAGGGTTCTACTCCAATCTATTCGTAGTCCCCAAGAAAGGAGGCAGCGTCCGGCCCATACTAGACCTAAAACAACTCAACAAATATGTACGGGTCCGTCATTTTCACATGGAGTCCCTTCAGTCCATCATTGCGTCCATGGCGCAGGGAGAATATCTCGCCTCCATAGACATACAAGACGCATACCTGCATATACCAATTGCTCCCGCCCATCAAAGATTTCTCAGGTTCGCGATCAACCAGGACCACTACCAGTTCGTGGCTCTCCCGTTCGGACTCGCCACGTCTCCCAGGACGTTTACCAAAATCATGGCAGCCACCATGGACTTTCTACACTCCAGAGGCATTGTAGTCGTTCCATACCTGGACGTCCTTCTCATCAAGGCTTCCACCTTCAAGGACTGCGAAGTCAGCGTCTCAATCACAATCGACACTCTGAGTCGACTAGGCTGGTTAGCCAACTTACAAAAGTCATCGACTACCCCGAGTCAGTCCCTGACCTTCCTAGGGATGCTATTCGACACCTCCACGGGTCTGGTGCTCCTTCCCAGGGACAAGGCACTGGCTCTCCGTCTGGGAGTTCGCATACTCCTCCACAATCCTCCCCGATCTTTCCGGTTTGCCATGAGAGTCCTCGGCAGGATGGTAGCAGTGATGGAGGCGGTACCATTTGCCCAGATTCACCTCAGGCCTCTTCAACTAGCCATGCTCAAGTCTTGGGACAGGAATCCCTTCTCCCTCAACAGGGAGTTCCGGCTGACATCGTCAACCAGGAGGTCCCTACACTGGTGGCTCAAGCCAACTTCGCTTGCAAGGGGAAAATCCTTTCTCTCAGGTCAATGGAAGGTCCTGACCACTGATGCAAGCCTGACAGGTTGGGGTGCGGTGCACCTACATCACAGGGCACAAGGCAAGTGGTCACTAGTGGAAGCGACCTTGCCCATCAATATCCTGGAAATTCGGGCCATCTTCCTGGCACTGAGAGCCTTTCATTACTTGCTGGCAGCCTCTCATATCAGGATACAGTCGGACAATGCCACGGCGGTGGCATATGTGAATCACCAAGGCGGGACCCGCAGTACCCAAGCGATGAGAGAAGTGGCACATATCCTCCACTGGGCGGAAGACACGAGGTCGGTGCTCTCGGCGGTCCACATTCCGGGTGTGGACAACTGGGAAGCCGACTTCCTCAGCAGACAAGGAATGGACTCGGGGGAGTGGTCTCTCCATCCCGAAATTTTTCACCAGATCTGCCATCACTGGGGGACCCCGCACGTGGACCTAATGGCATCCCATCTCAATGCCAAGGTCTCCAATTTCATGGCCAGGACACACGACCCACGGTCGCTCGGAGCGGGTTCAGGACTCGACCCAGTTCCAGCTTCTGTACATTTTTCCACCCCCTGATCTCCAGAGTCATTAGGAAGATCAAACGAGGGAGTTCCAACCATCCTGATCGCGCCGGACTGGCCCAGACGTACATGGTACGCCGCCATCGTACAACTTACAGCAGGCGCCCCCTGGCGTCTCCCCGACTGTCACGACCTTCTGTCACAAGGTCCGTTCTACCATCAGAACTCAGGGGCTCTCAATTTGACGGCGTGGCCCTTGAAACCTGGGTTCTAACCCAGGCAGGGCTCTCACCGGATGTCATTACGACCATGATCAGGGCAAGGAAGCCAGCCTCCGCCAAGATTTATTACCATACCTGGAGAGCTTTTTTTTTTTTTTTTTTTTTTTTTTTTTATATACCTAGTGCGAATCTCGCGGACAGGTCCCGCTCCCTTATTCCCTCCCAAAGGTACTTGGGTTTCTTCAATCGGGCCTGGACGCCAGGCTATTCCTAGGCTCGCTTAAGAGCCAGGTGTCAGCGCTCTCGGTGCTCTTTCAGAGGCGCATTGCTAACAAGCCGCAAGTAAGGACCTTTCTCCAGGGGGTTTCCCGATTGGTTCCCCCTACAGACGTCCACTGGAAACGTGGGACCTCAACTTGGTCCTGACAGCATTGCAGGCACCACCTTTCGAACCCCTTAAGGAAGTCCCACTCCGCATCCTATCACAGAAAGTGTTTTTTCTGGTGGCAATCACCTCGCTTCGCAGGGTGTCTGAATTGTCAGCACTCTCCTGCAGACGGCCCTTCCTAGCCTTTCACCAGGATAAGGTGGTTCTCCGTACAGTCCCATCCTTCCTTCCGAAATTTGTGTCCAACTTCCACCTCAATGAGGAAATTTAATTGCCATCCCTCTGCCCGGTTGCGGTTCATAGAGTGGAGAAGGCTCTGCATACGCTTGACCTCGTCAGGGCATTGCGTATATACGTGTCTAGGACTGCGCCCTTCCGGAAGTCTTATTCCCTTTTCCTTCTTCCGGAAGGCGTTCGAAAGGGTCTGCCGGCTTCCAAAGCCACCCTTGCCAGGTGGATCAAGTCCACCATACAAGAGGCTTACCGCCTTAACAATTCTCCTCCGGCCGGTATCACGGCCACACTCTACGCGGACAGTAGGGGCCTCCTGGGCCATTCGGTACCAGGCTTTGGCACAACAAGTGTGTAAGGCGGCCACTTGGACTAGCCTACACACATTTACGAAATACTAGTGTTCATACCCAGTCCTCAGCGGATGCGAGCCTGGGTAGACTGGTTCTGCAGGCGGCAGTGCCCCAAGTTTAGGGACCTGCTAGCACAATATTCGTCCATTGCTTCCCACCCAGGGACTGCTTTGGGACGTCCCATGGTTCTGTGTCCCCCAATGAGGCGACAGAGTAAAGGAGATTTTTGTGTACTCACCGTAAAATCTTTCTCTTAGCCTCTAATTGGGGGACACAGCTCCCACCCTGTTGCCCTTACGGGCCGTTGTTTACGGTTGAGTTCTCGTATTGTTCTTTGAGCTCATAACCATGCCTGTAAGAAGGCAGCTATGTATGTCGTTTTTCTGTTACGTTCCTCCTAATGCTCTTGCACAAAACTGGAGAAGGCTGACGCCGTCCAGGGGTGTATACTGCAGGGGAGGAGCCATAGTTAATCTTTTTCAGATTAATGGGCAGCACGGTGGCTCAGTGGTTAGCACTGCAGCCTTGCAGCGCTGGGGTCCTGGGTTCGAATCCCACCAAGGACCACATCTGCAAGGAGTTTGTATGTTCTCCCCGTGTTTGCGTGGGTTTCCTCCGGGTACTCCGGTTTCCTCCCACACTCCAAAGACATACTGATAGGGAATTCAGATTGTGAGCCCCATCGGGGACAGTGATGAAAATGTGTGCAAAACTGTAAAGCGCTGCGGAATGTTAGCGCTATATAAAAATTATTTTTTATTATTATTATTATTATTATTATTATTATGCATAGTGTCGCCTCCTAGTGGACAGCAGCATAACACCCATGGTTCTGTGTCCCCCAATTAGAGGCTAAGAGAGAGAGATTTTACGGTGAGTACACAAAAATCTCCTTTTTTCAACACTTAAATAAGAAAAACTATACATGTTTGGCATCTCTATACTCGTACTGACCTGGAGAATCATATTGCCTGGTCAGTTTTACCATACAGTGGGGACAATAAGTGTTTGATACACTGCTGATTTTGCAAGTTTTCACACCTACAAAGAATGGAGAGGTCTGTGATTTTTACCGTAGGTATACTTCAGTTGTGAGACAAAATCTTTAAAAATTGATTGTATGATTTTTACATAATTAATTTGCATTTTATTGCATGAAATAAGTATTTCATTCACTAGAAATAAAAACAGAACTTAATGTTTTGATACAGAACCTTTTGTTTGCAATTATAGAGGTCACGTCTTCTGTAGTTCTTGACTGATTTTGGCCCACTCCTCTATACAGATCTTCTCCAGATCTTTCAGGTTTCGGCGCTGTCGCTTGGCAACATTGAGTTTTAGCGCCATCCAAAGATTTTTCTATTGGGTTGAGGAGACAGGCTAGGCCACTCCAGGACCTTGAAATGCTTCTTACGGAGCCACTCCTTAGTTACCCTGGCTGTGGTTTTCGGGTCATTATCATGCTGGAAGACCCAGTCACAGCCTATCTTATTGCTGTTACTGAGGGAAGGAGATTGTTGGCCAAAATGTTGCCATACATGACCCCATCCATTCTCCCTTCAATACGGTGCAGTTGTCCTTTCCCCTTTGCAGAAAAGCACCCCCAAAATTACGATGTTCACTCACCATGCTTCACAGTTAGGATGGTGATCTTGGGGTTGTACTCATCCCCCCCCCCCCCAAAAAAAAAAAAAAAAGCATGGCAAGTGGAGTTGTTACCAAAAAGTTCTATTTCGGTTTCATTTGACCACATGACCTTCTCCCATGCCCCCTCTGGATCATCCAGATGGTCATTGGCGAACTTCAAACAGGCCTGGACATGATCTGGCGTGAGCAGGGGGACCTTGCGTGCCTTGAAGGTTTTTAATCTGTGGTGTTGTAGTGTTCTAATAATGGTAATATTTGAGACTGTGGTCCCAGCTCTCTTCAGGTCATTGACCAGGTCCTCCCATGTTGTCTTTTCTCAGAAACATTCTTACCCCACGAGGCGAGATGTTGCATGGAGCCTCAGACCGAGGAAGATTGTCAGCCATCTTGTGTTTCTTCCATTTTCCAATTGTGCCTTCTTACTAAGCTGCTTGCTATTTTCCTGTAGCCCAGCCCATCCTTGAACTACAATTTTGTTCCTGGTGTCCCCAGACAGCTTTTCGATCTTGGCCATGGTGGAGAGGTTGGAGGGTGATTGTGCGGACAGGTGTCTTTTATACAAGTAATGAGTGCAGAGTAGGAGGGCTTTTAAAAAAAAAATCTAACAAGTTTGTGAAAGCCAAAATTCTTGGTGGTTTGTAGGTCTTCAAATACATATTTCATGCAATAAAATGCAAATGAATTATGTGAAAATCCTACAATGTAAAAAAAAAAAATTTTGGGGGGGGGGTGATTTTTTTTTTTTTAAGATTTTGAATTACAGTTGAAATGCACAATAAAAATTACAGACCTCTATTCTTTGTAGGTGGGAAAACTTGCTAAATCGGTTTTGGTTCTAATACTTATTTCCCCACTGTATATTGAACATGGTAAATACAAAAACAATCGGTCCAATTTTGTGCAGAAAAGTGGAACTTTTTTCCCTCACTGGTCATCTATGTGCAGTCCATGTGCAATCTGTGTTTTTTTTTTTTTTTTTTATTATTATTATTATTTCAATCTGCAGCTTTTCTCAGTTTCCAGTTTCCTATGTTACAGAATTGCAATATAGCTGTAAAAATCTGTTGCTATAGTGTGACTCTGTATGGCATCTGATTTTTATTTTTCTTCCCTCACACGCATACATTTGAATGGGTGAGTCTCATTAGACTTGTGGAGGAAAATCTGGCATGCTGTGTTTATTTTTGAATAAAAATAGTCTTATTTAATGAGCCCTTAAATAAGACAATATACTAGAGTTAAGCCAAACGGACCCCGATCCCCCTTTTATATTTCGGTATTGGGTGACCAGGAGTCCCAGTAACGTCTTAGGCCTCTTTCACACTTCAGTTTTTTGCATCAGTTATAATCCGCCAAAAAGGCGGACAAGCGGATCCTTTCTCAACTGATGTGAACGGATGGCACAGGATCCGTTTTCAGACGGATCCTGAAAATGAAGAAATTTAAAGGAATCGCTGGTGAGAGAGAGAGAGAGAGAGAGAGAGAGAGAGAGAGAGAGAGAGAGAGAGAGAGAGAGATTACAAGCTCCGTTTTGAAATTTTGGAGGATGGTTTTGGCGGATCCTCACAAAAAACGGATGCAACGGACAGCAATCCGTCACAATCCGCCATTAATGCAAGTCAATGGGAAAAAAAACGGATCCTCAAAAAAAATTTGAGGATCCGTTTTTTTTTCAAAACCTGGCGGATTGTGACTGATTGTAAAAAACGGAAGTGTGAAAGAGGCCTTACCTGCCAGAATTCGCTGGACCTAAAAAAAAAAAAAAACAGAAGATGAGCCGAGGATTCTGCCAGATAGGAGGCGGTGTGCAGGGGCTACCGATGTGGCCGCTGGATCAGAGTCCGAAATTTTTACCTAATTTGCTGCAAATTATAGTAGAGGTCTGACACCGCTGCAGGGGCAAGAGAGAGGGTTTCTGCGCAACTGCTAACCTTTGCGATGCCAGGGCTAATAACGACAGTGGTTAGACAGAGGGAGGGAGCTCTTTTCCATCTATGCGAATATAAAAAGTTATAGCTCTTGGAATACGTTGATGACAAAAAAAACATTGTTTTAAGTCTCAAAATAGCTGCATTTTCAACACGTAAATTAGTAGTAAATCTGGTTATATAAATAACGCTTTTTCATGACAAGAGAAACAAAGGGACTTTGTAATACGAAAATGGTGTGCAGTATTTTCCAGTTCTCTAATTGCAACCAGCAACATGACAAATAAATGTTTTCATTTTAGCTGCTATTGCTACACCCATGGACGTGTCAGCACTTTCTGCTAAAATGCTGTAGATTTGCATTTATTTTTTATCCAAATTCCATGGTTGCTATTGACTGTAGGGGGGGTTAAATAGCCAGGGTTGGTGCTGCCACCAATGATGGCTGTGGAGCTGAGCTGCTGTGATGGCGTCACACCTCTCCTGTGCCGCACCATCATCTGGACGTCCATTCAAAACAACAAGTTTGCAAATGGGGACGTCTCAGTAAGTCCGATGTTGAAAATGGGTCAAAAAAATTAAAAAAAATTTCTGAATGTACTGATATATTTATCTGAAGGTTCCATCAATGTTTTAGTCTTTTTTACTTTACATTACAGAACATAAAGCCGCCCAAGATAACAGATGCAACATCTAGGAAATTGGCCGTCCGAAAGCCTATTACTACAAAGAATACAAGTGGAGTGGTGGCCAAAAAAGCTGTCAGTACTAGTCCAAGTGGCCAGACCTGTGACTGTTATGCAAGAGATCAAGTCTGCATGATTTGTCTCGCAAGGTAATGTACCGAGCATGTGGAACCACGTGTTAGGGTAACTGGAATGACCATTTTTGACAATTACAACTGATTATACTTCTTACTGGACAAAGATATAATCTGGTATACGGCATTGTTGGAGCAAGTTATATCAAATGGCATATTCTATCTGTAGGGGTATTCAAATTTTGGCAATGTAACTTTAGGCACTTTTCTAATATATTGCAGTTTTTCTCATGGTTTCCAAGATCTTTGCTTGCAGTCGTTTAATGAAAAACCTTAATAGTTTACTAGGTCTGTACACATTAGTAATACCTAGAACAAACCATGGCAGCACATATTTGCACCCCTTGTTCACTTTGAAAGGGGAATTTAGGCTTTGAGCAGACATCCCTCCTGGACTGCACTACTTAAATGGGATAACTAGGACTAAAAAGAAAAAGTGCCTATGCATTAACTAACATGTAGTTGTTACACACCTGCCTGTTGAGCATCGGCACGGAGCGGTTACAAACTTCTGATATTACGTCAACAGAACAGCAGTTTCTTTTCCTGTTGACAGGGCGAAACTACTGGTGTTATGCTGATTGACAGCAGGCTCCCCACTGCCTAATTGGAGGAAGTCGGCTCTCAATCGGCATGACACCATTAGTCCTGCCCTGTCAACAGCTGAACCTCCAGCAGAAGCTGTCAATGACCTGCACCGGATACAATAAGCAGTTAGTTGCCTCGGTTAGCAATTACATGCTTGTTAGTGCTGAGACACACTTCTTTTTTTTTTTTTATACTAGTCTCTGATATCCCTTTTAAATGTGGCTGTAAGAGATTGGAAAGCTCTTGAACCCACTTCATACATGCACCCAACGTAGGACCATAGATACACGTCCCATGTCGGAAAGTGGAAAAGGGGATTTCTGTAAATAATGCTCAGTTGCCGTATAAACAAAATGTTATTCAACTTATAACCTACTTTTGCATTTCAATTTCTCACCTTTTTTCTGATGTTTGCTGTCAGTGATTGGACTCTCGTGTCGATACATTTGTATCCTATCTATGCAACACTGGAACTGATACAATGTGACACACTACTATACATATTTTTCTAGCTGATGGTAATGATTGCTCTCATTACCTGGGTGTGATGCATTTGTAAACTCTTTGGTGCAGGAATCGATCTAAATTGTACATATGGTGAGTTTGTATAAACGAATTTGAGATTTACAACCACTGCAATAAAATGAATGCAGTTTGTCCTTTTATAGATACATTTATGTGCTACCACAAGTATTAACATGGACATTCTTGTTTTTGTATTCTTACTATCATTCTGCCTGACATTAGTTTATTTTATTTTTTCTCTTCATATTAAGAATCAGACAAGTTGCCCCAAGAGCTGGCACACCCGGCTTTCGTGCCCCAGAAGTGTTAACAAAGTGCATGAATCAAACTACAGGTAAGTCACATATATTTTTTATTATTTCCTTTTCTGCTAATGTTCTTCAAATATTCCTAATTTTAGATTTGATACAAGGATTTTTTTTTTTTACAGATGTAAAAGGATATTGTAAGATTATTGCATGCTGCATTAATTGAAATACTTTTTATCAAAGTAATCACTCAACTTTTTTCTGTGATGTGGAAGAAGCCTGTATGATGCTTCCCTTGAGCGACGGTTGTGAGTCCACCTAGCAGCTTAGGAGAATACGAAGAGTTGCCACAGGCCATGGTAACTCCCTAGTGACATGGTCCGGTCCTGGGTGACTTTTAGGCTGTGTGCCCACGATGCAATTTTTAAGCGTTTTTGCCGCGAAAATGCTGCGAAAACGTTTAAAAAGCTTATACAGAACGCACCCCATGCATTCCTATGGCATTCCGCACATGCTGTGCTAATGCTGCGCGTTTTTCTGCGGTGGAATTGCATCGCGGAAAAAAACGCAGCTTGCTCATTCTTTTTTGCGGAATCGCAAAGAATTGCCGCGATTCGGCACTCATAGGAATGCATGAGAACCGCTTACTTCCCGCATGTGGCTATGCCCACCATGCGCGAAGTTAAGCGTCTCGTGCGGTTGATTCCCACGGTGTGGAGGAGAGGAGACTGTCCTCCAGGCCCTGGGTACCATACCCCTGTAAAAAGAATAAAAAATAAAAAATCGGGGTATTTTTACCTTCCAGTGTCATGCGCAGCCTTCCCGGGCCTCAGCTTTCCCAGTAATGCCTTGCGGCAGGTCTCGCAAGGCATCGCTGGGAACGGGAGCGTCGCTGAGACTGCGCGGGACGTCGGAAGGTAAATATACAGTACCCCGATTTTTTTTTTTATTTTTTTAATCATTTTTAATATTCTATCTTTTACTATTGAGGCCACATAGGCGGCTTCAATAGTAAAAAGCTGGTCATAGACGAGTGTGACCAACCTGTCAATCACTTTCCAAGCGATGCTTCAAATCGCTTGGAAAGTTCCTGAATATCGCATGCGAAAATCGCGGTAAAAACGCGCGATTTCTGGGAAGGAGTCCGGTTTTCAGTATCCGGATTTAAACGCAACGTGGCCACATAGCCTTAAGAGTTTGGGGGCTCTCTCTTTACCCTCATTGGCACAATGAGATCATAATTGGGTGGTCCAGATGTCTTCCATGGCAATTCACAGCCAAATAACTGCCTCAGTCTGCTGGCTGGTTATAGGAACCTATTCAGATGTTAGCAACATTTAGGTGATTCAAATATTTTTTTCTTCCTGTCGTGCCACTTTGCATTAATTCCTAAACAGCACCTTAATGGGTAAATAAGCTCCCAGACAGCAGTTCTTAATCTTTTAATGGGTGCTGTTTTTAAAATGTTCTCGCTTTTGGGGGTTTTAGGTCCCCCAAAGTCACTTCAGTACTGAATAGATCCCTAAAAAAAAATAAGTTCTGTAAATTTTCTTTGGAAAAAAAATTACTGCTACGATTTTAAAGCTTCTAACATCCTAATAAACTAACTTTTTACAGCTGGCACTGATGTAAATCAGACATGAAGTAAATGTTATTTATTAATTATTTTGTGTGATATGACTATCTAGATCAGGGGTCTCAAACTCGGCAGAGTAAATGGGCCGCACATAAAAAAAAATTTAAGCTGGCGGGCCGCATTCCTTTCAAACGTAATACAGTCACAATTGATAGAGGTATCTAAGGGGTTAAACGGCCGCGATCGGTTGTCATCAGTGATGTACAGCTTACCTCAGCGGATGTTAGTGTCGGCTCTGCATGTGAGCTGGCGCTATCATCTCGCTGTACACACACAGCCACAGTCACCTGCAAAATCCAGCAATGGGGGGAAAGTCATGCCTCTGCTCTCTGCACGCTGGTGTGATGTCATTACACAGCGCCAGAGAGATGTCATCATGCAGGGCCACAGCCGCTACGGAGCGGCGCACTCCTCCTCTCTTCTAGCGTGAGCAGTGGCGTAACTACAAAGTTATGGGCCCTGGTGCGAACTTTCAAATAGGGGTCCCCCCATGCCAAAATACACGCACATCTCCGCTCCCCACACCTCGTACACATGTGGCTCCGCACACCTCGTACACGCACATCTCCACTCCGCACACCTCGTACACGCACATCTCCACTCCGCACACCTCGTACACGCACATCTCCGCTCTGCACACCTCGTACACGCGCATCTCCGCTCCGCACACCTCGTACACATGCAGCTCCGCTCCGCACGCTTCATACACACGCGGCTCCGCTCCGTACGCCTCGTGCACACGCGGCTCCGCTCCGTACGCCTCGTGCACACGCGGCTCCGCTCCGTACGCCTCGTGCACACGCGGCTCCGCTCCGTACGCCTCGTGCACACGCGGCTCTGCTACATCCCTCCTGACCCCCACACACAAACTTAGGGTACCGTTACACCTAGCGATGCACCAGCGATCCCGACCAGCGATATGACGTGGTCAGGATCGCTGGTGCATCGCTAGGTGGTCGCTAGTGAGCTGCCACTCAGGCAGATCTCACTAGCGACATCGCTGGGGACGGGGATCGCTACTTACCTGTCAGACGCGGCGATCCTGCGTCCTCCCGCCCGGCTCCACGCGTCGCTCATCGTCACAGCAGGAAGCGCCGCAGGAAGTGACCGACGAGAAATGGTCCAGCAGCTTCTCGCGCGATCAGCGATAACCAGCAGGGGAGCCGGTCGGAGGTAAGAATCAGACACAGCGATGTCGCTAGCAATATCGCTGCAACGTCACAAAATCGGTGACTTTGCAGTGATATTGCTAGCGATATCGCAGTGTGTAATGGGGGCTTTACCCGCATCCAGCACTGTGGCAACCAGCACAGACAGCAGCGTCTTGCATAAACTGAGGCCCCTGATCATGTGACCCCTGACTCCTCCCCCTCCTGTGACCTCATCCCAGGTCCTGTGCACACAGAACACACAGCAATCGCGCGCTCCTGAATGCATGCCTTCCCCCTTCTACCTGCCTCAGGGAGTGAGACATGTGGTGCACCGCGGGCCGCATGAGGCCTGTGGGCCACGTGTTTAAGACCTCTGATCTAGATTAAAGGGATAATCATTCAAAGTTTGAACATTTCTAATCTTTAGAAACTTGTAAAATTTCTAATATGTTTTGTGTTTATGTAATTTATGTATAAAGAAAAATTACCATTATTATAAAATGTATCACGAAAATACAGTCTCAATCACTGGGGATATGTTGAAACATTCCAGAGTTATTGCCACATAAGGTTACACCTGACCCATTTGAAAAATTTGAGCTGGTCATTAAGGGGTTAAAATAAATGAAAGCATTTTTAGAAATAGAAAAATGAACATTTACTGTTACAACATAATCACAATCACTCCTTAAATACAGTAAAAAACAATTAGAACGCCGCATGCACTCCAAACTAATATCCATGAAACCTTCAGCTCAGGGCGCAAAAAAAAGCCCTCAACCAAGCTCCGCTCCATCAATGGGAAAAATCACATTCCGGGTCTCGTGGGAAAAATGGTGACACAAGCCAAAAACATTTTTTTTCTCATTACTATTTCCAGTAATCTTTATTGGATTTTAAAGAGTATTAACATCCCCCCCCAAAAAAGGGGG